>NC_081407.1:986965946-988165946 GCF_030272615.1 Cryptomeria japonica | reverse complement strand
GAAGGTTATATTCAGTGGGCTCACCGGTGATGTCTCCTCATAGGTGGATAAGTGCAAATTAGCAAAGATTCTATGGGATAGGCTAAGGAATCTCTATGGAAATGAACCCTGCACCACTGGATCAATTTGTAAGAATGAGAAGAATAATGCAGCAGATACATGTGCAAATAATGAAGGCAGGTCCACTAGTAGTCACAACAGTGATGAAGAAGGAACCCACCTCTTCATGGCTCAAGAATCTAAAGATGAGGAGCACACATCTGAAAGTGATAGGGCAAATAGATCCCACCGATAGGATGTGTTTGGCAGTGATAGTGAAGGAGAAGAAGAAGAGGAAGCATAAATAGATCTTGAAGGAGAACTTGTAAATGCTCTTGAGGAGCTCAGTAGAGTAAGAAATGAATACAAGTTATTCAAGAATGTTGCAGTGGTGGAGTAGAACCGGTTGATAAAATGCCTTGAAGAATCTGAGAAAAGCATCTCAGAGTTGAAGTCCCACAAGGAAGACATCAAGGAGTGTTGGTGTGAAGATCTAGCATCTAGGATAGAAGTTGAAAATGAAGAATATCAATAGCTGCTTGGAGAAACGGAGGTTCCCCGAAATGACCTTGAGAAATGTCAGGATGAGCTCAAGGTAATAATTTGGTTTGATGGCAGCAGTGATGCCTTGGACAAAATGTTGATGAAGTAAAAGCATGCCAAGGACACTGAAGGATTAGGAAGTGGTGTCGGTGAATGCTCCACCAGCAAGAATGCCCCCCACAATGACATTTTGTTTATCTCCTCAAATGGAGAAAATAAAGGCCAAACCTTCACAGTGAGAAATTCTCCTCGAAAGAAGGTTGATCTAAATACAACCGATGAAGACTTGCAAACAAGGATGAAGACCAGTGTTGCAAGAAGGAGGAACAATGCAGATCCCAAAGGTAAAGGGAAGATGGGAGAAGACAACTTCATCGAAAGCAGGAACATGAGAAGACAACAAAGAAGATCTCCTACCGGCAAAGGACAAAGGAATGCTGGCACCCACAGGACAAAGAAAGTGTGGGAAAATAAGGGATCTATTAGAAGACCTACAGAGAATGGACAACCCTGGATCTATTCCTGAAGAAGAAAAAATGGAGATGCCAAACCAGTAAGATCACCTCATGTTTGGCAAGATAAATTTTTAAGTAATAAATCTCCTCTCTCCGGTTATTGCTTTGCATGTAATGCCTATGGCCATAGGGAAAAAGAATGTAGAAAGAGATCTAGGAAGAACAATATAGGATCTCATAGACATCATGCATATAAGAAAAATGTATCAAGGAGTAGATACATGCATGTCCCCTCTCCCAATTATGCAAATATTATTTGTCATAACTGCAATGGTATTGGCCATAGAATGTTTGATTGCAAGAAGAGGAACTTGCAATCATATGGAGTCTAGAACAACAACTATGCTCTATAGAAAAGTGGATTTAGAGCATATGGAAGTCATAGACATGCCTAGAACCAAAGGAGAAATGTCCCTGCAAGAGTAATAGGTCTACCGGTTTCGATTGCTAGTCACAACAACATGCCCAGAAGAAGATGGTCAAACTAGTATGTCAAGAGTTTCCCCAATCATGAAGTTGGGATGGATGCGGTGTGCTACTATAGCACTACTTCTGACTATGAAGTAGAATCAGGAAATGGAAGGACCCATCAACAAAAGAAGGAAAGACCTATTCTGAAGCCTGAAAATGGGAAGAAGATTGAGACCAAGCAGGTATGGAAGAAGAAGACCATGGACCGTTACTGTGCATTCATTGCACAAGTGATATCTCCTAAAGATTAAAGGAGTTGCAGGATCTTAGGGGGAGCAATGCACTGAACTTATCGTTCACCCCCTCAATGAAAGAGGACACATGGAAGAACAAGTTGCTGCCGGTATGAAGGAAGAAAATGAGATAACAAGTGTGTGTAGAGGCTGCCTGACTACACACCTATAGCTGAATGTTGGATCACTACTATTGTGTCAATATATGATCAGATAATAATTGAAATTAGATATAGAATGACACAAAATTTCAGGAGTCACAAGATGGTGCTTTGGTAGTGATGATGGACAAGTACAGGAAACTGGTATGTGCAAGATGTTACCGGAATAAATGCTAACAGGTACTTGTTGGTTATGTAAGACAATGTGGTTGGAGATCATTGCAATAGCCCTGGTAACATGGAATGGGATTTTATGTCTCAGGTGGTGTTGATGAAGACCCTAATGACATATGATTAGCTCAGTTATTGATCATGTAGGCATGCATATCTTTGGGCTAACCGGTTTAGTTTATGGCATGGTGATGTCATTGTATGGCATTGTGTGGATTCAGGATCATGTCATAGGATGTGGTGGATATGATGGAGCTAAAGATCATCAGATTATCACATATGCATAGCTCAATCGGTACATGGAGATGATTGGAGCCTCGATATTGGACCTGATCGGAAATAAGGACCTGAGAAGTATGACTTAGGGGGAGTTCAAGTTCTCATGATGCAGAGCCGACATGCTTGAACTTGAAAGTGTAAGTGCACTGATTGCCCAAACTGTAGATTATGGAAATTGCAGTAGGATTACATAGGAGAATTTCATGGTTATGGGTATCTCCTTGTCATTTGGTTGGTTGCATTTATAGTACAATCACATTTGATTCTAAAGAAATTTGGGATCAAACAGGAGGTGATGCAGTTTGACCGGCAAGTGAGTAGTATTCAATGACACATCCTTCTGAATTTGAGTGCTTTAACAAACAACATCAGATTTGCATACTCAATTGGTGTCAGTTGATGATTGAGTCCTCCATCTCAAGTACTGTGACTTGATAAGTTGTAACAAGTGGTATCAAAGGAGGAGATGCATCCAATGAAGATAAAGGGAAAGAAAGAATTATGTTAGTGACATGAAAATACAAGGAGGAATGATATCTTGATAGTGCCCTTTGCCATTGTTGTCAAAGGGGGAGAAAGATTTTGTAATATACCACATACTACATGTATGAGAATCCATTGGATCATACAAAAGGGGAGAAAGACTATGTAGTATGCCAGATACTACATGTGTTGACATCAATGCCAAAGGGGGAGATTGTTGGCATTATGTTGTCATTGATGTCTACCGGTATGAGAGATGTATGTACAACACTATTAGGGAGGAGTACAAGTTGAGATATCTTTGATATCACCTTATGTTGCAGGACACTGGTAAGGTAAGGAAGCCTTGTGTTGCAGGACATTGGTAAATTAAGGAAGACAATGTCATTTAGATGGATGACCACTGGAGTCAGCGATACAAAAGTTAGTGCCTAACTTGTGTGGATGAGATGGATAGGTTACTGGTATAGTGTATCACCGGTAAGGAAAGGATGTCAACTGGTAAGTGATGCGTTTACATGGAGAAGACAAATCAACTAAGTAAGTGGTTGTCAACCAAAAAAGATTATGACCAGCAAACAAGCAGGATGAGCAAGGTGCTTGAGCTATTGTTTGTGATGAAGAGGAAGAATGTTATCTAAATTACATCAACACAGAAGGGGAAGGATTAATAGGTCACCGGTATGCTGTGAGGTTGCAGTAAAGCAGGACTCCCACCGGATGAAGATGCAGTCACCAAGTGAAGAGATGATTGACAAGTGAATGTGCCCACACTGGATCACATGTGCCTGTTTGAAGATATGTTGTACAAACAAGGAAGTTACATGAGTGCATTGTAGGATATAGATGACAAGGTATCACTCCACCGGTAAGTGGAAGTTATCTCCTATTATGCATAGTGTGCATCATAGTTCCATGAGAAAAGGAAGATGAGGTAAAGGCAGGTGTTTGAAGGCTCACATAGGATCTACTAGTGAATCAAAGGAATGCCTCAAATGCACAAAACCAGGGACATGCACTAGACTGACTAAGAAGGCATGTTGAGATGCTGATATAGATGAAGTATGATGAGTTTGTCACTTTGACAAATTGGTTGAGATCTGGTCTGAGCTGATCAAGATGAAGGCAAGGTTGAGTAGATGCAGATAGAGGAAAATGGCATGTTTGAAGATGGATTCTATGGAAGGTTGATGAAATGGTGTCATTAAGAGTGATTATCGATATGTAAGTCCAGCGGTAATATGGATAAGATGCAGATGCAAAAGACTCCCCATCTGATGAAGTTGTGCATAAGGCAGGTTAGCAAGAGTGTTGACTGATTATGTAGTCCACTAGAAGGGAAGTAGAATGCAAGGTTGATGACATACCGGTTTGAGGGTTTAACTGACGGGGTTAGTATTCCAGTGGATGAACCCAGTAATGGAATTGGTCGGTGATCCAATCCATACTGACATAGTTGTTCAAGAAGAGGATTCCAACATGGAAGCCATGTGGAGATGAAGTGGAGAGCATGTAGAGGTCAGTGGATTGTTGTGCAGAGATAGTTGCCTCTACAGGTGTGCACTTAATATGGATCCTATGATTTGTGGATTGGATAAGAAGAGTGCGGCTCGAGGAAGAATGAGCGATAGAGACAAATTAGGGAGTTGTTGGCACCTGGATCTAAGAAAGAAGATCAAATTTTGAGAAGACCTAGAAAAGGAAACAAAATAAACATTAATGACATCTTGACAGAGGCAGGTCGAGAGACAAGGTTGTGCTTTCTAAGATTAGAAGATGTGTACTGGAAGGCGCGTTAATGGCGAAGATGTACAGTTGGTTGTCTGGGAGATCAGATCAAACATGATCTGATTGGATTTGGTTTTCCTCAAGGTTGATGTAGAAACCCTAACCGCCTGAGATTTGAATTGTCTTTTGGCGGGAAAACCAGGCTATAAATATGCAAGCCAAAGATATTGTTAAGTGCTGCTCAACAGAAGAAGATAGTGCTACTGCGAATTGATTAAGTATTACTTTTGCATGTGAGAAAAAATTGGTCAAGTACTCAATGAGTATCTGAGAAGAGCCTGAGTGTGAGGGAGAACCAGGTTGAAGTGTTCAACCAGTAGCAATGCAGAACCGATAGTGTCCATACCGACAGAGCAGAAGTGAAGGAAGCTACAGAGAAGGCAGACATAGAACCGACAGAGAATAGTACTGATAAAGAGCAGAGAGGTGAGGAGGAGATCTAGTAGAGCAAAATAGAGGAGATGTGAACCAATAGATTTTACCGGCAGTGCAACAGCAGAAGAGTGAACCAGTGTAGCAGAGAAGTTGTCTCACCGATAGAAGGAAGTTGTGTGCAGAGGTTCCAAAACTCTTTTGTAACTAGGATATTACTTTTGTATTTGAATGTTTATTGTGATCACTGAGTTGTAGCTTGGTGTAGGGGTTGTAGCTCCTTTGGGTTGTAGCCCATAAATCAGTGAGGGGTTGGTACCCTAAATCAGGGGTTGGTGCTCCTTGGGTTGGTGCCCTAAACATTGTAACAAAGATTCATTATGAGGTTGGATTGGAGTAGTAGACTCCAACAACATTGCTCACCGAGGTTTTTCCCATCTTGGGTTTTCCTCATACATACTGGTGTTAGGTGATGTCCCCTTGTGTGATTGCATTTCTATTGGTCTCCCCACTAACTGGTAAGTCGGTTCTGAGTTAGATCTAATAACTGGTATGCTCACATAGGAAAATTTAAGGAAAAAGTTTGAGAATCACTGATTCACCCCCCTCTCAGTGGTGCATTGCGTCTAATAGGAATTTAACAACAAGATAAGACCACAAAAGGTGGAATTTCTCCTACATACACACTCCCAATGTATGCACATCTCCCTGAGTGTCTCATATGCAAACTATAATGTTTTGCATGTACCTAAGTAAACTTAAGTAAAGTGTAATTATATCCAAGATGAATAAATAATTACACTAACAAACATCACCACTGCAAGATACATAATGTAGATCTATACACACCATGATGAGACCCATATAAAAATTCTAAATCAACCTCCAAATAATATATGACACAAAAGCAATATGATCCAAATAAGATATACAACTTGAGTTAGCTAGAGACCAACATAATTGATAACACTGAACACAAAACAACATAACTACACATGTCGATCACACAAACACTAGAAAACTAAACTGGAACATTGCACAAACCATATGAACATATCCTTCAAGCCGCAACACTTGAAACACCATAGTAGATAATTCTCTAAACCAATCTTGAAAACCAACTTCATTGCCAACAAACTGCCACAACCAAATACATCGTTTGACCAACTGAGAACCTAAAAACATGATAGTGCAACATCCACATAACATAAATATTATATCTATAGAACTATTGATGAATAATACCAAGAATAAAAGGAATTCAAAGCATTCTTCCATGAAGACATGTAGATACAATTTCCTGCATATTGAAATTTCCACTACACTAGCCTTCTGAAGGCACCTTATACTTACTCAATATCAACACTAGAAAACATGACAACTTTTAAACACTCATTTTTGGACCATCTACAATATCCACAAAATTAAACAACTGCAAATACCAAACATAGTGGCATCAATCACAATAAAAGATAAGTTTGGCATTAATGAGAATACATCTGTAGTTTCAAACAATATATTCACTCATCTTACAAACAATTCTAATATTTGATGCAATGTAGTTACTTATATGCAAAATGAAACTCTTCCACACCCACATAACATACCTAACACGATGAATAATTTTTCTTAGAGTATCATACATGGTAGGAATATTACAATATCAAGAACTTAATACACATGATCATTTTGTTACTTGTTCATAAATCAAGGTCAAACAAGGGTGTTTTTCACATAGACAAATACAAGAGAAACAAATACTTAATCGCATAAGAACTTCTTACACAATACCTAGGCTTATATTCACATCACAAATTATTATGATGATTTAAGATACAATGATGGTATCCATATAATCAACAAGAATAACTCAATTAAGTCATTTTGCCACAAAAACACAATGATGTCTAAACAAAGGTTTTATGTTAAAAATTTAAATTACATTGTATAAAGGATATGGTTAACACAAGGCTATGGATAAAAATTCCAAATATGATGTTGAATACTCCTTAGAACACTTAATTCATGACTTATACAAGAAATCACTAGTCCATTAAGTCATGTAACAACTCCTCCCATGAGGGATGCACACAAACATTCATCACAAACTTGATACCAGACATACTCAACAAAATCAACACAATGGAGTCTCTAGGCCACATTAACACAATATACAATATTTACATTAAGATCTCAATTACACCCACTATGCAAGGTAGGGTCAATACAAAATTATGGATCACAATTTTGGATACATGATGCAAGTTTCTCTTTAATACACATTTTTTTCATTATGTAGGATAGGGTCATTGCTAAATAAGGTCACAAATCTAGGGTATGCCAAATACAACTGACTCGTGAAAACTTCCTTAGAACACTGCAATACAATAGCCACATAATTTATTTCATGAATACAATAAGTAATGTAGTTTGGGGACATAATTCATTGACCCAGATGATCTATTGTGATAAGTAAACTTCTATTTCATACATGCAATAACATGTTTATGTACATGTAGGAAATACATCAATATCAATCATCTCATGTACAAAAATATTTTTTTAATAATTTTTTTTCTTATTTGAATGCAAATCATGCAATATACAAAAAATAAATCAAGCAAGTCAAATAGGGTCATCTAACCTTCCCTAATAGGTGTATAAACACATAGGAGAATCTCTACGTAGCTACCCTAGTTGGCCTGCATTGATTCAACTATTGACTCAATCAATGTGTACTTATGAAAAAAGGCACTAAACACTATTTGACTTGGAGGTTTATGCGATCAAGTGTCAGAACTAAGCATCATGAACTCAAGGACCTAGAATTGAACCTTGGCTCTGATACCAAATGTAAGGACCTCCACAATCAATTATTTACACTATTCAGATAATACAAAAAAATGAGCATAATTCAATGACACTTGTTCAAATATAAAAGATCGAAGACATGGTATTTATACTGCAATAAGAATGTTTAGTACGATTCATTAACAAGGTAGTATGCCATAAGGAATCATAAATCCTTTGCAATATATCATAGGTCACACACACATGAACAAATCATGAAGACCTTTTTGATAGGAACTCCTTAAAACTATATCCCTAAAGTATACTACGAGCTAGAACATTTTTGGAGAGTGTTTCCACCCTACCATGAAGTATTTACACTTCCCCAAAATCTTTCATGATATGAAAGATACTCGACCCGACATGAGGGAGGCTAGCAAATTAATACTGATGAGAGTAATAGAAATTGTGTGGTATTATAATGCATAATAATTAATTATCTATTTGAAGTCAATCCCATAATTATAGATCCATCTCAAACATAAGGAAGAAGATAATAACTTCATTATATCTTACTTTCCAAAGAAGACTCCAAAATAATTATGAGCATACAAGAACACATCAATACACATAATATCACATAAGAGCATAGAGGAGAACTTAATGATTCAAGAGAATATGTTTATCTATGCAATAATTAATTAAGTTCATGTCTCGATAAGAAAAGAAATTTATAACAAAAATAATAGAGATTTCATCATTTAAAGAAGAAAGAAATATTTATAAAGAAGGTATAAAACATGTATATATATATATATAATCATATAAATGTATATATGCATATACATTCTTTTTCTAAAACTAATTAGTGATACTGACTAATCATCAAGTTAAGAACTATGTGATCATGTTATAATAATGATTTGTATATGTAAAGTGGAAAATTGGATCCTAGTGACTCCCCACCTAAGAGAGAGAAAGGAAACCACTAGGATGATTTTCACTTGGGAGGAACTTTGCATTCAAAAGAGGGGCTTGAATCCACTAGATCCAAATCCGAGTGAAACAAGGATGTGAATTCCAAATGGATTGCAAGGGTTGAAGTGTGATTTACCCTCTTTTATAAATGAGAAAGTTGACTTGTTGACTATGCGGAAAAGAGAGGAAATGAGTGAAATGAGGAGCTACCAGTTCGGGATCACGTTGTAACTTTGTATCTGAGCTAATTAGACTGATACAGATCTTCCCTACAAATTTGGAGAAAAGTCATTGGGACCGTGGTGAGAATGTACATGGTCCTCCACAAAATCCGTGAAATGAAAAGGGTTCTTCTGTCTCTACAAATGGATCCCAAACCTACAATTGCAGTTGCACACCTAGAACCTACACACAGAAAAAGAGAGGGAGAATGGTTGTGGATAGGGGTTTGCCTCAATCAAACCCCAGTTGAGGAATCAACCTTGAAAGAAAGTAATTGCAAATGCTTGAATGTAAACAATGGAAATGTATACCTTGTAGATCTGCAACTTGTTGATGATGATTGCTTTGCTTCTTGAATGTAATCACAAATGTTGTATGAAATAGCATGTAACATGACAAAAACCTAACACACACATGCTTGCAAATGAATGTTATAATGTTTCTCTAATGGATGAATGAAGAAGACTTGAATTCTTGATGATGACCTTGAAATCTCATATCTTATCCTTATGCCTCTCATCCTCCTCAATGAGGGAATTAAATACCCTTTTATACATGCCTCAAGGATCAATTTTCAGTTGTCGAAGGCTGACAAAGAGGAATTGCAAACCCCGAAGACAAATTATGCACCGGGTGGACCTAACTTAGGGCCACCCTAAAGGGTTGGGACAAGGGCACGACGCCCCTATCCTACCCTATTTTGGGGCCCAGATAGGGGTGAGAATGTAGAAATAGGTCTTGGTTAAGGAAGAAGATGTCGTCGCTGAGGTGAGGACCTAAAATATGGTTAAAATTGCAGGGGTCACAATTTCATGAGACTACATTTAGCCCCCACTTTAGCGGGAGCATGGCCTATGCCCATACTGTCAGTAAAGTAGAAGAAAAGGAAAGATGAAGATGAGGGACGTGGACCAATACCAAAAGGAGTATAAGACACCACTAATATTGAGGAGCAAAAAGCCCCCAATCTTAGAGTCTCAACTCACGCCAACATATGCAAGAGAACACAAAACAAAAAGGCACAAGACACCCAAAACAAAGACAAAGCAAAAAAGACACACAACAAGAACAAGACAAAAGACGATAAACCAACTAGCTGAAGAGACCTCGAACTCAGATGTCTCAACAACTAATAAGGACACAAAGACCAATGCCATTACATAAGCACTGGCGATCACATAAAAGAGAAAAGTTGACATCATCCATGAACTATCAATAGTAAAACTATGAGTTCATGAGAGGAATAAGAGAGAGAACATGAATACACACTTTGGTGATCCTTGAGAAGAAAGGCGAAGAACAAAGAAACCATGGACGTCCCTCCCCTAAAACTAGGTGATCCATGGAGAGAAGCACATGAAAAATCTCGCCCTAGAGCTTGTCTAGGTGATCCATGTAAAGAGAGAGAGTGAGAACACTATTAGTTCCACTCAACCTCATGCGTGTGTGTGCAAGTGAGGTTCAAAGCGCCTCATAGGAGTCTATTCTTGAGTACGTTACAACCTGTATAGGATGTATAGTACAAGTGTCAAGAAAGGTTTGACATCCCGCTCTAACAGTCTATGCTCTGGTTTCGAGAATAATCACCCCACATAAAAGAAAAGTGGTGTCATCTCGTTCTAAGAGACCGTGCTCTGGTTCCAAGAATGACCCACTGTATAAGAAAAGAAGAAATGAAGAAATATTTCTCTAAGAGTCTGTCCTCTGGTTCCGAGAATGACCCATTGTACAAGAAAAGTGACGACATCTTGCTCTAAGAGGTTTCCCTCTGGTTTCAAGAATGTCTCATTGTACAAGAAAAGTGACAACATCTTGCTCTAAGAGGCTTCCCTCTGGTTCCAAGATTTTCTCACTATACAATGCATTAGAGAAGTATAGCACAAAGGAGCAGTGTGGGTGCCCCCCCTTAAGATGTCAACATGGGTTAATGTTGATATCTTAAGGAAATAAGAACAAGGATACCTACCTTCATCACAAAGAAGATATTTGTTATGCAACAATGTCATAACTCCAAGAAAGAGAGGGAATACTCTTCAAGCAAGGATAAGATAGTTGAAAAGAGATATCTTGATGTAAGTGCAAAGATGATCCTTAGAGGAGAAGATATCTTTGTTCAAAAGACATCTACCCCCAAGAGGAGTTGTCTTAGACAAATATAACATATTCTAGAACAAGAAAAGGAAAGAACATTAATGCAATCCTTCCTCCTATTTCTAGGTGAAAGGGATTCTTGATGAGGGATGATTCACTTCTAGCCCCTAGAGGGATGGTTTAATTTATCATAGATGTACATTACCAAGTGTAAAACAGGTCGTAGTCAAGGACTAACACCTCTTTTATAAGAGATAATACTTGAGTGAAGAACAACAATTCCACACAAGGAATGCCATCAAGTAATAGAACTCACACCATACACTTAATAAGGAAAAGTGGATCCCTGGAGAGAAAGAGAGAGAAGGATCATTTCCCCCCAAGCTAAGGGACAATGAGAAGAGGTTACACAATCTACTAGAGAGAGATTAAACATAAGCAAATGTGCAATGAACTTACATGAACACATGCAAGAAAAGACATTATTAAATATAAAATACACATCTCAAGAAGTGATAATCTTTGAAAAGAAGAGAGAAAAAGCATCATATATTCCACAAGGGGTATTAATCATAAAGGCATACCATTATTAGAAATGATAATCACATATGAAAAATGCAGCCCCTAAAAGAAATAATTATAAGAAAGAAAAGGGAAAGGAATGAAATCCTTGCCCCCCAAGTGAGGAGAACAAGGAGAAACATTACACATTTTCTGATGGTGATTAGTTTCAAGCGATATGTCATCCTAGTGGAACAAATCCTTTCAAGGAAGGGATACATACTTCTCAAGAGATCATTCCCTGCTAAGGGGCATATCATACTTGCGAATAATTGAAACCATAGAAGAGGTAAGATTTCCAAGAGAATGAAGTAAAGAGAAGAAATGTATTACTCATTAAAGATGCCCCTCTCCAAGAAAAAAGGAAAACCAAAGACCGATTATATGCTCATATAAGAATAACCCTATACAAGAAAAGAGATCTAGTAATGAATAATGCACAAAGATAGAGATAAATGTATAGAAATAAGAAGAAAAATAGACTTCATATTGCTGCCCCAAAGTATGCTAAAGTGAAACAATACCACCACTAATGATAAAGAGCTCTCATTAAATGGGCTAATTATGCCATAGGGAGAAGAGCAACATGAAGGGAAAAGAAGTGCTAAGTCATGATGCTTTTACTAAAAAATACAACTAGATCTTCTGTGAGACAAATTTGTGCAAGATCATATTGCATTTGAACAAATTTCTTAAATGCATAACATTTTCCAAGAGAATGTGAATATGAATCATGAAAAATGCAATATTCAATACCTTTCACTTGCTTAAGATTTTTTTTTTTTTTTTGAGGAGGAAAGGAAATGTTCTTGTCATATTTCAATCTCCAATAGATTCTTGTAGCCAATCTGTTAGGATGATAAATATCGTCTTGCCATAAAGTTGAGGGTTTGTTAGAAGAAGAAGTTTCATTGTCCACAATTCTAATTTTTCCACTATCATTCCATCTTAAATAGATTTTTAAAAATCTGGGCAATCATCAGCATTATGGTCATGGGTTTGATGAAATGAACAAAAAGGACGCTTGGAAGAAGAAGCATTCTTACAGGCTCTTTTGATTTGTTGTCTTTAAAGATGGTCTTTAAAGTTTTGAAGCCTAAGGATTCCGTCTATAGAAAGAGGGGTACCACTTCTTGGGCATCTTGTAGTACTTTGTGTAGGAGGATTTATAGGGACACGAATTCCATGCTCAAATTTCCCAATTCCTTGTCCTTTAAAACCTTATTTTGTAATTATATGAAAGCCACGACTATAAGAATGTTGCAATTGACTAGATGGAGGAACAAGATCATGAATTTCTTTGAAATCTGATGTCTAAGGAGGCAGGAAAGGATTTTTAGATGAAGGAGGAGTATCATGTGAAATAACAATCTCTTTACCTTTATCAAGCTTATCCTTTTTGGAAGATTGGGGAAGAACATCTAAAAGCTCATTTTTAGTGATTTCTATGCGAGGGGAAAGGTCATGAATAAAATGCATGACATCATCCTCCCTACATAGACTTTATGTTGAAGATAGGTCTTAGGAGAATAAGGAGGATCTAAAGATGTAAGAATGTTGATGTTTTCATATTGTCCCCCTTGCTCAAGGGTATGTATATGAGGAGAAGATGGGTCCATATTACTTTCCAATGCTTGCTCTCTTGTAGAAAGATCATTGGGTAAAGCATTAGATCTCATTTCATCCACACAAGATACCCCAAGAGAGGTACAAAGGTTAGGATCTCTAGGTTTAGTATCTACAAAAGTTTTAAGATGATTAACATAGGAAATGCATTTTGTTAACAACATCACCATAATGCAACATAAATGATACATGAAAGCTTTGAGATCAAATTGAAAAGAAAATAATTTGGAAATCCTAACAACACAATATGACCAAGTGCTATGAATAAAGAGAAGCAACAGGAAATGAAAGAAACTCTTATCTGACACATGATTGTAGTACATATATGCAAAAATCAATGTAATCATATGCAAAAGAGCAAGTAAATCTAATTTATTAATTGCCATTAAAAGTCTCTTAAGTGAAATCTGAATTTGCTAGAAAAGCAGATCCAAAATTAGGACCTTTTTATAAAAATTAATTTTAAGATGTGAATTTGATGAATTTTGAATTTGCGTTTGACCTAAGAGAGTGTTAAAATTGATAAAGTGTGATGATTATATGGATTTGAGTAGAAAAATAAAGTCAATTCCGTCTCCTGAAATTTTAGGAAAAAAGTCGAGGACCGTGGCGGGAGTGCACACGGTCCGACCAACCTTTTTCAAAATTTTCAGGGATAGAGATTATGATTTTAATGCCAAATCCAAAAAAATAGTTGATTTGGAGATGTCTAGATCGATCAAACCTGCAGTCAAAGGTCGAAAATAAAAGAATCTTAAAAATTGGGGTTTTATGATTTAACCACTGAATTTTTAGAATAAAGAGACAGATTTGAATTGAAATTTTGAAATAGAAATCAGATCTGTAACAAACAATTAAAATTCTACACCTCACAAGCTTAATTTTCTCAAAATGAAAAATTAGGGTTTTTATGCAATTAACCTCTAAAATTTGTAAATAGATCAAACTTGAAAATGAAAATTCAAATTCAAATTGCAATTAATCAGATCTAATAATGAGAAATCAAAATTAATGTGTAAGACGTCGGATTCACCCAAATGTAAAGTGGAAAATTGGATCCTAGTGACTCCCCACCTAGGAGAGAGAAAGGAAGCCACTAGGATGATTTTCACTTGGGAGGAAATTTACATTCAAAAGAGGGGCTTGAATCCACTAGATCCAAATTAGAGGGAAACAAGGATGTGAATTCCAAATGGATTGCAAGGTTTGAAGTGTGATTTACCCTCTTTTGTTAATGAGAAAGTTGACTTGTTGACTATGCAAAAAAGAGAGAGGAAATGAGTGAAATGACGAGCTACCAGTTCAGGATCGCGTTGTAACTTCGGATCTGAGCTAATTAAACTAATATGGATTTGCCCTGCAAATTTGGAGAAAAGTCGTCTGGACCATGGCGGGAATATACATGGTCCTCCACAAAATCCACGAAATGAAAAGGGTTCTTCCGTCTCTGCAAATGAAGCCGAAACCTGCAGTTAGAGCTGTGCACCTGAAACTTATACACAAAAAAGAGAGGGATAATGGTTGTGGATAGGGGTTTGCCTTAGTCAAACCCCAGTTGAGGAATCAACCTTGAAAGAAAGTAATTGCAAATTCTTGAATGTAAACAATGGACATGTATACCTTGTAGATCTGCAACTTGTTGATGATGATTGATTTGCTTCTTGAATGTAACCACAAATGTTGTATGAAATGGAATGTAACATGACAAAACCCTAACACACACCCACACATGATTGCAAATGAATGTTGTAATGTTGCTCCAATGGATGAATGAAGAAGACTTGAATGCTTGAATGCTTGATGATGACCTTGAAATCCTGTATCTTGTCCTTATGCCTCTCATCCTCCTCAATGAGGGAATTGAATCCCCTTTTATACATGCCTCAAGGATTAATTTTACACCATCGAAGGCTGACAAAGAGGAATTGCAAACCTCGAAGATAAATTATGCATAGGAGACCAGGCAGACTTAACTTAGGGCCACCCTAAGGGGTGGGGACAAGGGCGCCACACCCATGCCCATGTCCTAGGGAGGATAGGGGCGCCACGCCCCTGTCCTACCCTATTTTGGGGCTTGGACATGGTCTAGAGTAGCCACACGTCTTGAAGGAGGAAGGGTGAAGGGGTGAGAATGCAGAAATAGGTCTTGGTTAGGGAAGAAGATGTCATCACCAAGGTGAGGACCTAAAATATGGTTTGAATTGCAGCGGTTGCAATTTTATGACACTATGGTATAATACAAATTATGCTAACCTTTACCCAAAATAATACCACTCATACTACCTTCAATGATATACTAATAAATTCACAAAATTAACAATTATCACATTACACTATTCTTTAAATAAATATCAGAAATGCATTAAGGTATACATATACCAAGTCTAAACTTGAAAAAAGTACATAAGAACCTAACTATTCCCTTTGGTAGGCAACATTGTCATAGTTGAGAGGATATTTTTGATATATATAAATACATGTGAAATTATATCTTATGATAACCAATCATTTTGATATGTTTATGAGACATCTAGTATGAACATTATTTCCCTCTACTACATAATAGGATTATATATTTCTCCTACCACATATATTATTAGAGGATAAATTTTAAGGTCATGACAAAAAGTGATCTTTGGCTAAGATGTGCATTAATGTAGAATCCTTCTTCTTTTCACTACAAATCATTAGAATAGGCATGAATGGGTTTGACTACAATCCTCAAGGGATAAATAAATAATCCTTGATCCATACCTAATATACTATGTGGGTGTGATGTGATTGATAGAATGCATGCAAATGGACTAGGTTAAAGAAGACAATTATGAACAAGATTGACAAAATGCATTAAACTGAGAACAAAAATGCAAAATAGAAGTATAAATCTAGAAATGAAATACAAAGATGCACTTATGAGAGAAAATGGGTGGGATAGAGGTGTTGGGCACTGGAGTCCTATAGAGTTTGATTCAAAAGAGAGTGTCAGGAATAGGATTAGGAGGTCACAAGTCTATTGTCGTCAAAATTTGGGGTAGAATAGGGAGGAAAGTAGAACCTAGATCTTGTTTTTGAGGATTTTTTTATTGTTTGAAATCTATAATTGTTCATCAACATATACTTTATCTGTCTATAACTTTTGATTTCCATCAATCTTCAAATTTGTGTTTGCAGACATGAAAAAGTGAGGAAAAATGAATGTGCTATATAGGCATTTGCCAAGTCAAACCCCATGTTGGTATTCCCACCTCCACAACAATGATGATGAATGATAAATATCACTTACTCTGTTAGGAGTTGAGGAAGATAAATGAAATAAATCATAATGATTACCTCATGCATAAAAGACTAGCATGTATCTCCTATGAGACGATGAATGTACTTGATCTCGTGAAGTCTTGCACCATGACAACAAATGAATCTTGAAAGATCGAATATTTAATTCAAAATTTTTTGCTTGATAAATTAGTATTCTTGGGAAAAATAACTTGAAGTGCTTGCTTTGTTGATTGCTCAATTGATATGGATTACTTTAGGATTGAGAATTAGAGAACTTTACTTTCAAATGGAAAAGGGATCCACATTTATATGTGACTTGCACCTTTGCATTAACAACATTTTGGAGAGACTAACTATGGGATACAACCGTTAAGGGTTTAAAACCAACATTCAAAAATTTGAATTTAGAGCCAAACTGGGAGGACACTAGTGTTTGACACTAATGTCCAAACCTTTTTGGTTGAACTAAGGGCTAAGAACTAGTGAGGGTAATCTATATTGCAAATCTAGTCCCAAGTAAGGCACATACAAACAAGTTTAGGCATAACCACCAAGATAGGCTCTAAACTTGGCATGAAATTATTAAGGGTATATAATCTATACTACTACAATAACATCATCACAAGATAGCAACAAATAGGAACAAATTAGAAACATAAGAGAATTACATAGCATAGGATTTACATGGAGAAACCCTCATGTTGGTTAATAGATTTTTCTTTTAAAAATAATTTTAAAAATGACTCACTATGCCCATAAGAAAGACGAACCAAAACCTAACAGTTCGAGAAATTGCTATCTAATTTAGCGATTTACCTATGAATTGTAGAGGTACAACTCCCTCGTAGGATATGATTTAATTTTATATAGACCTACTTTTTACCAAAAAGCAAGAAAGGCAAAACTTTTTAACCTGAAAATTCTCAAAATGAAGAGGGAAAATATTTACAACAAATGCATAATTAGATAGGATGCCAAGATTCTACCCTATTAAGATTTACATAATAAAGCATTACTATTCCATTCATTCAAAGCTAAATTTCATAGTAGTGTGTACATGCAAATCCCAATTTTTATCCAACAGATTATAAGAAAGGAAATCCAAATGCATAATGCATCAACATAAGAAGAATAACATAATTCACCAACCATAACTCAAAGTTTATCATCTATGACATTGTATTCATATTTCCCATTTTAGCATCCATTAAAAAAATTCTAAGGAGCCTTTTGAAGCCAAAACAAAATAATTTTTTCCTTTTTTTGTCCAAACATACTATTTGACATAAATAACCCACAATCCATAACTATCTTTTAAAATAATAGTCTTTGAAAGTGATTGTTCTGAGAAAAGAACTTAACAGTTACCAAAAATAAAAACAAAATTACTCCTAAGAGACCAACCTTTATCACCTAATCATAAGTCTAGAGGCTAGGACTTATTAGTTAGTGTGAGGCACATGGTTCCTTCCATCTAGGATTGCCAACTAGAGTTGAGCATCATGCATTTTGGCCTTCACCTCCTCTTCCTCCAACACAAAGATAATTCCCATATAATTTTCATAGCTCCATTTGCATTTCCAAGCTAGGGAAGTCAATCTACAAAGCATATCATCTTGTGGGTCTTGAACTAATATCAGGTCGAGTTGAAGTACGGGGGAAACACCTTCTCCAAGGAGAACCATTATATATCATGTCAACTTAGCTAAGCATTAATTTAATTTGCCTCGGGTGCAAAAACTCTAGCTGCAACAATTTCCCTTTATAGAAGTTGATTGTAGACTTTGGTTTGCATGTCTTCTTGCTCCAAAAAGGAAGTTTTTTTTATGTATTTGACGTAATTGGCGTTTTCTCTCCATGCAACCTTGTTCAATTGAGCAACAATGTCTTCCTACTCTCTTTGAATCCAATTCAAATCAAGTTCAGTTATGGGAAGTTGATCTTCATGAGAAAGCACCATATTGTTTTAAGGTAGCAGAACAACTCATATTGAATGTCAGATTAGGAGATTCTAAAATGGAAATAATTAGAATTCTAAAAGTTTCCACTTCCCTAATAAATACACCAACCTACCAACTTGTCAGTTTTTTGGCTAATCCCTAAAGAAAGAATGAATTTGGAAATTTGCCACCTTTCACTTATGTACAAGACCATCACCTCAATAAATTTTGGCTGCAAAAAATAATATCATCCCTCTTTAAAAATTGTGTCAACACCTTTTCATGCTTTAGCCACCTAATTTGTCATTAAAGATATGTACCTCTCATATCTTCAAGTGGATTATGTCTCAGAAAATGAAAAAATTCCATGTAGTCGGGTGGCTGCGAAAGCTCTTGATCCTTTACACGAAGAGAAAAGAATCATCAAGTTAGGCTACTTCAACTTGGGTGGCAAGGTACATTTAATGTACTAGGGTGATAGACAAATTTTGGAAACATCTCAAGATAACTGGTGTAAAGAGGGAATCATTCAGATGATCGGCTAGTTGGGGATAGTTAGAACTTTTAGAACTAGTACCATAGTTTGAAAATAATCCAACTGTCCAACTTTGTGGATATTGACGCTATTTTATCATCGACGACCTCTTCAGAAAATAATATTCACGGTCGGCGATTCTCGACACTTTACGACCATGATAGGTAGACCCAAAAAGGAAGGAAAGCTGCAACTTGATCGACAAATTATGAGAGTACTTGAGAGTCGATTTTTTATAAGGTTGGAGGAAAGTTTTAAATTTAGGGGTAATACCTTGCAAGTAAAAACTCCACTGAGAAGAGAGGCCAAGTGTGTATTATCTTCAAATAAATGAGATTACAATACATTCACTTCTATTCTCTTCTTTGCGTCCAAGATGGCAGCACCTATGTACTTGTGAACAACCTTTTTATACCTCAACTTGTCCTTATTCACACAAACCAACTTTAAATTCAATTGTTCCTTATAATTTATGTTGAACGCACCCTAAGATTGAGAGGGGGGTGAATCAGTCTTGAAAAAAACTTCAAACTTTTTTAGGATAATTCATATATATAACGTCTTAACCAGATCAATAGTAATGAAAGATAAATCAATGAACACCAATGCACAAGAGAACACCAATTTTATGTAGAAAACCCAAGAATGAAAAAATCATGGTGAGAGCTATCTCACAGTATATGAACAAGATTACAAATTTGTTTTAAGGCTAACTATCTAAGGAAGCACATTGCTTCTATAAAGGAAATGCAACCAAGGTTTGCTACCTTAGGGCAAGATACAAGATGACCTATTGAAAGGTTCACTAACTCAAGGCATGATATAATGAAGATTCAATTTACAAAGTATAAGCCTTCAACCCACAACTTTGATAGACTTATAAAGCACTGAGAGGGGGGGGGGGGGGGGTTGAATCGGTGACAACAAAAACAATACCACTTTAAACACACACCGGTAAAGTCAGTTAACCAGTTTACTTAATACTATGCATGCAATCCAAAATTATATTAAAGCATCCACAACAAGTAAAAAATCCACCATAATACAAGTGTTTATACATGGAAAACCCAATTGGGAAAAACCACGGTGAGATGGGACTCACAAGTTAACTATCTGCAGTGATAGGTAACTGATCGGTTAAGGTCTACAAAAGTGCTCTGCTAGGAGCGAATTCTACTAAAGATCCCAAAGCCCCGTTAGGAGCTATACCCTATTAAAGGTAGTATGCTGTTAGGAGTAACCTCGGTAGAGGATTTCAAACCCAAACTAATGGATCACCTGGTTAGAGGATTTGTACAATGAAGCTAGTTAGAGCTTACCCGGTTAGGGAATTTGACTGTTGTAGTGATTAGAAAATAAAAAGTGGTGTGATCTAGAAGTAGCACAACTTGCTTGATTAAATCCTCTTCTGCTCACTCAAAATTGCATCACCAACATACTCTGCAACTCTTTTAGTAAATCGCAACAACTTAACACTTCTATTTCACATCATGAAAATAGTTCATTACAATGTCATTCTATAGACATTATATTTCATGTCGGCTCGGGAACTTCATCACAATTTCCTAGGTGCAGTGTATCTGGACAATCTAACATAACACATCACAGATTGCTGCCAAATCTTTTGGTTAGGGATAACTCATCACACAATTAGTGAAAACCGGTTGGAACACCGATACCAGTTAAGAGTTAACCTCTTCCAACTCATAGACTGATTGTCCTCCAATTGCCTCTTTGATGATCTTCACAATATCTCCAAGCTGGTGTCATGCCATTCCTACCTATATCGGTTAGACACCTTCAAAACTGATTGGACTTCTCTATGCATATAATACCAGTTTTGCAATACAAAGACTTAGGAGTAATACCGGTTTGTCATGACTAAGATGACAATGACAATGTGAACATATGTGTGTGTATACATGTGACATCAATGACAACACATGAAGTTATCCATTACTATCATCACCAAGCCAACAAAATTCTAGTCACTTCCTTAGAAGGTAGCTACTCTTAACTCACTGCCTCAAGCAAGCATTAAGAAATTAATATCCAATACTTACACCACACACTTTTTTCTGCCTTAATTTTGCATCTTTCACAATCCCTCTCAACCCACACACTTGCAACTAATTTAATATTCTATACACACCTTCCACAAGATCTCATAATACCAATTTGGTTGGCCAAAATAAGAGATAAGCAATGGCCACAACAAGTCGGCCTCAAATATATATTGTGGCAAAATCAATCCAATACAGGAGATAGAGAGGACCTAAAACAACTAATTGCATCTTTCAATGTAGCCCCAAACATCATACATAGTGACACACATCCACTCAAGTCAACAACAAGACCGTAACGTGTAAATATAATGTGTAGCACATAAACCAATTGGCTTAAAAGCACATCTTCTAAATGAATTTACTCAATGTGGATCACCACAAGGCATAATAGTACCCAAATACAACTCATCACATATTCCAAAGCTAGCACATACCCCCAAATGCATGGTGCAAGCAAGAGAATAGGCCCAATCGACCAGATAACTACATATCACCCTAAAAATCAACACCAAACAAAATGCAACATTAAAACAATCAACCACTGCAATCCGAACCATCTAGAGATGTTCCATGATAATATTTTCATATCCTCCTTTCATATTTTCATTCCAAAGCAAATCAGTGCAACCAAAATGATATAGAGTTCTTCAAACTTGAAAGCCAAGAAGACACAGTCATGAGATGGAACATTATTAACTTTACTTGCAGTGCACATTATGACCTAAAATTTGAACTAAGATATTGCACAAAAATTATAATCATGTCCACCAAGTCACAAGAGTAGAAAAATTAACCTAGAGAAATGTGGAGCACTTTTTCGACCAATCCTAACAAACAATGAACTTGCCAACATACTGGATTTATCAGAGAACATTTGTGACAACACTAGGGAATTGAAAAGATAAGAGTGCGATAAGAGTGCAACATCCACTGCATATAAATAATAAATTTAGAACCATAAGAGCATATTTTCAAATGTGGAGGAATCCAAACCATTCTCCTAGACTATTTTCAACACACTTTCCTATGCTTTCACAATTTACCAACCTGCAGATACCAAAACAATTTTGTAGCAACCTTTGCATGATATTATCAACATCACATTCAATTTATCACTATTCTTTTAGTCATCTTAATATTTTTAATCCTGAACTTAATGCTTCTGATACTCATCTTAATATGATATTATCATGATAGCATCTCCGCTGGCAACAAACAAGGCATGATATCCAATCATGAACTCCTTCATTATCATTGGTCTAACACATCATTGCATCATTGACACATTGTATTCTCATCAACAACATCATACAGGATATAGACATCAACACCATGAGCGTGGACATCCAAACATGAACATCAATGACAACACATCTGATAAAATAACTATCAACCATATACACATCTCCTTAGCACACATCTGCATTCCACATTAATGACAACACACTACTAAATATTGATATCAATGGACAACACCATATCTGCATAAGAGACATCAATGACAATAATCTCCAACAATCTTCACAATATCGAGGGTTGACATTAATGACAACACCATAGTCTCCAACAATTTCTAGATTTAAAGTGTTATTTATATGGACATGCCAGGAGCTCTAAAGCATCAAACAAGGTCTCCAAAGAATTCTCTTCATTCCAAACATCCCAATATCTTGGATTGCTTCCACATAATATTAAAATACTTTGGCTTTGGCTCGAATAGTTTTTTTCCAACTTGGGCATGCAAACTTGAAAGGATAAACATTACATTAAATGCAATAAATGACAAGAGACACATGTTGTTTCTTCCAAGAAAGCACTTAGAGAATCCCATTATCCACTCATTTTTCCTCTTCACTCATAATAACCATCACATTTTAGATGTCCACATGTATAGAAAATAATATTAAATATTCATTTCCACAAGTCACCTTAACTATTGCTAGTGGAAACCATAACGACTTATGAATGTATTACAAAAAATAGTGAGAATGAACATTACAAATTACATTATCCATACCCTGAGTGTCTGCAAACACCTTCCAAGGACATTGAAACCATGCAATGTGACATAGGATTTACAAGGTAGATGGTACCTTAATCCTAACATTCTCTTGCTTGACATCATACATGTTGGCATTTTGGCACTAAGTTGTCAATGATGTCAACCGGTGGAGATTGAGCATAAAGGATAAAAGTTCAAACCGGTCTGAAGGATGGTTGCTTGTTAATGATGAAGAGGCAGAATGTTACAAGTTGTCTCACACCACTGAAGGTGAAGACGTGCAACTGGTACCGGATGCTCTATCGGTTAACAAAAGGAGAACACTCTACTGGCCAAGGGTCTTACCGATATGTGTTTGTTGAACCGACTGCGTGTTGGTAGGCCATGTCTTGATCGGTGTGATGCCATGTGGAGCTGAGTTGGCAAGTGTGTTGTGGCTGGTGAAGCTTCATCGACAGGGTTGGTGAAATAGATAATCATCATTAATGAAGGAAACCACAAATCAAGGGACTGCATCTAACTGATTGCGGCTCGAGGAAGAAGAAATGACAGAGGAAGATCAAGGAGCATTTGGCACCTGAATCAAGGCAAGGAAATCTAATACATAAAGGAAATTTCTGGAATAATTTATGTGTCATCTAACTTCATGATAAAAGATCTGATACGTGATTGCCACTTCGAGAAAAACATGCATTAGATGATGAAAATAGTGTACAGGTGCAGTCTTCGAGGACAGGTGATTGATCCAAGAAAGGTGGGATTGGATATCATGAAGATTGTATCGAAAAGAGAAAACCCTAATCACTCAGGTTTTTGAATGGCATTCTGGCGGGAAAACAAAGAATAAGTAATGAGAGCTCCGGACAGAAAAGGGGTTGATGCTGTGAAGATTGTGGAGTGACGAAGAGAGAGGGACCAAGGAGAAAACTCTAGAAAGTGATCTGAGCAAGTTGTAGGGTGAGACAACGAGCAAACCGGTGAGAGGTTTCTACTAACAGTATCATAGTTAGGCAGTTGAACCTAACTGGTAAGGTGTGGAAGAGCAGGAAGCATCCTAGTGTGATATAATGTGTGAAAGGGAGAGAAAGATAACATAGAGTTATTTGATTCAAGAGTTGTAGAATCCATTTGCAACAAGAAGCCTTAATTGTATTAGAATAGTATTTCAATATACATCACCAAGTTGAAGCTTGGTGCAGGGGTTGGTGCTCCTTGGGTTGGTGCCTTAAAAGGTGCAGGGGTTGATGCTTCTTGGGTTGGTGCCCAAAATCTTTGTAATTTGGTGTTTTACCTGTGAGGCTGGATTGGAGCAGTAGTCTCCAGCAGCTCTTCTCACTGATTTTTTCGCATATTGGGTTTTCCTCATAAATCTGGTGTTGTGAATCTCTTGTGTGAATGATCTCTTTGTTTTTATCTCTTGCATTACCGGTATGATTGTTTTGTGGTTAAGTAAATAGTTGATTGTCTAAAATTTGATCGGTAAAAGAAAAGACCTAGAAACCACTAATTCACCCCCCTCTCAATGGTATTCTGTGTTCAATAATAAATTGTAAATACACCCATAAGAATCACAAACAAGGGGAAAACACCCCTTAGCCAATCATGTATAGCCTAAATCTTCATTGTGCTCTCGTGCTCCAATAAGATACTTATAAAAGCAACCATGATAATCATCATCAATAATAAAAGTCCTCACAATGTCCAACATGCAACCTATGGAAGATAAGGAAACATGCCAAGGTGGATATATCAACCATTAATTAAACCTACACTAATCGTTACATGAACACAAGGATCAAAATAAAATGATAATAAAGGCTTGAAGTAGCTACCTTACTAATGGTAGTTGGAATATCGACCACAACAAATTGCAACTCATCCAATCTAACCATACCTCAAACTAAAGTATACCATCATAGATATAACTTCATGTTATTGACATATCAACTCAATGATGGAATCAAGTATCTTTATATCCATCCTCCTATCTCAACACAACATACCAATGCACATATGATCACATACAAGCCAACTAAGAAAATCTGCATTAAAATTGAAACAATATTTTGGATATAGAGAGTCCACTTCTAAGTTGTTCCACTACAAGAAAATGGGTAGCTAATTCATAACTTGCATAACTCATAGATTCAAATCCAATGAAACATACAAAATCATCATCACATTAGTAATTAACAAATTAAGATATCAAAGAGGACAACCTTACATATATCTAAAAATCCTACTGCATAAGTAATGTCAAATCTAAAAATAGATAAAGGCATATAAAGTCTACCTATAGTATTGCACATAGAGGATGTGGCTAATTCTTCCATTAAATAGTATTAATGAAACATACAATGATGTGCAAGTCATGTAAACAAATATGTTGCAATATCTTTCTTACCACTAGTCTTTGTATCTATTCCAAGTTATTCACACTCAACCCTATGAATACAAACATCTAGGAAGAAGAACAAGACCAAAGAGAGAACTTTAAAATCCCTAGAACAAGACCAAAGAGAGAACTTGAAAATCAAACCATATCCTTGTTCCACACCAACATGCACCAATTTGTGTAAAGTGAGACCTCCTTCATCATTCACATATTGAAGGACTACCAACATCTAACATTCAAATACAATGAAAACATGAGAACAATAGATGTAAACTTCATATTGAAGGTAGATCATACAAACCAATCATTCCCACAACAAAGGGAATATTCCATAAGCGACACACTATTTCATGTATCTCTCCAAATAAGTCCTAAAAATTAGATCCATAGCTCGAGACAATAGAAAGGAGAACAACAAAAAATCTATATAAGTATGCATCTTCTTCCTAACATGTCTTCAAAAATTTTATATTCAAGACTAACTCATATAAGAAGACACGACATAAAATAAATAATGCATATGATATTTAGGTAGGTAGTACCTTTCAAATCATTCACCTGCCAAGAAAATCAAGAGTGAGATACAAGATAATCGTACAAAGCAATAAAAGCTTACAATAAAGGGCAATATTCTCTTTAGGTCTAGAATGATTGACATCCATAACTAGTTGTAGGCTCCTTAGTCTTTCAATTGAAATACTCACCAAAGAGTAACCATCTCAACATACAACCTAGGCATTTCTAGTATCCATGAGCATTGAACAATCAATATATGCCAACTTCAAATCCAACCTAAAAAATCATGAAGCTCCAAGAAAATAATTAATACCAAAACTAGAATAACCACATCCTCTCCAAAGGAAGATCATAAATAACACCTTAAACAAAGACTTAAAGACCTTTTCATGAAAAACTAAGATGTCAACCCATCTCCAATCACATGAAGATAAACATCCATCATCAAATGTTGAATCCACATCATTTCTAATTCTCCCACTGAACCATGTAACAAACCTCTCTAGAAATCATGATAACCATTTCCTAATTGAATATCCTTCATGTCCCCAAAATAATCAAAGAACTCAAAACCAAAAGCTCCTAAAGAGGAGTCATTTTACACATGATCTCTAACCAAATAGATACAATCACCCAACATCCTCTATCAATAGAACCAAATATGTCATTAAAATTTTACTGCAATTTAAAGGTAGAATCGAAGAGCTTTGCATGACACCAACAATTATTGCAAAAGATAATTCATTTCTAATCAAAGATTATCCATAAATCACTATACACTACAAGGAAAACAACTTAGGACCAGAATTTTGAAACAAAGAAGATATAACGCATTATGTATATGCATAAAGTTTTGACTAAAAGTGATATTAAGTTATACATGGCATAATGATTAATATTATTGCCAAAGCTCTACTAAAAGTGAATAGAGATTTTGAGGCACCTGCTACTAAGATTCAAATGAACAACTATATTAGGCACTCCTGAAAAATCCTTTTCTTACTACAATCAATATACCAATATAATAGTGGTGACCAAGAATAAGGCCTACCAAGAAGAAACAACATTAGAAAATTTTAGAATATATGTATGTACGAAACATATCAAAGGATAAATAGATAGTTAGTGCTCAATCTCAAATAACTAAAAAAAATTAATCTCCACATCAGTATTGTGCAAAACAAAGATAATCACAAGTAACATGTGAATTTCCATGATCCAAACACTAGGATCAATGCTAGACATGTTTTGTCGAACAAACTCACATAAGGGTAACCATAGATCAATAACAAATCTCCAAACAATCATGCAAACCTATAATTACCTTCATCTAGAACACCCTAAATATAGTCTTATCATAGATCTACATAGCATAGGTTCTCGTTAGCATGTAAAACTTGTAAAACTATATTTGTGAATCTATAATCTACTTAAACATCCTAAAATTTACATAAATATGTCATCTAAATAATGGAATAAACATAGATCTATAGATTCCACAGCTAAAAAGAAGAGAAAACTGCAACCCAATAGGAAAATTAAGTTGTCCAAGAGCTTATAACATATGAGACATATTATCTCCACAACTCATAAAGAGGTTAATGGCTTATCTTCCAATATTTTCATGCAACCAGTGGCTAAAGCCATGAATCCAACATAAGCACTCCATTCCATAGTCCAAATAGCGAATGTTTCTCCATGTGACTAGAATGTAAAAATTACCCATCCAACATGAACACCTTCTCACTACACATGACCACAAGGTAAAGGAACCAAACCAACAAAAAAGAGGATACACACATATTATCAAACAAGAGTTTTAGTTTACCAAAACATAACCAGCTCCATGAAGATCCAAATCAGGAGCTTCCAATAACCAACATAGGTCACATTGACAATATTAATGACTTTCAATCTTACATATCCACAAAACAAAGTTAACTCGCAGAGAATTCATTATAATCCCACAAGCTTCTAACATCATTTAATTTATTCTAATAGATTCCCACAAGCTTGCCAAGCTTAGAAATTAAAAAATAGCAAAATACTAGAACAAGGTCAACCTTCAATTCTAATACCAAATGTTGACTAATGTACAAGCTCTACTATCATAGTTTAGAAAATTTCAGTCTCTATCCAAATAATCAAGATATGACTTCAATGGACGCGATACAAGACTTAGACTATGTTAGTCCAGACCGGTACCGAGAGGGGAGGGGTGAATCAGTACATTACCAGTTTTAACCAATTGAAACTTTACTTTAAATTTTAACTAATTTACCATTCACCAATGTAAACATTTACTGCAGAAGATTAAGCATACATGAAAAGATACACAAAGACACACAAATTTATCTTGTGGAAACCCAATAGGGAGAAAACCACGGTGTGAGTAGGAACTCACAAAATTTGTACTCTTCTGGAGTACGCTCGGTTAAGATCCATCCCTGTTAGGAGATTACAAAGACACTTTTCTAATTAATAAGAAAAACAGGTGTAGACACCTAAAATTGTCCAGTCTAATTAAATAAATATTTTATTTATTTAATTATTTAAACCTAATTCTTCTATTAATTAAATAAATCCTTATTTATTTAATTAATTCATTTATCCTCTTCTAGCCTTAATTCTCATTTAAATAAATACATTTATTTATTTAAATTATCCTTTTTCTAAATTAAATAAATATCTTATTTATTTAATTGATCCCACTTCTTCTATTAATTAAATGAATCTTTATTTATTTAATTAATTCATTATCCTTTTCTACCCTTGACACATGTCATTCATCTCTTAATTCATACACTACCTACCCTCTCATTATTTTATTATTTCTTTTACCTACCCTCTAATCATAGCCGACCATTTATCTTAGCATTCTAATCAAGCATCCTAGCATTCGATCTTTCATATGCGATCCTACTTGCAACCACATTTCCGTTCTTTGTTGAGCTCTTATGCACACATAAAATCTGAGAGCAAATATATCAAGCAAGATCAATGGAGATAGGAAGAATGGAGATTCAAACCTTATTGGACATTTGATGGTATAATCTTGGTGATTTCATTTGATTTGCATTGTCTTAGGTAATCTTCATATGTTATGGTAGATCTGTGTTGTTGTTATGCTAGGGTTTTGTGGTTGAATCTATTTAGTCTTTCAATATTGTTATTATCCATTTTCACCATATACATTTTGGCACGCCCAGTGGGACCCTTGTCCCTTTTGCATTTAACATCTTTTGTGCAGATTTTGTGTTTTTGAAGTTGCAGATCTGACATTTCTGACAACATTTCGACATTTTCCCGTTTGCGCACCTTCAGATCACATTTTTTATTTTTTGTCGCGTTTGTGACATCTGGAATCGTGTCTGCACCTTCAACATTATTTTTTTTAATTTTTTTTGCAGATTCTAGGAAACGCGTCTGTGCTCCCTATACACATCTATGCTCCCTATACGCGTCTGTGAGGCCTCCAAACACGTCTGTGTTCAAGAACCACGTATGTGTTCAGGAACCGCGTCTGTGTCAGATCTAACCGCGTCTGCGTATTTATCTAGCATTTATGTTATTGATAACCACATCTGTGTTCAGTTTTTGCATTTTGGTTTCTTTGATTCAGTTTTTCGTCATTTGGATTTCAGATCTGGTTTATATTGAGCTAACATCTTCAGATCTAGCTAAAAAAATTGGTGCAGCTTGTCTTGAAAGCAAAATCATTTTGTCGAAGGCCCCTAGTTCACAAAGTCTTTTGGATCTAAAATTTACCTAACTTGTGTGCTTGCAGGAAGGGGTGATCATTTGAAACAATCCAAACTACTAATAGATCTTTGTTGCAGGACCTTGGCAAGGGTTTTTTTTTATCTTCATTTGTGTGCCTTGTTTTCATAGACTAGTAAACACTTCAATTGGTGCACTAAAATTGAACTAGTGTCTTTTGTGTCTTGGGCAATAGGCTCTTTTTGTTTAATCTCTAGAGGACCTGTCTCCTCGTGTGGTCATTAGGACTACTAGTGAGGAGAGAATGACCCAAGTGGTAGCGAGGAAAACCCACCTCTTCCGAACCACTATAAATAACTGTATTCATGGTGAAAGCTATGGATAACGTGTGCTAATTAGTTCATACCGACACTATGTCTCCCCATAAACCCATTTGATTAAATTTATTTGATCAGTTGTAGGGCGTAACGCCTACCGGCTGGGAGCCTTCTGTATTTACAGAGCTGAAAGTGCTGCATGTATGGCCACATGAGCGGATGCCCTTACTAGCACCTTTTTGTTTTAGAAGCCAAAATCCTTCTAGTTGTTGGGTCAGGAGGTCAACCCTTTGGAGCGACCCACACACATACGGTTCTTAGTAGAGATACAAAGTTCGCCACGAGGAGTTTTCATGGGGACTGATGCTTGGTTTCCCCGAGAAGTGAGTGCCGAGGGTGGAGCCAGTGGGGTCAAGCATCTAAGTATCCACTCTGAATAGCGTAGCCTCGGGGGAAACCCCATGTGGGATCAACAACTATTGTCCTAGCCAGCCATAAGAATTGTGCTTGTCTTATTTTGAACAATCAAACATTCAAGACCAAACATCAAAACATTGTGTCTTTTGTGTCTTCAAGTGTATGCAAAACAATTTTACATCAAACAACACACTTTTCTTTGAGTCATTTTGAGTCTAAACACTTGCAAACATTGAATCCTCATCAACATTGTGTCCTCTTGTCATGAAAAATAGTCAAACATTCAGATTTGGTCACAACAAGTCACTTCACAGATTGGAAAAATTGCACTTAGTTTTTAGAAACGTGTCTATGTTTGACAGAACCGCGTCTGTGTCATCTAACCGCGTCTGTGAAGGGCATAAACGCGTATGTGTCCTCTTGAGCAACATTGCATTTACAAAATCTCGGAAACGCGTCTATGTCTAATAGAACCATGTTTGTGTCATTTAAGCACATTTGTGAAGTATACGGGCACGTTTGTATTCGAAATTGAAAAACTTTTACATTCCAACAAACAAGAACAATCAGTTTTAGACTTATTGAGCTTCCTAGGTTATCTCTCTAGGTTTCATCTAGCATTCAACCTATCTCTGGGTCTCATAAAGTCCATCATTGCTTTACACCTTGCATTACATTCACATTTGTCTAAACTTGAGTCAAAAGGTCACTTGCTTGTCCTCATCATACTTTGTCAACACATTACATACAACAACATTTTGCTAAGTGGTCCCTCATCAAGGTCTATCACCTTTGGGTCTCATTTGGTCTTACTTAGAGTTAAGGTCAACTTACCTCATCAAGAGAAACTATCATCTCTTTGGAAGCCACACCTACTCTACTACATACATACTTGGTCTTACACTTTGGACATTGCAAGTACACTTCAGATTCATTTACATTCCATCCAACTCTTGGTCTTCCATACTCTTTCCATCTTTCATCTAGTCTCACACATCTTGGTCAACACCTATTTCATGGTTGAAACCCATTCTCAAAAATCTAGGAGAGAAACTAAAGAGGCTCAAGAGTCCGCAAACATGAGTTCCTATGAGTATGACAATGATATCTTTTTCAATTTTGATCATACTACATTACCTGACATGTATGCTTATAGAAACATTCCAAATGTTGAGAACATGGACACTACAAACAACAATGATACACACAATGACAATATGGACAACATTTCAGTACATTTAGCAGAAGTGGAAGACTCCATTATGGATCCCCATTTCAATAGATTGGTTGAGGAAATAATGAGGAGAGATAGGCAATATTTCTTACAAGTGATGGCACAGAGTGGAGCCAAGATACCTCATGATTTTGACATGTCTCAAATAATGGAACATCAACCTTTGCAATAACCTCACCTTAATATGTATCAAAGGAGGCCTAATAGTGGAGGCAATAGAGGACCACATCTTGTGCCTGAATCACCATCATCTTTGTTTCAAAAACCAGAGGTCCCATACACACATGGTCAAGCATATGATACTCACCTTCACAGACCATTATGGAAGTCTTATGCAGAAAAATATACTCAATCACATACCAATGCTAAGGAACAACCACCAAAGCAATTGGATATCCAAAGGCATGTTCAAAATTTGGACACAAGGAAACCCTGTGTCAAATTTGGGGGCAACACACTAGAACAAACTCATGACATTCCTATAGAGTATGGTATACATGGACAAAGCAGATATTATGTTCCTCATCATGACTCTATACCAAGTGGTCCATATACGCAACATCATTATAGACCTCCTCCATATGAACGTGTGTATGATCAATATCATCCATATATGCAACATGCTCCTCCTCCACCCGGTGGTTCAAGCATGGGGTATGGTCCAAGAAGTCGGTCTCCACCTAAGAATAATTTGGAACAACAAATTAAGGATTTACAAAAGAAAATGGAGGACATAAATACACCGAAGCTAACATACACAATGAGAGACATATGTCCTTATCCATTTGACAAAAGCATTCCAATGCCTCCATTTCCTACACAGTTTGTGACACCTAAGTTTGATAAGTACAGAGGCAAAGGAGATTCTAAGGCACATATAAGACAATTTTTCACAACTTGCAATGAGGTAGCAGCAGAAGAGACATATATGATGAGATTATTCCCACAAAGCTTAGGAGATCAAGCTATGGAATGGTTCTCCCAGAATTCCACCTGGAATTAAGTCATGGGGTGACTTAGCAGAGGCATTTATCCAACATTTATCATACAACATAGAGACAAACATATCAGTCACTACCTTGTGCAACACCAAGCAAAAGGATGGAGAATATTTTTCATTATTTTTACAAAGATGGAGAAATCTAGCCAGCAGATGCTCTTGTGAAATTCCACATAAATAAATGGTAGAAATGTTCACTTGGAATGTTAACAAAGACATTGGTTATGACCTAAGAAAATCTTGTTTGTCCACCTTCAAAGACGTCATTGAAAAAGGCTTGGCAACAGAGAAGGTCCTAATTGAACAAGGAGTCATCAAGATATTCAAGGAAAACAAAGATGACTTTAAAGGAAAAGATAAGCCAAGATTTTGGAATAAAAATAAGAACACAGTCAATGATGGTGTTGTGGATGCCAATACAGTACGACCTAAAATCATTTTTTTTGGATCAAGCTCTACAAACAATCAAGTGAGTACTCAAACAACTTCCAAATCACGAAGGAAGTACACCCCATTGGGAGAACCACTAGAATCAGTTTTCAAAAAGCTAGTGGCAAACAAGACAATCACAATTCTAGATCTGCCTCCATATGAGCCAAAGGTTAAACCAAATTGGTGGAATGATGATGAGTATTGTGAATTTCATAAGAGTAAGGGCCATAAAACAGGAAATTGTCATCGGCTGAAGAACATCATACAAGATCTTATTGATGGAGGTGACATTGAGATTCAAGGACACTCATCCAACCAAGAACATGAAATGTTTAAGGAACCATTCCCAAAGCATGATAAGGGAAAAGCTAAAGCCACATAAGACCAAACCAACTATACCAGAGCATCCTATAACTATGATTCAACTACCAATCACATTTCGATGGATAATTATGTTTCTACCTAGAGACCCAAGATTGTCCTGAAAGGAATTGGATCTTCTTCCGAACCTACCTCTGAATGTAATGTTACAACTCATTGAGGTAAATTCACTTTGCAAGGTGCTCCAGCTTAAAACACCACTTCCTCATTGACCAAGCCTGAGTATGACCTTGTAGAACAATTAGGGAAGACACCTGCACTTATTTCCATCCTTGAGCTCTTACGCATATCCCCTCCACATAAAGCCATTCTTGACAAAATCTTGAGAGACACCTATGTCCCTACTGATCTGAACGTGGACTAGTTTCAAGTCATGGTAGGATACCTTTCCATTCCACACTCTCTTACATTCACAGAAGTTGACGACGCCTCCATGAGCCAACCACATAATGCACCTTTACACATTGAAGCCTTCCTACATAAATATCAAATAAAATGAGTCCTAATAGATGGAGGAGCAGGTCTAAACCTCTGCACATTGAGCACTATTAAATAATTGGAATATTTGGATAAAGTTGTGAATTCTACAAACGAAATTACCATCAAGGCATATGATGATGAAGAGCGTTCATCCAAAGGCATAGTCACCTTGCCTCTCAGAGTTGGGCCAGTTACAAAGGATGTGGTTTGTCAAGTCCTAGACCTGGATCTCACATACAATATATTACTAGGATGTCCTTGGATTCATGAAATGAGGGCAGTCCCATCTACATATCACCAATGCATTAAGTTTCCTCATAATGGAGTTGAAATAACAGTTAATGGTGATCCTAATCCATTCATATATTGCAATAACTTGAGACCAAAAACTGAGACGATCATTCCAAGTAATAGGTAAGTTGTCCCTTCTTCTGCATACATTGATCCTGAATCATTAAAACCTTCGATATCAAAACAACGTGAGCTTAAATGGAAATTTCAGGACAAGAGCATGGGTGAATACACTTTGAATCAAACCATGTTCTTACAACAAGTTATGAGTTCACCAAAAGAATATGGAAGACCACATCCTACTAAGCAGGTGTCTATCATTATACTCAAATGGGATCCTACTATCTTTCAAAGATGGGGTGAACTGGAAGAAGAAGACTTATACAAAATGCTTTATAAAGACTCTAAAAATGATACACAAGATCACATTAGCTTACCATGTAAAAAATATGGCGAAGGGTTCAAGATCCTACAAAAATTTGGGTATGATGGCAAAAGTCCTCTTGGCTTAAGAAAGGAAGGCATCATTGAACCTTTACAACTAGAATTAACATTCAAAAAGGAATGCTCGAAAGGACTTGGTTTCATGTCTTCCAAGGAAAACATTCGAAAGACAGAAGAAGCATTACAAATCAAAGCTACCAAAATTCAACAAGAGAATCTCTATTCCACAAACTCCAATGAATGGGAATGGGATTCAGACAAATCCTCCAGTGACTATGAACTCACCGAGACATTCAGAGAACCAGGTGAACCCACAGAAGAAGAGGAATTTTATAGAAAATTCAAAGTTGGTCAAGAAACAACCCCTGAGGATCCCACATAGTCCTTGCCTCTAGGTTCTAGGTCAAAATCACGAAGAATGAGAACACCTGTCTCGGAATGCACTACTAGTGATGATAATTTGGATTCGTTCACGATCGAGACAGATGGGGAGAGTTCCAACGATGACCTCAACAACTACCTTAACATACCTGAATATAACTACATCTTCACCCTTAGCCCCGCTAACTTCAAAGACATCAAAAGCCTTCCCCTTGTTCACCACCAACTTATTGACTAGGACCATGAAGGACCTGCACAGTTCGACACATTCCAAAATGATGAAGCCTTTATTGATTATCTAGGCATACGAAATGATCTTCCCCCTGGGAACCATAAGGCAGGATACACTATAGAACTCAATAGCGTGGCATATTTTGGTGAGGGTGTCGGGCCTTCCAGTCGCAAAAACATAAAAATAAAAACAAATCACGGGTCTTATGGTGAAAACCACGTTGTGGCGCTGTCTGACCCCAAAAAAGTAAAAAGAAAGGACATATATGAGGGCGAAAACCTCTCTGAGGCACCCAAGGATGGAAGGCTCAACATTCTCCCAGCATCATATGAAAAAAAAATCATCTATGTTGGTAGAGGAGACCATCAAAACAAATATTGGTACAAAAGAAATTCCACATAACATATTCTTGGCTCAATCCCTGATAGAGACGGAAAGATCAAAGTTCATAAGTTTCTTCATAGAGAGACAAATCAATTTTGCATGGTCATACACTAATATGCCTGGATTGGATCTGGATTTGGTAATGCATCATTTGACAGTTAAACCGGGGGCAAAACTAGTGAAACATAAATTAAGAAAGTTGCATCCATAAGTGGCATTATTAGTCAAAGTAGAGCTTGAAAAAGTATTGGATGTCGGATTCATACGCCCAATTGATTATCCTGAATGGATCTCCAACTTAGTGCCTGTCAGTAAACCAGATCGTAGCATCAAAATATGTACAGATTTCATAGACATCAACAAGGCTTGTCCTAAGGATGATTTTCCATTGCCAAATATTGACTTGATCGTAGATCTCATAGTAGGTCATGCGATGTTATCTTTGATGGATGGATTCTCTAGTTATAATCAAATAAAAATTGCATCTGAGGATCAACACAAAACAACATTCACTTGTCCTTGGGGAACTTTCTGCTAGAATGTCAAGCCCTTTGACCTAAAAAATGCAGGCGCTACATATCAAAGAGCCATGACTACTATCTTTCATGATCTCATACACGTTACTGTGGAAGATTATGTTGATGACCTCTTGGGCAAATCAATAGACAAAGATACACATTTGGACATACTTTCAGTCATTTTTGATCGATTGGAAAAATACAAAGTAAGATTAAACCCCAAGAAATGTGTCTTTGGAGTAACCTCCGGGAAGATCCTGGGATTCATTGTCTCAAAAAGAGGAATCGAAGCCTATCCAACAAAAGTCAAGGCCATCCTAGAGATGCAACCACCAAGAAATATCAGTCAACTTCGATCTTTGCAAGGGAGACTCTAGTCCATACGAAGATTCATAGCACAACTTCCAGATAAATGTAATCCTTTTCAGCACTTGCTACACAAAAACATTAAATTCAAATCGGATGATAACTGTCAGCAGGCTTTCCAGATACTCAAAGATTATCTTTTGAATTCACCAGTCTTGATGCCACTAGTTCCAGATCAACCTCTATTACTGTGTGGGGGAAAAAGTGACACTAAGCAAACATGCCCTAATCTCACTTTCAATCACACACTTGTGGAATACGAAAGAGCCTAGAGGTATCACACAATTGGCTACTTCTTTTTGTGGAAGAGAGAGCCACGGGCTACCTATTAGGATTTCTATTCCTTTGTTGCAAATGATAGATAGAATGATGCAAGTTCAACTACTAGCCCTAGAGTGCAAGTATGAACTAGTAACAAGATTGCAAGATTGAGATTAAGTGATGAAAAGCTGTAAACACAAGGATGAAAGGAGAATGCAGATGTGTACCTGGGGTTAAAATCTGAGTGAAAATGTTCGGGACGGGGGCGCGGGCGCCACTGTCCTGATTCTGCCCCTGAAACTGCTGTTATGCAACCTGAAAAGCTGTCATAAAACTTGTTGTCTGACAAAGGACCATGGCGCCCAGCGCCCCTGTCCCAGGGACCAGGGCGCCCAGCGCCCCAGTCCTGGCAGGACCAGGGTGCCCCACGCCCCTGTCCTGGTCTTTTTCTCTGAAACTTGGTGTGTTGTCCCGTCTCAGTCTGCTCCCGTCGGATCTGCAACTTGCAGTGTCCTTCGGATTCGGAAATCTGCACTTATATCTGAAAAAGGGTTGTAGGTGGCTATATAGGGTTTTGCCTTATTCAAACCCCCGCTTTGGTGATTTCCACCTCCACGAATAGCCAAGTTGTATAGTAAAAGTTGTGTGTGTGCAGATCTTGTGTGTGTGCAAGATCCTAAAATGAAAGTAAGCAAGCTAGAGCAACCTAGAAAGTAAACCCTAATTGCTTGTAATTGACAAAGTAAATGCTCTAAATCAAGATGCAAAGTGATCTAAAGAATGAATACAAATGATATAATGAGGCTTATGCAAAGACATGAAAACAACATGAAATCATACCCAACCCCAAGGGAGGGGTACAAGCCAATCTTCAGTCGGTGATCCCCTATTGCTCTTCAATGTCTTCCAAGCCCTAAATGGATGAATGAAATTGATGAATGCTTGATGGATGGATGTTGAATGTTGTTGAAGTCTTTAAAGATCTGCTCTTTCGCTGCGTAGAAAGCCCTTGAAACCAAAATTCTGGATCCTTTCAAATGAAGAAAGAGAGCTCTTATATATGAAACCCTAGGTCTTAATTTCAACTTTTGGCTGACCTAGAGATTGAATCTCCCGCCAATTTCTTGGGGTTAAGCTTTATTTTATGATTGGATCGCGCTCCTAAAATTTCGGGAAAAATGTCCAGGATCGTGTGCACTCCGGGCACCATGGTCCTCTCCGGGCGCCATGGTCCCGACAACTTTTCACCAAATTTTCAAGGCCGTCGGATATGATGATTTTAGAGAGAATCCCGAAGTTACAGGTGATTTCGAGATGTTTTGACCCCCGAAATCAAGCCCCCAAGTTCAAAATAGGACCTAATTAGGGTTTTAGATTAAATGATGTATTAGAGGAATAAAATGAAAGGGGCACACTTTAATGAAAAGGGCCCAACTTTATGATATGGAAGATGATGAAATAGGACCTTAGACCTAATTAATTTAATTAATTAAGTGCTAAAAGGGAAATGCAATGCAAAATGCAAAATGCGCCAAGGCGGGTGCTAAACTAGGTGTGAAATTGTACCACCCTAGCAAGTGCATACAATTTACGACGCTACAATTACTATACATATCAGCTACTTCAACAGCACTGGGGGCACTCTTAGCACAATAGGTTGCTAAGGGCAAGAAAAGGCAGTCTACTACATCAGTCGCACATTGGTGGGATATGAGCTAAACTACACACCAATTGAGTGTACATGTCTCGTTGTGGTCTTTGCTTTGCAAAAATTATGACATTACATGCTAACTCATAAAACTAAGTTGGTCGCAAGGATTGATCCATTGAAATACCTTCTCAATAAGGCAATGCTTATTGGTCGACTAGCCAAATGGGTGATGCTCCTGAGTGAATTTGACATTGAGTATGTGGATAGAAAAGCAATAAAAGGACAAGCTATTGCAAATCAGTTAGCAGATGCTCCCATGATAGATGATGTTCCTCTAACTTCAGAATTCCCAGATGAATCCATCTTAACAGTGTCACATTTAAAGCCTTGGCAACTATACTTTGACGGCTCATACACACAACATGGTGCAAGAGCTGGCATCCTCTTCATAACTCCTCAAGGGGATTCCATACCAAAATCATACCGATTATCATTTCATTGCACTAATAACATAGCAGAATATGAGGCATTAACAATTGGATTATGGATTGCAGTTCAGTGGAAGATCCAGGAACTTCATGTTTTTGGGGACTCTCAACTTGTAATTCGTCAAGCAAATAATGACTACCAAACAAAGGATGAAAAATTAATGCCTTACAAAAGAATGGTGGATGACCTGAAACAACATTAGACTTTGAGCAAATACCAAGAGAGTAGAATCAAGTCGCGGATGCCATGGCTACAATTGCTTCACTAATCGATCTACCACAAAATGAAACCTGCTATGAGTTCTTGGTGGATAACCTTTTGGTTCCCTCGTATGAGATCACTCCTACTGAGATGATATGTGTTTTCGGTCCTGATTCCCAGTTATATGGTTCCATTTTCGCATACCTTCATGATGATACCCTTCCTCCTGACTTATCCAATAACCAACGTCGCACTTTCATTCGCCAATCTTCCTGATACGTCATTTTAGCCGATATCCTATACCGTCGAGGTCTAGATGGCACTCTTCTTAGATGTTTAGAAGTGGACGAAGCTCAGATTGCGTTACGCGAAGTTCAAGAAGGGATATGTGGTTGACATTCTAGTGGTCCTACCTTAGCCAAGAAACTCATCAGGACTGGATATTACTGGCCCAATATGGAAAAAGACTCATATCAGTTTGTCAAGAAATGTAAGCAGTGTCAACTTCATGGAGACCTCATTCATGCGCCAACACAAGAACTTCAACCAATTGCGACTCCTTGGCCCTTTTGTCAATGGGGACTCGATCTCATAGGCAAGATTCACCCTCCTTCCTCCAATGGTCATAAATTCATCATCACTGCCACAGAGTATTTCACAAAATGGATCAAACTCATGCCTCTTACACAAGTCACTGGAAAACAAATTGCTACATTCATTCTCAACTATATCATTTGTCAATACGACATTCCTGTTTCCATCATCATCGACGATGGGCGTCCCTTCAAAAATAAGAATGTTCGTGAACTCTATGATCGCTTCCATATTACTCATCATTTCTCCACACCTTATTACCCCCAAGGTAACGGTCAAGCTGAGGTGTCTAATAAAACAATCCTTAAAATCTTAAAAAAGACAGTCGACGACGTTGGCCGCAATTGGCATATCCAACTTAATCCTGTACTTTGGGCTTACCGCACAAGCGTCCGCACACCTACAGGAGCTACCCCTTTTTCACTTGTCTACGATGTTGAAGCTATCTTTCCTATTGAGGTCGACTTACCCCCTTTACGAGTCTCTTTGCAAAACATTATCAGTGATGAAGACTACGGGGTCTCTGGCTTACAAGAACTTGAACTATTGGATGAACGAAGACAAACTGCTTTTAATCATCTCAAGGCTTATCAACAACGAATGAGTCACAGCTACAATTATAAAGTCAAGCCTCGCACATTTGAGGTAGGTGATTTGGTTCTCCGAGAAAATCTTAAAATTCAGCAAGACAGAGAGAAGAAGGGCAAGTTTGAACCAAACTGGCTTGGTCCTTACATCATCACAACAACATATGGATCTGGTGCATATCAGCTCTCAACCACAGAGGGTGAACCTTTGGAGGATCCTATCAACAACATGCACCTTCGCAGGTTTTACACATAGCTCTTCAGAGTATCCTAATTCAAAAAATAAAAATAAAAAAAATCATAAAACATAAAAAATTGTTACTTGGTGAAAACCTGGCCAACAGGCGCCTTGTGACATTAAAAAAAATGAAAAATCAAAAAAGTAAACAGAAAAACATTTCGTCCAACGATGAAAACCACTTCAATGGCGCCGTGGGCAAGTACCATGGTGAAAATAGGGTCACTGACGCCATGTGTAGAGACGTTGCTCCTCCCTCCTTCAGGATTCCATTTCATCCTTTCACTTTGCACACACTCACAACCTATTCATTCATAATAAACTTACCCATTTGCATCATGGTTTGGTATTTATCTACCCAAGATTGGTTAGCCATTCATAATAACATTCCTTTTCATCCCTTTCCATCCATAATAAATCAGCTCCTATCTGTGGCTAAGGCAAATCCTACGTCTAGTGATGGGTGTGGAACTAAGAGCATTACCTATTTCTGAGGAGTATAGTTTCTTCCAGCTTTCTTCAGTCTATCCACGCACAATCCGCAATAAAGCAACACTTGCATCGCCAATCCACAATAAAGTTCCGTCTTCTCCGCAATAAAGTATCAGTTGCATGGATTCAGTCAGTTTCAGATGAGACACAATAGCAACAATGGGTTTCAACAAATCAAACCTTTCAATAGACTCAGACAACATTATGGTTCAGTGCTAACTATCCTTTTGTGAAAGTAAACATTGTGACCACAATCAAATAGACTTATACAGCTGACAAGAGACACTAAAATTTGAGGACTACAGTGGATGTTGGTGTCGAGTCTTGGTTTTCTTTTTATTTTATCTTTTGATGACATGTCTTTTAGCTTTTCTGGGATGTCTCTGATTAGAGACTCTATCTCCAGGATGTCTTTGACCAGAAAGGCGAGTATGGGGTATCGTCACCTATTTTTCTTTTGCTGTCTGTGGATTGTCTCTTAGTAATGCTATGACTTGTCCAAGGATATGAGGACATTGTGGGTCTAGTATGAACTGGGGCATTCCTTGCTTGCGACTGTCTTATCTCCATGCAAACAGGTACAATGACTTTCTAGGTCAAACACATGCCTCGATTGTCATAGCCTATTTTGCCATAATAAAGCTCAATGATGATAACACACAAGAAGGTACAATGATGATAATAAACTAATTGTGATAACACATGCCTCGATTGTCATAACCTATTTTGCCATAATAAAGCTCAATGATAATAAAGCTCATATCTTCTATCTTCCATCCCCCTTTCTTGATTGACTTCCATCGTCCTTCTTGAGTCCGTGTAGCTTTCTATCACACGACTGAGTATAATGACACGCCAAAAATATTTGCATTTCATGTAGTTGCACCTGCATTACCATATATAAGCATTTCATACATACATATAGATATCACAATTGCATCACATCCTGCACACAACACATGTTAACACATTTTACATTCTCATCATGTAAATAGTTATTTGCATTATCATATTCATCTGCATTTCATACATTCACATTTGCATTGGCATAACATATAAAAACATAAAAAATAAAAAATATTGCATTTCATTATGTACATATTTGCATCCATATCATAACCATCACATAGAAACATACATCATGAAACATAACAATCACATAGAAACATACATCATGAAACATCTCATCACATAGGTACACATGCATATAGTTGTCGCAAGGATGAATCTCATATATATATATATATATATATATATATATATATATATATATATATATATATATATATATATATAAGTGTCATGATACAATGATGTTAAAATCATATGGCTACAATCACCCGAAGGTATCATCATACAAAATGGTACAAAACTGATATATAGGGAGCCCTCTAAGGCTATGATGAACTCCCTCCCTCGGAGCCGCCTGACCTCGACAGAGTCTGAGCCCTGGAAGGACCCGCCCTGGGATCATCTCTCCTGTCCCCTCTATCTAGTGGTGGTGGAGGACCCATGACCCTACTGCTCGATGCTTGTTTCCTGTCCCTCCCTCCAGTAGTCGTTGTTGTCCGCGAAGGTCTACGAAAGCTCCTAGCCCTATGCTCTAATGGCACAACCCCATAGTATAAGTCTCTCCAATAGATCATTCTCCTCCTCTCCCCCCTATACCTGTGGCTGCTGATGCCCCTGTACCTGTGGGTGCTCCTATGGCTGCCCTTGCCCCTGTCCTCGTTCCTGTCCCTCTCCCTGTACCTATCTGGGACCCTGTGCTGCTAGCACCTGTAAAGGCAATCCACCTCTGCCTCTCACCATGTGAGCCTGTCTCTCCTCTCTACCCTCTCTCCTATCATCCCTCACCTCCTCCGTCGGCCTCTACCTCCACCATCTCCATCATCATCCTCATCACCCTCGCCATCTCCATCTATCTGCTCCCCTGGGTCTGTCAGTCATGGAAATGGATGCTCAACCTAATAAGCAGTATACTCTGCATCCATCCCTGCATCCTCTATCTCTGGTCACATATCCAAAGGCAAGGGCACCATCTCTACTAGCTGCATCACTGCCTGATCATATGACAATAATGGCCCGAAGTGTGCCTGATCCCTCACTGTCTGAGCATACATCCCAGAACCCCGTTGCATCTGTTGAATCCTGTCGAATTGCCTGCCAAACCTGTCAACCAACTACCTCTCCAGTACATAGGGCATTCGTCCAATCAGATACCTGCTCCAGAACATGTATGGCAGCTCCACTGCATCATCCTCCCACTCCTCGCACTCTCGGTATGGTCCTCATACCATAGTGTCAATCTCATTGATGACCTGGTGCCAGTACTCCAATCTCCCGATCCACAACTGAGATGTAATCATATCATATAAATGCACAAAATTGCGCCCATGGCCCCTACCTCTGAAATGAATCGGCTGGGTAACCGACAGATGCTCATAAGCTCATACCTGCAATAATGTCACTCTGCAGCCCAATCCTACGGATCCATGGTATACAAACTGATGAAGCTCATAGTACAAATGTGCCAACACGCACGATCCCTAGGCATATCTGGTATGCTGTGTCACCAGTGTCTCCAATGTGCTCCCCCAGCCCACAACCAACCCTCGTGTCGCCCTATCCAGACACAGGAACCCACTGATCACTCCTACCAGTACTGCTAGTAGTGCCAATCCTGTATGTGTCATGGTATCCCAAGCCACGTGTCCTGCCCTCATCTCCAATCCCGGATCCTAAAACACTTGTCTTAGGGCATCCCTATCTCCGTCTCAATCATAGGGAATCAACTCCCCATCGATCGGTATCCGCAGTATCCTGTAAACATCCTCTAAGGTGACTATCATCTCACCCATCGGCAAATGGAAAGTGCAAGTCTCTGAGTGCCATCTCTCAGCTAGCACAGTCAACAACCCTATGTTCGCCCCAAACTTAGGCACATACAAAATGAATCGCAAGCCCATAACCTTAATAGCTACTCTATCCTCAAATGTCAACTTCGGTCGTAAGCTCTGAGTCGATGGGAATCTCTCCCGTGACTCCAGCATAGGTAGGTACTCTTGCAGTCAAACAAATCAGCTCTGTCAGTCAAAGTTGCATTCACTATTCATCACAAAATGTTGCTTTTTATCCTTGTGCTTATATCTATCACATGGCGCTCTATCCTAGTGACACTCACTATTCATCAGAAAGTGTTGTTGTTTATCCTAGTGGTACTCCCTATTCATCACAAAGTACTACGTGTTTTTGCACTCCCTGCTCATCACAAAGTGTTGCTCATATTTGCACTCATTGTTCATCACAAAGTGCTGCTCTTTTTAGTACTCCCTGTTCATCACAAAGTACTATGTCTTGGTACTCCCTGTTCATCACAAAGTGCCTTGATCTATCCTATCCTAGGGCCTCTACTTGAGTGTATCCTCTTGAGTAGTTTCCTAATTGGCAACGTATGTTCTATCACATAATTGTCAATCCTAGCCCTATTTGCTATCCTAGTCTTCCCTAGAGGACCTGCTTGAGTGTATCCTCTCAACAACTTATCCAATCGACAACATATGTTCATCACAGAACTATCGATTTGACCTAGAAGACACAAACGTGACTTCATGACATAAACGCACTTACATATTGCACAAACGCGCTTGCTCTGCACAGAGACTCCTGAAATACACAGACGTGCCTATGCTTTGCACAGACGTGCCTGCTCTACATAAAAGTGCCCACATAGCATAGACGCGCCGACACAATGCAGACGTGCTCGCATTTGACATAGACGCCTTTTCCTTCATAGACGTGCCTAGCACAAACACAGACGCGCCTGGCACCAACACAGACGCGCCTCGACATTTTTTGACCTTGTTTGACATATTCTAAAATGCATTAAATGCGCTACCTAACATGCATTAATGACAACATTTATTGTGACAAAGTACAAGGAGGTTTTGCTATACTCATCGGCTCTCCTGCCTCTGCTGGCCTCTAAAATCGGTGAACGTGATCGAATCTGTGAACCAATGCCATCACTGCTGATTGTTGCTGCTCTATTCTCTCTCTGCACTTTGATCTCTTGGATGTGTGGATGACAATGAGGATGTCAACCCCTCGTGGTCTATCTTATAGACTGCCCTAGCCCTAGCCCTAGCCCTCGTCTCTCGAGTCAGTCTTCTTTATCCTGTGACTCTGTCACTCTAACCTATCCGGTCAGTCCATTCTAGCCTTCTTTCTTATCGAGAGATTGTCTGTGATCTTTTCATACATATTCATCCAATCTCTCGAGGGGGCATATCATTCCCATCTTGGGGCAACTTTGTATCAATTCATATTATCTTTTTTGAAACAACGCGACAAGCCGCATTGTCTCAAAGAGGGGCAAAATGTAGACACCTAAAATTGTCCAGTCTAATTAAATAAATATTTTATTTATTTAATTATTTTAACCTAATTCTTCTTTAATTAAATAAATCCTTATTTATTTAATTAATTCATTTATCCTCTTCTAGCCTTATTTCTCATTTAAATAAATACTTTTATTTATTTAAATTATCCTTTCCTAAAATAAATAAATACTTTTATTTATTTAATTATTTTAACCTAATTCTTCTATTAATTAAATAAATCCTTATTTATTTAATTAATTCATTTATCCTCTTCTAGCCTTATTTCTCATTTAAATAAATACTTTTATTTATTTAAATTATCCTTTCCTAAATTAAATAAATACTTTTATTTATTTAATTATTTTAACCTAATTCTTCTATTAATTAAATAAATCCTTATTTATTTAATTAATTCATTTATCCTCTTCTAGCCTTATTTCTCATTTAAATAAATACTTTTATTTATTTAAATTATCCTTTTCCTAAATTAAATAAATATCTTATTTATTTAATTGATCCTACTTCTTCTATTAATTAAATGAATCTTTATTTATTTAATTAATTCATTATCCTTTTCTACCCTTGACACATGTCATTCATCTCTTAATTCATACACTACCTACCCTCTCATTATTTTATTATTTCTTTTACCTACCCTCTAATCATAGCCGATCATTTATCTTTTACACCTCTCAATCTTATCCCTCCATTTCTTATAGTGTATTCTATATAAGGAGATTCTTCCTTCATTATCAACCCCCTAGACATATACATTCTAATCAATCATCCTAGCATTCGATCTTTCATATGCGATCCTACTTGCAACCACATTTCCGTTCTTTGTCGAGCTCTTGTGCACACATAAAATTTAAGAGCAAATATATCAAACAAGATCAATGGAGATAGGAAGAATGGAGATTCAAACCCTATTGGACATGTGATGGTATAATCTTGGTGATTTCATTTGATTTGCATTGTCTTAGGTAATCTACATATGTTATGGTGGATCTTTGTTGTTGTTAGGCTAGAGTTTTGTGGTTGAATCTATTTAGTCTTTCAATATTGTTTTTATCCATTTTCACCATATACAACAGGTTTTAAGGACCCGAAACCTTTAACAAAGGAGTTTAAAATAGATTATTAAAGAGTATCCAGACCATATAAGAACAACTTTCAAAATGACTAGCAACAAAGCCAGTAGACAGAAAGGACAACAAAAGAAAGAAACAACAAAATAGAAGAAACCACTGCATAATTATAAAGCCTTCAGGAGGTCCTTCACCTTAATCACCAGCTGGTTGTAATTGGCTGCAACAACTTTGAGTTCATCCAGATCCTTATTTGGCTTCTTCTCCTTCTTTTTACCTCTGGTTCTTGTTCTAGGTCCTTGAACATCTCCTATGCCTTCAGTGTCAGGGTCAATTTCCAGGGTATCCTTCTCCTCCTCCAATTTACCACCTGGTTAAGAGATTTTGAACAAGGTCAGTTAGTGCCTTTACCCTATTAAAGGTAGCTTGGTTAAAGGACTTATAACATCAATAAAGATGTCACCCGGTTAAGAGATTTTTACAATGGGACCTATTAAAGTCCACCTAGTTAAGGGATTTAAGTTGCAATTGTTAGAAAGCAACAGATGGATGATCTGCTAAAACTGGTACTCATTAGCCTGGACAGATCACACTGAAGAATCACACTAGATCTACATCGGTTGTGTCTGTTCTACACAACTTCAATTTCCTGAATGCACTATCACCTCTGCCTTATGTCAATTTGTTGATCCTTGAATATCACACTGTCGGTCTTTTATCACTTGAGTCACCGCTCTATGAAACTCCACTCTACCAGTCGTCTGTCATTCGGCTCTGCAGTCTCTTAAAATCCCCCTGTGTCCACTTTCACATTCTCTTCATTCACCTTGACAACAACCATCTCAAGAATGAGATATGTGTATTTATAGACCTTTTAGTCTATCGCCAACTTTCCCTCCAAAACATACCTTTCAAAATTATGTTGTTAGGCCTTAAATTATGCCTCTGAAATCATGAAGGAATCTTTGTCAATATAGTCGAACATGTTGATAAGTTCATCGATTGACTGGAGAAAACTCCCGATTTAGCTGCTTGTAACTGAACGTTACCAGTCTGTCCGTTACCGACTCTTCCGGTGTACCGATCAAAACTTGTCTAGCCTATTTCCTCTTGCATACCGGTTTGTTCTTTGCTTAGCTGGTGAACCTCTACTATGTCGATCTTCTTAATGTTAATCGGTCCACTCACTGCTTGCCGGTCTACTCACCACCGATGGACTATGAAGACTAAGGAGATGATGTTGCCAATAATGACAACCATACCATTTATCGATCATACAAAACAGTATTAGAATGCCAACAAACTCCCCCTTTGGCATTGGTGGTAAATACTACAAATCGCTACAAAACTCCAAAGTTCCAAAGCTCCCCGGTTCTTGATAGGCAAATACTACAAACCGCTACAAAACTCCAAAGTCCCAAAACTCCCTTATTCCTGACAAGATTCCAAAATTCCCCCTTTTTCCATCAATGGCAAAGACTATCCCAAATTTTTTTCATCAAAATAAAGCAGAAATATCTTTAAAGTTTTCTTGAGCCACTTTCAAGGAAGATTCCCATGAAGATTGAATTTGTTTCATGGTGGTGAAGTGACCATGTAAGACTGCAATGAAGACCTCCGTATCATCAATTGTCTTACAGTCAAGTGCATGTATTAGGTGGTCTGCCTCATTAATGTTCAGTTGCATGAAATCAATAATTGGTGCTAAATAGCACTGGAGCTCTAACAAACTAGGACTTCTTTTTTCTTCTTCATCTTTCAACCTTATGATTTTATGATTGAGCATTTTGACTTTTTCAATAAAGGTTGATGTTGAACTGCTAAGAGGATCAAAAGAGCTTACTAGATCTTGAATCTCCTTTTGAATTTGATTTCTTTTATCTTCTAAGTCTTCGATTAAAGCAAAAAAAATTGAAGATTTCATCAGTAGTTGACCAACTTGCTGCAGTATGGTTTTAACTTCTTCTGTTCTAGTGGCCAACTGTTATCTTCTCGATTAGGTTATCTCCTCGCTTTGTTTCATATTGCCTTATTGCAACTTTCTCCAGATTGATTGCCTCTAAACTGATTGCTTTAACCAAAGTATCCAATTGATCAATAATGGGTGCAGTATCATCAACTGCAATGTTCGGGATGAGATCATAGATAATTGTTTTGGGAGAAGTGAGGATTCTTGCAGTCTTTTTCTTTTCTCTCAGTTTTACCTTTTCAGCTTGGATTCTCAATTTTTCTGAGACTTTCATCAACTACTTGGGGTCATTTTCTTTATATCAATGACCGAGTCACCTTCTTCTTCCTCCTCTATTCCTTCTTCCTTTTCTACAGTCTCAACTTTTGAGCTAGTTGTTGTGATGATTTTTACCTTTTTCTTTTCACTTTCAATGTCTAAGTCTAACTTCCTCTTTGCCGGAGGGATATCCATCACTACTGTGTTATCCTTTATTTTCTTCTCTTCTTATTTTCCTTCCTCTGCTTTCTTCTCTTCCTTTTTTCCTTCCTCTGCTTTCTTTTCTTCCTCTTTTCCTTCCTCTCTTCTCTTCTCTTCCTTTGTCTTCTTTTCTTCCTCTTTTCCTTCTTGAGAGAGATTAGGATTTGGTGTCAATAAAGTTCTGTGAGGTGTATCCTCATAAGGAATGTCTTCAACTAACACTTCATTTGTTAGAATCAATGACAATCCCAAAGAAACTGAGAGGGGGGGGGGGGTGTGAATCAGTGTCTAACCGGTTAGCAGAATATTTAAACTTATTAAGAACTTTGTATCCCAAAATAGTGTACGATAAATAAGAATTAATGCAGCAAATAAGAATAACAGAGACATCATAGAGAACACACCATAACACAAGATATTTAACGAGGAAACCCGGTGTGGGAAAAACCTCAGTGGGATTTGTGACCCACAATATTCACTCACTGGCTAATGAATAATTATTACTTACAATGAGGGGTCTGCACATGCAGGAAGGCTAGCAGCCTAGAGCTCATTGCTCAACTACAAAATAGAAGTCTCACTGACTTACAAAATGGATTATCAAAATCCAATACAATGTACTGCTTCAGATCAACATCAACTATGTCAGGTTCAATACCGGTTTAAGCTCAGTCTATAACCAAAACCTTTGCTGTCAACTATATTACCTTATACTTATCATCTATATTCCTCTCTCTCTCTCATATCAAAATGACCTATAAGATCTCATACATATATGAGTCTTTTACAATATGCCATGTCGGCTTTTACAAGAGATAATTACATTATAAAACAATAAACAAAAATTTATTCCATGTCGGCTTGAGTGTCGGTATGCATTGTTGCCGCTGCCGGTGAAGTGCCTGCCAGTGTATGTAGAAGTCTATTGCCAGTGCCGGTAACTATTGGTGGGTTGCCAAATGATTGCCAGTTGGTTGCCATCAATGACAACATCAACTATTCTCATAAGAGTGTAGAATGCCAACAATCTCCCCCTTTGGCATTGATGGCAACACTCATGAGAAAAATCCAAAAACTATTTCCAAAAACTGAAGTCCAAAAGAGATTTTAAAAAGATGTGCTCCCCCTAAGCAAATGATCTCCTCTGAATAAGCATTTTTCTCTCCACTACTCCCCCTTTGACATCAATGACAAAGGTTGTCAAAAATAGTCAAACGAGTGCAAAAATTTCACCTTAAAGTCTGTAACTGGTTGGTTACAATTTGAAAAATGTTTGCTAAAACTAGATTTAGACTTTGCATAAACCTTTTGTTGTCATTCAAGGTTGCCTCAATCTGTTGGATCATGTCGGTGAGATAGTGCATGTGTTCTTCCGGTGATCGCTCTCCTTGAAGTAATGCCTTAGATATTTCAATTCTCTGATAAATAAGTTTGTCCAACTTAGGACCAAGTTTATTTTTAAGTTCCCGGGCATTAGACCTTATCCTTGCCTTTTCTTTCTCGAGTTTCTCTAATTTTTCTTCAAAACTTGCCATTTCCTGCACAAAAACTGATATATGTCTAGATGAACCGATTATGTTATCAGCTATGTCATCTATTTCTTTCTGTGTTTTATTGATCTCCTTATCTATGTCCGCTGTCAAAAGTTGAGGTTTGAATGTTTCCTTATATATCTCTTTTTACTCTAAAATTGTAGAGTTAAGTACCGGTAATAATGTATTCAAGTGTTATGTACACTTCTTTATGGTGTCTTCAAAGAATTTATCCTTCTCTTTTTCAACTCTCTCCTTTACTGTGTCCTCATTCACTTTAACAATGGTTATTACATTGTTAGCAATAAATTTGGACAATGTGTCCAATTTACCTAAAGAATCCTTAATATGATTTATGTTACAATTTGGTGCAATCAATTTAAGAATAGGTACAGTGTTATCAATTACCTTGTAGGCCAATGCATTACAATTTGTTATCTTCTTGATTGAATCCAAAAGTACCTCTGTAACATTGGTAGGTTTCAATTCACTTGTAGATGTGTTGGATGTTTGACCAATTACCTTTATTACCTCTATGCTTCCATCAGTTGTAACCACTTTACTTGCATTTTCCTCCGGTGGATCAGTCTGGGTTTGCATCTCAACCTGCAAAGGTTTCTCAGACTGTTTTAATGTCTCAATGATTTCTGGTTTCTCTAACTCGGTGTGTACCTTTGCCTTAGATTGTTCAACTGCTGGTATCTTTGTCTCTGGTGGCCCTGTGCCAACATCTTTACCTTCAATATGTTTTTCAGTTTCTGACGGTTGCTCTGTTTGGGTTGGGATCTCAACTTCAACAGTTTCTACCGGTTTCTTTGCCGTGTTGCCATTGTCAACATTATCTTCCTTAACCTCTGAATTATCCTTATCCACAACAATATTACTTCCTGAGTATCCATGGTAAAGAGTATCTCAAATTCAGGATTTGTGTCATCATGTGTAATACTTTCAGTGTCAATAACTGGTGGATCTTCTGATTGTACCGATGCATTATCCAAAGGTGGTGGTGGTAGATTGGTAGTAATCTTGATGTTTGGAATTCCACCAATTTTTCCTTTGCCCTTGTCCTTGTCCTTCTGATACACTTTAAATGTCTTTTTTAGTCAGTTCATTTCCTCTTGTTTTTCCTTCTCCACAAAAAATATATCCCAATTATCTACAGTCTCATCTGCAATCTCTTTTACTCTTCTTGCCATTAAGCTTACTTGTCGGTGCCCACTGGTAAAAACCGATCGGTTAGCCTCATAAATCAATTCATCAATTTCTTCTTTTGAATTAACATGATGTACAACTAAAAGTTTTTCAACTTTCAGTTTCTTGTCTAAATCCATCATTGCTATCCTTTTTGCTTCCAATCTTCTATAAAGATCATTAGGTAAATCATCCACAAGTTCAATTAGAACCTTCTTATATATGTCTAAGTGTAAAATAATACTGTTCTCAATGTTTTCCTTGTCAGAATCATTAAATGTATTATACCGTTTGTGTACATTAGCCAAATTGTCATCATCATTTATCTCATTCAGCAAATCATTCAAGGAAGGGGTAACCGGTTGTTGTTTCTTCTTTGGTGTTAGTTTCTTGGGCGGTCCGCTTACTGTCTGTTGTTTCTTTCTTGGAGTCCTTGCTCTCTTAGGTGAAGGAGAGGGTACCGGTGAATGTTTTCTCTTCCTCCTTTCAACTCTTTTGAATTCTGTTGCCTTCTCATTGTCAGTTTCAGAAGATGTGTCAACCGATGAAATATGTACCTTCGGTTGAAATCCTTCAAGCTCACTAGCCAATATGCCACTGATGTTCATGACATTTTCTTTGATTTCCTTTACTTTCTTAGAAGCATCTCTAATGAATTTTTCTCTTTTCTTCCTTTTCTTCAACAAATTGACATCACTCTCAATAGTCTTACCACTACCAAAGACCTTTTTTGATGGTTCTCTCGGTGCTTCCAGTAAAGCTTTAGTATATGTTTCTAGAATAGTAAGATCTACTTCATATCCCATCTCGGTGACCCAAATAGTCCTAGGGAGTACTGCCTCCATCCATGTTTCATCTCTTTTGATAACAAAACAGATCTCTTTGTCATATTTATCTACTACACTTTGTGGTAACCTTTCTCTAGCTCTCATCTTAGCTTGGAAAGTTTTAAAATAGTTTGTTATGTTGTTGTCTCTAGCAGTTCCCATGCCGGTAAAAGCTTCCTGTAGTTGTTTTCCTACCGGTATATCATAACTAAAGTCTTTGGGTCCAGTACCAGGGATCTCTTTAGTGAAATACAACATCAAGCATACCAAAAGGTTTCCAAAGCGGAATGTGCCTTTCTTGTCTCGCTTAATCTTTTTCAAATTGTCAATAAGCTCATCTTTTAGCCATTCACACACATCTATTACTGCATTGTTCTTTACCATCTCATAAGCACTGTGTATATAGGGACTAGAAACAAAGTTGAGTCTATTGGTATGTGTGGCCTTGTAACCTAGCACCATACTTATAAATCTCACATTGATGTCCTTAATATCATTTACTCTTAGTGATATATTGTTAGATGTTGCTCCGGTTAGGCTTATCACTTTGTTGTTGGGAATCTTCTTTGTTTTATCAGGTCTACTTCCAGTTGAGGGTAAACCAGTTACTGCCCTAATCGCTTGCTGAGTTATTTTGCAGATAGAGTCCAACCATAAGAATTCTCCATGTGCTATACTCAATACAATCCTTACTACTTCCTCTGGAAATTGAGGGATATTCAAAATTTCCACAAAACCTAGAGTTTCCATAATTTTATGTTCGAGTTTGACAACACCATGTTCATCACAAATGACCTTTGTAAACATTTTCATCAATTCCTCAGTACCTAGTTCTTCTATATTGCAATGTATATAAATCCTAGGGTCTTTTGCAAATGCTACACCTTTAGGAATTTTTGAAAATGCCCCTACAGAGTCATCTTGCTTAGCAATTTCGAGAATTATCTTAAACACGAGCCTAGGGTGTTTCACATTTTTCACAATGGTAGGGTTCGGAATAAACTCAGGAGCAGAAGAAGAGGCCATTGAAAAATACCTTTTACTGCTTGAAAATATTTTGAATGTCTGAAGAAATCACTCCACACCTTCGCCTTGAATGCCTTCGCTCAGTTTTTGCGCTCTCTACTAATTTGAATGTTTGATGAGTAAAAAATAAGGGAAATCAACTGATTTATAATGATATTTCTTCCACCAACCGCATTAAATGCTTGTTGGTTGAGTGAAAACTTAACACATCTGCCGGTAAAGAAGAAATCTATCTTCTCACCATCAACCGAGGGTAATCTGCATGATTTTCAACTTGCTGCAATACCCCCAAAGGGTTACTTCTCAATTGGATGAAGAATCTCCTGCCGGTGGAGGATTACTCTATTCTACTAGTATAGAGATAGTTTCATCAACTTTCTAATCTCTCTTTTTAATCCATTGTTTTGAAAATTCTTGCTTTACCTCATCTACCTTTTCTTTTCCTTTCAAATTGGATCCTTTATTGTTTGTCGGTGAAGTCTTGCTTCTACAAAATTTTGCAGTATGTCCAATTTTGTTACAAGCATAACAAGTCACATTATTCCTCTGAATAACCTTTCCATATCCTACACCGGTTTGTGTTCTGCATTGATTAGATAAATGTCCATATCTTCCAAAAACATAACATTTCATATTCATTCTGCAATTTTCTGAATTATGACCAACTTTGTTGCATTTGGAACATTGATCGGTGGGTACATTAATATTCTGATTATTTCTGAATCTACACTGATTTGCTCTATGACCATATTTGTTGCAATTGAAACATTTTCCATTAAACTTATAAGCATTAGGTTGTCTTACCGGTTTGTTCTGATCTAGATTGTTTGCAGTACCAGAACTTTCTCCAACTTCAAATCCAAGTCCATTAGTATCTCCATTAGGTTTATGACTTTTCAGCATGTCATCAAGCTCCTCTGAACTTTTCTTGAATCTGTCTTTGTGTTTGTTTACAGTAGCCAACTCATTTTCCTGAATTCCCATTTGTCTCATAAGCTCAGTTTTATCATGTTGCATGTGAATCAGATCTGTCTTCAGCATATCATTTTCATGACTAAGTCTTAGATTTTCATTTCCAGCATCATTGAGTCTCCTAGTCAAGTCTTCTTCATTCTTCTTCCTGTCTTCAATATCTTTACATAACCTCATAGTCATATCTTGCATTTCATTCTTCATATTACTGTTTTCCTATCTCAACTTGTTTGCAAGTTCTCTAAGAGTTTCTTTTTCATCATCATCTTTCTGCATCTTCTCATGAAGTTCTTTCCTTTTATTTTGCGCTATAGCAAAGTTCTCCTGAAGTCCTTTAATGAATTCCTGTGCAGTCCTTAGATCATCTTCAAGTTTGATATTCTTCAATTTCTCTGCAACATAATCTACAAGAGCTCATTCCAATTGTTTTCTTAAGTTCTCCATCTGTATCGATGTCAAAATCTTCCTCAAGTTGTTAGGCTTTTGAAAATAGAGGACTAGGCTTTGATACCAATTGTTAGAATCAATGACAATCCCAAACACACTAAGAGGGGGGGTCAATCAGTGTCTAACCGGTTAGCAGAATATTTAAACTTATTAAGAACTTTGTATCCCAAAACAGTGTACCGGTAAATAAGAATTAATGCAGCAAATAAGAATAACAGAGATAGCATAGAGAACACACCATAACACAAGATATTTAACGAGGAAACCCGGAGTGGGAAAAACCTCGGTGGGATTTGTGACCCACAATGTTCACTCACTGGCCAATGAATAAATATTACTTACAATGAGGGGCCTGCACATGTAGGAAGGCTAGCAGCCTAGAGCTCACTGCTCAACTACAAAATATAAGTCTCACTGACTTACAAAATGGATTATCAAAATCCAATACAATGTATTACTTCAGATCAACATCAACTATGCCAGTTTCAGTACCGGTTTAAGCTCAGTCTATAACCAAAACCTTCATTGTCAACTATATTACCTTATACAAAATTGCCTTATACTTATCATCTATATTCCTCTCTCTCTCATATCAAAATGACCTATAAGATCTCATACATATATGAGTCTTTTACAATATGCCATGTCAGCTTTTACAAGAGATAATTACATTATAAAACAATAAACAAAAGTTTATTCCATGTCGGCTTGAGTGTTGGTATGCATTGTTGTCGCTGTCGGTGAAGTGCCTGCCGGTGTATGTAGAAGTCTATTGTCGGTGCCGGTAACTGTCGGTGGGTTGCCAGATGATTTCCAGTTGGTTTCCATCAATGACAACATCAACTATTCTCATAAGAGTGTAAAATGCCAACATCATCTTGATTAGAAAGCTTAGTTTTATTAGCTTCCTTCACCGGTGAAGTACGAATCGGTTGTTCGATACACTTTGTCAGATTGTGAATGTATGACACAACATTTCCTATTATGTCCTCAACTGTGAAAGTATCAAATTCTTCAGTGGAGTCTTTTTCCTTAGCTTTTCCTTTGACAAGGACAACTGCACCTTTGTCTTGTTTTGTTTCTTTTTCAATTTCTTCTTCAGTTTTCTTTTGCTGGTTCATAATTTCCTTCCACAAGGCAACACCTTCAACATGCACTCCTCCCACTTCTCCTACTGCCACTCTCCCAGTTCTATTCCTTATTTTGAAATGCTAAATGCATGCTTCAGCCACCAATGAAACTTGTTCAAGGTCTAAGTCATGTTGCACTTCCATGAGTGCTTTTATTCTGAGTTCCTTTTTAGTAGCTAGAGCTGTCTTCCATCTCCCTTCAATGTGATCTAGTAGGTCTAATGGGATAATCCCATATAATTCACTAGGAGTCCTATAAAAATTGTGCAAGTTCTGAATCAGGGCATCCTCAATTTTCCTTTTGTCTTCTTCGTTATTGGTGGAATATCTCCTTCCAACACCGCCCAGACTTCCAAACTCTTTGATCCCATGCACCAACTCATCAATTGTTGGAGCTTTGTTCCTCCCACTTCTTCTAACCTCCTTTATTTCCACATCTGATAAGGTGTCAGTGATATCACTTTCTTTCTCATGCTTTTTAGGCTTTGGATCGCTCTTTTTCTTTCTGATGTAAGTCACTCCTACCGGTCTATCTTGACTTGGTGAAGATACCAGATTACTTAGATCCTTTTCCTTTGAGAATGTTGTAGGCTTGGTTGTTGCAATCCCCTTAGATTTTGTCTTTGTCACTTCTTCTTTCCACCTGTTGATTCTTTATCTTTATCAGGTGTGACCCCTGTTTGCACACTCACACCGGTGGAGGTAAAGGCACTAGATGCTTCACCTCCATATTTCTTATCAAGGGTGTCAATCATTTTCCTTACTTTTCTTTTTATGATAGGCACCTGAAGATCCTGTTTAATTTTAGGGCCTGCTTCCTCATATGTTCCAAACCTCTTTGCCTTCGAGTCTATCGGTTTAGACAAAAGCATATTGATATGAATTTTAACAAGATTTGCTACAACCTCATAGCCCATAGGTGGAACCCAAAAAGTTCTGGGTTGAACTGCTTGAATAATACAACAGTCTGTGTCTACAAGAAAACAGATGTTGTCTTTGTATTTCTGCACTATTCCGGTTGGAATTCTTTCTCTCTTGTGCATCCTAATATGGAATTCCTTAAAATATCCCCACATTGCTTCCCTAAATTTATTTCCCAGATCCCTAATCATTTCACCTATCTGAACCATGATAGGCTTCTCCTGTGACCATACTACACTACCCTTACCGGGAAAATATTTTTGCACATATAATTATATACATACTAGTAGTGAGCCATATTTGAAAGACTGCTTCTTGTCTTTCTTTATTCTTTCCATGTTCACCATGAATTGACTTTGAATCATCTCACATATATCATATGTTGCATCTTTTTTGATAATTCGATATCCAGCATGGATGGCACCGCTCGACACACTATTCATCCAGCTTGATTGATAAACTTTGTATCCCAACAATGCAGAGGCAAATCTTACTTTGGCATCCTCGATATGGGTGATTATCATTGCTCTACTGTCACACCGAGATTTGGTTAACCGAGTAACTTCAGTTGATGAAATCGTTCTTAGGGTTAATGCTTCACCGATTGCACTGAATCTTGTCACTCTTCAAATCACCTCCTTTGTGATCTTGATCGATGCATGACCTTCCAACCACAAAAAATGATCATGAACCCTGCTCAATACATAGCTAGCCCAGTCACCATGAAACTGATTAGGAAAGTCAATAGCATTAGCCAAACCCTTTGTCTTCAGAGTTAGAAATTCTGCTTTCAATTTATCATTGTCACAGAACCCATCAAACTCATTTCGAATGAACTTATCTCCAAGTTCTTTGAGCTTGCAATGAATGTAGGAGTGAATATCTTCTACCAACAATACACCAGAGGGCACATATGATAAAGCATCAGTCTTGTCGATTTCACCGGCTTTCATCAGGTGCATCTTGAACTCAGGTTGGGGATCCTCGATAGCTTCAACCAACACATGAGTCGATATTGGTGCTGCCATGATGACCTTCAAACAATCTTTTCTCATACGTGGTTGAAAACCCTTTCCTAGGGAATACCAAACACCACTATCGCTCTGCTTGAATTTTCTACACAAACAAAGCTTGGCAAATTTCAAATCGCCTTTGATCAAATAGGAGCTCAAGAAAGTTCACAAGAAGTTAGTGTAAATAAAAATGTGCAAACATTTCCTTATTTATCCGTGGAGATTTACCGACGCTAGGATCCAACAGTCAGATTTGAAACTCACTACTTAAAGTACACCGATTTGACTTTACCAATTATTTATTGCCGATACCGATACACAAATAAATAACTCACAAAACAAACTTCAATTAAGAACTTTTAGACCAACTTTTATGCATCACAACTATGCAGATAAACACATCCTTATATTTGTTGAGGGGATTCAAGAATAACCTTACCATATGTCCTCCCCCTGGGCATCGATATGCCTAGTTAGAAGAGGAATTGTCATCACCAATGGATGATGAACTGGTTTTAGAATGTCCTTGTCCTTCTTTTCCTTCTCCTTCTTGATCCATGTATTTTTCATTTCATTTCTTATTTCTTCAATTGTCTTCTTTCCTTTCAGGTCATTTTGCTCTTTCTTCTTGCTAAACCGGTTCTTGTCTACAGACTGGTTGTAGGATCGGCTCCTGCATTCTCTGGCTAAGTGGCTGATCTTATGGCAATTAAAGCATGCCATACCAGTTGTCCTCCATGGTCCTAAATTGTTTCTCTAACCTATTCTCATTCTGCAGTTTCCTGCAACATGACCAAGATTACCACATGTGGAACAAGTGGCATTCAATTGATTACTCCTTTTGTTAGGACTGACCGGTTTGAACGATGATCTTGATACATTTGTCTTGAACTTGCATTCTTTGGATCTGTGTCCAAACTTATTGCATGTGAAGCAATGTCCAGTAAATCTTCTTCCATTTGACATACTGCTAGATTGAGATCTACACTCATAACCAGTGTGGCCATACTTATGACAATTATGGCAATAACCATCAAAGGTGAAAGTCTTCTTTTGACTAACCGATTTGTTTCTACAGTCATTGGTCTTATGACTCGACTTACCACAATGATTACAAGAGAGTTTGGAAGACTTCATACCTTTTGCTTCTGGATGGTTTCTTTTATCATCCTTCATCTTTTTGGATTTAGATGATTCTCTAGTTTCCATAGGACCTGAACTAGGGTAACCAAGGCTGGTTGTATCCTTTGTTCTTCTTTGAACTTTCAACTATTTATCTACCTTCTCAAAGCTTTCATTGAACTTTCTCAGCTTCTCATTTCTCTCATTCTTAGTTTTCAACTCACTCTTGAGCTGTTCAATCTCTTTCAACAACTTCTCCTTTTCTTCTGCATTGTCATTCAGATGTTTGTGTATATATTCATTCTCCTGAGTTAGAACTCAGATTTCTTCATCTTTCTCAATCATGATTGCATCATTTTCTCTTAGGGAATCTTCAAAAAGCCTCCTAGCTCTTTCAGCTTTTGACAGTTCTTCTTCTGCCTCCCTTTTTCTTTCATCAACACTTCTGATGGCTTCCAGTATCTCAGTCATTCTCAGGGCCTGACCTTCTTGTTCTCTTTTGAGATGAGTAATTTCTTTAGTCAACTTCTTGTTCTTTTTCATGAGTTCTGAGACTGCTTCTTCAACTTCTTCAGATCCACTCTATTCAGAGAGTTGATCTATGATATCCTGACTCTCATTTAGCTGTTGAGCTAATTCCTTCCTTTTTGCAAGAGATTTTCTTAGTCTCTCTTTCAATTGAGCAATGATTTCATTGGCTTCATCAATCTTCTTCTGATACTGGTACTCTCCCATGATCTTTATCCTCAAGCTGTCAAGATTCACTTCAGAGGAACTGAGCTCTGATACCAATTGTTAGTCCCAACCGGTACTGAGAGGGGAGGGGTGAATCAGTACATTACCGGTTTTAACCAATTGAAACTTTTACTTTAATTTTGAACTAATCTACCATTCACCAATATAAACATTTACTGCAGAAGATTAGGCATACATGAAAAGATACACACTAGATCTGCATCAGTTGTGTTTGTTCTACACAACTCTGATTTCCTGAATGCACTATCAGCTCTGCCTTCTGTCGATTTGCTGATCCTTGAATATCACACTACCGGTCTTCTATCACTTGAGTCACCACTCTGTGAAACTCCACTCCACCGACCGTCTGTCATTCGGCTCTACAGTCTCTTAAACTCCCCCTGTGTCCACTTGCACATTCTCTTCATTCACCTTGACAACAACCATCTCAAGAATGAGATATGTGTATTTATAGACCTTTTAGTCTATTGCCAAATTTCCCTCCAAAACATACCTTTCAAAATTTTGTTGCCAGGCCTTAAATTACGCCTCTAAAATCATGCAGGAATCTCTGTCAATATAGTCGAACATGCCGATAAGTCCGCCAGTTGACTGGAGAAGACTCCCGATTTTGCTGCTTGTAATTGAACGTTACCAGTTCGTCGGTTACCGACTCTTCTGATGTACCGATCAAAACCTGTCTAGCCGATTTCCTCTTGTATACCGGTCTGTTCTTTTCTTAGCTAGTGAACCTCTTCTGTGCCGATCTACTCACCGCTACCTGATCTTCTTACTGTTAACCAGTCTACTCACTACTTGCTGGTCTACTCACTGCTTGTCGGTCTACTCACTGGCGATGGACTATGAAGACTAAGGAGATGATGTTGCCAACAATGACAACCATACCATTTACTGGTCATACAAAACAATATCAGAATGCCAACAATGACAACCATACCATTTACTGGTCATACAAAACAATATCAGAATGCCAACAGACTACTACAATATGAAAATCTAAAACTTTTATGCAGATCTAAAATTAAGTTTCTTTAATTATGGAATTACCTTGATTAGATTCATTTCTTTATGATTCTAAAAAAATAGCCAACATATCATTCTTAACAACACTACCCTATGCAAACTTATATAAACAATAAATAGAACATAACATCATCATAAAATAGTAGCAAAGAGAAACAAATCAACAACATAAAGAGCATCACACAACACAAGATTTACATGGGAAAACTCTTGTGAAAAAAGCTCCACCAAGAAGAGAGGCCAAGTGTTCATTATCTTCAAATAAATAAAGATTATAATACATTCACTTCCATTTTTCTCTTCGACATCTAACATGAAAACACTTATGTATTTGTGAATAACATCTTTATGCCTCAACCTTTTCTTATTCTTGTAGAGTAACTCTACATTTAATTGTTCCTTATAATTTCTACATCCAAGGCGCTGTTTATATAAACATGGTAAGAACTATAAAACATCAAACAAGAAACCCAAATAAGACTCTTCATTCCAAACGTCTCAACATCTTGGATTGCTTGTTCATAATGCAAAAAGAAATTGGCTTTGACTTCAATACTTCCTCTTTAACTTGGACACCCAAACTTGGAAGATAAACATTACATCAAATACAATAAATGATAAAATATCAAGAGATATATGTTGTTGCTTCAAAGCGCCCACTCGAAGAAGCCCAATAGTCACTCATTTATCCTCTTCATATGTCATTAACCATTCCATTCTAGGCATCCATATGTGAGAAAAATAATATTAAATATTTATGTCCACACATCACCTTTACCACTGCTAGTAGAATACATCACCTCTTATGAATGTATTACAAACAACAACGAAATCTTTTTTTTTTTCAACGCGCCTTAAGTTCCTAAAGACACTTTCTAAGGATGTTGGAACCATGCAATATGACCTAGGATTTACAAGATAAATGACACCTTACTCCTAATCGATTAAAAAGATAAAAAATAATGTTTTTTAAATCTTTTATAACTACACATATTTGAAAAATCAAAATTGATAATAAAGACTTAAAACCTTCACCAACTAAGAGAATCACTATAAAATATTCGAGATCATTCCACATATACATAAGAATAATACACTACTACTAATCTTCTCCCCTCCATTATTAATCCATTAAGATAACTTTTCTCCCCTCCATTATTAATACATTAGGATAATTTTTTTTACCCTTTCAACATGCCATGAACTTTGTCACATTATATCAAAACCCTTTCGCGGATATCTGGCCTCCGTCATAATGAATTCTACGCTGTTCGAAAATATTCTCAACAATTCTAGAAGCGTAGTGAAGGGGGCTTTCTTTACTTAAATCTGCATCCCGTCATAATGAATTCTACGCCGTTCGAAAATATTCTCAACAATTCTAGAAGCGTAGTGAAGGGGGCTTTCTTTACTTAAATCTGCATCCACCTTACTTTATCATTTTTATCACTCTGCATATCTAATTCGAATGGTGTCAACGATGGCAGCCACGACAATTTTTAACCCAACCTTCAACGCCGCATTCCCAAAACTAGCTGGAACGCCACCCAAGATAAGTTTCACTAAATCGCGTAGTGCCATTTACCTTTCTCAAAATGTCCCCCATTGTAAGATTTTGTTTTCATCAAGAAATTCTCTTTTCGCACCAAACAGAGTGCTTATCAATGAAAACAAGAGAAAATTTAGGAGCTCAGTCAGATGCCAAGCTACAGGAGCAGATTCAAGAGTAAGATTGGAAGTTCCTGTAAGGTATATTTTTTATTAAGTGAATTGATTTATTCTGATTTGATTTATGCGATGGAATTGTGTTTTAGATTACACAACAAAACTTTACAGAGATGGCATGGCAAGCGGTGGTGTCAGCTCCAGAAGTGGCGAAGGAGAGCAAACACCAAATAGTAGAAACAGAGCATCTCATGAAGGCTTTGCTCGAGCAGAGGAACGGCCTTGCTCGTCGTATATTTGCCAAACTTGGTGTCGATAATACCACTCTGTTGCAAGTTACCGACAGGTTTATACAAAGGCAGCCAAAGGTAAATATCAATTGTGCTTAATTTATTTTTTATAATGCATTTGAAAACCATCATATTTCGTTGTCAGAAAAATCATGTCTTGTAATCAGCCGATGGTGCCTACTGTTTTCATGTTTCATCTATGTATATCGTGCTACCTGGTTTATATATTATCTTTCAACAGTTGTCTTCAATTTTTTTTTTTTTTTCATTTTTCAAAATTTAAATAGTAAATCACCTAATAATTACAGGTCTACCTCCCTATACATGATTATCCATTTGTTGAGAAGTTAATTACTAATGCACACTGGTGGAAACCGATTTCTTTATCTATTTGTCAGCAATTGGGTATTTTCCATTTTTATTTCTCTACCCATCCATTGTCTACATTTTTGTCTGCCAATCAAATGTCCATTTTGTTCTTTATTCTCACCTATTAATCATTTTTTCCTTCCTGCTCGTCAATTATCCATTTCTTTAATTGCCCACCAATTATCTAGTTTTTCTTCTGGCCACCATTTATCCATTAATTAGAGGCCCACTCTCCTTATATCACATTCATTGGCCGAGATGCTAACCTACACTTATTGCCTCAATTTTATTGTTGAATCAGCAACGTTTACATGGTCAGTAATGCCTGGCCATCGAAGTTGGGATTTGGATTATATAATAGCAATAAGTGTCTCATATTTACCACTAAGCCAGGGTCTAACAAACCAAAACCAGGTTGAATCAGCCTCATTAGCATGGAGATACACCCTTGGAATCTTGAATTTGTGTTACTGGGGAAATGAGCGTCCCACCAAGCATTTACTGCTGCCCGTTAAATCCATTAAAATCAACTCGTTTTTGCTTTTTATATTTCACAGTTGTCAATGGTCGAGATGGATGCACCCATGTTTCTCTTCTAGTTGAATTCATCCCTTGAATGGCATTTCAAAAGCGAGGTAGACATTGGGTGCAAGATTAGGGTGATATTGGCAGAAAAGCGTATCCCTCTTGGAATGCAGGCAGAAGGAAGTAATTTTGTGCTTTGTAAAGAATTATTGATATTCTAATATAAGAAACTTTCAATTATCAAAAGAAGGACGTATTTTGATTGTTGAAGAATGTGCTCACGGTAACTGTGGGATGTTTTTATTTGTTAAACATTTATCTATAATCTATTAATTATTTTGTTTCCTTTTCAAAAGGTATGCCTTAGAAATTACAATGCACAATGTAATATCAAAATGTTTTACAACTTGAAACTTTGCTCTGTATACACGTAACAAATAAAGTGGAAACGATTTGTATCAAAGTTAAGATAATGAAATAATACTGTAAAAGAGATAAATGTCATCCCGGAAGTGTCTATCAAATGTGAAATGAAAGCAAAGTATTGATGTCCCAAATCCCCCTCTCTAGCTTACTTGGATCACAGCATATGTTATATCATTTCTTTTTTCTTATTTATTATTCCTTAAATAGTTTTCAATATCTCTCATTTTTGAGTTTTAAATCTTAAATGTGAAGGTCCTTAGTGAACCTGCGGGTTCAATGCTTGGGCGTGACTTAGAAGCATTGATTCAACGTTCAAACGACTATAAGAGAGAGTATGGAGATTCTTTTGTATCTGTGGAACATTTACTTCTTGCATTCACACAAGATAAACGGTTTGGGCAACAGTTGTTCAAAGATTTCCAGATTTCTTTGAAGAATCTCACCAATGCCATACAGGCGATTCGTGGTACACAAAAAGTTACGGATCAAGGTACTGGTTGACATCACTTCTCTGCTTTGGGGTTTGGCTTATATTTCATGTGACATTGAAAATATAGGTGTATTTTTGAATAAGTTAATTCAAGGATTATGTGGTTCCTTAATGTTTATAAATAGGGGTAGGCTCTTTTATGTTATCTGCAGGTGGACTAGTAGTTTTATTAAATATTTAAGAAAGTGCTAAGAACTTATAGTCTAAAAGCCAGTCAATCAAAACCAATATTTTGCTGTTTGAAATCTCATGGTTCTTTGGTCAAGCTGCATGTTTTTGTTTATCTTGTTGAGTAACCCCATGAAGCCATGTAAGACTGAACTCTGTAATATTCTAGATTCATGTTTACTGCTAGGTTCCACTGTCCAAATGAAAAGTGATCCCTATTTATTTGATCTTTCAGGATGTTGGTCGGAAATTGTTGTTTGCTAACCACTTGACTAATCTCCACTCCTAGTAAATATATATAATTAAGAAATGTACTTCGTTTGAAATAATTATATAGATCAAAATCATTTGCAGATGAATATTGTGAGTTTACTATGAAATTCTGCATTGCTGTTTAGATTTATAATGATATTTTATTTTGATTTGGCCTTAATTGTATTTTACAAAATAGATCCTGAAGGCAAGTATGAAGCTTTGGAAAAGTACGGAAAAGATCTGACTGAAATGGCTAGACAAGGTAAGCTTGATCCAGTCATAGGACGTGATGATGAAATTCGTAGATGCATCCAGATTCTCTCAAGACGGACAAAGAACAACCCTGTGCTGATAGGAGAACCAGGTGTTGGCAAGACTGCAATATCCGAAGGGTAACAATTTTTGGAATTTGATGTTATTCCAAAATAGACATGATTTGATATAATGAGGCATATTTTAATGTATGCACATCAATTACCACTTACAGTGTTTTATTTTAGCAAATTGTAAAAACAAATCCATCAGCTAGTTTCTCTGTTGTTATGACAGGCTTGCCCAACGAATAGTGCAAGGAGATGTTCCACAGGCATTAATGAATCGCAAGGTTATTATTTTCTATCCTTGATACTGTTAGCAATATATTTTAAAAGAAAATCTTGCCACATAAAATTGTTGTGTTGTGTTTCTTTAGTCTTATCATTTGAAATTGTGTATTAACTACCTTTGTTTTTCAAAATATTTGGGTACTTTTTAAACATTCGTGTGATGCATTAATTTAGGTCTATGTTGATTACTAGCTTATTTGGGTATGAATGACAAGAAGAAATTATGCATATGTGGGGCCCGTTGTATCTAGATACACTTGTGGACCAGAAACAATACTAGTTTCCTGGTGTATTGAGAATGTTGCAAACGACATCTAATATGTTGGAATGTGGGTACAAGGGGATGAGGGATGTGTGTTGGAGTATCCAGTAATTTTGACTATCATTCTAACATTAGTGGTCTTTTAGTAAATTAAATTATGCATGTCCATATGATCAAATTTGTGTGTTGCATTACATAAAGGCCCTACGGGCAAATTGACTTGATTAAAAAAATAGTATAATCTAAAATATGAGCAACTTGTTGTGATGTATTCACACATCGCCCCATTGTAAATGGGGACCCCTACTTTTTGCTTTCTAGGGTTAGTTTTCTTTGCTTAGTTGTCTGGTCTTGGCTTTTAGCCTTTGCATTTGAGAATTGCCAGAGGGCTCGTTAGGATGGGATGGTTTGCTTAGGCTCAAATTGGTCAGTAGGTGGTCCAGGTCAGGGTCTCTTCAAAGGCCTTGTCTAGGTTAGGCCTTTGCTCTTGTTTCTAGGTTATGTCTTGATTAAGTTTTAGGAAGTCTTTATATCCTGATAGGAGTCTTGTCTTTTGAGACCTATGTCTTTGAATTTAGGAAGTGAATGAAGGTTTGTGAGTGAGTATCATCAAGGATTTTCCCTTTGGGGGTTTGAGATTGATCCAGTTAATGAATGATGAAGTTCTAGGCATTAATTGATGTGAAAGTGACCTATTTATCCTTGGAGAACGCCTAATGATCAAGTCTAGACTTGAAAATTTGGAGAAAGGTCATGAATTTGAGCATTTTAGAGAATTTCGCTCTTGACCCTTCCAAAGGGTCCAAAGCGAAATTCTTGGATATGTCTGTCCTTCCAAAGGTACCTAGGTGAAATGGTTAAGATGTCCTTGTAATCCAACTTTTGAGCCAGGAACTCCTTTAAGGTGGTTTGTTAGCATGCCTTGAGGTAAGAACAACATGAATGAGGGTGAAGTTTGAGTGTTTGGGTGGTATCTAAGGCTAATTCTTCAAATTCACTCCTGACCCTTCCAAAGGGTCTAGAGCGAATTTCCTAATATCTCCCTTCCTGGTCTTAATTTGCCTCATAAACCTTGTCCTTATGACATTATGAAGAGAGAATTGATGTGTGAAACAAAGTGAAGTGATGAAAAGTTAAGGATTTGAACATAATTGCAAATTTCGCTCTTGACCCTTCCAAAGGGTCCAGATCGAAATTCCCCAAAAGACCTATTTCTTCACTAAGGACATCAAACAGTGGACATGCATGGCAAGGAAAGGATTCAAAAAGTTCAAGTCTAAAGCAAGATGAGTGAAAGAGGGGCATGAATTGAGCCAAAAGAGCAATTTCTTCATGAAGCACTATACCTTGCTCCAACCTACGAACTAACTCATTCCCAAGCATTTTTTGAAGGCAAAAGACTTGTTTTTGATGATTGAAGGATGAGAAATGGAGTTTTGTGGAGGAAAATCAAGCAAAATGTAAATTTCACTCTCGACCCTTCCAAAGGGTCTAGAGCAAAATTCCTTTTAAGCTCCTGACCCTTCCAAAGGGTCTAGAGCAAAATTTCTTAAACACCTATTTTCTCCTTGTTTGAGGTCAAAATCTTAGTTCCTAAGGCATGGTTGAGAGAAGATGGATATATACTTGCCTTAAGAAGTGAATGGAAGTAAAGGCAATGATGGATTTGAGGTCAAAAGACAAAATTCGCTCCTGACCCTTCCAAAGGGTCTAGAGCGAAATCCTTAGGACTCCTTATTTCATCTAATGCACCCAAAAAGATCTTGTTTTAGGCCAAATTGAGGGCGAATTCACTTGATGATGATAGAGGAAGATTTGAAAAGAAGAAGAATGGTGTCAAAATGCAAATTTTGCTCCTGACCCTTCCAAAGGGTCCAGAGCGAAATTTCCTAAAAACTATATTCTACTCCTTTTTGAGATCAAGATCTTGATTTCTAAGGCATTGTTGGGAGAGAATTGTTAAGTCTTGCCTTGAGAAGTGATTTGGAGCAAAGGAAATGATAGAATTGAGGCTAAATCACAAATTTCGCTCGTGACCCTTCCAAAGGGTCTAGAGCGAATTTTCTTGAAACCTCTTTTGCTCCCAATTTTGTGTCAAGCCTAGCGTTGATTGAGGTGGATTGAACTTAGAAGTATCCTTAGACATGCACTTGAGTGGGTTGTGGTCACAAAATGTGAAGAATTTATCCAAAAATGCCAATTTCGCTCCTGACCCTTCCTGAGGGACCAGAGCGAATTTCATTATAGGTCCTGTCCTTGGCCAAAGTCCAAAGCGAAATCCTTCTTTTAGGCCTTTTTGGAGGTCAAATCAATGATGTCTTCAGGAGAGAGGGATTGAAAGGTCAAGTCTAAGACAAGGCTAAGTGAAAAGGAGTATGAATTGAGCTTAGAGGATCAAATTCGCTCCTGACCCTTCCAAAGGTACAGGAGCGAATTCTTTCAAAATCTACATCTAACCTCCAGTTTGGGTAGAATCCTTGGTTCAAGAACTTTGCATAAGGAAGAATGACCTCATTCAAGCCTTAAGGAACTACTCAATGTGCTTCTAAAGTGCTAAGGACTTCAAGTTTTCAAGGAGTTGCAAGCAGTAAAGCTAACCATCCTCAAAGATCTCATTCTACCACATGGAGAAATCACAAGATATCAGAAGAAGGATACTACAAGCACTTCAAGGCGAAGTGAGCTACTAGAGGAAGGGTGGTTCGACTGCGAGGAGGCTTCATCAAACACATGAGAGTAAAGGAGGTACATCATTCATTGAGTACATCAAGGACAGAGGAGGATCAACCAAGGTCAATGCAAGGGTACATTGAAGAAGCAAATAGTTTTAGAAGAGTTAATCAAATTTAGCTTCTCAGCATCACCAAATTGAGTATCAAAAGAGGTACGAGCAAGTACTAGACAAGGTGGCATCCCAATCACCGTTCCTCTAGTCAGAAGGGTCCACGTCAGCATGTCCAGATTCGATGAATCCCACCAGTGTACAGAGACACAAACTCCGATTTACCTACCTCTGTTTCCCATTGGTTCTCGAATTTTGAATGTAATTTTCTCATTGGCTAAAGGAGTTTGTTGTAACAAACCCTAATTAGGGTTTTCCATCTTGTAATTCTAGCCATTGATTGTAAATCAATTAGAACCATTGAATTGTAAAGAGCTCCCTATATAAAGCTCCGTCTCTTCATTTGTAAAGGTTAATAGTGAGCTAATAGAGAAAAGTGAATAGTTAGAAATTAGTCAATAGTGAATAGTCAGTAAAAATAGAGTAGCAACTAGAATAGAATAGGAGGAAAAGGCAAGAAATTGTTGCCTAAATTGTAAATGAACTCCATTTTCATTGAAGTTATGGTGAAATGTGTCGTTTCTTTGCAATATCCATGGTCTCTTGTTGAATCTTCATTTTAGATGATGGTTAATTAGATTGAATGAAGTTATTGAATGCACTCGCATGGAATCCGCCTAGTCCAAACCACTAGCCTCTTGCTGATTGTAAGTGCGCTTTGTGTGGTCAACTGGTATAGAATGAGCTTAATCTCGAGTCGTTACACGTCTATTGTTCATGCATTATCTTGAATGGTGATCAGTGTCTGATGGTGTACGATTTGAACATATTCGAATCATCCCTTAAAGATCGCACTGAGTTGGTGTTGAATTGTTCAGCCTGATGGTGAGACCCAACCCAGTAGTGTTGACGTGGACGAAATCGCATTGTTGCAAACTCCATACGGCCAACGCAGAATAGAATAGCCGACTGATTATCCTACTCTCTCTTGAGATAAGGAAGTCTCTAATGCTGTTTTCTAAGTTTGATCAAAGGAGACTACCTCAAGGTTTCTTTTGTCAGGTCTTGACTGCGGGATCTCTCAGTGGCTTGATGTGTTTATGCTGGAAACACAAGGGGGACTTACGTTTAACTGGCAACAAGCTAGTCTGCTGTGATTCTCGAATTATGCAATAAAGAGCAAAAGGAAAGGGTTAGGAGATCTAAAACTAACAACACGGGTATGCGGGTAGACGGATTCCACATAACCAATTCCTGCTTGGCCAGAATGGCTCACAACCTTGCAGGAACGGTGCAATCTTCAAAGGAACTTGGAAGATTTTCAGATTGGAGACGCACGGCTAAGCACCCAATTCTGGCGCAGCTCAGACGGACACCTGCAATTGAACTAAGCACAATCGAAGGCTCAGGTTAACCACACAAAAGGATACACAATCAGTATATCCTCAGTGGTATGAGCCCGAATCTATCAAATACCTGCACACCCAAAATAGAAAGATCTATCTAAAATGCTGAAAGAAACCATGCAAACAGGATGAAAACAAGACAATAAACACCAAATCAATGTTCATATATTGATCTCAACTGCCTATTACAACAATTCCTGCAGCATCTCTATGCTACTGCTAAGATCTAACCTATTCTAACTCTAAAATCTAACTATCTAGCAATTTCTAACCCTTTTCTAACCTTTACAAAAGAAAGGCCTCTGCCTTTTATAGATATTCCAATTTTGAACTGAAGGCCAGGATGGACTGCATCCAAGGGTCCTGATCTGTCTTCTAGAAGCTGACAGCCTTGACCCATGCCGAATTAATTCTCAGTTATCCAACCAGCAACTATCTCAACTACCTGCCACTATTTGGCTTTAATTCAGGTCTATCCAATCTTCTTGGTGGTTGGGAATAGTTATCACAAAAATATCTCGCACGGGACCCATAGGCAGTTTACAATAAAGCAATTTCAGCTTTAAAACTAAATTTCTGGACTTAAATCCATCTGTGTGCTTCTTTGAGAATGCATAAACTTGCAGCATTCAGAGTGTTCTTTTGCTTTTTGCCTCCAATTTCGTCGGTGGACTTCATCTTTGTTCAACGGCACGGATCCCAATGCTCGGTTGTTCTCGCGCTCTTGCATCTTTTCTTTTCCAATCTTTAGCGCCTGGCTTTGGATTGCGATCCTTCCTTGATTTGCATTTGAGGTCTTTCTCCTGGTTCTTCGATGACGTCCTGCGATCAACCAATTTCACTTCATTAAATCAATTTGAAAAATTAAATAATTTAATTTTAACAAACATTAAATTTAATGGCGTCTGGCTTGAGAAGCTCTTTGCGAGATGTATCTTGAAAATGCTTCTCTTTCTCTTCGATTGTGAAATCTGATCCTTGGTCTTTTACTTCTGCGCGATTTTACCTTTCGAGTCTTGGGCGCTTTGAAATCTTCTGAAGGGTAATTTTCGGACCTTGAACACTTCTGCAAATTAAAGACAACTTCGGATCCTTTGTAAGATTTTGCAAACTCGGAGCATTGAACGTTTTTTGCAAGTTTTCAAAACCTTTCACTTTTGGCTCCTAGGTCCGATTTTGAGGATTTAAGGCGAATTTCGGACCTTTGCCATCCTTTTGCAAATTTCGGAGCTTACATATATTTCGCAAAATTGCGATTTTCAAACATTTCGCCTCAGGGTCCGAAAATGAGGACTTAAGGCGAATTTCGGACCTAAACATGTTTACAAAATCGGAGTTTGAAGGCGTTTTTACAAATTTCTGAGTTTTCGCGATTTTAAAATGAACTTCGGAGTTTCGGACGCTAAACGTCTTTTGGCGATTTTACCCTGATTTCGGACCTAAAAGCGCGTTTGGAAATTTCGCGATTTTAATGCGAACTTCGGAGGTAGGGTCCGAAATTGGGCGTTTAAGTGTTTTTCGGGGCTTGAAGCGCTTTCGCCAGTTTTCGGACCTAGTGCGTCCTTTTATATTTCGCGTTTTTTAAACCCAGGGGTCCGAAAATAAACATTTCGGGTTTTCGGACCTGAAGCGTCCGTTTTAAAACTTTGCGCTTTCTTTTATTTTCGGGGGTCCGAAAAGAACTTAAGTGACTTTTCGGAGCAAAGCACCTTGCGTTTTAAAACATTTCACGATTTAAACTTCGGACCTGGGGTCCGAAAATCGCACTTAAGTGATTTTCGGACTTTCGGACCTCACAACACCTTTTGCGATTTTGTCATATTTAGAAATTTCGGCCCCAGGGTCCGAAAATGAGTTAATTTCGGACCTTTAAACACTTTTGGCAACTTTTAACCTTTTCAACTTTTGGCTTCTGGGTCCGAAATTAAGCATATGGAATATAACATTTAAGTATAAGTTTCTTATACTTTAAGTTATATTCCATATATACTTTCAGGATGTTTGAGAGTGGTTTCGGCCCTCCAGGAGTTATATTGCAAATTCTAGTTTTTGGAGGTTTCCTCAGTTTTCAGAGTTAGCCAAATTTCAGGATCAGGAAATTCCAGACTTAGCCAAATTTCAGGGTCAGGACAGAAAGGCACAAATTGGGGGGGGTCCCTGTCCAAGACGGGGATGGGTGTGCGATTCGCACAACAAATGGCGACTCGGCTGGGAAATGTTCTTGAACATTCCAAGGATGACTATCCGGATCGAACCCGAGAATCTCTGGTATATACCCCACAAAACAACCCAAATGACAGAAGACAGATTCAAAGTAAAAATGAGGTCGCAAACTGAATCAAGTCACCAACCTTGAAAAAATCGAGTGCGTGCAGTGAAGTTCATTCAAGCCTAAAGAAGGTTGAGATATCATTGTTTAGTTAATGCAAGTTACGTAGAGCGACTCTAACTTCAAAAGCAAGCTGGATAGAGCCCCGCTGCCAGCAAGCGTCTATAGCCCCGGCGGAGTTATCGCCTATAAGCTCACAGAGATTGCTCTGTTTCCGATAAATTTTCTTTTTGAAAATCGGCAAAGGTGTCTGCATTCCCAAAGCCAAGCAATTTGATATTTCTTTGCTTTTCAATTTCTTTTCTCTTGATTTTTCTCTTTTATTTCATTTTTTCACCTTGGCTGGTAAGCAGTAAAGCCTACGTGGGATTGAGCGTTACAGTGGTCATTGAAGCAGAGCTTCAGATTTTTTTACTTGCAGTGACCTCCCTTTGATAAAACGACAGACTTAAGCATTTTTAAGCATTGAAAAGTGCAGTGATCACAACGTTGGCGACAAGACGCAGTAAGCAACTAAATTTTTAGACTGACTAAGCCTTGAACCAAAATGGATTGACTACGGGGGCAACCGTCAATTAGGCGCTCTACCAAAGTCGGCATCCAAGAAATGAGCCGGAAAAAACTTCCGGACTTCGTGCACCAGAGCTGGGAAAAGCAAACAAACCCCTTCAAAAACTGATAGGGAGACAACCCCTTTCCGAAAGGACACCTACGCTACAGAAAGCAAACTAAACTAAAGCAGAAAACAAGGAAACTAAGCTAGAACAGAAAACAAACTATTCACAAAACAGGAAATAAAACCTAGACTAACTATGTACAAGAAAAGACCGACTGCACAAAAGGCGGGTTATATGCATGTGTTCCCGATCCTTGGTGATTTCTCAGTATATGCAGCAGTAACAGGGCAGTGGGAACAGTTCTTAGTTTGGCTGGCTTGTCTTTATACTCTGAAAAGAAAATTTTCAGTTGGCCACTCTCGAATTTAACCAGGACATCGGGCAAAATTATTAATTGAGGGAGTTCATTAGGTCCGTGGTTAATCCATTTACAGGCTGTTTTTCCAGAATATTCAAAATTAAACGGAAAATTTTCAGAATTAACAGCAAGAGGGAAAGAAACAACCTGGCGGGTTTCCGAGTCATGCAGAGTTTTGTACGATGGGTTGCGCGGCGGGAAGGCTTCAACAATTGTATCAGGAGGTCGCCATTGGTGGTGCAGCATCTTGATAGCATCCAAAGTGTGCAAATCAGCATCTGATTTTTCATTGGGTTGCGTAGGCTGAAAATTAGTCTTGAAACCGAACTCGAACTCAGGAAAGAGAGGCGCATCGTCCGTTGGTGAATCCTTGGGCTGTATGAACAATGCAGCCCTATGCACTTGTATCAGTATTTCCTCAAACAGCAGAGACTCTTTGATTGATTGGCTCTCAAAAACATCTTCGACGGACTCTTGGACTGCATCGTCCATTTGTGGGGCTGCTGCAAATCGGTCTTCAACCTGTGGCTGATCCACAAAGCTCCCTTGATCGTCCTCTTGAACACTTTCCTCATCAGTTGCAGGGATAACAAATTTATTTGCTGCCTTGGTCTGATTGACCGATCCATCTTGCCTAGCAATTGGCAACTCCATCCTTTCATCATCGAGGAGTGCAGCGCTGCATGGATTTTGCGTTCGTCTATACTCGTTTGCAGCAAGGTAGGCACTCCACACTTTGCTGGTGGTGCTCTCCTCTGGTTCTTCCAGTAGTCCAAATCGAGCTTTAACTTGACTGATTGCTTCCATGCATAGCGAGTAGGTGAACTCTGAATGTGGGGTGCGGTGAATTCTGCACCACCGAGGTGACAACACGTTCTCCAAGCATAACTCCCCTTCGAGACCAAACTGATTCTCAATCAAATTCTTGAACCTTGTAAATTCTTTGATGCTGGACGGAGGATTGGGGATATCCGGCTGTACAGTTGCCTCTGGTTTGGGGACATCCCAAAAGAATATCTGCCCCTGTAATGCGAGCTCGACCCTTGACAAAAATGTCAAGCAATTCAGTTCATCGTGCACTGTGGTGTCATGAATTCTGCAGTGAGCTGAAGATGCAAATTCGGACAGCCGCCTGGGATATAGCTGTAGACTCAGCTCTTGCTGGATTTGAAAAATTTCGGACTGCAAACAGCCTTCATGAAGCGACTGACTCAACATACTGACTCAGAAATATTTTTGGTGTTTTCTGGTTTTCTGATTTTTTGCTTTTTTGGGTTTAACAGGGATCTTGCATATCCCGAATATAGCATTTAAAAGGTCGATTAGACTCAACTTGCTGCAAGGAACTGTTAAGGCGCCCTCCCCAATTTTGTTGCGTGCGGAGGGTAAAAAAAAAGCTGCAAGGCTACTCTTTACAAATGCAGGCTGATATGATCATGATTTAGCTGTTTAGACATTCATCATGCCCCTCCTTCTAGCGCCAATTCTGTTGACGTGGACGAAATCGCATTGCTGCAAACTCCATACGGCCAACGCAGAATAGAATAGCCGACTGATTATCCTACTCTCTCTTGAGATAAGGAAATCTCTAATGCTGTTTTCTAAGTTTGATCAAAGGAGACTACCTCGAGGTTTCTTTTGTCAGGTCTTGACTGCGGGATCTCTCAGTGGCTTGATGTGTTTATGCTGGAAACACAAGGGGGACTTACGTTTAACTGGCAACAAGCTAGTCTGCTGTGATTCTCGAATTATGCAATAAAGAGCAAAAGGAAAGGGTTAGGAGATCTAAAACTAACAACACGGGTATGCGGGTAGACGGATTCCACATAACCAATTCCTGCTTGGCCAGAATGGCTCACAACCTTGCAGGAACGGTGCAATCTTCAAAGGAACTTGGAAGATTTTCAGATTGGAGACGCACGACTAAGCACCCAATTCTGGCGCAGCTCAGACGGACACCTGCAATTGAACTAAGCACAATCGAAGGCTCAGGTTAACCACACAAAAGGATACACAATCAGTATATCCTCAGTGGTATGAGCCCGAATCTATCAAATACCTGCACACCCAAAATAGAAAGATCTATCTAAAATGCTGAAAGAAACCATGCAAACAGGATGAAAACAAGACAATAAACACCAAATCAATGTTCATATATTGATCTCAACTGCCTATTACAACAATTCCTGCAGCATCTCTATGCTACTGCTAAGATCTAACCTATTCTAACTCTAAAATCTAACTATCTAGCAATTTCTAACCCTTTTCTAACCTTTACAAAAGAAAGGCCTCTGCCTTTTATAGATATTCCAATTTTGAACTGAAGGCCAGGATGGACTGCATCCAAGGGTCCTGATCTGTCTTCTAGAAGCTGACAGCCTTGACCCATGCCGAATTAATTCTCAGTTATCCAACCAGCAACTATCTCAACTACCTGCCACTATTTGGCTTTAATTCAGGTCTATCCAATCTTCTTGGTGGTTGGGAATAGTTATCACAAAAATATCTCGCACGGGACCCATAGGCAGTTTACAATAAAGCAATTTCAGCTTTAAAACTAAATTTCTGGACTTAAATCCATCTGTGTGCATTCTTTGAGAATGCATAAACTTGCAGCATTCAGAGTGTTCTTTTGCTTTTTGCCTCCAATTTCGTCGGTGGACTTCATCTTTGTTCAACGGCACGGTTCCCAATGCTCGGTTGTTCTCGCGCTCTTGCATCTTTTCTTTTCCAATCTTTAGGGCCTGGCTTTGGATTGCGATCCTTCCTTGATCTGCATTTGAGGTCTTTCTCCTGGTTCTTCGATGACGTCCTGCGATCAACCAATTTCACTTCATTAAATCAATTTGAAAAATTAAATAATTTAATTTTAGCAAACATTAAATTTAATGGCGTCTGGCTTGAGAAGCTCTTTGCGAGATGTATCTTGAAAATGCTTCTCTTTCTCTTCGATTGTGAAATTTGATCCTTGGTCTTTTACTTCTGCGCGATTTTACCTTTCGAGTCTTGGGTGCTTTGAAATCTTCTGAAGGGTAATTTTCGGACCTTGAACACTTCTGCAAATTAAAGACAACTTCGGATCCTTTGTAAGATTTTGCAAACTCGGAGCATTGAACGTTTTTTGCAAGTTTTCAAAACCTTTCACTTTTGGCTCCTAGGTCCGATTTTGAGGATTTAAGGCGAATTTCGGACCTTTGCCATCCTTTTGCAAATTTCGGAGCTTACATATATTTCGCAAAATTGCGATTTTTAAACATTTCGCCTCAGGGTCCGAAAATGAGGACTTAAGGCGAATTTCGGACCTAAACATGTTTACAAAATCGGAGTTTGAAGGCGTTTTTACAAATTTCTGAGTTTTCGCGATTTTAAAATGAACTTCGGAGTTTCGGACGCTAAACGTCTTTTGGCGATTTTACCCTGATTTCGGACCTAAAAGCGCGTTTGGAAATTTCGCGATTTTAATGCGAACTTCGGAGGTAGGGTCCGAAATTGGGCGTTTAAGTGTTTTTCGGGGCTTGAAGCGCTTTCGCCAGTTTTCGGACCTAGTGCGTCCTTTTATATTTCGCGTTTTTTAAACCCAGGGGTCCGAAAATAAACATTTCGGGTTTTCGGACCTGAAGCGTCCGTTTTAAAACTTTGCGCTTTCTTTTATTTTCGGGGGTCCGAAAAGAACTTAAGTGACTTTTCGGAGCAAAGCACCTTGCGTTTTAAAACATTTCACGATTTAAACTTCGGACCTGGGGTCCGAAAATCGCACTTAAGTGATTTTCGGACTTTCGGACCTCACAACACCTTTTGCGATTTTGTCATATTTAGAAATTTCGGCCCCAGGGTCCGAAAATGAGTGAATTTCGGACCTTTAAACACTTTTGGCAACTTTTAACCTTTTCAACTTTTGGCTTCTGGGTCCGAAATTAAGCATATGGAATATAACATTTAAGTATAAGTTTCTTATACTTTAAGTTATATTCCATATATACTTTCAGGATGTTTGAGAGTGGTTTCGGCCCTCCAGGAGTTATATTGCAAATTCTAGTTTTTGGAGGTTTCCTCAGTTTTCAGAGTTAGCCAAATTTCAGGATCAGGAATATCCAGACTTAGCCAAATTTCAGGGTCAGGACAGAAAGGCACAAACTGGGGGGGGTCCGTGTCCAAGACGGGGATGGGTGTGCGATTCGCACAACAAGTAGGACTCCAACTAGTCATTCATCCATCTTCTCGCATTCTAGGTCTTAGAGTAGACTTTCTAAGCCCTGTATCTTTTGATGTTTCTTTATCTTCCAGCTAGTAGATAGGACTTGAGTTCCAGCAGATAAAATGCTCAGGCATTTGAATGTAAGTTCCCTTGTGATTCCAGCATAATCACATTAGACCGAATTGAGCTTATCCACACATAGAGACCCTACATATAAGAACTTTGGAGTTATTTTGATTGATCCTTAGGCAAATCTTCAGCATTCGGATAACTTTGTTCAAGAGAGGATAAGATACCTTGGTATTTTATTCTGTGTTCGCATGTGCATGAAAAACACATCAACACAACCCTAGTGTGTCATAGGTCCACTATTGCCTTTTATATTCACTCATCTTGACCAGACTAGACTATTCCTAGTTATGATTTGTCCCTTGTTTTCAAGTTTAAATCAACACTAGGTCAAGTCATTGCAGCTCACAGGAACAGTAATGTAAATGTGACACTGTGATCTGTAAAAGTGGGCCAAAAGTTCTCAGTCAAGCAATCACATATACCCACCATTTGTCAGTGAGCTGTTATAGGACTTACCTTCACAAGCAGATTGGTGTTAATTAGTATTAGGGGTTCAAGAGGTTGTGTAGATGTTGGTTGAGGCCTTGGGATGATCCAAAGAATTTCGGGTAAGTCAAATGACATGTGTGCAAGCAAAGGAATAAATTGGTTTCTGAGTAGGCCCTTTCATCTAAACAAAAATGCTAAAAATTGCAACAACAATTAAGTTATTAACTTATCACTATTACCATCAAAGTCATTGAAGGGGAGCTCATACCCCTATATCAGATTTTGTCTTTGTCAAACACATGCACATTGCTAATTGTTAAACGTGTATAGAAAGTATTGTATCAATAAAAATATGATAAAGTTTTTGAAATGGCTGTTTATGCAAACTGCTTGGGAAGACAACAAAAGTTAACGTTTTTGTGTATGTATATTTTGTGTGCATATGTATCCATATGTGGTGTTTAAGTTCTGGAGGAAACAAAAGTTGAACGCCTAAACAAGGAACTTTTTTTAATTTTGAGAAACTTAAGAACAATTCTATGGCTTACGTTTTGTTTCTCCTATTGTGTTTATCTAAACCTATTGCACAGGTTTATCACTTTTCTTGTGTAGTGTTTCAGCAGTAAGCACACTTGCACACACACATCATTTACCCATCTATTTTCATTCAAAAACTTGAAATACAGTGAACATAAACACAAACTCCCCAAAATTGTTTCAGTTTGCCTGCAAATTAGGCCATACAAACATATGGATTTTTTAAGTAAACTACTTTAAAAATTGATTGAAAGGCATTTTTCACTTTAGTGTTTTTCATTTTTCATCCCTAAAAGTGCAAAGTTATTACAAATCAAATCCTTGCATGCTCATCTCCTTCTCATTATGTTCTGTGGGGCCATTGCTGTGTGTGGGATGGCGGGATAATGCTATGTGTGGGGCTGTGAGTCTATTATAACTGTCATTTATATTTATTCAAGGTTTCATATTTGTATTTATCCAAGTGCTCCTGTTTTTAGCAGCAGGGGCAAATACCTATCAACGTGTTCGTTACCTGCAGTAGTTTTCAGTGTGGGCCTCAGTAACAGTATTGTATTTCAGTAGGTAATTTTTTTTTAATTTTTATGGTTTTAGGTTTTAAAAGTTTTAACTTTAAAATTGTAATTTTTAACATGTTAAAAAAAATAAATTCCAATATATATCTCATATATATTTAAAACATTAAAATATTTAGGTTAAGATTTTAAAAATATTTAAATTTAAAAAGCTGATGTATGGATTTATGGAGTTTAAACGTTAGTAGATTTTTTTGGTTAGAATGCAGGGTATATCACCTCCCTATAAATTGCAGTGCACCAGGTAAACTTTTTAACGTGATTGGTGACATTGGCGCGACATGTCCTCCGGTACCACGTGGGCTGGGGGGAGACTAGACCTTGTGTCCTCGTGCTTTACTACTGGAAGCCCTTGGCAATTGAGCTAGGCCGTTAAACGTTATTAGATTAACACTTTAGCTATACTTATTTTTTTTCTGTTACTAAAACAAGGCATAATGAGGCAGGAAATAGGTAATTTTTTTCTGTCATTTTAGCATCCAATACTTGATGATATGCATTACTGAAATACGTTACATTTAAGGCAGTGATCTACTTGTAAAACCAAGGTCCTTACAGAAATTGATTATTGTAACGAAGGTGGTTAAATGTTTTGAGGAAGTGCACAGTAAGGAGAATAAGGAGGCAACTGAAGAGTATTGGGTTTAATAGCTTGTTGAGAAAAAATCTTTTTGGAATGAGCCAATAATTGTAGTGATAAATACTATTGATCTTCCTGCTCTGCGGTTATATTCAGTTCTATAAGTTGGATTTTCCCTGGATTCAAGTTGATTGGAATGACATTTTTATCACTCGAATCCTTTATGTTAGAAACTCAAAACATTGTTGAATTTCTGTCTTAAGGTTGTGAATGTTTTCCATCCTCTTATGAAGTCCAGTTTTATAATGTTTTCCATGCTAATCTTTTGGGAGCTCCATGTCATTTGCTCTCTAGAAGCAAGATTTTCACACTTTTAAAAGATAAACCATGATACAAAATCTATAGAAAGTCTCAAAATCAATTTAAAGCAGAAAATTCAGATATTTACTGGGGTTGCTGATGAAATTGGGTTTTAGAGGCTAATTATTTTTTTTTGTTTTGTTTTGCAGTTGATTTCCCTTGACATGGGGTCACTGATCGCTGGAGCAAAATATCGAGGAGAGTTTGAGGACAGGCTAAAGGCTGTAATGAAGGAAGTTACAGAATCAGATGGACAAATAATTCTCTTTATCGATGAGATTCATACTGTTGTTGGAGCAGGTAGGAAAACCATTAATTAGACATCTCACCATCTTTGCTTTTGATGATTTACAAATATTTAGATTCACTAGTTCTATGATTTATCCACTATGAACACACCAAATATATTGGATACATGTATGTTTTGCATGTATTGCACCCTTATGTACACCTTGACATACCATGCGGGGTCTAGGGTTGAGGCTTGGCTAGGGGGTATGGGGGATTGCCTAAGGAAAATATTTGTGCTGTTATGGGTGGTTTTTTTCGGCCTAAGGTTTGATACCCATTGTATTGCAATACCGCTTAGTGGTTTCCTATAGTGATGTCCTTGTAATTACTCACACATGGATTAGGGTTAAGCATGAGTGAGAAATATTATATTTTGGTTAAAACAATTGAGTTAATAGTTAATACATTGAGTTCTTATTGCTAGGTTTCTGCCTTCCAAGGGCAAAATTGCTTTCTATACTGTGAGTGTGCCATTAGTGCTTTGTGCTGCATTTAAGACTTGTTTGCATTGCTTCTCTTTGAATATAACTATTGGTATTATTTCTTTTCAATTAATGAATAATTTTAGAATTATGAGAAACCATAGAAGGAAACAATTAAGCACTTTATGATCTCTCCACTATTAATATCAAAGTTATATGTCTATTTCAGATTTTGTCACCACTACCACATGCTCATTGCAAGTTGTTAAACATGCTATATAGAAAGTATCATGTCACTAGAAATGGAGTATTATAATTTCTTTGAAATGGTTGCTTATACAAACTTTTTGGGAATTAGAAAACAAAAGTTATGGTTTTTGTGTATGTCTATTTTTTGTGCATATGTGTCCATACGTTGTGCTTCTATTTGAGAGGAAACAAAAGAGGACTCAATATGGAACTATGTTTAATTTTGAAAAACTTAAGAGCAATTCTATATTTTATTTTTTGTTTCTCCTATTGTGTTTATCTAAACCTATTACTCAGGTTTATCACTTTTCTTGCATAGTGTTTCAGCAGTAAGTACACATATATATATGCGCATTTAGTAATGTACGGTTGCATACTTATATATACATCTGCATGTCGTTGAGACATGAGAGTATATAAGGATGTTTATTATTTAGTGTTCAAGTTGTTTCAAAAACCCTTGATATCTCTGGCTACTCATCTTTGTTCTTTGCTTGTGTTGGTGTGTGTTTTATGACCACCTTGAACACAAAATAAAGTATTGAATACTCTATCCTCTCTTGAACAAAGACCTCTCTAGTGCTGAACACTAGGATCACTTGAGACACTCCAAGGTTAATAATGTTAGGTCTTGATGTGTGGATAGCTTTGATGGTTGATGTGTTTGCTGCTCTTTCAAGGGGACTTACACAATTGTTTTTTTAGGAGACGAGATTCTTGATCACAAGGAATGCTATTCTTACAAATGATATGGAATGAAGTTCTTTTCCTACTACTACTGATGATCACTTAAAAAAATGCAAAAAGGTCGAGGGTTTAGGTTTGCTAGACTAACACTAAGAATGCAAGAAGGATGGATGATTTGAAGTGAAACTCAACTAAGCTTTGCTTTGACATGCGAAGAACAACTCCACAAAGCTAGTGCGATCTTCCTAAGGATGGCTAATGATATTCAGATCACTACCAAGGACATAGACACCATCAAGAGGATGCATATCAATGAAGAAGTAGCAATTGAAGTTAAGCTTGGCTGAAATGAGTTCAGTTGACTATGCTAGATACTTCACAATCAATGAAATACTAATGGTGTGAACATAGGAGCTTCACCATCAATCATACACATGAATCTTTCATTCATCTAAATACTTAAGCAAATTTTACTCTATTTTTTTTTTTTTGAAGTTTTAAGTTCTCTCTTATAAGGATGAAGAGACAAGCAAATGCTCCAAAAACACTACGAGTCACCAACACTAAAGAGTTTATTATTTCTAGCAGCATCAAAGCAACGATTTTTCAAAATTTTCTAATTGATCCTTTACAAATGAAACGAGTGGAGCTTATATAGTGCTCTCAAATACAATGAATGGCCAAGGTTGAATAAAAATCAAGGGCCAAGATCATGCCACCTAAGCCCTAATTAGGGTTTGTTACAACAATATACCAATTTATTGCAAATTATTAAAAAGTCAGCCAATGGGAATATGACATCCATTTGGCACAAACCTCGAGGAAAAATCTTGTAATGAGTAAAATAGATGCAACATGGGATCATAACAAACTTTCTTCTAGAAGGTTGTTCCCCTTATCTCTTTCCTTTGATTTAAATTCAACGAATTTGGACACTGTATTCAATTTCGCTAACTGGGGCATTAGGCATGACTTTCAACTGATCCTCCATGAAGCTCACTTTGTCTAAGGTAGTAACAAATATTTTCTCCCATTCTCGCCTGGAATCTTGAGTCTTACAGGCAAGTGCCATTAATGATTGTATTTCCTCCAATTGTCTTGTTGTGACCTTTTTCACACATCACCCCATTGCTAACAGGGTCCCCCTCTTTGCCGGCTTTCCGCGTTGTTAGGTTAGGGTTTTGGTTGCTTAGTGGGCAATTTTGCGTTTCCCGTGCTCGAGTCTCGGAGTTTTGATCATGCCTAGTGCTGTCTAGGGTTTTTGAAGTTATAGGATCACGTTGCAAATGTCGATATTTTAACGATCCTAAATTTTGCCTAAGTGTAAGACCTATTGAGCGTTAACGTGTTTTTAAACACGCGCATCGGTGATTTTAAAGTGCCAAGGTATTCACATACCTTTTGGAGTTGTTTTCTCGCTCCTAAGGTATTATTTATGTTGGTTTCGCACTTTATTCCAATATTTTCTGAGCGTTTCGCTCATATTTTTGGAAAATTAGCCCAAGTTTAGTGTAAATTTGAAGTTTCGAAGTGATTTTGAGTGTTTAAAATGATAAAATCCTAAGGCAAATCCTTATTCCAAGGGTTAAAAAGGGTCAAAATCCATGCTAGAGGTGTTTTTCCCCTCACATTCCAGACTACCCAACCCATTCCCCCACTCAAAATCCACACTACACATGGGTTTCCCCTGAAATCCATACTGGCTACTATTTTCCCCCACTGTTTATCCATACCTGGGTCGATTTTCCCCTGGAAGTGCTAAAATTTGGCTAAGTGTCAGGATTTATCCAGACTGCCATCGATTTTCCACTAGGAGTGCGGACAACGTTGAGGATGATTCCATGCCTGGGTCGATTTTCCACCAGGATTTTTGTGACAACTGAGTGAGGATTTTTGTCCGGATTTCCATCCAAACAGGGATCAATTTTCCACTGGGAATATTTTGAAGAGTTTTGAGTCCGGATTTTCATCCAGATTGAGGTCGAAATTCCACCAGGGAGGTTTTTTTCCAAGTTAAGTGAATTTTGAGTGTGGATTTTTGTTCAGACTAATATCGAATTTCCCCTGGGGGTGAGTTTTTTGCAAATAGAGTGGATTTTTGTCCAAGCTCATATTGATTTTCCCTTGGGAGGTTTTTGTGTGCAATTTTGATGAAGTTATGCATGGATTTTTGTCCAAGCGTGTATCGAATTTCCCTTATGGGGCAAATTTTGACACTTAAATGATTTTTGAAGGGATTTTTCAATCCCAACCCAAGATGATTTTCCCCTAGAGGCTTATTTTGGATTTAATTTGCAATATTTTAATAAATAAGCCCCATTTAATTGCTTTTAAATAATTATTAATGATTATTTAAAATTCAAAAGCAAAATTTAGTAACTTGCAACAATCATTTAATATTTGAACCTTCTAGAAGCAAGTTAGGTTTTCACCAAGTAAGTATTTATACAAGTGTTTTATCCCACATTGCTTGTGTGGTGAAAGCGAGAGGTGAAAGCAAGTATATGAGAGGAGACTTAGCAATATTTTATTATTAAATCTGCCAGGTGTCTCCATGAAAGCGATTTTTCTCCAAGTTGGGCGAATTTTTAGCAAGGCGTCTTTGTGAAGTGTGGGATTGAGGATTTATTTTCCTCCATTTTTTCTAGCTTGCTGATCTATTCCTCTTGGCTGCCATTAAAGACCAGTTTCAGAATTTCGATTTTGCTAAGTTTGGCGATTTTTTCAAACTTTAGCATTTTTTGGTGAAAATTGGCAATTTCATGTTTGGAGACTTAGGCGATTTTTCTTCCACCATTTTGCTTGCTGTCCAGACCTTCATTGCTGCAGATCAAGGTTGCTATTGACAACAATTTTTCAGATTTTCAGTTTGGCGCCATAGTTGGGAAAAATTCGATTTTACTTGGGAGGTGATTTGGTGCCACATTTTGATGATTTTCGTGCATGCTTGGTGGCTGCCATTATTTTCAGCCTGCTGATTCGCTTCAGATCTGAGGTTTGCTTCAGATTTTGACCTCCATTAATGGCTGTCATTAATTTTCAGACTTAAGTTTTTATTGCCCAGCCAATTCCAACTTAGGCATTTTGCATTTGGAAGTGTTTTATGGAGTTTTCTGTGCATTTTTGAGACCATCTTATCGCTGTTGCAGGTCTGAAAACTCCATTGTTAGGCGGTTGTCTTCAGAAATTTTCATTTCCAGCCACCTAACCATTTTTGGCGATTTTGCTTGGGGCTGTTTCCTTGGCCATTTTTCATCATTTTCAGAGATTTAAACCACTTTGCAAGGTGCTGGTAAGTCTGAAGTATTCAATTTTCAGACTTGTCCTCAGAAATAAATTTTTTACCAGCCATACTTACATTCCTGAAAATGATTGTTTTGATCATTAGAACTGATTTTTATCAAGTTTATGCACATTTTTGAAGATTACAACACGTTTTAAAAGTCTGATTTTCAGGTTGTCTTCAGAATTGTTGACCTCCATTGTTGACTGCGGAAGGTGTCTTCAGACATTCATTTTGTGAAAACACAAACCTTTCACACCTTTCCTTAGTCATCATTTATTTGGTATACTCCTTTGCATTTTAGCTTGCATATTTTCTAGGCATAAGGAGGTATTCAATGAATTTTATGGAAGGCTTCCATGCCTTAGTGTTGTCACACTTTGAACTTAATTGCTAAAATTTACCAAAAGTATGGATTATTTTCCTGACTCCATGCTTTGAATTAGCTAAATCTTTAGAAAGTGGGGAATTTTATTAAGAACATTATTTATTTTCCTGTCTAACTTCGAGCTTCGTACAGGTGCGATGTCAAAGTCAGGATATAAGGAAAGGAAAGAACTATCGAAGACTGGATTTTATCCAGAGCTTAAGATTTCATCCAGATGGAAGGAGATCGCTGATACAAACATGCATTTACTAGACTTCGACCAGATGCAGCGTCGGATGTTCGAAGTCAGAGATCAGGTTCCTTCCCCAGCATATGTGAATATTATGAAGAGTGGCATTTTCCATGCCGTTGGATTTCCACAGTCCATACAGTGCAATGAACTTATCCTAGAATGTGCACGATGTTACGATCTGCTCACAAGAATGATTAAGACTCCTAAGGGCGTTGTCATCGCCTACCTTGCTGAGGATGCCATTGCAGAGGTGTTCGGAATTCCACGCGGAACAGACATGAAGGATGTGACCAAGGAGGATTATGCAGAAAGATACACGAAAAACATGAGTGTATGCAAGAATTTAATTAACAAAGAGTGGATGATTGAACCTAGATCTCATCATTCCAAGGCTCCCAAGACACTCATGTGCGTAGATTTTAAGGAGGAATATAGTGATTTGATATTCCTACTCACAGAGTGATGGGGATGCCGCAGGGAGCAATATTTGATGGATGAATGTTCTACTTCATCCAGGATTGTCTTAGAGGAACACTAGTGAATTGGTCCAAGATTGTAAGTGACAATCTGGATTTGCAGCTGAGGAATGTAGAGCGGTCCAAGTCATTCGCCATTACTTCCTACTTGGTGTACTTGCTTGCACGGTTTGTTTCATACAGAGGATTAATATGCAAAGGTGAAGTCGGGAATGGGCAAGGACAATTCAAGAGTTATGAATGCTACCCCCAGCTAAGCATGCATAGAATTGAAGACTATACGAGAGTGAATGATGCATTCACTATGTACATCACATGGATGTTGCAAGGCGGAATCCATAGAAGATTGTCCAAGGAGGCAACAGAGTTAATAAAAAGATATGGATTGTGGTATATACAGTTTCCCACTTTCACATACCTTGGGATTCATGGGTTTCAATCTGAACCCTACAGACTTCCTAGGTATCCAACCGACAGAATGATATTGTTGGAAGTGGTAAGACAACTTCTAGAGTTTGATGTTATCCAGAGAGAGAAGCACAGGACATGAATGACATTCCCTATTTCAGTTGGGAAGACGTCAGAGGTTTGCCAATCCGCCATAGCCGCCAACACTGCGAGTGAGGAGCTTGCATTCTATCAATTTGCTACATATAAGAAGAGAGAAAGATTTGATCCAGACAAGAAGGTCGGAAGGATCAGAGGAGAGAAGTTCACTCAAAAAATTGACATAGAAGATTATTGGGCTAACTTGATGGACGAGCAAGCAGTGAAGAGAAGAATATGGTTCAGAATGTCAGTGGATTTCATGAGGAAGTGTGGACTTTTCCTCATTCCTGATCAGGTATTAGATGATAGAGATCATACACATCCACAGTATGAGAGTGAAATGAAGAAGGCAATCCTATTGCCTAATTGGTCAGAGTCAGAAGAGATTGACCTGAATATATCGATGAGAGAGGTCTTGAATTTCTCCCGCCTATGGGTGGATATGCAGATGAATAAGTTAGTTGACATGGGTGTTCCCTTCACTTATGAAAAGATGAAGCCAGAAGAGTCTACTTCCGAGGATGATCAAAGGACTGTCAGTGATGTTAGGATTCATGCAGATGAAGAGAGTCAAGCTCCCAAGAGAAGGAAGAACACGTCAGGAGAAGTCAAGGCTAGAGGGAATAAGATTGAGGATGTGAAGAAGAAACAAAAGACCATCATTCCTCCACTTATCATTCCTTCACCCCCTCCCAGTGTCTCATCAATCAAAGTGATTGAAGTAACAAAAAAGAATAAGGAGATTCAACAATGTTCGAACACAGTGATACTACCAGAGAATATTCAGGAGTTCCATGCCACAACGACATCTGCACCTCCTGATGAGAATAATGATCAGTCATCCTTTTGGAAGTTAGTTTGGGAAATGAGGTATGTGATTGGACGAGGAATAATCCTAATGACAATGATGATGTTATTTCGGCATTGAAAGGACTTGATCGAGAAATATGTCTCGATGATGGTATGGAGATGGCCGCTATTCTTGAATGGTTGATGAGAAGTATGGAAAAAAGTAAACAAATGATAGAGGTACAACCTATTGATGATATTGATGACTACCTAGCTAGGAGTGCTAAGGAGAAGGAGCCCAAGAGAGCGGAGATTTTATCACACATAGCTAGAGATGAGACAGGAATGCGGATTGCGCAGATTGTTGTTCCTATTGCAGGCGTGACAGCGGACATTGCTACTCCTATGGATTTCCAGATCACTTCAGTCGCCCTTGGTCGTACATCTAGAAAGCAGGAATTCCAGGAGATTGGTGAAAACCTCCAGGCAATCATTGCAAGATTAGATAGAGCGGTTGCGGAGAATGAAAGGTACAGAGAATAAAATATCAGACTCAGAGAGTATATTGCAGGGACAAGGCGTGAAAATCCCACCCTTATTTCCCCTATTGCAGTTGACCATGGAATACATTCACACTGCGAGGTAGTGAGAGGTACACACTCAGAGGTGGAGAAGTGGATTGAAAGCACAAGAAAGCAGGTAGATGATTTCCTTACTCAGTTTGTTCATGCATATGATAGGACAATAGGGCTTGTATTCAAAATCCAATTTTTGGAGGGAGTTTGGGAAGAATTCCGACCTATTCAAGACAAGACTATTCCACGCCTCCAGGCATTGAAGAAGATTCCTAATTCCACCTTGGTCAGCGAGAAGATTGTGCACAGTGGAGACAGATACGATTTCCATGGCTGGTATTGTTCACTAGCCGTGAAGAAATCAACTTATGAGAACGCCCAATCGAGTTGTATGGAGATGGAAGGATTCATTCAGGACATTCAGATGAAGATCCTTGCATCTATTGAGGAATTATTGGGCGTTGATGGTAGTGATGCTAGTGGTTTACACTTAGCCGAATTAAGAGACAAGATGAAATTTATGTATTTTTGCCAGTTGGACTCTTTGAAGAAGAGTTAGATAGATGACTTGGTCTCTTTGTTGATTCATGTTCATAGTTCGCAAAAGCTCATGCCAGAATGGGAGAACACTTTGAATGCTTGCTCGGATTCATTGGACGTGATTGATTTACAACCTAGCATTTCCATGGAGGAGTTAGATTCAATATTGGTTAGATTCTTGGAGTATGCTAGGAGAGAGAGAGATGCAGGGAAGAATCTTCTAGAAGATTCTCTATTTGATGACAAGGTATCTTTTCATTGGGCCATATGTTGGTGGCACCATTTTTGATGTAACCCTAATTAGGGCAATTCTAGGGTTGTGTTGGCATGATCTCGGTCGTTGATCTTAGATCAATTTGGGCCATCCGTTTTGTAAGAGACTCTATATATGCCTCCTTGTCTCTCATTTGTAAGAGAGTTTTTGTAGAATTGTTGGTATATGCTACAACTATTTGAATCCTAATCATTGTTCAATTGTTGGTGATTTTACTCTTCAAATGTTGTCTTTGCATTCATGGTTCTCAATTCCTCCAAGTTAGATTAGAATTTAGATTAGAATTTATTTTCATGTATGTTAGATTGAGTGGAAGATTTGTTGAATTTAATTGTGTGGAATCCTTAGTCCATACCACTAGCCTCTTGCTGTTGGTAAGTGCGCCTTGTGTGGTCAACTGGAATTTGAGTAACCATAACTTCAACTATTACGTGTCCGTTGACAAGCATCAACCTGGATGGTGTCTACATTTGATGGTGATAGCCTGAAAATCTTTAAGTATACCTTAGATGATTGCACAAAGCTTTTGTCAATACCTGATTGTGAGACCTTGCTTGGTTTGATTCCACTAAATCCATTCATCATTTCCTACATTCCTAGGCTTAGAATAGATTTCCTGAACCCTATTCTTTTTCCCCCTTTTTTAGTAAGAAGTAAATCCAGAGCCACATTGATAAATCTTAAGTTGTCAGCACACCTATTCCACATCATTCATGATAATCCAAACATTTGCGTAAGCCCCCAAGTGAAACCCAACAATTCACATCAACCATTGAACTTACCCACTCGTCAAGACCTGACATGTAGAAACCTTGGAATCATTTTAGTTGATCTCATTCTTAGCATCTAAGGTGATTTTGTTCAAGAGAGGGTAAATTACCTTGGTATTTTATTCTAAAATGTTTTGTGCATAAAAAACACATCAACATGTCTCTCTAAAGGTGGATTGGCTATTCCAAAGAAAATGAACCTTACTTTCTCTACCAGTTGGTCAACAACATCTATGTGGATTCCTTCATTCATCTCCTTTCCAAGTATGATTTCAGCCACTACCAGAATTTTATCATGTATCACACATGTTGCATTTTCTACTTGAGTACAATCATTGTTCATATCCTTAAACATGATTTTCCTCATTCGGAGCAAGTTATACCAACGTTGGAAGTCATACTCATTTGCCCCTTCTTCAACACTCTAGTGTTCACCAAAATTTGCTTGGGTAACATCATCAATGCTTGTAGTCTCGGGATGGTGTAATCTTTGGTGTAAGTGAAAACATCATAAGCAGCCATGAGGATGTGTGTCTTGTCAAGAACACTTGAAACTTGATCAAAAGTTCTCACTAGCTCTTTCATGAAAGCATTTGCTTTGGTGAAAGGCTTATTTATCCAATTATTCATCACATGGGGTGAAATTCTCATTTCTTCTAAATTATCAATTGAGTCTGGAGGGAGCAGTGGTGGAGGCATGCTTGAAGGATTGTTTTGCTTTATCGGTTCTTTGAGTTGCTGCAGATAGTTTCTTAGGACATTCATCTCTCTCTCGAGCTTCTTGTTTTTCTCTACCTCAACCTTCAATATATCATGAACTGTCTTCATTGTGTCATTCAAATCTTCCATTGCTTTCTTAGTGGTGAAAGGACCCAAGTCAATTGTCTCCATGTCATACTCATTTGCTGTGATCTCATCTTCTGGCTTGTCTACTCTTGGAGTGGCAATTTGTATAACTCGAGATCCTGTATTATCCTTTGTAATCTTGGACAACTTGGTGGCTTTTTTCTTTTCAAGTGTCTCTCCAACTCTATTCAGGAAGCCATCCAAATCATCTATAGGCTCCTCTTCTACTACTATTACTTCTTTTGCTAATCTCTCCCTAAGCCATGTCGGGATAGCTGATCATTCTTCCTCCACTTGCACTTCCTTGAGCTGTTGATCTTCTCGGGGTGGGGAAGTTACCTCATCATCACCTTTCTCTATTTCCACATATTCATCGTCAGCTGCCTTGTTGCTACCTGCTCCAGTGCTGCTGGATTATCTTGTACTTGGGGTTGTTTCCCTTTATCTGTCCTCTCACATCTATTATCTTGACTTGTTGATTCCATGAATTTGTTTACACCTTGATCTAAGCTTCCCTTGGGCGGCTGACTTTCTTTGGTGGCTGGTTGGTTCATTTCAACTTCATGTATAGATGAGGCACTAGTAGAAGGACGACTTGAACTCGATTTATGCCTTTTGTGTTTTGATCCTTCCTTATGACTTCCTTTCCTCTTTGAGCTTCTAAAGTGAGCTGACTGGGTGGCACTTTCACTCACGCTCATACTTTTTGTTTCTTCGTCAGATGAGTCTGAATCTCTCATCAAATCAAATGTCAACTGTGTATTCTAGCTCTTCAACCTATGAGTTTGAATGTCTGCCCATCTTCGTGTGTAGGCTAAGATTGGCTTCATCAAGTCTCCCAAATCAGTGATCTCAACATCAATCCAATTGACTTCTACTTTCTTATCTTTCTCTCAATCATAAGTGCGCTGGAGGCACTTTCCATCATCTTGTGCTTGGTCTGGAATGTTGAAAACTCTACACATTTGGACGATGTCAATTGGTAGCCTAGAACACATCTTCTTCCTTATCTCAAAATCATTTTGGGCATTCATCCAATAATTCTTTGAGTGTGGCTTATGACTGTGCCTTCTCCCATTAACTCTTCTCGTGTTGCCATAAGGATCAAAGTTTTCTCTGGAAGAATATGGAATAAGGGGTAGGGTCTTAACTTACTTCGACTTCTCAACTGCTTGTATAGATGGACACTTCTATTGATTGTCCAATTGAGATGGGAAAAGAAATCCCTATCCTGTGTCGATTTTTTTGGACCTTGTCATAGGTGATCAACCGCCTCACTAGTTCCAACAGTATCATCTTGTCGGTAGGGTAGCGTGGTAGCATGTATGGCAGACAAGAGCATTCCTAAACTCTTATATAGGTGAACTTGGGGAATTGGATATACCAAGCACCGTACTTCTTTACTAACTCCTTTGCTTGCGGGATAATCTTTGATGTATGCTTCCTTGCAGTGTTCTTGTTAAGTGCATGGTGAAAGCATTGTTCACCCTCTTGAAATGTGCCTTGCTAGTGTAATGCAACTGTGTATAGGATTCACATGCTCTCATCTCTCCGGCCCCACTTCCAACTGGGCCTCTATACATCAATCCCGCATATTTATGGGCTTTGGCAAGTGAATATATGATGTATGAACTCATGTATAATGTTTTAGTGTGTTCAAGCCTTTTCAATTGTAGATCAAGGTTGTTACTTATGATTCTTTCTCAATTGAGCATTTCTCCACTAGTTGACATTGCTTCCATGAAGTAGAACATCCAATTTTCAAATTGAGATGCTTGAGAACTTCCCATAACTTGGTTGAGCAAAGTGATCAAATCCCCAAATTCTTCCTTGAAATCAATTTTGTGAAGCTTGCTAGGTATCTTGGATATGACGGTCCTACTTTTCAACATCCAATACTTGATTATGCCTAAGCATTTGTTGGGGTCATCTTCAAAGATCACTTGTGCTCCTTCTTTGCTCTTGTAAACCATGCCTTTGTGATTAGGTATGTGGAAGGCTTCGCTGATGGTTGACTCGGATAGGTAGGCAAGTACTTTGCCATCAGGTGACACTATCTTTCTTGCGCTGGCATCATAGTGTTTGACACACTCAACTATTAACTCATTGCATTGGATGGCCAATAGGAAGCCTGCTGCTTGCACTATCTGTCTCTCGATCATCTTCTTCAAAAATCTGTATGGCTTGCTTGTATATAGGGGACCTTGAAACTTCTTCATGTCGATCCAGCCTAGGTTGGTGTCTTTTACATTACTCCACAACGATGTAATATTTGATTCAAGCATCACTCCTTTCGAGTCCTCCTTGATGAGGATTTGCCTTGGAACTGCTCTAGCCTTCGGGGCTGCCATGCTCTGCCTGCGAGAGTTGTCTAAGTTAGGGTTTTAAATATGACATTAGTGTTTACAAGACTGAAATTGATCAACTAGGTTAGCAATTAGCAATTTCCTTCTCTAAAGCTGATAATTCATTAAAATCTTCTCAAATTGCTAAAACCCTAGGCTTTCATCCTAAAACCCTAGCTTGTAAAATCAGACTTTACTTGAACATAATCATCAAATCATCATGAATTTTTCATTAAAGCACGTAAAGGATCAATTCAAGGGGTTTTAAAACATTATGTAAAAGAGATTTTATTGACTGAAACCTTTTCAAAACCCTAGCCTGTAGCTGTATCAGCATCAAATTTAGGTCTGATTCCTAATAAAAATGATCACAAAACAGTCCTTTCAGACCTTTAAATGAATATTTATCTCACTGGTAATCTCAGATCTTCCCTTAATTTCCCCCCTAACTGGCAGAGATCATAAAGTTCGTGAATCTTAAGGGCAACTTGCAGTTGTCATCAAGAAGGTCGTGATTTTCACCTGTAACTGGAAGTGTTACTGTTAACAATTAGGTTGGGGTTTTAAGACACCACTGGCAGTGATCATTAAGTTCGGGCTTTTCAAGGGGCACTGACAGTGTTTGCAAAGTGATTGGGGGTCTTAAGTGGCACTGGAAGTGCTTACAAAGTGATCGAACCTTTTGCCTCCAACAGGAAGTGCATAAGATGTCGTGATTTTTGCTTCCAATTGGAAGGGACTTCATCCCTTATGCCCTTACATCTCTTTACAATTTGATCACCTTCTTGAAATCATTTTGCTCTTATCAGCATAACATCATCTCTATGTCCTTGGGTGGGCTTTTTAGTGCTCATTGGAAGTCACCAAGGAAGTTTGTGGATTTGAGCATCGACTGGAAGTGATCAGGCAGATCGGAGATTTTGGGAGCAAATGGAAGTGACTCTAGAGTATGAGTGCAACTTGCTCACTTAACATTTCAACGTGCTTCCACTTACCCTAGCAACTTACCAACCTAAGATAGCAATAACCTTCAAAACCTTAAGCATCTCTCTTAATCAACATTCAACTCACCAACATAATAATGTATTCTTCCTAATTGGATTTTTGACAAGAAATTGGAAGTGATACTAAGAGGGTCGGAGATTTAGACATCAATTGGAAGTGCTTGAAGAGGCAGGTCGGAGATTTAGGGTGTCATTGGAAGTGACAATGAAGCTGGTCAGGGATTTGAAGGGTCATTGGAAGTGACTTCGTCGGAGATTTAGTGTGTCACTGGAAGTGACAATGAAGCTGGTCGGGGATTTGAAGGGTCATTGGAAGTGACTTCATTTCTTCCATTTTTCTCTTTCATTGACTTGCTTCTTTCATCTCAAGGACTTGACAAGGTTCATTCATCATTGTTTTATGGCCTGACTAGCTCTCCTCAAGCATTCCACTTCATTTGACAACTCTCCATATGTAGAGTCAGCATTCCATTTTTGGTTTTGAAGGCACATGATGATGATGATGATCAAATGAAATGATCATCATAAATTGTTCATTGCTAAGGCCTTTAAGAGCTAACTGACTCAACTCCACTCAAACTAAAGGATTGGACTGGTACCAAGCCATCCAAGACCTAAGACAACAAGCAAAAGAGGGGGTCCCCATTTATGATGGGGTGATGTGTGAAATGGTCACAACAACTTTGAACCTTGTGTGACCATGGACGGGTCCGTCTCTGGGACTGCCCATTTGGCTTGGGTAGTTTTAAGATGTACCTGGTCCAAATGGGCAGGCCCAAGCTAGACCCAAACCAAATTCGGGGAGGATTGACAAGGCTGAAAAAAAGTGTGTTGATAAATACCCCCTAAAAAGCCTAAATATTCCTAGTTGACTTGAAAAAGTGACTTCCAATTCATTAACAACACTCAAAACAAAAGCATAAGTACATTCCTACCTCTCATTTGTCCTTCACCCAAAACTCCATTTCTTATTGTCGCTTAGGATGCAAGCTTTCTTTGTGGAATTAGGAGGCAGTCTTGCATTTCAAGAGCGGAAATCAGAGGTTGTTGTGCAATGCAGAGTGGAGATTAAGGGTCTCCATGCAATGCTAGGCTTATACATGGTGGAAATACACATTGTGCATGCATAAAACAAGAGTTCAAAGCGGAAATTCACCTAATGCATGCATAAAATAGCTAATGCAAGGCAGATTTTCATATAAGTCATGCATGGAATCAAGGGGTGGAGATTAGCATGTATCATGCATAAAGAAGGGCAAAATTTCTCTATGTTTATGTAATGTGAAGGGAGCATGGGTGGAGATTTGAAGTATACATGCATTAGAAAGGGTGAGAATTGCAAGTACTCATGTATTGAATGCTAAGGTTGGAATTCGCAAGTAGTTGTGCATTGCAAGGTCAGGTTTTGCAAGTCTTCATGCAATACATGGGTGGTATTCCAAGCTATTTGTGCAATACACAAGCAATGCATGGCAGATTTCATGATGCTCAACAATATACGGTGGGATTTTAAGGTAACCTTGCAATTCCGCGTTGCAATAATTAGAACAATTTTGCCTTTCACATTTTCATATTTTCATTTCCACTTTCACATTCCCTTGCTTATAGAATTTCACATTCCAAAATTGCAATCCTTGAACCTCACCCCTACACAATACCTGATTTTACAATTTAATTCTTGGGCCCACTCCTAGACTTATCAAGACAAAACCCTCTCACTCGAAGGCTAGAAACTTTGAAATTATTGCCAAGCTAACTAAACGAAGCAAAACTCTTGACCTAAGAAGTGAAAAGTGGGGGTTCCCATTTGCAATGGGGCGATGTGTGAAAACGTCACAACAAGTTGAAGGTGGTATTCACTAGACTTTGAACTAATTTATATGTAGAGGACTTATTGGAGGGCGAGTTTGGGGATTTAATATTAACAGGTTGCAACTTGAGCACTCCTCAAGATGAGAATAAGAAAGATGCTCATACATGGTGGTAGCTCTATGGCCAAGGATTTGATTACTTTCTTACATTTTCGTGGGAACTACAATTTCAAATGTTGTATTGACTTTACTTTGAATCTAAATAGGTCTCGAGTTCCTATTCAGATGAGTGGAACTAGAAAATACACTCTTTTATCTAGTTTGTTAAGTGCAACTAGTTGTCTGTGAAAAGGTGCAGGAGTTGGTGTATGTTCATTTCAACATGTTTCTCCTCTAACACTAGCAAATCAAGTACAAGGGGTGATGAGGCCTTGGGATATAACCCTTGAGCATCTTGACTTGGATGCTTCTACTGCACTTCTTAGTCTCAATTGAGGACAAGGGGTACATGGATGCTACACAAGACTTGTGTTATGGAACTAGTGGGATTGGCATTAGGGTTGCTTGTTTCTATTCAGCTGAGTGGAACTAGAGAACATACTCATTTATCTAGTTAAGTGCAACTAGTTGGCTATGAAAAAGTTAAGAGGGGTTGGTGTATGTGCATTCCAATTTGTGCTTCCTCTCACATTAGCAAATCAGGTACAAGGGGCGATGAGGCCTTGGGATGTAACCCCTAAACATCTTGACTTGGATGTTTCTAATGCACAACTTTTCTTAGTCTTAATTAAGGACAAGGGGCACAAGGATTCTACATGGGACTTGTGTAGTGGAGCTAGTGGGAGTGGCTTTGGGGCTGCTTCTTGTTCTACTGAACCAATTGATGACATTGATGCTCTCTATAAGGTACAAGATGATTGTTGTGCTGTGCACACACTTCCCGTCTTCAACAGGGACCTGTTAGTGTCTGTTTTATCATCTGCCAAACATTAGAATAAAATATCCAAAGACACTCTATCCTCTCTTGAAAAATCACCGCTTATGCTAATATCATATGGCGATTCCAAGGTTTCTTTTGTCAGGCCTTGACATGCGGATAAGCTCAATGGGCGTTGTGATATGCTGATAATACACAAAGGGACTTATGCTTGGCATGTTCAATTCACAATGGAGGTTTAGACAATGAAGCTGTATCATCTGGGACTTGGATTATGGACTTCATGAAAACTGAAAAGGAGATAAGGGTTCAAAATTCTGACCTATTCCTAAGAAATCAAGAGACGACATTGACTAGGTGACTTCAATAACAACACTTTGCTTCGCCACGCTTAGGACAACTACACAAAGTGAGTGTGATCTTCAAGGGATGTGCTTACGATTTTCATACTTATGAATAATCCCAACAATTGAACAATATTACTCAAAGTAGAAGTTTAACCTCCACAAAATAAGCTCAGAGTAACTTTACACAATGAACAAAAATCATCTTTTCATCGAAACTATGAGCGGAATTTCACCATAAATCAATACTTATCAAATCTTGCATTCTTCTAACATACATGAAATAAAAATCTAAACTATGATGAGGGATAAGAACCGTGTAGACTCCAAAATAAGGGAAATAATCAGCATCAATTTGAACAATGTATTACTTATTATTTTGGCAATCCTAAGCAACAATTACTTATCTCAACACGTTTTGCAACATGCTCCCATGATTTACAAATGAGGGGGTGAGCTCAATTTATAGGCTCCCCAATTACAATTCAATGGCTAGGATTAATTTTCAATCAACGATTGAGATTAGAAATAAAACCCAAATTACGGTTTGTTACAACTAACTACCCTTCAACCAATGAGAAAATTACATTAGAGGACACTTGTCCTTCTTGCTAAATATAAACCAATAATAAAATAGAAGGTTATAACATTGTGAAGTGTGCCTTCTAGAAGTTTTTGGATAAGTTAGGTTCATTGAATTTGGACATGCTGACTTGGAACCATTTGATTATGGAACGTCCTCCTTGAATTCTTCAATTTGTGCCAAAAAATTGCCGAAGTATGGGAATTTGTTTGGAATAGTCCTTTTGCCATCATCTGATCTTGATTGGGAGCTTGTCTTTGACTCTTCAGGTGATGGAATCCTTCAAGAAGTCCGGAAAGACTAAAGACTTTTCTTGATACCTAGAAGCTCTTTTGAGTGCTTTGAATTTTGGAGAAGAATTCCCTCGTGCCTTCGCCACAGTGAAGGAAATTGGAACTTTTTCTGTGAAGTATTCCCATACTTAGCCAAATTTTGGCTATTCAATTTTATTTTGTGACACCTTCATGTGGATCCTCCGGCACCTAGGCAAGATTTTTTTTTGTTTTTGGCCATTTCTATGCTTGGACACACTTTGCCTGTGGATTTACCTTCAATTCTGGATTTGGCTTGTGCTGAGTAGAACGAACTCCACCTTTGGACAAGAATTTTATTCATCTCCTTTTTATATTCTCTTTGTTCTTCTTTCTTCCTGTTTCGTCTCCAACACTTGGTCAAAATTTGATTCTTTGGTTGTGGAAAATTCCACACTTAGCCATTTTTCATGTTTCAAACTTTTATTTTCAAACCCATTCAATTAATTGACCCTTCATTTCATGTGATACTTTGTCAATTTTGTTTTTCCCTTTAGCCATTCTCTCTCTTCGGCATGGCAAGTCGATTGTTTTCATGTCTTATCCCTGAGCCATAGGTGAATTTCCATCTGGTGCAGGCATCTTCACAAATTCCATTTATGCCTAGTCAACTTGTCTAAGTCTTGCCAACTTGTGTTTGTTTGTGCCATCTACCTTATCAAATTTTATTTTCATCTTAACATGTCTAAGCCCTTTGCTTTTCTCTCTCAACCTTGTCATCATGGCGGATTTGGAGGAAGTCATATCAACTTTGTTTTTGGCGGACTTGGAAATTAACATGCTTGCCAACTTCAACTCTTCCTAGGCGGACTTTGATATTCATTAGCCATTTGTCCAAGGTGGACTTTAGCTTGTGCTTGCCTTAGACAAGGGCGGACTTGGATCATCTCATGCCATTCATCCAAGGCGGACTTTGTCAACCCCTTGCCACTTTATCATGGGCGGACTTTCTCATACCTTGGACATTCTTCTTATGCTTGGTGACTTGATGATTTCCTTGCCAAGGCAAACTTGGCACATGCTTGGACAGAGCGGAGTTTGGAGTAGCTTGGGCATGTTTCCTTATGTGCCTAGGCAAAGTTCAAGGAAGCTTGGACATGCTTCCACTTTTGACATCTTAACGTTGGTGGACTTTATGCTTTATCTGCCATCTTCTATCTTGGCTGGGCGGAGTTTGAGTCTTCCTGGACATGGCGGAGTTCATGAAGATTGAGTCAGTCCAAGGGCATACTTGATGTGTGTCTAGCCAAGGCGGACTTGGTATCGCTTTAGGTATGGCGGACTTTGAAAGTTCTTTGCCAACTTTGTTTGTCTTTACCATGGCAGACTTGGAAGTAGTCATACCATACTTGCCTAGGTGAACTTTCACCAACCTCTTGCCACTTCACTTAATGTGTCTAGGGCGGACTTTGACAATTCCTCTCCAACTTAGCATGGGCGGACTTGGAAGGTTGTTGGACATTATGCATAGGGCGGACTTGGAAGAAGCTTGGACATGTTCATTTTCTCATGCTTTGGGCGGACTTGGAAGAAGTGATGCCATGTTTACCAGCCACTTGTCTTGGGCAGATTTCGTGGATGTCCTGCCACTCTTCTCCACCATACTTATTCAAATTGTCATGTTCATCTTCCTTGGGCGGATTTGCTTCTTGCTTAGGGAGTTTTCCTCGACACTTAACCAAATTTTGAAATTTTATTCTCCAAGGTATCAACATTTAGCCAAATTTTTGGATTTTTCTCCCCAAGGTATCAACATAGCCAATTTTTTGAATTTTTTCCTTAACCAAAGGTAGGAGTTTGATGAACCTTTCCCATGAGTTACTTGACTGAAGGTAGGAGTTTGCTAGTACTTGGACAACTTTTCTTGTGTAGGAGGCGGACTATAGAGAGTCTCTGCCAAGGGCGGACTTGGAGATTTCTTGGACAGGGTGGACTTGGATGATGCTTTGCCAAGGCGGACTTGGCATGTGTTTGGACAATCCTCCAAGGCGGACTTTATGTGTCTCATGCCAAGGCGGACTTCACTCTTCCTTGGACAAGGCGAGGTTGGAAGAAGCTTGGACATGCTTCCACTTTACTTTGCCATCGTCAATTTAACCTTGGTGAACTTTGTCTTCCATTAAAGATGTCTAGACAAGTCCCTTCAGGCCTTGGGTGAACTTTACCCTCCGTCTGCCATTCTTTCATGTGCTTGGCTGGTCCAACTTGGTCTTCCCTTGGACGAATTTTCATCTTCATGCCACTTTTTCTTCAAAATATCTTCATTCAAATTGTCATGTCCATCTGTGACTTGCCACGTTCATACCTGGATCATCTGGAACAAAACCCTAATTAGGTTTTTACCTTGCTTTTTGCACTTAAAGACATGGTTTTTCAAATTTGAGGACATGGGCACTGATCATATGGCTAAACTTCTGGAACAAAACCCTAATTAGGGTTTCCATCTTGCTTTTTACCCTTAGAGACCAAATTTTCAGATTCTGAGAACATGGGTAGCAATAATATGGCTTGAGGATCAAAACCCTAATTCCGGAAAAAAAGCAGAAAAAGCAAAACCCTGCTTGTTGCACTTGGATGCAAATTTTTTTTGAATCTGAAGACATGGGCAGTAATGATATGGTCCAAAGATCAAAACCCTAATCTAAAAGAAAAGCAAAAAAAAGGTAGCCCTGCTTTTTATACTTAGAGGCAAGATTTTCAAATTTTGAGTCTTGACAACATGGGCAATGATCAAATGACCCGAGGGACAAAACCCAGGTTCTACTTTCAAAAAAGCAGAAAAAAGTAAAAAGCAAAAAGCAAGCCAAAAAAGCTGCTTCCTGGAATGTGCCCAAAGTGCCAAAAATCAAACTTTCTATTTTTAGAAAAAAGCAAAAAAGCAAAAAAGCAAAAAAAGCAAAAATTCTTAAAAATAGAAAGTAGTCAGAAATGACTCAAAGCAATTGCGATCCTCGTCCTTCAGACCTTCTAAGCATTTTGACAATGTTCAAACACTGATCTGACCATGAATTCTCCATTTGGCTCGGGATGATTTCTCAAAAATTCTAATTCATTGAAAAAGACTAGTGATTAGCAATTACGACGCCAAAGCAAAACCCTAAAAAAACAAAAAATAGGGGGTCCCCATCCGTAATAGAGTGATGTGTAAAACAGGTCACAATAGGACACCCTTCTCCTTGTTTCGCCTTGCTAGCGTTTTTGTCCTTTTGAATGAGAGAGAGAGCTTAGGAGTGTATGGGGGATAGGGTGAAATTGAGACATGAAAGATCAAGGCCATAGAGTAAGAAGGAAAATAAGATCATTCAAGAACCCAACTTGATCCAAGAGAAAGCATAAACGAAGGCCAACCCACACTCGGGACTAAGTTCTGACCTTTCCTTGTGAAGTTCTGTGTTTGTAGGCAAAATAGACTTGGCTCGTATTCCAAATATCCCCTTTCTAACACCGAGATTTAAACCTGATTCTGATTTTGCAGTCATAAAGGAACAAGGGTCTAATCGTAAAGTGTTTCCAAATGCCTAGGTTTATATCGGATTTTATCTTTCCCAATGAAAGTTTGGTTTTAGAAATCAAAACAGTTACTAATCCTTTAGGCCTCCTAATGCCTAAGTTTTCACCGAACTTCATCCTAACCCCTGCAAAGTTCAGCTTTATCAAGTAAAAAGGGAACAAGCCTTAATGGCAAAAGGCTTCTAAGGTTCGAAGAAAAGTCCGAACTTTCACATTTCATTCCAATATTCGGTGATGTCACAGTAAATCAGATCTAGCTTATTCCTAAGCCTCTTCCTTGGACCGAAGTTTGCACTAGTTTTGCCTCCAAAGCCAAATTTTGTAGTCACTTAGCACTGAGAACCGAGTCATAAACATTGACATCAAGATTGAATGCAAAGAGAAACAATGAACAACATAAAAACTATGTGCTTGGAGGGCAAGAGGCCAAGTAGGGTGAATTACAAGCAAGATATGAATTCCCTATAACCCGAATTGCAGACGAAAGTTCAGTATTTACACTGACATTTGGAATGGGAATAAGCTCTTTTCCTATTTGCCTTCCAACCTCCGAAGTTTTCACCAAAGTTTACCTTACTCCTTGAAAAGTTCGGTATTTGCAGACTGAATCAGATTATGGGTTGTTCCAAAAGATCTTCCCTGTGCTGAAGTTAACTCCGAACTTTCACCTTGCTCCACCAACTTCAGTCCCAGCAATGAAATAAAGAGTTGTCATCAATATGAAGGGTGTCCTAATGCCAAGATCTGGTCCAAGTTTTGCCTCAGGTCTGAGTTTTCTTTACAAGCTCAGCATTATCATAAAATATTGGAACAGTCCTTATTCCTGAACTTTTTCCAAACCCCTAAGTTCAGATTGAACTTTACACAAACTCTCCAAATTTGGTGTAGGAGTGTAGAATATGGTTGGCCTTATTTTTGCGGGACTTCCTCATGCCAAGTTTGATCCTTGGCTCTTCCCGGATCACTTTGCCAAGGCCAAAAGGACCCTCTTTGACACGATTTCATGGTAATGTTGAAATGTTGTATCACAAAGAGGTTAATCAATTTGGGTTCCTTTGGGGAATGAGTGAAAGAGTGAGTGATAACGAGCGTTGTAAGGGACAAATCTTTAATGAATGTGATAATAGTGAATGAATGACCAGATGAAATGATGATCGATCCTTGATTTATGTGGCCATGCAGGATGAAGAGCTCAACAGAGGCCATGTGGGAGATGCTTAGGACAAAGGGAGGCTCAACAAGTATCACAATCCGGAGCACCAACAGAGGAAGGGTTCATACGGAGGAACCAAGGGTCCATGCAACTCAAATGGCATCTCCTAAATATGCTAGAAGGATCCCCATGATAAAAGAGGAAGAATTCCATGTCAGCACCTTGAAGATGTCAATGAACAAAGCCAAAGACAAAGTAAGAGGGGTTGGATGAGCAAAGACCACTACCACCACCAACAAGGCAACGAGATGAAGGCTAGGGCATAAGATTGAAAAAGAAGGATCACATGCTAACCAATTGGTGCTATTTCCAGAATTCTGGAAGGCATTGACAAGACACACAAAATGCTACACGAGTATGCAAAAGTAGAAAATGAACAACTGGAGATGACAAAAAAATGAATTTGTTATAATAACAAATAGCCTATTATAAGATAACTACTTTTGGGTCCAATCTAATGCATTTCAAGAGGGGGCCAAAAGGTTAGTTATTTCCCCAGCTACCAAATTTGCCTTTTTGTGTCTCCAGTCCTATGCATTTTTGTCTTCTAGTGGGGTTAATTGAAGACAGTTGAAAGTAGTTGAAAAGGGTGGTTGAGGGTTGTTGAAGCCATTAACCAAAAGCTGTCAAGGTTTCTAGAAGGAAAATTTGGGCCATTGGATGGATTGAATCCTGGCTATTGATTCAGAATGAAAAAACTATAAAAGGTCAGTGCCTCTCTCATTGTAAGGGGTTATACAATCAGAATTTTAGAGGTTAGAGGTAGCAGTAGATGTTAGAAGTGGAATTAGATTAGAGTAGGAATTGTTGGACAAAAAATGTTGTAATAGCAGTTAGAATAAATGAATAAAGCATTGAAGCATGGTGTTTTGCCATTTGCCCAAACCTGTTTGCATGGTTTCTTTTCATCAAGCTAATTAATGTTCAATGGTTTTAATGGTGAAGTGTGAGGATATGTGATAGATTTCAGGTTCATACCATTGGAGGCTTGCTAACTGTAGGTATGTATGCATGGTTGGTCTGAGCCTATTATTGCTTTTAGTTCAATTATGAATGTTTGTTTTGATTGCCCCAGAGTTGGGTATCCAAATGAATGTTCATGGTCTGAAAATCTTCTATTTCCCTTTGGAGCTTACACTATTCCTGTGGAGTTGTGAGTTTATCTCTGGCTGAGCAGAAACTAGTTGTATTTGAAATCTGTTGGTCTGTAGCATCAACCATTGATATCATTGTCCCTGGGATCTCTAAACCCTATCCTTTTGCTCTTTATTTTGTTGATGATATAGCGTCGGTAGAAATCCCACAGGCCGACTCAGCAAGATCAAATGTGCGAATGGCCTATTGGCCTTACACATTTGATGAATCTATAACTTATATTAATCCTTGAATATCTTTATTAAGTCACATATGCGTTATCGGGTTTAATGATTAAACATACATTATTGAGTTTGACTTATCGGATTTGTTTCAAAGGGGCCGACTTTTGGTTAAAGTTTGCCACCCCTCGTTTGAAGGCATGCGATGCTTCATGAAGGTCGTGCCTCCTTGATGAGAGACGACTCTTGGATATCTCCTTTCGACGGATATATATGGACGTGGTCTTTCCTCTTTGGAACAAAGATAAGACAACAAGTTCAATCATAATCAGGCAGATCGAATTCATGTACAAGCAGATCAATTGATGGTGAGAAATTTATGTAGCGTGCTCGGGGGTGACGATAACAGCTTATCATCTATGGTTGGGAAGGCAACAGATCTGATGTTTGCCTGTGGTTACTGAGCACTACCTTAAAATCAACATGGTATCAGAGCCAGGTCCAGGCTAGGAGCTCCAAGCACACGAGAGGTGTGGCTTAAGGGGGGGTGTTGGTGTTGAAAATAAGCCACACCCAGACTGACGATGGACTGGTCCAAGAGGGGCCAGTGGCTCAGTGGTGGAGCACTCCAACAACGTATGGAAGGTCCTAGGTTCGAGTCCTAGCTGGTCCATGTCTCAACAAAGGGGGGGCGTTGGTGTTGAAAATAAGCCACACCCGGACCGACGATGGACTGGTCCAAGAGGGGCCAGTAGCTTATTAGTGGTAGAGCACTCCAGCAGCGTATGGAAGGTCCTAGGTTCGAGTCCTAGCTGGTCCATGTCTCAACATGGTATCAAAGCGGGTTCCTTCTATAGAGCCTAATCGCTTGAAGGTAGATCCTGTTCTCTCAAGGGAAATTCAATCACAAACAATTGCAGATTTAAGACCTCTTCCAGATCAAAAGGTAACTACAGAGGATAATGCAGCGATTACACTTGCTGACCCCCGCCCTTCACAGTGGCGTCAATCAGGCGTCTAAACAAATTAGGTGGCAATCAGGGGATCGAGTTTCCCCGAGCCTCAAGAACAAGTATGATGGCCCAAAATCCTTTGCACCTGAAATTCCGTGGGAAAAGGCAGACAACAACCTGAGCAAAAAGTTGCTTGCTGCCCAGTCTCAGGATTTCGCCCAAGATTTCAAAGCTCGACATTGTCAGCGTTGAAAGATGCTGGCTTGTAACTCGAACTCGGGCTGTTGTGGCTAGAGAGGTTTCTGTGCTCGATACAAATTCTTTGTAGAAGAAGAAAGGGCTAGAGACGGAGCCCGCAGCCCTGTAGAATCGGTACTTTGATTGGCTTTATCAACACAAGGAGCTCGGATTATATATCGATGTCAGCCGAATGGGGTTTATGGATGAATTCGTGGAGGCGATGGAACCCAAGTTTCAAAGCGCTTTTAAGGCCTTGGAAGAGCTTGAGGTTGGTTCGATTGCCAATCCGGACGAGGGTCGCATGGTCGGGCATTATTGGCTTAGTATGTCTAGTATTGCTCCCAATCCTAATTTGTGGCAGTAGATTGATAGAACGCTTGACGCTATCTGCAAATTTGCTGACAATGTAGTCAACGTCAAGGATGGCCTCTTTGCTCAAAGCATCACTCGATTCTTGTTGACAGCTTCCTAGTGTGAATTCACTTTGAATTTGGTTTTGGAAGAGTTGCAGAAGGATCCGTGGGCGGCGCAGACGGATGCAAGAGCTGCACGTTTTGCCTTGCACTGCTCTCAGCGTGGCTGGTTGGGGCTTGTGTGCTTGGCACTGTTGCTAGAATTATGCTTTTCATTGGTGGTTACTCTACCCAAGGTTCAGGCACTGACGAATCTCTATTCAAGGAAGGAAGATTGCTTTCTTTTCTTCGCAGAGAAAGAATCGGCATTCAGAGGGAGCTTGACATTTCCGCTTCAGAGGAAGCATGACATTTCAGCTTCAGAGGGAGCTTGACATTTTAGCTTTAGAGGGAGCTTGACATTTCAACTTCAGAGGAAGCCTAAGATTCTAGCTTCAGAGGGAGCCACGTTATCATGAAGATTTGGTTAATGCATTTTTCTCTGTGATGGAGAAATTTGAGGTGAAAGCCCTTGTTAATGAGTTCTTCTCTGTGAGGGAGAATATCAAGGTGCAATCCCTTGTTAATGAGTTCTTCTCTGTGAGCGAGAAGTTCGAGGTGTAATCCCTTGTTGTGCATTCTTCTCTGTGAGAGAAGTTTGAGGTTCCAGCCCTTGTTCCACCCTCTGCGAGTAGCGTATGGTGGATCCACCCTCTATGAGTAGGTATGGTGGATGTCATGTGAGAGACTCCATGACTTAGCATTTGTGTGTATTCACCCTCTGAGAGTAGGCACTGTGGTCAAACATCACGATTAGGTGATATGCTATCACAATGAGGTGATAAGCTTCTTTCATTCACATGAGTGTAGTCATTATGTTAGTCATCACGATGAGGTAATGTGACTTGTAGAGATTGTAATATCCCACTAATTTATTTTTTGCTTTTTTGGGCCAATAACAATTCATCCACAACAAATAACCCATTAAGGTTAGAGGAATAAACCAAACAACTGAAAGGGAACCCTTCCACCTTTTGTTCACCGAGAGCGTAGACTGGGAGGGTGAGAGCATACGGTGTTCCGGGGATCGTCAGCAACAATAATCAAACTGAAAATTACAATGCATGGGCGGCAAGCCAGCCCCTTCTGCTTATCCAGCAGGATAGAAACCAAACTCTTGGCGGTAAACTGACCAAGGGGAAATCACAAGTAATTGAAGTACAATCACTCTACCGCGTATTTCAGCGGGAGGACATTACATTAAACAATCACTCTACCGCATATTTCAGCGGGAGGACATTACATTAAACAATCACTCTACCGCATATTTCAGCGGGAGGACCATAGCATTGAACTTATCACTCGACCACTTATTCAGCGGGAGGACTGATTACAAAAAACTGAATTACAAAACTTAGAAGGCAACAAGCCAGCCTCTTCCACTTATGCAGTGGGGATTACAAATGAAAGCAGAAAGAAGGGATGATCAGTACTACTGAAACAACCTTACAATATCGAGATGAGATGAGAAGATTAATTGCAGATTTCTACAACAAGACTGTAATTTTCTGTTACACTGATCTGCAGGCTGAAATTACAGTTTCAGCAGCTTATGGAAACATCAAAACACTCATAACTCATTCATTTTCTACCCGAATCACATGAAATCAATCCCAATCTCCCAATATAACTTTAACAATAACATCCCAACCAAATTACCACTCATACAACCCAATATTCATTTGGCATGCATCCCAAGGCAATTGCAAAAACCAACGCCATACCCTGGAAGTTTGATTTTGTCTATTAAAAACAATGCTCAATCAAAATAGCTAGAAACTCACACATTGTATCGCCATGGCATGGAAGGAAGAATGAGCTAGTACCCAGATGAATGGAGTCGCCTGGTTGAGAGGTATGAGCAAATTTCACTTTCAGCAGTCCTGCGACCAGCAACCAGAAACAATCAAATCCAACATCAATCACTCCATAATCTGCAACTCAATAACCAATTTGCAATGGGAGCACAAGGGCACAGCTAGGTACTATATTGCAAGCATGAAACTGAGACTCAGCTAGGAAGCCAACTTCGAAGCTCAGATTTTCAGTAGCCAAACTGGCAGCATAATGATGCAATTTTCAAAGATAGTCCAAATGGGAGCCTGTTGACGTGTATTTTGTACACTATCAAACATAGAATAAAATACCCAAGGGTACCTTATCCTCTCTTGAGTAAAGTTTCCGAATGCTGAAGATATCGCGAAAAGGATCAATTGGAGAAACTTCAAGGTTCTTTGCTGTAGGATCTCTACGTGTGGATAAGCACCAGTGGTATGATGTGATTTTGTTGGAATCACAAGGGGACTTACACTTGATGAGTGAACGTCTGATTTGCTTTGAATATTGCTGGAACACAGGCTCTTACTAGCTTTGATTTGAAAAAAGGGAAAAAGACGAGGGCGAGGAGAGGATCTAATCCTAATACTAAGAATGTAGGAGCAATGAATGATCTTAGATGAAATTCTAACTAAGTCTTGTTTTGACATCCCAGGACCATCTCCACAAGGTTAGTGCGATCTTCGAAGGAAAGCTTTATGATGTTCAAATCATCATTGCAGGCATAGACACCATCAGGTTGATGCATATCAATGAAGAAGCGACAATTGAAGTTAAGCTTAAGCTAAATGATTCCAGTTGACTACACAAGGCAAGTCTGCAATCAACAAACTGCTAGTAGTATGGATGTACGAATTTCACCATCAATCAAACACATTTCATCCACTCATCTAATAACATAAAATCAAACATGAGAAGTATAGAGACCATGCAAATTGTTGAATCGACCCATAAATTTCACCATTTCTTCAATGAAGTTTCACAAGTCTTTTACAACAACCTCTTGGCAACAATCTTTGCCTTATCTCTCTACTCTACTCTAATTGCTATTCTATCAACTGCTAATCACCTTCTAACTACTCTCTATTCACTAACTCTATTCTATTAGCCTTTACAAATGAAATGCCAGGGCTTATATAGTGCCCTTAATACAATTCGATGGCTGAGATCAATTTGAGATCAATGGCCAAGATTCAACAATGAAAACCCTAATTAGGGTTTGTTACAACCATTACATAACATTCAATACTCGACCAATGAAATAATTGTATTAATTGGACACATGTCTTCTCTGGAAAAATCGACCAATGGATAGCTGGGGTAGGTACATCGGAGTTTGTGCCACCTCCCATGAGTTAGGTACATTGAATTTGGACATGTTGAGGTGGACCTATCCGACTACAGAAGTGATGACTGGGATGCCACCTCGTTTGACACTTGGTTGATGCCAATTTGATGTTGCTGAGAAGTTAGCTTTAATTAACTCTTCCGGAATTATCTGCTTCTTCAACGAACCCTTTGCTCTGACTTCTTTTGTCTCTGATGTGCAGGATGATGATGTACCTCGCCTTGGAATATCGGACTGGAAGCGGTCGCCCTTATCCTGATGACGTTGGATCGAAGAAGGTCGTCCTTGTCGATGCTAGACTGGAGGAGGTCGCCCTTATCCTTGCTTGATCGCCCTTGGAGGAGACCGTCCTTGATCTGGCTTGATTTTCCAACTCTGGGATCTCCATTTGATGCCTACACAAAATATTAAAGTTAGTCTTTTGAGCATCAAGCCTTAAAGCATGAAATTTAAGACCTTTCAAAGGTAAAACAAAAGATATTAATTTGAAAAAAGTCATGATAAATCAAGAATTACACATTTTCAAATTAATAATGAATGGAATTTGGTTCTTCAAGACTTAGACTTTACAAAATTGCAATGGGATCACAATAAGTCTTGAATAAGAACTTCAAAAATGATTCTTCATACCTCCTCCTTTGAGTGCTTAACTACAAAACCTTGAAAAAAATGATGAGTGAAGACCGGATTTTGATGGACAAGGCTTAGTTTATAGTCCTCCTTTGGATGAATTACGCCTCCATTAGTCTTCAAAAGAATTTCGCCCTCCTTAGTCTCCACACTTAGTAGAAATTCGCTCCACTCCAGCTAGATTTCGCACCTTCTTTTTGCTCTCCAAATTCGCACTTGAAGCAATGAGTGAATGATTTGGATGATGGAAAAACACCTCCAATATATAGAGCGCTCACCACCTTGCTTCCCATAGGCCGACTTGGCAAAATAGGCCTAAAAAAAATAAATAAAATTGCAAAAAGGAGAGGCCGACTTGATAGAATAAAAAAATAAGCCCTCAAGCGCTCCATTTTAATTTTAATTTCACAAAAATTAATTTTAAATGCCTTTATAATAAAAATTTGATTTTTTGAGGCTCAAAATTTATTTATTAAATGCCAATTTAATTTAATTTTTCCAAATATTTCAAAGTTAGCAATTTGGCATCTAATGCAATTTTGGAGGATATCAACGCTCAAATATGGCGAAAATAAAAAATGCTACTAACTTCGCCCTGGACCCTTGGAGAGGGACAGGAGCGCTTTTGAGTCCCTAGCATAAATTTTTGATCAATTCAATCTTCAAATTACCCTCAAGGCATAGAACATCATTCTCCACTCCCCCTTGAGTCTTGGAAACGAAAAACTTACCTCGAAATGCAAGGAAAGTGGGCACACTTAGAAATTTCGCCTTGGACCCTTGGTGAGGGACAGGAGCGACTTTGCAAATTGTCATCAAAATTTGTAAATCTTGCATCTCAATTCCACCTCAAGGCATTTTAAACATTGCTTCAAACTTGCGCCTTGGCTTAGATTTGTCCAAACTTGGAGAGAAAGGCTAGATATTAGGTTTTTCGCCCTGGTCCCTCAGAGAGGACCAGGAGCGATTTTGCAAATTCAAGCTTATCCGTCCTTTGTTAGCCCTCCAAATTATCTTCAACGGGCAAAACACACCTCCTTCCATCCATTTCAATCAAAAAACTTGTTTTGTCCTTGTCAGAAAATTGCACTTTTAGAATCTAGCTCCGGACCTTCAGTGAGGGACAGGAGCGCCCTTTGTCATTTGGGTTGATTTCCTCCTTTGTTGACCACTCAAATTATATTCAACGGATAGAACATGCTTTCCTTGATCTCTTTCAATCATAAAATCACTTTGATCCTGCAAGAATAGTGCAAATTTGAAAATCAAGCTCCGGACCTTCAGTGAGGGACAGTAGCGCCTTTTGCCATCATGACCAAATCGTTTCATTTTTCATCTCGAAATTTCTTTGCTAAGGAAGATGTTATCTTGCTTCATGCTATGAATAAATTCTCATGTCCAAGAAAGGTCACAAGATGGTGCATATAAAGAAAATCGCTCTGGTCCTTCAATGAGGGACAGGAGCGATTTTTGTCTTTGTTGCCCAAAATTCACCATTTTTCAAACTTTCAAATGCATCCAGTAACGTCCAATCTTCTCTCCGGAAAACCTTGCACAAAACAAGTTAGCCAAAATTAGCGAGAAATAAACTTGAACAACATTTTTGCCTTGGACCTTCAGCAAGGGTCAGGAGCGAAATTTACAATCTAGGCTAAATTGCTCAATCTTTTAGTTTCAAATCACTTCCCAGGGCAAGGTAAGATCATTTTCAAGGCCAGGAACAAGATTTCAAATTCAAGCGAGTTGGCAAACGAAATCTACAATTAATTTCGCTCTGGACCCTTGGAGAGGGAGAGGAGCGAAATTCCCAATCTTGGCCAAAATTCATCATTTTCTTCAAGGTGCTCAATCAATTCCAAAGTCCAAACAAAATGCTTTGCAAATCAAAACTTGGTTGAATAAGGCCAGGAATGAGTCCTAGGTTGATTTTCGCCCTGGACCCTTGGTGAGGGACAGGAGCGAGATTCGCCTTGGACCTCCTGAGAGGGTCAGGAGCGAAATTCGCTCTGGATCCTCAGTGAGGGACAAGAGCGAATTTTGACTATTTGAACTCTCTATCAGGATAATTTTTATGGAATATAACATTTAAGTATAAGTGCTTATACTTTAAGTTATATTCCATATATACTTTCAGGATGTTTGAGAGTGGTTTCAGACCTCCAGGAGTTATATTGCAAAATCTAGTTTTTGGAGGTTTTTTAGTTTCCAGACTTAGTCAAATTTCAGGATCAGGACATTCCAGACTTAGCCAATTTTCAGGATCAGGACATCACTCAAGCCGGACTTGCTATCCATGTGATCCCCTTGGCGACACTCAAAATGCAAAGGCTAATTGACAAAACCCTAAAAGACCTAAAGAACAAACCCTAGAAAGCAAAAATCAGGGGTCCCCATTTGCAATGGGGCGATGTGTGAAAACGTCACAACAGAGCCCAAGCCTCTTATTTATAACTTAACTCTTCAAATTCAAATGCCATTCCTCCAAATTCCGTGCCTTGCATTTGAATTTCATTTCACCCAAGTGTAGCGCCACTTTTCACAAGTCAAACCCCCACGCCAAAAAGTAAGGGACCCACGTTAATTACTTGGCGAATAATGGAGATGCACTAAAACATAATATTCCTCTAAAATATTTCGCCATTCCATAGTACACATGAGTTTCGCCCAACAATTAGGATAAAATAGGCATTAATCCCAATTTTAATAAATCAGTCGTCAATAATCAAATTAATTAAATATTAAACCTTAGGATAAGGAATTAATATTCAATTATTTCGCATATGACTCCCGTACTGATTATCAACAGTGTTAGGATGAAATTGAGTCAGGACGACCACAAAACTGCTTCAGAATCAGAACCTTGTCCACTGCCAAAAATAGAATTGTGCCGCACAGCCACTTACTAAAAATAGTAAGTCAAGAATTAATGCTCAGAAAAATATGATCATCGCATCCAGAGGCAAAATATGGAGAGCTCAGTAGGACAGTGACACCAGAATGGTCATTCCCTGACTTACTAAAAATAGTAAGTCCTCGTTTCAGCAATGCTAGACCCTCATTCCTCATTCCACCTAGCCTACGGGTCTCAGGAATAGGCTAATGGACCACTGAAAGAGCATCAATGAGAAGGGGACATTACAGAGATTAAGAAGGATTCCTCCCTAGCTAAGAGGGTGTGTTGATGATATAGCTGTTGTGCGTTGCACACGCTCCCTGTCGCCGACAGGGTCCCCCTTCCTGTTTTGAGCTTTTCGTTGTTGCCCTGTTGAGTTTCGCGCAGAGTTTCTCGCGTCTCTTCGAGCGAGTCTGCGACTGACCCGTAAAGTGATTGATGTTAGAGTAATGGGCCGATGCATCTTCCCGACTAGTCTAGCTCTTGGGCGTGAGCGCCAAGAGTTTGTTCGAAGTTTTGAGAATCGCCTTGGGTAGGCGTAAGGTAGTAGGAATTGGGGAAGCCCGCCAAGCAAGAGCAGTGCGCCTAAAGGTCGCACGAAGACCAAAGTCGCCGTTTTTCGCACAAGAGCTATGAAGCAGACTGCATAAGGTTTGTCGCTGCGATGTTTATAAGATTTGAATAAGAGATGATTTTCGCCTGCTGATGAACGATCGAATTGCTTGGCCAAAATGCCTTAGAAGTCTGAGGTTCAACGTTTCGCGCAAGTTTTCAAAATTGCCAAAGGGGCAAATTTCGGACCCAGAGGCCCAAAGGGGTTAGAATTTCACTAAGTTAATCTTGCCAAAATTGCCCAGGGGGGCTGAATTTCGGACCCTGGGGTGAAAATTTCAAAGTCTGATGCTTCCCATTTGGTCCAAAAATAATGTAAAAGCCTTTAAGTATTGCAAAAGATGGTTCCAGGTCCGAAAATCGCTAAAAAATGTCCAAATTTGGACCTTGGGACGAAGGCTGGAGGGTGTAAAATGTAAAGTATCCCCAAGCGGCCCCCAGGCCCCGAAAACGCCTTAAAACCCCCCTATTTTCGGACCCTAGCTCCGAAATTTGAAAAATGGCAAACGTAAAGAGCACATGCATATAGGCGTTCAGGTCCGAAGTTCGCCAGATGTGTTTCCAACTCCGAAAGCACTTGGGCATCCATTTTCGGACCCCATGGCGAAAGTGTAGGTGCAAAATGTCGCAAGGGGTAGCTCAAAGTTCGAAAACCACTTTGAGCTACTATTAAAAATATTAAAAATAGAGATGAAGTGCGAAGTATCCCGAAAATGCTAAAAGCCCCGAAAATCACTTAAGTTTTTATTTTCGGACCCTAACGTGAAAATGAAAAGCGGTGAAATCGCAAAATACTCCAAAAGTGCCCCCAACTCCGAAAATCACTAAACGATTATATTTTCGGACCCTTGGGATTAAAGTGAAAACGCAAAAAATTTGAAAAGGGACGCACTTGGTCCGAAATTTGCCAAAGTGCTCCCAGCTCCGAAAATCCCTAAGCAATTATATTTTCGGACCCAAGCTCCGAAATGAGAGACAATGAAAAATCGCGAAAGATGCTTTGGGGTTTGAAAATCGTTTAAAATCTTGAAGTCCTCCTTTTCGGACCTGGGAAGTGAAAATTAGAAAGGTAAAAGTCTTACAGCTTGCTAAGGAAAATTGCGAAGACGCTCAGGGCCGAAGTTTTTATTTACGAAGGAGGGCGAATGCTCCGAAGATCGAAAACGCCCTAAGGTCCAAAGTTTCGAGTGAGGCGTTGAATTCTTGAAGTCGCGAAAATCGCGAAGGGTGGCATAGTTTAAAAGGTTGGCATAGCTTGCGAATTCATTCAATCCTCCGAAGTTCTATTGGCAAACACTCTGAATCCTCCAAAGTTTTTTTTTCGAATCGCCAAAACCCTTTCTTAGGTGGCGAATGCATCTAGCGTAAACTGCATATAGGCGTTGGAAGTCCGAAGTTTTTTTTTAGGCGTTGAGCTCTGAAATTCCAGGAATCGCCAAAATCGCGAAGGGCACCGTGACTCCAGGGTTTTGTGAAGCTTGCAAATAACGTTCAGGTCCGAAGTTTGTCTAAATTCATGAAATACACTTCACAAACCCCATAGCCTCAGCAGATTGAAAAATCGCGAACCCTCCAGCTCGCAGAAGACGTCCAAGCTCCGAAGTTTTTATTCGCGCATATAGGTGTTCAGGTCCGAAGTTTTCCTCAGGCTCCAAGCTCCGAAATTCGCCAGAGGCTTGCAAATCACGAAATATAAAACGCGAAATTTGCGAAACTTGCAAGGAAGAGAACGTAGTTCAAAATTTGAAAACTCTCTGAGGTCCGAAAATAAGAAGGTAAAACGCTGCATTAACTCTCCTCCTGATCATTTAAATTCAGATTGCCAATTACCTAGGGTAAGAGGAAAAAACCATTTAAAAATGATAAATTCTCTTTTGTCCAGCAACCGCGAAAATTTAAAACAAAGAGATAACCGTTGGAATACAAACTTTGCAGGATCGACCGTTCATTTCATGCGACAAGGTTGGGTAATCTCTCGCCATCCGCTCCCATCAGGTAAGTACGCTTTGTCGCGTATGATCATTTGAAAAATGCTTAAATTGAATGGACAAACGCGTGAAATTCGATCACAATGCTTGAATTCTTGAAATCTGCATCTCTTTTGCTCATAAAACGTTGTTCAAAGCACTCGAAAATTTAGAATTCGCTCCAAAGGCTTCACCAGAAATTGCATCTCTTTTCAAACTTAGGAAAATCTCCATGCTTTGCCTCTATTGAAAATTAATCCAAAATCCAGAAATGATAAGTATAAATGCGCAGTCAGAAATCTTCATGAATATTCTGGTTTCAAATTGATCAAGCTGTTAGCTAGAAATATTGCTCCATGTCCAAACTAAACTTTAAATTAATCTCGGCATGCTGGAGCGTTTTGCTATCTAACCCGCATTACTTTTCTTGTATCACCTCGTAATCCGCGTCCGACTGTGCAGGATAAATGCCTAAATCGGCGGTGGAATCATCAAAAACGCCTGTTGCAGCCGAAACCTCACGAGCATCCAAATCAGATATCCCGCGTAAGGTTGAAAAGATGAAGTATCAATATCAGAGGGGAGGATTGAGGGAGTCGAAAGTTCAGAGCGTTTGGGACAACATTGGTGATACTGACCTTGGCCATATCGATATTCAGGACTTCAGGAATCGGGTCTTCTCACCCAATGCATATGGCAGGCCTAGGCAGATGGTGGAAAGTGGCATCGCCCAAGCGGCGGGTTTTCCTCCAGTGATACAAAACTATGAATTAGTAGTGGAGGCTGCCCGACATTATGAACCGAATTCCAGACTAGTGCTCCTGGAGAATATGACTATCGCCGACTTCTCCCCTGAGGCTATTGGTGATGCATTTGACATCCCCTTTCCAAACAATTCCACAGCTACAACCATAGACGAAGCACAAGGGGCATATGATATGAATCCGGCCCGATGCAAGGCACTGATCAACAAAGAATGGTTCAAGGAGAAAAGGCCTTCAAGCGCCAGAATTGTGAAAAAGCCCCCCAGGAGTGATTTTCATAATGAACATGGGGATATGGTCACCTTACTCAGCCGAGTCATGGGACTTCCTAAGTCCAGCCACTTTGAAGAGTGGATGTTCTATTTTACAGAGCAGGTCTTCGCCGGAAAGTCTAAGTTTGATTGGGCCCAGATCATAAGCGATAACATCCACACTTAGCTGATTGAGCTCGAAACGAAGAAGTACTTCACCATGACCTCTTATTTGGTCTATATGTTCGCCAAGAGCCAGCCACTGCTAGGATTGATAATGAAAGGTGAAATCGGGAATGGGCTCGGTCAGGTGAAAGTCTATGATTGTTACCCCCAGTTGCACTACCAAGATATAGCTCAGAGGGAAAAGAATAGCCCGGCTTATGCGGTTGGTCAGTATGAACGCGTCAATGACGCCTTCACAATGCGCCTGGTTAGGCTAATGCAGGGAGGGTTACACATAAGGCTCTCGGAGCAAGCTACTACTTTAGTGCAGAGGTATGGAGCCTGGTTCATTCAGTTCCCAAGGTTTTCCTATATCCAAATAGTTGGCTTCGATGGTGCTCCCCTCCAACTTCCACGGTATCCAACTGACAAAGTAATTCTTATGGAGGTCGCAAGGCGGTCATGCCTGGTAGGCATCTTACTCCAAGAAAGCAAGCAGGTTGGATTCACATTTCCTATGATCATAGGCAGCCATGATGTCCATTTGAAGACCCATACCCTAGCAGAGGAGTCCCTTGCAGAGCTGGCCTCTTATGGCCTACAGGACCATTTTCCAAGAAAGTACTTTGATCATGATAATCTGGCAAAAAGAGCCTATGGTCGAAGGTACAGAGCAAAGGAGTCAGTTGAAGACTATTGGAAGAATTGCTCTGATGACTACGAGGTCAGGCGACGGGAATATTCCAGGTTGAGTGTGCAGCAGATGCGACTCTTTGAATACCGTCGGGTCCCAGATCAGCTCACAGACTTAGGGAATTGCTTCCAGGTCCGAGAATTTGAAGCAGTAAGGCATCTCTTGCCAGGCGTTGATTGGTCCCAGGACCCAATCACAGATTTCGAGGTAGTCATGGCAGTCCCAACAAGGTACACAGATCAGTGGTTACATCAGCAGATCGAGAGGCTAGTCCATGAGGGAGTCCAGTTCACTTACCATTTGATGGGCAGCCTTGATTCTCAGTCTTCAGAAGATGAAGGAACATCTAGTGCACCCCGGGAAGGAACTGAGAAACCAGAGAAAAGAAAGAAGGCTAAGGCTTGCAGAGGGGCTCAGACGTCCAAAAGAACAAGAAGGGAAAAGATTCCTATAAAGAGGCCGGAGGTCACTTCATCTTCAAAAGATCCCAGTTCGTTCGACGATGCTGTAGAATTGGATTGTATACGTGCTCCGCCTTCCCAGAGCGACATCGATGCATTTGAAGCCAATGATCCTCCTGCGCTTGATGTGCTAGACACTGAGCTAAGAGCCCTCGAGTTGACCGAACTGGGTAACTGTTGTGACCATTTCACACATCGCCCCATTGAAAATGGGGACCCCCTCTTTTTGCTCGCCTTTCGCTTCGTTTTTTAGGTTTTTGTTAGTCAGTCAGTTGTCTGGATTTAGGGTTAAGCCTTAGGGTTTTCGTTAACGTCTTTTCAAGCCAGAATCCAGTCAGTTTTGAGAGCTTTGAGCTTCTTTTCTAGGATGCAATTTTGAATGCAATGATTTCGCCAAATTGGTCTATTTTCAATTGGAATTTTGAGTGCATAGCTTAAATTGGTCTAAGTGTTGATGATGAAATGTGAATTTTTGTCCAGTTGACTAATTTTGACCAAATTTTGACTTTTTTGATTTTTGATCCTGGGCATTGAGAATGGTTTGTTTTCGCCTCGTGAATTGATTAAACTTGTAAAATCATGTTATTTTGGCCTGTAGGAGCAAAATCGCTCCTGTCCCTCAGTGAAGGACAGGAGCTCGTTTTCAAATATCTTACTGTCCCTGCAGAGTCAAGATGAATTTCGAGTTGGAAGTGATGGAGAAAGGCAAGATCTTTCCATTGAATATAAATTGAAGATTTTCATGAACACAGAAATGCCTCCAGAAGCAAAATCGCTCCTGTCCCTCAGTGAAGGACCTGAGCTACAAATCAAATTTTGCCTTGTCCTTGCAAGATTTTGACGACTTGACGATTCGAAGAGGTCCAAGGGAAGATGTTTTATCAGATGAATATAATTTGAAGTGCAAATATGAAGGAAAAGGGTCCCAAAATGCCTAGTTCGCTCCTGTCCCTCCGGAAGGGACCAGGGCGAAGTATGTTATAGCTCCCGTCCCTCTCCCAGGGACCAGAGCGATATTCTTCATAGAGGAAAATCCAGGCCAAGATCAAGTCAAGTTCATGTTTGGTGGCAAGGAAGACAGTGAAATGAACTCATTGAATATAAATTGAATATTTTAAAATGTCAACAAGGGTCCCAAAATGCCTAGTTCGCTCCTGTCCCTCAGGAAGGGACCAGAGCGATTTTTGTTATAAATGATTTTCTTGCCAAGTTTCAATCGATCCCAAGGCATGAATGAATGGAAGGACGCATTACGAACCCGTTGAATATAAATTTGGAAGCTAATGAAGTGGAATGAAGACCACAAGAGCAAGATCGCTCCTGTCCCTCTCCAAGGGACCAGGGCGATACAGTGGTTATATTGCTTCTCACTCAAGTTTAAAACCGATCCAAGTCAAGATGAAGGGTGGCAAGAACGTTTCAAGGCATCTTCATCGAGCACAAGTTACCAAGGTCATCACATTGAAGAAATTTGCACTCTAAGACCCAGTTCGCTCCTGTCCTCCAGGAAGGGACCAGAGCAATATTAGGTATATTGGCCAGCTCATGCAAGAATCACGTAAGGTCAAGGTTTTGCAAGATCGTAGAGGATCCATGGTATGATCGGAGGGTGATATACAAAGATTTCGAACGTAAAATGATCATCAAATTGAACACAGAGACCATATCGCTCCTGTCCTTCTCCAAGGGACCAGGGCGATTTACTTAAGACTCTTCATTTTGCTTCAAGATCATGCCAAGTCAAGGCTTCACAAGGTTGTAAAGGGTTCAAGACGTCTTTTGAGGTGATATGCAAAGGTTTTGAACGTCCAAATGTTGCCAAACAAGCTAAAGAGCTCATATCGCTCCTGTCCTTTGGACAAGGACCAAAGCAATTTCATTAAAAATACTCATACTCCTTCAAAGTCAAGGCAAGGCGAGGATGGACAAGGTAAAGGACGCTATTCGAAGGCAATAAACGATGAACCAAGCTTAAATGTTACCAACTTGAGCTCAAAACGGAGAAAAAACATGGATCGCTCCTGTCCCTCTCCAAGGGACAAGGGCGATGATTCTTATAACATCCAAACACCTCATGAAAGCAAGTGGGACGTGCGTGGAATGGACTAGCAATGATGTTATTCGCCTAGCAATGGAAGTTCGAAGATCAAAGATGCAAGATGAACGTGAAAACATGGAGATCGCTCCTGTCCCTCTCCAAGGGACAAGGGCGATGTTAGCCAAAACACATGATATCCTTTGAAAATCACGTTAAGACAAAAACGCCCAAGGTTTTAAATGGCATTTGGAAGATGATACAAAGAAAGGATCGTATCAAAATGGAGAATTTCAAGCGAAAACCTTAGGATCGCTCCTGTCCCTCTCCAAGGGACAAGGGCGATGATACATCTAGAGACACTCATGCGCACATGCAGGGCAATCTAATTCGAAGAACCCAATAAGATGATCGATTTGGAACATGGAAATGAAGGAGTTGAACGTTGAAAACGCAAGAATCATGGCAAAAATGGTGAATCGCTCCTGTCCCTCTCCAAGGGACCAGGGCGATGAGGTACGTCCACTTCATTTTCAAAATTTTGGCGCCAAATTAACCTCTTTGAATTCATTTTAATGCTAAAGTTCGATAAAATTTAAAATTCTATGTATTTGGCATTTAATATGGCGTTTCGCATTTATTAATTATTTTGCCTTGGTTTAAAAATCGAAATTTATTAATTAAAGAACGAAAGGCATTTAATTAATTAATGAATTAATTAATTAAAAATCGAATGGAGCGCTTTGATATGGAGGTCGGTCTTATTATTTAATTAAAAAATCATTTTAAATTGCTATATTTTCCAAGTCGGCCTTGATAAATGGAGGGGTGCAAGCGCTATATATGGAGGGTGAAATTGTCATTTTCACATAATCATTTTACTTATCTTACATGCGATATTGAGGAAGACGAAGGAAGTGCGAAGTGTGTTTGAAGAAGTGCGAATATCATCCAAAGGTGGCGCTAATACTTCCAAGGTGGTGCGATATTTGAAGATCTATATTGAGCGAATTTGCCAAGATTTGAAGGTCACGCCAAAGGCGAACTTGAAAGATCACGTCAAAGACAAAGGTGGCGAAATTGATTTTCTTTGAGGAGATAACGTTGAAGATTATTTATACCTCAATTTTGCCTAGGCGATCCTTTTCTTTTGCATTCTAGAGTTAGCTCTCTATTGAGGTATGGCGATTTGATTTTTATTGTTTTATTTGTTGATCGTCATATTTTAATTTTTTTTTTTTTTGAATTTTGAATTCCTTGCTCAATCGTTTTATTTTAGGAAATGATAACTCAAAGACTTACCATGAAGTTTCCTAAAATTTATCTCTCTAATCTATGTTATTTATTGCAAAATCTATTCTCATAATGAAATGTTGTGTAGATATGGCGACCCCGAAGGCGGGAGCATCCACCAGTCGCTCAGCTCTCATGAAAGAAGATCAAAAGACTGAAGAAGTGGAGACTAAGATCGTGTCAAAGTGGAGCCACATTGGAGATACAAACTTGGGGAACTTTAGCACAAGGAAGTTTCGAGAGGTCCCTTACATCGGCAAGCCATCACCTGTCGCCCGGAGAATAATAGAGAGTGGCATCATTAAGGCGGCCGGTTTTCCTCCAGCTATTCAGTGCCATGAATTGATGATCGAGTGTGCCCGTCACTATGATCCACAGTCCAGAACGATCGTGTCCCATGAGGGAAACACTTTGGCGTACCTTTCAGAGGAAGCTATAAGTGAAGCTTTCCATCTTCCAGAGCACAGGGACATGATATACAAGAGCATAGAAGGAGCCAGATCAATGTACGAAGATGATCCAGATGCTTGTCTAAGCATTATCAATAAGAACTGGCTACTCAAAAGCCGTCCCCGTCTGAGCAAGGTCCCGAACACACCGCACAGGATTGATTTCCAGGAGGAGTACAGAGATTTAATTACCATGCTCAACCGAGTTACAGGAGCCCCTCATGCCTTCTATTTCGAGAAGTGGATGTTTTACTTCATCCAGGTGATTGTTGAAGGGAAAGGTACAATACATTGGGCTAGGATGATTAGCCATTGCTTAGACGTACAGTTGAGGAGACTCAAGGCTACTAAGTCCTTCCACATGAGTTCATATGTCATCTATGCCTTGATCAGGAGTGTTGAATACGCAGGACTACCTCACAGAGGAGTGATTGGAAGAGGACCCGGCGAGGTCAGAGCTTGTGATTCCTATGCTTACTTGCATCATCTGCCAGGGAGCAACTATAAGTTAGTTAATGATACTTTCACGATGAACATCACCAGGACGTTGCAAGGTGGAATTCACAACAGGTTATCTCAGGATGCCCAGGAATTCATAAAGAGGTACGGCGCTTGGTTCATTCAGTTTCCCAAGTTCACTTATATTAGAGTGCATGGATGTCCTTTACCACCACACACGTTGCCGAGATATCCGACAGACAGAATTGTGTTACTTGAAGTAATAAGACAGTTGGCAGCATATGTGAAGGCATTCAGACACAGACATCAGAATGGAGTTCCAGTACCTATCATTTTGGGTAATTCAGTTGAGGTATGTCCTAATGCTTTAGCCATGGATGACGCAGAGAAGGAGTTACCCTTGTATTCTTTCTCATCTTTTGCTTTGAGAGAAAGCTTTGATCCACATGGACATTTAGAGGAGACGGTCGGTAGAAGGTTTAGGCATGAGTATCAGATTGAAGATTTTATGATGAATCTCTTAGATGATCTTGAAGTGAAACGGAAAATGCATTCTAGATTGCCTTTGGATTTCATCAGGAAATGCAGGATTTACAGAGTGGCCGACCAAGCTCAGGACAGTGGCAGACATATCCAGTCTTCCTATGATCGAGAAAGCAAAACAGTAAGGTTAGATTGGAATGAGCCCGAGGTCGTGGATTTAGATACTTTGATGGCACCAGTCTTGTCTTGTACTCGCAGATGGGTTGACATTCAGCATCAGAAGTTAAGAGAACAAGGCATAGCTATGTCTTTCACTTTGGAAGAGAAACCTGCCGAAGGTGGAGCTAGTGTGAGTGAAGGCAATCCTAATCCTAGAAATTCAGGTGAAGGTAACCTTCGATGTGCCAGTGAGGGCAATCTCCATTCAAGAGGTTCAAAGAGGAAAGAGAGACCTGGAAAGAGAGTCTTCCAAGAAGAAACAAGAGGCTAACAGAGATCGATCATCCGGTACTTCTTCTAGACCTGAGAAGAGAACAATTCAAGTGGAAGAATCCATGGAGTCGATGATACAGAACGATAGACAGGAGGAAGGATAGGCACAACATGGTTCACCAGATGGATCTCTCCAAGACTATGAGTTAGATGAAGACAAAGAAGACAATGAAATAACATCTCCTCCCAGACAAGAAGAGATAGTGCATAAAGAGATTCAAGTTCAAGAAACAAGATCGATTATCCCAGATTGGTTGAAGGAAAGATTAACCAAGGTGATCGTAATAGAGGACGAAGACAATGCAATTGATTTAGAGAGCCTTGTTGGACGTTCACACGAAGTAACAGAAAAGAAGAAGGCTACCAAGATGTCCAAGATGATTCGAGATGAGACTGGATCCAGAAAACTGCAGATAGCTACACCGGCAACAGACAAATATGAAGGTGAGATCTTAGCAGAGGATTATGATATTCAGACAATTGAGTTAGGACCATCCACTGCAGAGCAGACAATGGATGATGCCACCGACACATTTGAGGCATTGAAGGACAAGCTTAGAGAAGAAGTAGAAAAAATAGAAAGCTTGAGAGAGAGGTCGGTGCATGGAGGACGTATTTCAGTCACATCAATGAACCTTTGGGACGTCAGGATCCAGTTAGATCACTAGTACAAGCATTGCTGCTTCAATCAATCAATGAAGCAGAAAGATTCAGGAACATGGTCCAACGTACAAGTAATTGGATGGATAGATCTCATACAGTGGCTGTAGAGTTTGTAACAAGGATGATGAAGTTTATTCATCAAGCTATCCAGGTTCTTGAGATGATCCACAATTTGATGATAACAGTAGCTGCATTCGCCCATACCAAGGACGTTATCATTCCTGTCTTGAAAGTTATTAGACACACATCAAGGAAGATTTTAGCGCAGGAGAGGATCTTGGATGGAGAACCTCACAGTTTGTTTCATTGGTCAACCTTACTCCATATGAAGAATGTTTTCTTTGAGGACATCAGTACTAGATGTAGCCAAGTTGAGGAGGTGATCAATCCGATCCAAGACAGAGTATTTGAGGTACTTCGTACCATCCTTGGCAGAAGGATCGAGGTCGAGACAGATGTGGATATGCAGGAACTGGAGGATAGAATCAAGGTCATCTTTTGCAAGGACGCAAATGTTACAGATGAGCAGTATGATCAGATGTTTGCCATCATGCTCCTGATTGAGAGGACGAAGGAACTTGAATCTACTTGGGACGCAGCTCTTCTAGATGCATTCGATCAGGTCATCCACTTAGAAGAGAGTATGAAGAATCTTCCCGAGATTCCAATCGCAGAAATCGAAGGAATCGTGACAAAATTCATTGCATATGCTAAGAAAGAGAATTGGAAAGGGAATAAGATTCTAGATGAAAGGTTGTTACAGATGACATGACATCTTATTTCTCATTGGTTTATGCCTCCTAGGTTTTTGTGCCAAATTTAATATTTGGCTATGTATTTAATATTGTTCAGTAAAAAGGAGGCCATTTGTAACAAACCCTAATTAGGGTTTAGGTGTCATGATCTTGTCCATTGATTTACTTTCAATCTGGACCTTTCATTGTAATTGGGGATGCTATTTATACCCCCATTTTTTCATTTCAATAGGGTAATAGAGAAATAGTGGAATAGTGTGAGAGTTAATAGTTGATGTAAGAGAGATTAGAGTTAGAAGCAATTTCATTTTGTAGTAAGATTGAGCTTTGAAGAGAGAAATTCAAGCAATTGTTGTACATGATGACTTGGAAATCAATAAAATATTGAAGTTATGGTGTTTTGTTGCAAATTTCTTGAGTTATCTTCATGGTTGTTTGATCTACTTGAATCGTGCTCAATCAAAGTAGTTTGTTAATTTGAAAGACTAAGTGTGAGATTTGATATTTGGTACGATTCGTAATCCAAACCACTAGCTTCTTGCTGATTGTAGGAACGCCTTGCGTGGTCGACTGGAGAATACATTGAGTCCTTTAATCTTCAATCATTATTGAATCTTGGATATGTACCTTCGTGGTAGTGTCCATGATCTTTGATGATGCATTGAATATCATTTTATTACCTTAGAAGATCGCACTAATTTCAATTGAGTTGTTATCTTATGGCAAAATTGAAGTTGGTTGAATCTTGCCAAATCTTGTCCATACTAAGTCATTCATAGGGTTAGACTAGATTAGACCTCTTCCAAACCCTACTCTTTTGTTATTTTTGAATAGTTTTCTTAGCTTAGTAAAATCTTTGAACTTTCGGAATACGTAAGGCCCCTTGGAGGAAACAGCAAATCACATCATACCGCTAGAAGCTTGTCCACACGTAGAGACCCTACTAAAAGAACCTTGGAGTCTACCTAACTGATCCTTTACGCGAATCTTCAGCAGTTAGAGACTATTTTCTCAAGAGAGGATAAGATGCCTATTGGTATTTTATTCTGTGTATGATGGTGTACAAAATACACGTCAACAGTAACCAAATAGAAGAAGGAGAAATTCCATCCACCCAGGGGGTCAAAGTGCACGAGCCTACTCAACAGAGCCGTCACGAGTTGCTGCTTCACCCTACAGCCAAAGATGACTCCACCGTCGAGGGAGAACAAAGGATAGATGAGACCCATGAGCTCGAAAGAACTGAAGAACGACCTTCACATGAAGATGTCAGGCAGTTGTTCAACGAAATAGGGGAGAATTCAGCTGCAAACAAAGAGCTTCACACCTCTTTCACTCCTCCGGTGGCAGGGCAGCTGCGAATCTGTGGTCAGTCGGTTGAGAATGTAGGAGAACAGAATGCTGACTTGACCCTATCATCAACCCAAACAGTGCCTCAAGAGTGGCTGATTGTCAGAGCTCAGCGCAAGGCCGCCACCAAACCGCCCATTGATCTAGAGGATATCTTCTCACGTATAGATCAAGCAAAAGCTAAAGGGAAGAAGAAGCCCAGGGCATATTCTAGAGTGACCAAGGACGAACAAAGGAACCGCACTCTTCATATTGCCACCCCGCCCGTAGACAAGCCAACAGATCAGATAACACTGGCAGATTATAGCATCACAACTGTCCCCATCAGACGAGCTACCAAAGAGCAAGAAAAGGAAGAATTTAAGGATTCAGTGCAAAATATACTCAGGCAGCTCAAAGAGATCATAGCGGAAAAGGACATGTATCGGGCCCGTGCTGAGCAAGCCGAAGGATACATCGATCAGCTCCTAAGGCCATTGCACAATCCCTCCGAATCCCATATTCCCCCGACAGCGTTGGCGCAAAGTACCACAACTGAATTTGAAGGAGTTCGGGACACCGCAAAAGCCGTCAGGGAATGGATACAAGACATCAAGAAAAAGGGAGAGCAGATCCTTAAGGAGGTGAAAGAAATGGCCCTTCATCAAGAGCTCACTCTAGTCAAGTTATTGGAGGTAAAGAAGGAATCCCTTCATATGCACGAAGTGGCAGCCACTACCCTTCCCCTCATAAGAGCTCTTTTCTGGATACATGCGCAAATTCCCACATTGTCTGCCATCCTAGATCCTCATAAGCATCAGTGTTCTCAAGGAGTGGTACTGGACCATCACCATGAAGAACGACACCAAAGAAATTATTGACAAAGAAAGTGACGCATGTGATGCAATTCTGGGAAACATGCAAGAACTAGGTAAGACCATCCTCCGATTAATGGTTTCAGGATGGATAAACGACCTGTCCTATAATGCAATCCAGCCGGACTGGGAAGAAAGATTGGGGACGGATAAGATTTCCTATTCCGCTAAGGACTTGAGTTTTGCTGGTCAGTTCCATTTAGACATATTATGCTTTGAGCGTAATCGCTCCAGTTGGAAGGACGGTTTAAAGCATGTGGACCCGTATCTCAAGGGCATGCAATACAAAATTCGCCATCCTCCCATGCCTCCATTCAGTCTGCTCTTCCAGTTGTGTATCAAGTTCCAGGAATACGTTCGCGAGGAACGGGCAGCAGGTCGTGATTTATGGCGGGAATACCTGCATGACGAGGATCAATTTCTAGAAAAGGAGTGTGAGACCGAAATAGAGAAAGTAATCTCTCAAAAGTGCTTTTTTTCCTCCAAATCTTAAAAGTGCACTTTTGCACAAAAAGGTGACAGTTGACTTTTGGTCAACAAATGTAAAGCTTTATTTGATGCACCTTTTTGGATTATTTCAAATGGTTGTAATTATCCTTTTTTAGGTAGTTATTGCCCATTTTGGGGTAGTTGTTGATATTTGCCTCCCCATTTATGGGTATGGGCAGCCATGCTTTATGGATGAATCTGGGCCACTTGTTTAGATAAATCTAGGCCATTCATCCTTTTTTGAAGCCTATTTAAGGGACTGGTTTTTCCTCTTTTTGTAAGAAGTTCTTGGATTGTTGCGAAAGCTCTGGAAAAATTTACAGGAATTAATGCAATGAATTAAGATTGTTTTCAAGTTTCCTTGTGAGTGCATGGTCTCCTTCTTCACTTAATTTAGCAATCTTTCAGTTATGTCTATTTATTTTACATAGCATTTTTCAATCAAGCATCTGATAGAATCTTTACAGTCCATACCATTAGGGAACGGCTGATTGCTTTTCTTTCCGCATGGTTAATCTGTACCATTTCATGCTTAGTTCGGTTATCAAATACATACTATGAATGTAGAAGTTCTAATATCGTACTTGATAATATGAAAATCTAGTTTCTCCTTTGAAGATTGCACTGGATTTACAGTTCATGTCTCTCTCTCCCTCTCTATCCTTACCTCCTTTTTCCCCCTTTTTTATTCAAAAAATCTGCAGTCCTATCAAAACAGTATAAAATTAACCGATATCATCCGATAGAAAGATCGTAAAAGTTCCAGGGAACTTATCTATAAATTGCCAGTTAAACGTAAGTCCCCCTTGTGTTTCCAGCATAAACACATCAAGCCACTGAGAGATCCCGCAGTCAAGACTTGACAAAAGAAACCTTGAGGTTGTCTCCTTTGATCAAACTCAAAAAACAGCATTAGAGACTTCCTTATCTCAAGAGAGGATAGGATATTCAGTTGGCTATTCTATTCTGCGTTGGCCGTATGGAGTTTGCAGCAATGCGATTTCAGACACGTCAACAATAGCGTTGGGCGGAATCCTACAGGCCGACTCAGCAAGATTAAATGTGTGAATGGCCTATTGTCCTTACACATTTGATGAATCTATAACATATTAATCCTTTAATATCTTTATTAAGTCACATATGCATTATCAGGTTTAATGATTAAACATACATTATCGAGTTTGACTTATCGGATTTGTTTCAAAGGGGCCGACTTTTGGTTAAAGTCCGCCACCCCTCATTTGAAGGCATGCGATGCTTCATGAAGGTCGTGCCTCCTTGATGAGAGACGACTCTTGGATATCTCCTTTCGACGGATATATATGGACGTGGTCTTTCCTCTTTGGAATAGAGATAAGACAACAAGTTCGATCATAATCAGGCAGATCGAATTCATGTACAAGCAGATCAATTGATGGTGAGAAACTTATGTAGCGTGCTCAGGGGTGACGATAAGAGCTTATCATCTATGGTTGGGAAGGCAATAGATCTGATGTTTGCATGTGGTTAACGAGCACCATTTTAAAATCAACATATTTAACTAGTTTGAGAAGTAAAGCATCATCAAATAGCCATACCGGATGTAAGCCAGCTTGTCAGATGCATAAGTGCCCTCGTGATTACTAGCAAATCATATCGGCATTGAGTTATCCTAGGCATAGTCATGACCTGACGTAAGGAACCTTGAGGTTATCCTGTTTGGACAATCAGAGGGCATACAGGATTCCCTTATTCAAGAGAGAGTAGGATGTACTTGGTGCATTTTATTCTGCATTGACAGAAGTGCTGAATTTCCTCATCAACACTGATGATTATTGATTTCTGTGGATTTTCCATGTGTAGTCACACTGCTATAAATCATTTCAACTCATCTTTTAACATTTTTGAGTAGACAATTAACATCGAAATACAATTATCAGAGTTATATTCTCAACAATGTTACAAGACTTGGACTCGCCCTGGACTCGGCAAGCTGATTTTTGACCCAGACTTGGACTCAGTGCAGACTCAACAAATTGAAAAACCCACGAAATTTTGCTGACTGTGAAAAACATCAGCATTCATCTTGAGAGAATCCATGAAATTTTGCTGACTCTGAAAGTGTGCTTCTAAGTCATGCATCTATCTTAATGCTAGTTGAGTGATAGAAATGGCTATAGGCACCTGTTTTTTCTGTCCATCCAATTATTATTGCATAAAATATTTCAGTTATCCTATAATCTGCTGGACAATAGACACCATCTTCATGTGAAAATTGTTTGCTGCTATTGTTGCTGCTAAGTGTCTCATACAAGTGGCTGAATGAGACTTAGCCCTTGGTAGGACTCGAAATATCCACAATGAAACATCAAGAGGGCATATGATTTATACAGTAACTAGAACTGGGACGATAGGATGGAAATAACCCGATTTTTTTTACATCAAACTTGAGAAGAATTAGAATTCTAAAATACATCTCCTTAACAATTTTAGCTCAAATCTAATAAGTTTTTAAAATACTTTTCATTGTACAAATTACAAGATTGCTTATAAGTGTTGTACGTAAGTGCATTGTGCACCTGTGAAGTTAATAATAATCTACACAGTGAGATCTACTTGCTATGGCATGCTCTCCAAGGATGTACAAAAGCTAGACAACAGGGACAAAATCTAGTTTTGTTTCAAAGATTGAATGACCTCCACAGTAAAATATATGTTCTAGCAGAATTTTGGACTAAATGGAAGGACTTAATTCCCGACAGGCTTCAAACCAGAATCAGAATGCATTTGAGACCCAATTTTTCGGGATGCAAATACTAAGTGATGTGAGCATTTGATGTGTAAGAATAGAAATGATAGTTTTAAAAATTGTGCAGGTTGTAAATTTTCTATTAACTTCAATAAATAGATTACTGTGGGAGAAAAATAGAATATTAAAGGACAATACATAGCTACTTTTATAAAGGCAGGAAAGTAAAATGTGTGCAATCTGCATATGCATGAGTGAACAGGTTGCTAACGTTGACCAGCTTTTGGGAGCCAGAGAGACAAGTCTATGATGTAGTTAGAAGGTTACTAAACTAAGTTTAGCTTTAGTTCGTTGGAAAGATAATTACAAAACAATTCTACTTTTGATTACAAAGTCCTCATTTGTTTCAGCTTGTGTTGGGTAAATTGGGAGATGCGATTATTAGTGGAAGGTAACAACCCATGGTTCCATTTTTGGATCAGTAAGCAGTAGTCTTGTTAGAGTAATGACAAAAAAACCAGTATTTATTCTAGCTTGCTAACTATATGCAGGTTGCAAATAGCTACATTTTCTTTATTTGTTTGATTAAAGGGATAATAAGAAACACCTTTTTCCATTTAATGATCAGAGAAATGTTTCCCCCACCCCCCCTGTAGTAGTTGTTAGTAGCAACGAGGGAATGGAATTCTCTGTACCATATCTGTCTAGCTTTCTATGCTTCTGATTCATTTAATAATTGGAGGTGCTCCTACAAGGAATACTTTACTATGCATTATAATACTGTTTGGTTGTTAAGTAGAGTAGGTGCAAATATTTAGCTATAATATATGGAGCCATAAAGACTGAGGCAATGCAGATGTCTCCCTTGGTTCTGTACCAAAATGTGGGGGTCTAGGGGTCCCCCTAATAAGGACAAGTCTTCACGACAATAAAAAGTAAAACAAAACAGAACTATCATCTGTTTGTGACACTAATGAAGTAACCTTGGCTCATTACAATTCATGTCAAATTGTAGCTCATTGCTAGTTTTTAGAACTGAATTAAGTTATAAAATATATTATTTTGTCATGGAGATGAATCAGTTGTTTGGCTATTGTTGGCCTTCCAGGTGCAACCAATGGATCTATGGATGCTGGCAATTTACTGAAGCCCATGCTTGGACGTGGAGAATTGCGCTGCATTGGAGCAACCACTCTCGATGAGTACCGCAAATACATAGAAAAAGACCCAGCTTTAGAACGGCGTTTCCAGCAAGTCTATGTTGACCAACCATCAGTGGAGGATACGATCTCTATACTCCGTGGTCTGCGTGAAAGATATGAACTACATCATGGTGTCCGAATATCTGACAGTGCCCTTGTGGAGGCAGCATTACTTTCTGACCGTTACATCAGTGGCCGTTTCCTGCCAGATAAAGGCATTTTTCATATGTTATAGATTCTGGAATTTTTAGCATTTTTGCTTTTAGTAAAGAGTTTATATTATGACATCTGACAATGAGGAAAGCTTATTTTAGTTACAACTTATTGCAGCTATTGATTTAGTTGATGAGGCAGCTGCAAAGCTGAAAATGGAAATCACATCAAAGCCCACTGCTTTAGATGAAATTGACCGTGCTGTGTTGAAGCTTGAGATGGAGCGACTCTCTCTTACTAATGATACGGATAAAGCCTCAAAAGATAGGTTAACCCGTCTTGAAACAGAGCTGGGTCTTCTGAAGCAAAAACAGGAAGAGCTACAACAACAATGGGAACATGAAAAGTCTGTTATGACACACATTCAATCCATTAAGGAAGAGGTATGCCTTAAGCTTGGCCTTGTATTGTTTCAGTTTGATTATGTTATAGTTGAGTATAAAGAAAAATTAATTGATGTCCACAAATAACCAAAGTTGGTCAGTGGGACCCAAAAATATGTTTAGCTACAAAAAAAATTCTAAGTGCAAAAGGGCACTAGGTTATGAATGCAACTAAACTCTGTGAGCTAAAGCAAAGAAACAAAGGAAGAGAGGGTTTAACCAAAAGCAGTTAAAATCCAAAGTTATAGAGCTGAATACAAGTAGAAATAGCCATATGAGGGAAAGACACCACAATGAAGCACATAGCTGATGAAGTTAAAAGAAACGGCAGGTCATGAAGCGGAACCAGCATTATAACACATCTAGAGAAAAGCTTGGGCCAGTGAACCAACCATAACTGTTAAAGCAAAATGTTCTCTGCAAAGCCCGAGAACATTCATAGAATATCATGGCCTAATGAGCTCATATTGGGGAATCCTTGGAGAAAACGGCTTAGTCACTATGGAACCTCTGTTAACATATCAGCTGATAATAATAACGGCTGTACAGTTGACGTTCTTTGCTTACACCCATGGAGTTGGGTTTGCAGTATGTTTGATGAAGGTTACATGTGTAAAATGCTGAAGGCTGATATAAACTAAGTTGTCAACGTGTGTCCAAAATCCTAAAAGCTGAGACATATTATATTATTAAGTTTAAACATGAGCTGATTTTGCCAAAATAGTTTTAGATTATGGTATCATCTTTCGAAGGCCACAAAAATGAAATAGGTTATCTAGAGCTTTCACAGTCTCAAAAGATGTGGTAGAATATTTGACATGTGCATAGAGTTAAGAGTAAGAGAGTAATATGCAAAATAAGAAAACAAATCCCAATTGAAAACAAACACACATAAAGAAACGTAGGGATATGCACATTTATAAACATGTTGTACATTAATTATTAGTTGCAATAAATAGTCTATAGATATGCATACAAGAGGATCCATTGTAGGCACTCATCACACATGCATACCAAGAGTAAGCTCAAGTCATTCTGGTTATGACTGTTGAGACATGGACCAGCTAGGACTCGAACCTAGGACCTTCCATACGCTGCTGGTGTGCTCTACCACTGAGCTACTGGCCCCTCTTGGACTAGTCCATCGTTGGTCCGGGTGTGGCTTATTTCCAACACCAACACCCCCCCTTAAGCCACACCTCTCGTGTGCTTGGGGCTCCTAGCCTGGACTTGGCTCTGATGCCATGTTAAAGTTGGATCAGATTTATATATGGTATATTTTAAATTTTAATTGTCACTTTAGATTATACTGATGTCTTGAGTATTTCCAGATTACTGATGTTGAATCATTTACAATGATATTTATATGTATATCAGTATTTCCGTTTAATACTGATCACAGAATATAATAATTGAACAATCACAGATCTGATAATATTAATCACACAATATATATCGAAGTTGATTTCTTTATGTTGACTGCTCACTATCTTCACGTCGATTGTATATCAACTGTCATACAATATCTATCTCCTGAAGTATATCGACTGCAAATATTGTTTATCGCTGTTTCTTGTTGATCAACTATAATCGAAGATGTATATATAACTCGATGTGCTTTTCTGGAATAATAACAAGTCTGTTATCTATCACCAATTGAATATCCACAGCAATCTGAATTGGTCTGATTTGATCTCGCACAGGTTTTGTTCCTGCGGTGTATACTATCTTAGTTCCTTGGTAGTATGTTTTCGATCTGATGTACTGCTCATGTTTGAAGGTTGACACGATATGTCCATCACCACTTTTATTGTCACAGCTGATTCAATTTATTACTGTCAATGCTGACAAATAGATCTAACTGTGTATGCAGTCAGGAACAATATGATATGAACACCACAGGTTGATTCGGACTTGCTTAACAGTTTATGATCAAGAGTGACAATGTATATTTCAGATCAGACTTCGTATCGCACTGCAGATTAATGATGATCTTCAGATGATCGCTGATTATTGTATTTTCTTGATGCTATTGTACCTGTTCCGAACCGAAGGCAATAGCATTGGTATTATATGTGCTTAGTCGGTCGCAGAGTCACCGCTCTATGTGGAACCGACATGGTTCCACAGAGTCGTGACTCCTATGTGGAGATACGACCCTTGATAACAATAAGCATCGCTTAACAATTAGTAATCGGCATGATTAATATAATCGATACAATGTTATGATAACTAACATTAATCATCACATATATACATCGATTATGTTAATATCATTGATGTTTTGTATGATCGATAATCTAAGCAATTATCAATTGTACATAGAATCAATGGTATGCATAATCCGATACTCATATAGATGATGATTGAAGCAAATCGATCATACAGTAATATACCCTGTGATTAGAATGTTAATCTGTAGTGATGTATAATCAAGGATAGAAATAAGGAATTAACTTTCAAATGTCTAAGGCCGTTAGGCCACTTAGACATTTGAACGGTTAGAATTATCTGACCGTTGCTACATATTTCAACACTCCCTCTTAGCTAGGGAGGAATATTTCTATCCTTAAATAAGTTACAACACCTTATTGTGAACACAACAACTTCATCTATTGTGAGAGAAAGATATAACCTCACCATGATATCAGGAGTTATGGCATATCCATGGATATCACGTCACATGATATCCACCATAATCTCATAATGTAATATCCACCATTATGGCTTGTTCGTGGATATCACGTCTCGTGATACCCACCATTAAGGCATATTTTAGGATATTACTTCATGGCATGTCCACGGATATTAAGTCTCATAATATCCACCATGAAAATCTCTTCATGTAACATCAACCAACATCGCTTATCCACGGATATCACGTCTCATGATTTCCACCATTTATGGTATTTCAAAAAATGTTACTTTCAGAGATCAACCATCATGACATATCCATAGATATCACGTCATGATATCCATCATAATGGTATGGTCAATCATTAGTGCAAGATCGTCACCTCACAATAATGATCAAATGTAAGAATGCATTATTGAGAGATCATCATCTCACAATGATGCCCACAGAGGTTCAAACAAACACATAAGAACAGAACCAATGATCTCATGGAGTCACACACATGACAATAATCATGAACCATATCAGATTAATAAGATTGTAAGAGTTTACACATTAACCATCTTAGATAATACATTATTACTATTAAAACAAATCAATGTTGCCGAGACTCAATCTCAGCTAGAGCTACATTTTCTACCATACCAAGTTTACCTTGAAAGTATGCAAACTTTATTCTAGAGAGAGGCTTGGTGAGAATGTCTGTCGTCAGTTCATAAGTACTAATGTATCTTAACTAGATAACATACCTTTCCACTTGATCTCCACATGCCTTGACCTTTCATGAATTAGCATAAAGGCCTTCCATCTCACGAAGCATAATATTTTGATTAATCACTAGAGAAATCATCTTGACATGGTCCACTTCCTTTGAATCAATATGACCAAGATCCTCAAATATCAATCGAAGCATATCTTCTCAGTTGCTCCCTTTGTCATAGAAGCATCCCTTGCTCACATGGACCCAATCATGGAAGATATCTTGCTTCAAGAGACTCTCATTTTCTAGTATGATCCTCATATGTCTGAAAGTACAAGACCCAAAATCACAATGGAACTATTGTCATAAGATCGAGCCCTAGACAGGAATATGACCGTCTTGAGATTTAGAACAAAATCCCCTAGTAGTATGCTCCCTCTCACTTGGAGAGCCCTCTTGTCTCAACTTTGCTTTGTAACCCTAGATGTCATCATCCCTTGTACGAATGCCTCAATAATTATTGTTTTCCCCGTAGGGTGTCAGGTTAAGACATTGCATAAATGGCAGAAGTACACAGAATATATGGAACTCACAAGTATTCTATTGATTCATAATAAGCCAGTACATACAATGATAGCAATATGTTCAACTACAATAGCATGTCCAAAGACTGGAAACATATACAATATAAAGGAGTCTGGTCAGTTACCCGGTGCCAACTGCCGACAACCGATGGGTTAATTGCCGACGCTAACACAATTTACCTTAATGCTTAATTACCTGACAACATCATCCTCCCCAAAAAAGAAATGTCATCTCCGGACGACAAACAACCAAAATGGGAATGATGTACAAGCAAAACTGAAACCCAAAACAACAAATCACTGGGGAGGGCAAGAGGGCGTCCCTGAAGAAGGGGCCGCTGATGTCGAAGCCAACTGCGCCCGCAACCGCATCATCTGATTAGTTCGATAAGCAAGGTCCCGCTTGGCCACCAACTGGTGCTCCCGTGACCGCTTCCCCTGAATACAGCCTCCATGAGCTCCTTTTGCTTCACCTCTAACTCTGCCGCAAGGCTGGTAATGCGGGTCTCTGCTGTGGTCCTCATCTCTGACTCAGCCGCCAGTGCTACTCACAGAGCTCAATTTTCTCTGCACCGTGTCCAGAACCTCCTCCGCACGGTCGGCTCGGGCCTGCTGCTGGGCCAACTCCATCTCCAACGATGGGATGTGAGCGGCCAGCTCCGCAGCTCTATCTGCCTGGATCTGAGCCTCCCGGAGTCGGTAATAGCCATCCCACACAGCCTGCTCAATCTGTCTCACCAAAGTCTGCACGCAACTCTCTTCGGCCACCTCCTGAAACTGCCACTCTGCTCTCATCTCAGGTAGGTCTATGGTCGGCCATCCCCGTGCCTCAAAGCACCTCTGGAATGCCTCTCCTACCTGCGTAGTAGCAAACTTACGTAGGCTCTCCAAGGTTGGCTGAACAATGGATTCCTCAACTGTGGAGGCTACCAACCGCTGAACTGCCCCCTCCATCTCAGCAAAAAATTGTGCTATGGCAGTAGGTTGGGTCCTCCCTACACCTCCGTCTTGAAGGCCCATCCGTGAAGGTATCTCTTCCTTGCCACTAGTGGGCAAAACCAGCTCTGCAGGATGCTCCACCAACTTGACTACCTCTACTTGCGTAGGATGCTCCCCCAAGTCAACTACCTCAGCCTGTGTAGGATGGCGAGGTGTAGCAGGTGGTGGCCCTATCGGAACTATGGGTGTGGCGGCATACCGGTCCAACCATGTGTCTGTGTCCTCCACTGCTTCTCCACTGTCCTTTGCCTGCCCCATCCCTTCCGTCCCTATTTCCTGTTCTGTGACAAGTGAGCGCACTGGAATACAAGGAGTGGTGGTCACTATAGGTGTTTGCATTATAGGACAAGGATGCCTTTGCTCGAATGCTGGAATGGCCACCCCAAGGAGGACTCCCGTTGTCACCCCAGACGAGGAAAGTGGTGTCAATTCCCCGTCCACGTGCAGGAATGCTAGTGTGAATAACAACTGCCCTGTTCGAACCCCCTCTCCTGGAGGTCGTGCCACATCCCTTGCTAGCAGCGTGCGGGTTCCACGTGGTACTTGGCCAAAAGACACTGTGCAACCGCCCTCTTCTGTACCAGGGGTCCCTGTCGCCACCTCTACTTCAGCCAGCTCCGAGAGTCGGAAAGTAGTGTCCGCTCCGCAACACCTCGATGTCTCCTCGGACTCCACACTCTCGTTTGCACTACTCTCTGCCTGTCCTGAATCAGTGTCACTGGCCGACACCACCACCGGGACCTGCCTTCTTCTCTTCCTGCTGGTCTGACCCTCTCCACCAGCCGTGAGTGAGTCCAACTCCGTCCAATAGAAAATAGCTGGCTGTAAGGAATCAATGCAGTCTCGTGGTCGCCACCCTCTCAGATTGGCTGGTACCTGTACTCGTACAGAGTCCAAAAACAACTCGATGGCATGGTACGACATGTAAAAAACTTTGTGCTTCAGCATTAGAAAATCGTGGGCTCTATCCGACAACAAACTCGCCCAATCATATACCGTACCTTTCTTCAGGCCCTGCATCAGTGCAATCATAGGTACCGCTGCATCCAACGCCCTACTTGCGCCAGTTAATTGACTCTGCATCAAATCGTGCAAGCACTGCCAGATGCCAAGTTTCAGTAATGTTTTCTTTAACCCTCTGCCCTGCGGTGCGAGAATCCTTGCCCAGTTGGTTGTCGTCAAGTCATCCTGACACATTTCTTTTAACAGTTGCGTTTTCCGTTCTTGGGACATCTTTGTTGTATTTTTGTCAATCTTTCTCCCTTTATCCAGAATGTCAAAAACCCTCTCGAAATCATCCAGATTGAAAGAAACTATGGTATCTGTATGTTGAAACTTAAATGACGACGTACGCAACTCTGGATCATAGGTTTTGATCATAGTGCGCAAGCATGGTTCAAATTCCTTAATAGAAAAGATGGGCATTTGTACTGCGTCATGGACGCGTGCTTTGGCAAGGGCTACGTTGACCTCAATGTCAGCTGGGGTTAGGGCCATTTCCCACCATTGTCTGCACGTACTGCCAGCTAGTCCCTCAAACGTCACAGTGTCCGGCGTGACTTTGTGCGTGCGTGCAACCTGCACCACGACCTTCCCCCGGCTCGCATCCTGCTGATCACCCATCGAATCCTTTCCGTGCTGTCCTCTCTAAGTTTCCTGTAGCCTCCTTCGCCAATCTAATTTCTTCAACTTTCTAGTTGCCTGCTCCATCAAGTGAATTTTGTTTCCTGGGGTACGTGTATGGCCAATTCCGTTATGGTGGTACGGTATGGTGGTACGGCTGTCGTAGTGTGTACAGCGTGGTAGTTTCGACCTCTTTCCCTGATGCAATGGTGTACGGAATATGGGCCTGTAGATCAAAACATTGTCAATTCAAAACCCTACGAACTTTTCTCTTTCCCATGGATTAATTCGCCATCATATGATTCCCTTTTTTTTCCTGTACCAATGAATCGTACGGTCTTTTTCATATACCAATGACCGTACGGGATTGTCTTTCCTCTTTTCTGGAGTTGCGTCCGTACGGAGTTGTACAGAATTGTTCCGTACGAAAAATGCCTAGGTTTGTGGCCGTACGGATTTGTGTAGTTCGTTTGACGCCTTTGTCCGTACGGGTTTGTACGAAATTACCACGTACTAAAATGTTGTACAAATATGTCTTTGTCCATACTAATCTATCCCTACTAATATGGTTGTACTAATGTGTAACATTCCGTACTTGGCAATGCTTCGCGTCAATCTGGCAATGATTTCTGTCGATTTGGCAATGATTTCCATCGATCTGGCAGTGATTTCTGTCGATCTGGCAATGATTGCTTGTAAAAGAAATATCACAAAAATAATGTGCGCCAGGGACTTCCGTGTGGTTCTTAAGATGGTAAATTGGTGTTGGCGATGGGGGCGTTGCCCCTCGACCCCGCCCTGTACTGCGACTTGGGGCGCTGCCACCGGACCTCGCGAGGGGCACTGCCCCTCAACCCGCTGGGGCGCTGCCCCACCCAGTTTATGTTTGAGCTACAATACACTTTTGAGTTGGGTGAAGGCATCAGAGAAGTCAATTTTTTATTTTTTATTTATTTTATTTTTTCTATTTTTATATATATATTTTCATTTTTTTATTTTTTATTTTTTATTTTCGCTTTTCAATTTTCACGGTTTGGGCGTTCCCATCGTTCCTGGTACACCTTCAATTTTGAGCCATTGACTGCCTCGGTTATTTCCTTGCCGTCGAGCATCCACAGTTTAATGGCTCCGTTCATCCACAGTTTAATGGCTCCGTTTGCGCCGACTCCGCGAACCTTAAATGGACCCAACCACTTTACCTTGAACTTGCCAGGCTTTATTTCATTGCGTTCGTTAAACTTCAACACAAGTTGTCGGGGAGTAAACTGCATTCTTCGCAGGTGTTGGTCGTGCCACGTTTTCCGCCTCTACTGTGCCGTCTCTGTCGCCCATTGAGCCATCATTCGTCGCTCATCCAATTTGTTCAAGGCGTACAACCGCTCTCGAAGACTCTCCATGTCGCCTAGTCTGTTGTCAATGGCGATCTGAAGACTCGACACCATGAATTCCACTGGCACCACCGCCTCCTGCTCGAACATTAACTGGAAGGGGGTCTGTCCTGTGGTGACCTTATACGTCGTTCGGTACGGCCACAGTATCGACGGTAAGCGTTCCTCCCAATCTTCCTTCTCCACTCCGCAAGACTTGTAAATCACAGAGACGATTATTTTGTTTGTCGCCTCGGCTTGCTGTTTGGCCTCTTGGGTGAATAACTTAAAGCACACAGATAAAACACGTAATGCAGAATAATAATGCCATAGATATCAGATAAAATATAAGAGATGTTATTCCATTCATAGTCGTCTTTGTCACAAGTTACATTCGGAAGTATATAAAGATACCGAGGGGGTGCGAGCGCCAACCGTTGCACCGCAACTACCACCCCTCGGTTGCCAACTAACCAAGACAATTACAACTTAATTAACTAGTTTTATTTTCATGTACAATATTGCCGCCAACATCATCACCCCCAAAAGAAAAGAAGTCGTCTCCGGACGACTTAATACAAAATAGAGATGACATTAAACAGAACTGCTGATGCCAGTCGAGCCCAGAACTTATACACCTGCTGCGTCCTCGCCTAAAAACCCTTTTCTGCTACCATCCGATGCTCAAGTGCGGATTTCACCATTAGTGCTTCCTTTGAGATCACAATCCTCCTGTGCCTAAACCAAACTTGTCTGCAAAACATGCTTTTCAGTCTCAGCCTCCACCAACTGTTACTCAAATGATACTGTCTCCCTAGCCAATTTATTCACCGGCGTTGCCCTCTCGGCATCCAACTCCTGGGTACGCTGAGCTAAGTCTCACGCTAGTACTGCCTCCAACCTGGTGGTTAGCTCCTCCCGAGCCTTCTGTGCATCCACCAAGGCAACCTCACGTCCAGCTGAGACATACTCCAAGTTCCTCAAGCGTACCATTCCTGCCTGGAGGTGGCCACAACCCTCTGGTACAAAGGCTAGGAGACGCCTCAAATCCTCCATCACACTCCCCAAAGGCTGATAACTGAACTGAATAACTCTCTGGTGTCGTATGACTTCGCGTTCTTGCAATGCCTTCCCTCAAATTCTGTTTGTTCGCAACCTCCAACTCCATCTCCCTCTATTGCTTATGGCTTCCCCGCCAATGCTTAGCTGCAGGCTTCTTTCTCACAATACGGGACAACCCAACACTTACTGTGCCTTCTCTGATGCCCTTCGCCAGACTCAAAAAGTGTATTGTAGCTCAAAAATAAACTGAGGGTCTTGGGGTAGTGCCCCCAGTGGGGTCGAGGGGCGGCACCCCTCGCGGGGTCTGGGGGCAGCGACCAATTTACAACCTTCAGAACCACACGAAAGTCCATGGCGCGCATCATTTCTGTGATATTTTAAGATGTCAAAACCCTTCTTCTCCACTCTAATATTTTCAGCATCTTGGCTCCTGATGTCATCGAATGATTTTTTTTTTTTTTTCCTTTGTAATGTCCCCGATGGCACCCCGACCATACAACCTCCCCATATGGTCAACAACAGCACTGACACCTCCAATCATACGACCACCTTCCCGTGCGGTCAACACCCTCCTTACCGTATGGACAACATGGTCAATCATGCACATCGCACGGTCCTCCTTCCGCACGCCCAACGCAGTTCAACCGTACAGTTGACCACTGATGACGAGCGGTTGCGTGTTTGTTTGTGTGGCTGCATGTTTTATATCTTCGTTGGCGGTGATGTCCACCGCACGGTGGTCCCACCGTCGGTGGTCCACCGTTGGTGTTGCCATCGCACAGTGGTCCACCGTCGGTGTTGCCACCGCCACCGTATGGTGATTCCACTGTGGCTTCCCCTTTTTTTTTTCTTGACTGTACGATCAACTGTCGTACGGGTCTGTCGTACGTACGGTTTTTTTTTTTTGAAGTGTCTAGATTCGGCTTGGGTTTCGTGCCTCTGGGATCGCCCTTTCTCTACTTGCCTCGCTCGAGAGTCTCCCGCTTTGGTCCCGTGCCTCTCGAATTGCCTGCTCGGCCTCTCAGGTTCCCTTCCATCCTATCGGGTTCCCCTCCGGACTCTCGGGTGTCCTTCCAGCCTCTCGGGTCCCCTGCGCGCTTCTTGTGGTAGGGTTTCAATTTGGACCCGTTGGTGGCAAGTCTATTTTCAATGGCCCTCCGAAGACCTGGAACCACAAATTCTACAAGGACCATGGTCTCCTTCCCGTACATAAGAAGAAGAAGAAAAATATTTTTGAAGGCTGCGGCCTTCCACACAGGGTTCCAATTGTTGCCGACACAAATGATCTTGGGCTTATCTACGTCGCCGAGGTTTGGGGCGTCTCCCTTCCTATATTCTCTATATTCTGGCAGGTACACCACCTCTGTTACTTGCGCTGGTTCCTCTACTTTGAGCCTGTAGCTCTGGAACATTTCGTAATCCTCCATCTGCCAGTGGAAGAGCCCGTTCAATGACCCCGTCTCATCCTCGGAGCATTCTCCTAGTTTGAGGATCCCTTCGTCGTTGGGCTCCCTGTAGCCCCATCCTTCATTCCTCATGTCGCCTTTTCCTTCACCCTCCGATTCCGAAGATGATGCCAGTTCTTCGCCGACAACCTGGGTCCTCAGATCAATGGTGTACTTCTGCCCCCCTTTCTCCATAGAAAGGGTGTTCTTTTTCCAGTCGTGGTTCACCTTTGCTGTAACCAGCCACCCTCTGCCTAAGATGGCATCGTACCCCTTCTTCTTGAGTGGGATTACCACAAAATCTAATATGAAGGGTTGCGTGCCGATGGTGACTGGTTGGGCCATCAGGGTGCCGAGTGGCTTGATGCCGTGCTGGTCTGCACCTACCAAGTTGAACGTGGGTGGCCATAGTGTTGGCTTCCCCAGCTTCTTCCACGTATCCTCTGGCAGTACATTCACCCCCGAACCTCCGTCCACGATGGTGTCTTTGAGGATAGCCCCGAGAATTACCATCTCTACTACAGCAAGATGTTGACCACTATTTAAGGCCAACAACATTGGGTCAGTCGAGGGGCTGACCGGAACTTCCGCCCGTGAGGCACGCAAGGGTGCCTGCGCAGTGGTTTGTATGGAACTAAAAATGGTGGTTCTTAACTGTGGCATTGTTTCTAGAAGGTCCTTTACCCTTATAGGTACTTCCATCTGCAGTACTTGCCCAATGATGTTATTTTCAGCTTCCGTACGGGATGATGTACTCACCACCTCGTTGTGCCGTCGTTCGGCCGTCATCTCACGTTCAATATTGGCCTTTGCCTCCCGTAATCTCTCCTCTGTACGGGGGTCGAGATAAGTGGCCTTTTTCGTCTAAGCGCGTGTGACCGCTAGTACTTCTTTCTCACCCGTCTTCTCAACCTTCTCAATGTTGAGGAGATTAACCCCTGCCTTTGGGCAATTTGCGTCCTCATGGTCGCCTGGCCCACACCATCGGCAGAGGTGTTGAGGGGTGGCTTCCTTCGTGCAATCACGGGCGAAGTGCCCCCACTGATTACAGGCCCTACATTGGATCATTGGCCGACCCTTGGCGTCATACTGGATACGACTTCCGTTATTGTTATTGTTGTTATTCCTTCTGCCGCCGCATCTATTGTCCCATTAACCTCCAGATGATGCCGTTGTGTTGGTTTGTTGGGCCGTACCTGTTGGTGCGGATGTTGTGGCTTGCTCAGTGAACAACACTTGGCTCATTTGCATACTTCGGGTTTTCATGTTGTAGGGGCATTCTTTGACGACGTGTCCCAACATCAGGCAAATTTTGCAGAATACCCTCTTCGGGCAGATGCCCTTTGTGTGACCCTCTTCCTTACAATCAGTGCACCACACGTCTTCGTTTTTGCTCGTGCTTCCTTTCATGTTCTTAAATTCCTTCAACATACGGTGCATACCCTTTTGAAGAGCTTACTTGATGATTCGTCGTGGTTGCTTTCTCCCGAGGACTCCTCTTCTCCAGAGGACTTGGGCGCCAAAATGAGGGTCTCAAGGATTCACAAAAAATTCCATGAATCCTTCACATAGTCAAAATTCCGCCCCAAGAAGTGATTGGGCGCCATAATGGAGGAGGCAAGGATAAATGAAAAAGTTTCATGAATCCTCCACAGGGGTGAAAACCCGCCCAATTGTGGACTTGGGCGCCAAAATGAGGGTTTCAAGGATTCACAAAATTCACTGAATCCTCCACCAAGTCAAAATTTCGCCCAAGATGAAGGACAGGGGCGAAAACCAGGGAGGCGTGGAGGATTCACAAAGTTCATCGAATCCTCCACCAAGTCAAAATTGCGCCCAAGAAGAAGAAATTCCAAGAAAGTGAAAAAATTGGCTAAGTGTCAGAAATTCCTTCCTTAAGGACAAAATTCCAGGAAAGGTAAAAAATTGACTGTGTGTTTGAAATTTCTTCCTTCAGGACATAGTTCTTGGAAATCATGAAAATTAGCTAAGGCATGAAGAATTTCCTTCCTAAGGGTAAGGAACAAATTCCTTTCCAAAGGAGAATTCCTCCACAACAAGAAATCACACCTAAGGATGAATTGAAGATAAAATTTCTAAGGCAAGGAAGGAATTAGGGATGAACTCAAGAAGAAATTTCCCCCTCAGGGAAAAATTTGAAAAATCCATTTTCAGGGCTCAAATGACCTCCAAATTTAGAAATTTTTGAAGATATGGATACGTGAGAGAATTCTCTCACTCTCCTGGACCAAAACCCTAAAATTGTGGAAATTCCTAAAAAATAGGAGATGGTGGAGAATTGTTGAAAATATCCTCCAGAGCAAGGAGAGTTCGAGAAACTTCAAGAAAAAATTCTTCATGGATCAAATTCTTCTCTCTTGAAGTTTTCTCTCTCCAATGTTTTCTCGCCAAGTGGCAGCCGAGTCAACGGATGTTGAATTAATGAAGCATCTCTCTACATGCAGCCGTCACATTTATGGCATTATGACATATTCCTTCTGCATGCAGTTGTCACATTCAGAAGATGATGGTGCATTTATGGCATCACAGACGATTTTTGCATGAGGGTACATTCATTGCATAGTGGGCACTTCTGGAATGTAATTAATTTTAATGGGATGGAATTAATTGTATATGGGCATGATGGATTATTAATTGGAGATTCCCACCTTGTTGCTCTTGAGTGGAGAATCTTTACAGCAAACCCTAATTAGGGTTTTGCATGTTATCATGGCTTGAGGCCTATATAAAGGGGTGACCCTCTTCATTTGTAAGAGGGAGTTTTGTATGAAATTGTTGCGATAAGTTTTGAGATAATAATAGTGAAACATTGTTCTCTGATGGTGTCCACTTAAGTTTTTTTTTGAAAGCTTGCATGGTTTCACCTTCCTCACTTAGATTAGAAATGGTAAAGTGCTTTGATTTCAATGGTGTCGGATGAATTTCCATGGTTCATACTTTTTGCATCTTGCTGATTGTAAGTTGTAGTGTAAAGTTAGTCTGAGCCCCCTAAATTCGTGCTAAGATCGATTGTGGATAGTTGTTTGGATCGCGCCGTTTTTGGGTATTCAGATGTACTTTCTCGATTTGAAAATCCTCTAGCATCCCCAGAAGATTGCACCGGTTCTTGCGGAGTTGTAGTTGATCTTGGCGAAGCAAAGCTTGGTTTATTTGGAATTTGTCCACCAAAGCACTATTCATTGTTATCACTGCCCTTAGGAGTAGATTTAGATCCTTCTAAACCCTTTCCTTTTTACTTTCAATTCATTTTAGTCCATTCGAAGCAGCAACATCGTAGAATTGTAATATTTGATGATGGAGTTCCAGCCACAACAAAGAAGTGAAAGAATGATGCAAACGTAAGGCCCCTTGGATTACCAACAATCACATCAGCCAACTGAGTCACGTCCATGCATTGAAGGAACCTTGGAGTTGATTGTTTGAACTTCTTGCAATCTTAGCATGCAATTGCACTTTGATCAAGAGAGAGTGAAGTGACCGTTGGTGACTTTATTCTGTGTTAGACACTGTCCTAAAAAATATGTCAACAGAACGGATGATGTGCTTTCAACTTGTACAACCTTCTCTCATACAACCCCCCTATAGCATACAGATGATGTGCTTCATTATTCGTGCAATTTTTTTTCTCATCATATGGCCTAACTGCATACAATTCCTTCGAGCCTGTTGGACTTTGCACTTCCTCAATTTCACCAATCTGTAGCATGTTACAGTCGAGGTGGAAGACTGCCAGTGAAATAATCCATTAAGAGAACTCGTCTCATCCTCAAAGCAATCTTCCAGTTTGAGCACCGCTTCATTGTTGGGTTTCATGCCTTTCCTCCCTCCGTCCATACCCAACTCTCCACCCTCAGACTCAGAGTTCGAGGGTGCCAGTTCTTCACTCATTGCCTGGTTCCTCAAGTCAATGACGTGCTTACTCCCGTCACTCTTGATCGAGAGTGTGTTTCGCTTCCAGTTATGATTCGCCTTGGCAGTAATCAACCATCCCCTTCCGACGAGTGCATCGTATGTCTTCTTCTGTAACCGGATGACTACAAAGTCCAAGAAAAGTTGTTGTGTCCCAATCATTACTTTTTGTGCCATCAATGTCCCCAACGGCTGGATGTCATGCTGGTCGGCACCTACCAAGTGGAAGGTTGGAGGCCAAAGCTTTGGCTTCCCCAGACATTTCCATGTGCCTTCTGGCAGTACATTTACTCCCGAGCCTCCATTGACAATGGTGTTTGTCAACTTCTTACCCATTATTTCCTTCTCGACGACCATCGACTTCCTCCCGATGCTCACCATCAACAACATTGGATCACTGGACTCATTTCCTTCGGTTAATGGTTTTCCCGTCAATTCCTCCTCGTGTGGCTTACATTGTTTCTGGATGACTGTGTCGTCATTGACTGTGTTGGCAATTGCCATTCTCAGTTGCGACATAGTTTGAAGAAGGTCTGCCACCTTGATGGGTATGGTTGTTTGTAGCACTTGTCGGACTATGTTCTTCTTTGACTCCCGCAATGACATACTTGCAGGTCCATTGGAAGTTACTTGTTCCTTTGCCAACAGTTGTTCTACTTCGGCTTGTTCCTTTTCTGTACCAGAGTTTGAATACATCACCTTCTTTGTTTAAGCTCTTGTGATTGCCAAAACTGTGTCCTCTTGTTCCTCCACCTCCAGCATATTAATACTCTTTTGATTCGGGTAGTTGGTGTCTTCATGGTCACCTGGTCCACACCATTTGCACAATAATTGTATGTTGTCTTTCTTGTTATGGCAGTCTCTCGCAAAGTGTCCCCATTCACTACATTGCCGACACTGTATGATAGGACATCCTTTGGAGTCGTACTGTATTTGGTTTTGCCCTTGTTGATTTCCATAACCACTTGGCGATACATTCTGTGATTTTGATGGGTTGGACTCTCCTTGTGTGAAGAGTACTTGTGTACTTCTCATCTTCAAATTGTACGGGCACTCCTTGATTGAATGGCCCAGCACTTGGCAAATTTCACAAAACATATTAAATTTCACAAAACATATTTCTAGGACAATTACCTTTCGTGTGTCCCTCCCTTTTGCACTCAATACACCATAGTTCATTACCTTCTTTGCTGGTTCCTTTCTCAGTCTTCAATTCTTTCATCATTCTCAACATATCCCGTCGAAGGGTTCGTACAGTTTTGGATTCTTCGTCACTGCTACCTTCGGTGCTCTCATCATCATCGGTCTTCCTCTTCTCTCGGGAGGAGGTTTTATTTTCACTCTCGATGTCCATTGCTCGATTGTACGCATCGGCGTATGAGGACGAAGGCACTACTTTCATCTTCTTGTGTAGTGAGGGTATCAATCCCTCCGTGAACCACCTCTTCTTCAACCCATCGGCTGGCTGGTTTTCCATCTTGTTCAACAGTTCTTTGAGCCTATGGTTGTAAGCGTGTACACTCTCATTTTTCCCTTGCTTAATATTATAGATTTCGGCCACGATCTCATTATCATCCCTCAAGAGTTTGAATTCCTCCTGGAACGCCCTCTTCAGATCACTCCATCTCGTCTTGTGTTGGGCGTCTAGGTCTGTGTACCAGTCAATGGTGATCCCTCGAAGGGTGGTGGGAAATGCCTTTAGCCAGTAGTCCCTGTCATCTTGGCCATTTGCCTCCCAAATGGTTATGCATGTTTTGCAATGTCGTACCGGGTCCTCCGACTTGTCTCCCGTGAGCTTTGGCAGTTTCTGCTTCTCTTGGGTGTTCAACATTGTTTTCACTCGGAAGGTACGTGTGTATTCGCTTTGTGTGCCGGATCTGGGTGGACTGTTTCGACCGCTACGTTCCAGTGCTTTCCTTGCAATCTCGGCCACGCAAGCGTCCTCTACATGTCCACCTTCAGTGTCCTCAATACTTCGAGTACTTCCAGGTTTGTCAGACCTAAGTGAACTGTTCCGACTGCTACGTTCCGATGCTTTCCTTGCACTCTCAAACACGCGCGCGTCCTCTACGCGTCCACCTCCAGCATCCCAACACTCCGAGTACTTCCAGGCTTCGACTTGTCTGTGTGCTTCCTCCGACTGAGGGTCGACAAATCACCTAATCGCTTGGTCTTGACCACCCTGTGGCCTCTTCTCACCTTTGATGGGATCTACGAACATGAATCACTCAAGGCAGATCCGATTTCTTTTAAGGCAACGGCACCAAAATGTTTACCGCTGCAACTGGTAAATTAAATATAGAAAATAACAACGTACATGACAATGCATACTAGACCCGACAGTAAAATATATCTTTATTCGCACATGCAATTATTACAAAGAAGACCAGAGATGGTCGGTCAAGGATTACAATAGACCCCACTATAGTGTCCCCCTTCCTTGACAATACACGACATATTTAAAGGACCCGACGGTTGCCGAGAGGTACACAACCGTCAACCAACCGACACATAACTAGCCGAGACTGACAACCCATTCAATAAAATTAAGTAATACCTTGTCGGATAAAAATATTATCAAACAGTAGGCAATTTATGCCGACAACAATGGACTTTTGGAGTTGCACCTTGGGTGGACTTTTGGAGTTCACCTTCATGGCGGACTTTTGGAGTTCACCTTCATGGGTGGACTTTTGGAGTTGCACCTTGGGCGGACTTTTCTATCTTTATGGCACCAAGGGGGGCAGACTTCATGAAGATCATTGCCATGCTTCCCTTCCATGAGGGCGGACTTTGAGAAGCTCCTGTCACAACATTAAACACCATTAGCCAGACTTAAAAAATTTGGAAAACTTTAAAATTTAATAACTTCTTCAATTTTAGCCAGATTAACATGATATTTGAAATCCATACTCAGGTAACCCATCCGAAGCGTCATGATCCCTAAAATATAGGAACTTAGTTTTTTTGGGTCAAAACTTGAAAATTTTCGATTGTGATCGATGCAGGTTAGTGGTACTGGCGCAAACCCTAGGTCCCAACTCTGAAAAAGCAAAAAGAAGACATCCCTAAAAAATAGGGAAAACTTTCTAAAAATAGCCATCCCGGGGATCGAGCTAAAAATACCAAAAACGAAACTTCCTAAAAAATTGGAAAAAACAAAAAAAAAACAAACTTTCCAAAAATAGAAAGTTGTCTGAATTCGCTCAAAGCAATTGCGTTCTTCGTCCTTTGGCATTTTTGGGCACTTTGATGGTGTCTAGAATCTTTTATCACTTGGTTTGCAAAAATTGACTGTCAATCCTTAAGACTCGAACCGTTCAAAACTTGACAAAATTGAGAAAAATTGAAGCGGAAGGCCACGGGACACTAACATAAACCCTAGAAAGCAGGAAAGGAGAGGGTCCCCATTCTCAATGGGGTGATGTGTGAAAAAGGTCACAACAGTTCCCAATTTTCCACTTTACAACTTGCAACCTCAGCTACTGGAATCGTGGTTGGAGGTCTGGATCCGGGTATGGGTGTGAAACGGGTCCGGGTTTGACCTGGATTTGCCATCAAGTATGTCTTGGGTTCAGCCTCTATAAACTCTCTCCCTTTATTCATTTCCTTTGGAGTGGTATATTTATAGAGTTGAACAACTTTCTTGCTAGTGTGTGCATTGGCAACAGGTGATACATGGCAGGTAGATTGTTTCGCCAATGTCAGAAATAGTGGGGTTGACGGATAAGAGAAAATCCGGTCCTTTGGAAAATGCCTGAGTGCTAATTAAAAACTAAGTTGATGTTTACCAAACCATGGTATTTATTGTCTTTTAAGCCTAAATTTGACGGTCGACTTTGTCTCTTGAGCAAATTTATGATGCTAGTATTTTTAATTGTTTTCTTTCAAATATTAAGAAATATTTTATATTATATAATATATATAAAATTAAATATTAGAATATTAGGATAGTTATGTAGTTTATATTTTCAAATATGTTTGGACACACACACATGCACACACACACACACACACCCGCACACATACGCAATTTATATTTTCAAATAGGTTTGGACACACATAGACATGCACACATGCACACACACACACATGCATGAAACCATGTGAATGCACACACACGCACACACGGACGTACTGGTTCCTGTACCAAGGAATTTTTTTGACACGCACACACATACACACATGTACACACACACATACACGCACACACACACAAACAGATGTACTCGTACCTGAACCAAAGATCTTTTTTTTGCCATACACACAAATGTACTACACACATGCTCACATGGACATACTCGTGCCTGTACCAAGGATTTTTTTTGCCATACCTGCATACTCAAAATGCACACACGGGCGTAGTCGTACCCATACCAAGGAAATATTTTTGCCATACTCGCATGGGAATCCATATCCGTATCTGTACCCGTACCCGAATCAGCAACTAAATGGAACAGCTAAAGTAGACCCAATAAATGCTCTTGTACTAGCTAAAGTTAGAAACAATGGGTCTACTAATAGCTTGGAGCTTAGGTTTAATTTGAAGAAGGGTCCATCCTCACATATTATTCCATTTTGTGTTATCTTGAAAGAGACAAATTAAAATGCTAACATAGCTAACATACTATTTCAAAAATATTGAAAGGATAACCTAACAGTTTCTCGCAGCTGCCTAGGGTTTAAATTTGGAATGCAAATCTGGATGTGAAATCTTAAATCTTCTTAATTATTATCATTGTGTTTTCCAACCATCTACAGGAGGGTTGAGAAGTAAATTTACAAACATATTTACCACTGATTTTTGCGATAATCACCGTGTTTCTAGCTAATTTCACCAAAGTTAAGTCCAATAGTTTTGTCATATTGCTATCCAAGTGATTTTAAACTCAATTTTCAAACCCTAGGACTGCAGTTTCTGGACTGCAGCAGTTAGGGCAGCAAGGGTATGGTTTTTGACATGGAGTTTGAGGAGCATGTCATTGAACTGAAGTCTTTCTTAGTGAGTGATTACTAACTTGTTCATGACATCTTAATAGAGTGTGTGAGCATCATCAGTGTAAAGATTTTCAAAAAGATCAAAGAGGGTAGTAAATTTGCTAAAAGGTTAAGGGACAATGAATTAGTTCAATTGGCTTCTTTTCCTGTATGAATTTAGTGCCAAATATTTGTGATAGGATGTGCACACCACTGTGATCAGAACACAAGGAAAACAATAACTTTGATTAAGTTGTAAGTTGTGTGCATACTTGATGCAATTTCATTCAAAGGTACCCTAGGTCTACAACCATTTAAAGAGATGTAGGAGATTAACATTGATGCATGTGAGATACTGGAATAACAACTTGTAGGAGTGCCATGAGCTAGGAATGGAATGATTGGTAGGGCCAACAAAACAATTTTAAAGAAACTCTTAGTACAACAATTACCTTGTTGAACAAAGTAGTGGGATAGCTAGAGGCATGGTCATTAAGAATTGGACGTTTACATCATCTCCACCATCTATGAAGGCAAGACCTTCATTGAATGGGGGCAGCTCATTAGTGAGTATCTACAAGTAGTTGACCAATTTCTTCCAAGTTAAGAACTTTCACATGGTATCTTATTTAGTATACTCCTTAGTGTAAGCATAGGTATTCAAAATGCTAAATAAGATGAGGGAAGTATGAAAGTTTTATAAGCAATATCTGCAACTGAAATTTGATTTAGGCAGTAAGCATTACAAGAGGGTTTTTTGATGCTTTTCTAATGTTGAAAATGCAGCTTTGAAATTCAGGAGTAAACGAGGATTAATGCCGGAAGCATTGCAAGAGGCTACAAAATAAAAAATGCTCAATCAAACACTAAGTGCATAGCACTCGAAACAAAACCAAAAATAACCTACATTGTCTAATAGATCGGATTTAAGCCCCTACGTTATCCTCACGTCCCGACTCTACTTGTGCAAAATTAATACCTCTTTCTCATGTCCTATTGCTCCTTTTCTTCACATCCGATAGGTGTGCTTCTTGTTAAACCATTGTGCGGCTCCATAAATAGCTATTTCATGGGTTTTTTTTAGGGTTTCATGATTGTTTGGTCTTTCTTTCCAATTTTAATAAGATTTAAATGCAAAAAAATAGTTGCAAATCAGGTCAACAATTTTTTCGCTAATCATGATTTCTATAGGGTAAAAATTGGCCAGCTCACCGATTCTTGATTAATTGCGTATAATCATGATTTTTTAAGATTGTTGCTTGTATGGGTCGTAGGCTCAAAAATGGTGGCTTTGGAGATGTTCCATCTCCAAACTTTGCTGGATTGTTGGAGCAATGCTTTATGCACTATTGCTTGAGTTCTACCTACCTTGCCACCTTATGCTCACCTTGATAATAGTTCCCCATATAGGAGCCAGAGGCAAGGCCACAACAACAATTCTTGTCAGCCCTCTCAAGCCATGCAAAAGGATTTCCCCACTCAGCTGCCATCCTTATCTGGTGTTTTGTTAGTGATGTGGATAGCTCATTTAGGTTGGCAAGGCAATTATTGTCACACTCACCTTGCTTTGGTCCTTTCACCACCTTGAGAGGATGATCGGTATAATGTGGGTTAACAGGAAAAAAATGAAACAAATAATGCTAGTATGGGCTTGGTTCTATTCTTGATGGTGATGACTTGCTAGATGTTGGATGGGGTTCCAATCCAGATGGCTGGAATCCACATCACAGCTGGTCTTTCAGCTCTTGCTGTCTGATATTAATGAATAATGTAATGTTTTGAGAGCTTTTTTTGTGAGTTTTTGTTATATTTTATCTGACTCTGAGTTTTCCTTTCCAATCCAGATGGCTGGAATACACATCACAGCTGGTCTTTCAGCTCCTGCTGTCTGATTTTAAAGTATAATCTAATGTTTTGAGTGGTTTTTTTGTGAGTTTTTGTTATATTTTATCTCGACTCCGAGTTTTCCTAGGCTTGGCGTGTCAAGATAATTGTTTCAGTGATGCCATAGTGTGAATGAAGTCAAAACCTTGCCCCTATCATGTTTCCATTCCCAATATTTATGTCCATCTGTTTACTATATTGTTTTCTGTAGGGCTGCCTATGTCTTATTCTACTCAACCAAGTACAAGCATTCAGTTTGATTGATTTGAAGCTTTACACTAATAGTCTGCATAACATGGATTATCCTTACCTTAGCTATCAAAAAGGCTCTCCATACTTATCTTTCCACTTTAGCTGCCACCTACGTTACTACCTCTGTTGCTGGTGGCGGATCATAATTGGGCTCTTCGTTTTGCTCTCTAGTTTAGACAATGATACTTGATGATCTACAGTTTTCTGCAGCATTGGCTCTTTGGGGTTCTTGTTCTCCCGTTTGAGCCATATGTACTAGTTTGCTGACCACTTGTGTTGGTGGTCCCTTGTTTTGTGTTTCTTTGCTCATGTTCTTCTCCTTTGTGAGGCTTTTCTAGGTTTCTCTTCCTAGAACTTTCTATTATAAACTGCTGTACTCTTGAGTCCCATTATCATACTTTCAGTCATTTGTGGACATTGAAGACAGAAAGTATAAGAATAGAGTTGCATTTGACCTTACCATCTATATTTGGTTGTAACTTGGAAGTGTGTAGGGTGGTCTGAGTCATAATTGAACTACTCGTACTCGGCAAAAACTCACCAGACCCATAAAATTTGATTCGGCAAAAACTCACCAGACCCTTAAAACTCGATTCCGCAAAAACTCGGCAACTTAAAAAATTGCTTAAATTTCATTAAAAACACTTTTTTTGCAAAATTCACTGACAAGATGTATCCAGTGAGTCCATAAATGAGCACAAAAGTGTTTTCTATTAAATTTTATTGATTTGAATACAAATTGAGTACAAAATCACATCCTCATGTGGAATCTTGATATGATAGTTGGCTGACAATTTTAAAGTTGATTTATTTTATATATAAATAAAATCCACTTTGGTGAATTAAGCATTGGTATAACCAAGCCAATTAAAGATCACAGACTATCTATACTAGTTTATGTGCATGTCCTTAATGTTAAACTGTAATTATCCATGTATGAAATGAGATGGTGTGAGATAAAATGTACTTAATATGGCATTTATGGTTGTGCTTGCCACTGAATAACATTTAAATGAGGAGATATATATCATTTTCTCTGCTTTGCTGAACTTATTTAATATCATGTTTCTTGCTCTTTGACCCAAAACTAGTAATCTAAGGTTAATTATTCTGCATTCAATTAAGTTCGCTTCTTTTCTTTTTGTAACATTTTGTGTTGCACATCTTATACTCTTGGAGTATGCTGCTTATATATGTGCAGTATACATTATAAAACAGTGATCATTAATAAAGACTTTAGAGGCACTTGTCTTTTAATTATAAGTCAAAGGAATGATTGCAAGAGCAGAAAAGTGATGATATGCGATCAGTAATTATAAATAATTTTAGTAACTTTATAATTTTATATGGGATGTTTTACAGGGTTGTATTTTTAGCTTGTTCATTTGAAAGAATCTATATTTGTGTGTGTGTGTCTCTGAGCAACAGATACTTGTTAAAGAAGTGATTCTAAATTATTTTAAATTTTTAAATCCAGAGGGGAGAGAGACAGATCTAAGTTTATATTATCTGCGGTTCTTTTGGAATTAAAACTTCGTAAATAGCTGATGAAGTACAGTTGGGCTCAAGAGAAATATTTATATGTTCTTATAAATTCTTCTTTTTTTCATATGTTTTCAATAGATTGATCGTGTGAATCTGGAGATTCAGCAAGCTGAGCGTGATTATGATCTGAACCGAGCAGCTGAACTAAAATATGGCAGTCTGATGTCACTACAAAAACAACTTGAGGCTGCTGAAAAGGAATTAGATGAGTATCAAAGTAGTGGGAAGTCAATGCTAAGGGAGGAGGTTACTGGGAGTGATATTGCTGAAGTAGTCAGTAAATGGACTGGTATTCCCCTCTCTAAACTTCAGCAGTCTGAGAGAGAAAAACTTCTGTACTTGGATGTGGAATTGCATAAGCGTGTTATTGGTCAAGATCCAGCTGTCAAAGCAGTTGCAGAAGCAATCCAACGATCTCGGGCTGGTCTTTCAGATCCTAACCGCCCCATTGCCAGCTTCATGTTCATGGGTCCAACTGGAGTTGGAAAGACAGAATTAGCGAAGGCTCTTGCCTCTTATTTGTTTAATACTGAGGATGCTCTTGTGAGAATTGACATGAGTGAATACATGGAGAAACATGCAGTCTCACGGTTGATTGGAGCTCCTCCTGGCTATGTTGGTTATGAGGAAGGAGGGCAACTGACAGAGGCTATTCGCAGAAGGCCTTATGCAGTAATTCTTTTTGATGAAATTGAGAAAGCGCATTCAGATGTTTTTAACATTTTCCTTCAGATTTTAGATGATGGAAGGGTCACAGACACGCAAGGTCGAACTGTAAGCTTCACCAACACTATCATTATTATGACTTCCAATGTTGGTTCCCTATATATTCTAAGTGCTCTTGATGATGAAGCTGGCTCAAAAGAGGAAGCCTATGAAAATATGAAGAAGAGAGTAATGGAAGCAGCACAGGCAACCTTCCGGCCCGAGTTCATAAATCGTATTGATGAGTATATTGTCTTCCAATCTTTGGACCGTGAACAAATAAGTAGCATCGTGAGATTACAGGTATGCAGATCATTTACGATTTTGAAGAATTTTTCATTGGCAAAGTACATACAAAAAGTAGAAAATTTGTCTGGGTTGTGCTGCTTCTTCATCAATGAATAATGCATAAATTTATTTCCATGATCCCATATTCTTGTGAATGCTGTAAATTGCAGCTTGATCGAGTCCAGGGGAGGTTAAGAGACAAAAAAATAACAATAAAAGTGACGGAGAGTGCAATTGAACTCCTAGGAAGTATGGGCTATGATCCAAATTATGGCGCAAGGCCAGTAAAAAGAGTAATTCAGCAGAACATAGAAAATGAACTGGCTAAGGAAATTCTTAGAGGGGATCTCAAAGAGGAGGATACAGTTCTTATTGACACAGAAGTTACTGCATTTTCTGATGGCAAGCTTCCCCATCAGAAGTTTGTCTTCAAGGTGGTTCCAACAAATGCTTCAGTAAATGGATTAGATGTTGGTGTCCCAATAGGATAGAGTTTGGAGGGCATAACTGGTAACTATTACTTTATTTTATAGTGTGACAAAGATGGATGATTGGAGGGACGCTAATAACAAAGAAATTACAATGATACTTGTACGATGAAACCAATAAACATATTGAATTATATAACTGAATAATGAATTTTAAAAGTTCTACAGATCAATATGGTCTAAAGGATGTTGAAAGTTATCATTATCATCATCATCAATGTTGAGGCTAGTGGGTACCTAGGGACTGTACAATGTAAAATATGGAGCTGTATGATGCGTAGAGGAAAATTTTGTACTCTCAATATGAAAGAATAAAATCTTTTTAATTATGGTGTAAAAATGGCAATGGTTAGTTTTATTTATCTGTTAATTCGGTGTCATGACCGTTTGCCTATTATCAAGTAGGATAAGTTTTGCTGTCGATTAAAACTTTGCTGGGAGGCTGCTTCCAAGTACGGCCTTCCGTAGGTGTAATAAATCTCATGACTCGGGAAGAAACTCTTTTAACCTATCTGACCCTTGCTAGAAACCTTTAGTTGCTTTATTTCAGAAACTTTGATTTCTAAGAACAGTTACATCTGAATGTTGTTTTGAGCTCAGGGATTGCTCCAGGAGGGCACACACATCCTCTTTGTATTTGTATGGCTAATAATCTTGTTGCTTACAATATGATAAATGAGTAGGTGTAATAAATCTCATGACTCGGGAAGAAACTCTTTCAACCTATCTGACCCTTGCTAGAAACCTTTAGTTGCTTTATTTCAGAAACTTTGATTTCTAAGCATAGTTACATCTGAATGTTGTTTTGAGCTCAGGGATTGCTCCAGGAGGGCACACACATCCTCTTTGTATTTGTATGGCTAATAATCTTGTTTCTTACAATATGATAAATGATTGTTTGAAATGGTTGGTTGGATTCTATAAATCACACAAAGAAAATGTTTTTAATCCATCGAGTTTCATTTTGAGAATATATTTATAATTGCAATGCCTACAACCAATTTCTTTTTCCTATCATTCGTTCATTAGGTATAACAAGCATGCTAAGGTATTAAAGAAAAAATCTTAAAACAACATTTCACAAAACATACATTCATAAATATTCATTGTTGTTTAACTAAACAACATTGAATCTGTAGTGTTGTAAATTGTATCCTTGTACAATTTCATACTCACTTAGGCTTCACTTTAGTGTTCTAGCCTTCTGTGCTATGATTATGTTTGATTCTACTCACACACGTACCAAATCTACAACCCTCATTTTCACCTTGTCATGTGGTTCTTTGTTCAGCCCTAATAGGCTGGACAAGGGCAACACAGGCACCTTTGTCCAACCTAAAAGGGCCTAATTGTGGATTCTTAAATGGTTGGAAAATATAGGCGGGAATTCCCTTCTCGTGTTGACCCGCTTAAAAAATTCAAATGCGTTTCATGCCTTTACTCTCTCATTCGAGACATCTCTCTTTAAGTTGTCAATTACACTTTTTTGAATTCAAGTGAGCAAGCAATCAAACGTTATTAAGGTAGTGAAGGAGAGGTCAAGTATTTAGATTTCAAAGCATTCAAGATGGGATCTATGATCAAGATATTATGAGGACATTCCTACATTCCTACATGACACATCAACACTTCCATGAAGACTTTAAAGCAAGATTCATGAAGGTATAACATTCCAATTTTAGCATTTCAATTTCAGATCTAGTATCAAACCTTTTTAAGGCACACATTCCATTTTGATTTCAATTTAGTTTCAATTCAATTATAGGGTTAATTCCAAAACCCAAGGTTTGACCTAAGTAAGCCCCTAACAAAAACACAATTTTCCTTCTACTATGTGTAGGTGACAGATTCAGTAGACACGGTTACAAATTCGAGAAGAGCAACCAGAGACACAAATCCAACTTTTGTAGAGGTAGATATTGGAGGACAAGGTCGCCTCGGGCGAATTTGTTCAACACTTTTTTGGTGAAACTTTAGGGGAACACTCGGAATGACATCTTGATCTCAATTTTTTTTTTTATTCACACTTGATAGTTAACATATTTGTCTTCTACAAATTTACATAAAGAAAAGACTCATAGCCCAAAGTAAAGACTCATCCATCAAATAACAGTTGGGTAAACTATTAATTAATTTTCCTCTGAATTTTAGAAAAGGTACAACTCCCTTTATAAAATCAAATTATAGATTTTTGAAATATGTGATTCAGGTATACTTTTAACTAGAAAGTAAGAAAGGAACTAACATTTGTTCATCACCATGGAACAAACGCGGATAACAGGAACTGAAAGTACAATACATATGTTTTTCGCAAACACAATATGATAATACAAAGATATCGCAGTTCACAAAAATTCGGGTCTTTATGTCAACTCTAAGATCGACTATTAACATGTAACAGATAAATATGTGGGTTGAAATACGAAGGAATAATAGTTACAACATGAACATTATGTTTCAAAGAACATCACATCCAGTATTGCACAAACTCACAGATTTGTCACAGAATAAAGATGCTATTCATTCATATTCACATTTTAGTATTCAGAAAAATATGTGGGTTGAAATACGAAGGAATAATAGTTACAACATGAACATTATGTTTCAAAGAACATCACATCCAGTATTGCACAAACTCTCAGATTTGCAACAGAATAAAGATGCTATTCATTCATATTCACATTTTAGTATTCAGAAAATAAGTTAAGAAATTAATAGAAAAATTAAAATGACCTTCCAAATCTGGTCGAGTCTCACTCATATGTCATACCATAAGAGGGACAAAAATTTGTCGATCCCTTGAAATGTCCAATACATGCATATTTAAAGCTTTAAAACACAACTGTCATCAAAATTTTGAAAATGGTCCCTTTTTCTTTTAAAGAACCAATTAAACTTTAAACAAAGTCTTTTGCAAAAATAATAGAAAATTACTGAAAAAAGATAACAAAGCGCTAGGAAGCTGGAGCATCTCTTGTCGGTGCCCCCTGTTGCTGAGCCTTCCTATCCCTGTAACTCTGAAATGCTTTAAGAACACCTGGAATTTCAGTAGAACGAGGAATGATTACATTGCTGGTTCATGATGCTCATTGAGACCCTTTCTTCTTGATGATTTTGCTATTAGTCATGAATGTTTTATAATGATTAGTACACCAAACTAGTATAGCATTTATTTTTGCCAGCTCCTCTTGCTTTGTTTTATTGAATACCTTAGGATCAAATAACATGTCCACATTTTGGACAAACTCTGCATTAAGTTCATCAACTATAGCAATTCCTGAGTTGTCCTCCTTAAGGTGACATCCAATGTCTTCAAACTCCTCGGTGATATGAGTTGTCATGTCATTGGATTTTGTCAGCAACTTGTTCTGTTCTTTAATGTTCTGTTGTAGGAAATTGCATTTCCATTTCAAACTATCTATCCAATTGTTAGATGGAACATACGTGGCATTTGAAATTATACATTCTTTAACAGTTTTGTTTAATCCCTTGTCCACAATTTCTTGTAGTCCCTTAATAGCTTTCTAGTGTGTGGTTTCTTCTAGCTTTGAATTACTAATTTTAATAGTCACACTGTTCTTGGCAAACACCACCTCATTATATGATTTACTTTGAGTTTTCAATAAAAGAAGGTGCCTTATCCTTTATCTTATTGATCCACTTTTGAGTGACCTGGCCTAGGTGACTATGAGTTTGCAATTTAGATATCATTTCTTTATTGACATCAGATTTGGGGTCAAATGCACTTGTTGTGGCATTGGGGTCTTGCGATGATACATTTAGCAGAGACCTCATGCAGTAAGACATTGAATCTACAAGAGCCTTTAAACCTTCTTTATTTAGCTTTATCATTTCTACTCTTTCCATCACTCTTGTAGCTGTAACCTAAAAATTATGTAAATCGACATCGACACTTGGAGGTCCCATGTTGATATGAGCAATGTTGAAGTCAGCTATGGTAGCTTGATATTTTCATTCTCAAGGGCAACCTCAAGGTACAAATGATCAAATTTTCATCCTCAACAAGGTGTGTGGTGGTTTTGAGCTTTTTGCTTTTTGTTTGAAAGAGAAACCTTAGGCCGTGAGAGAGATGCCAAAGTTTTGGAAGCACTCTGCATAGCTTCCAAACTAAGGAGAAGAGTCCTCTTGATCGGGGAGTTCTATCAATGTTTTGCAAATTGAAGGGGAAAGGGGTCTTAGGCCTACCTTTGTTAGGACCCATTATGTCTTGAGCACCTAGAGAAATGACATCATGTACTGCAATATCTACTTTAGCTCCACCTTCATCCCCATGCTCATTCCTTTCTGATGTCTTCTCTTTTCTTTCCCTTTCTCCATGTCAATATTAGGTCTTGGACCTTCCTCACAAGTCTTTTATGGAGACTTATTTTTCATAGGGGGTTCCCCTCCTCCACTGCCTTCTAGTGTACCTGAGGGTATGGATGGAGTAATAAGTACAGAGGTAGTAGCACAAACTGAGCCAAAGCTACCTGAAGTGGTGGTTTTTTGACTTTTGGGTGAGGTGGCTTTAGTACCTTCTCCTTTCTTCTTGGTCACCCACCTCATTGTTCTTTTCAAAACAACTGCAATCCTTCTATCTAGATTATCTTCCTTTGCTTGATCCTAGACAATAGGATGCAAAGGTTACCCTTGTACATCTAAAACATATGTGGGCTCAAGTAGATATGATCCATCTTCAATTACACTAGTCACATCCCAACCTAATTGGGAATCAATTATTTGTTTGAAGGTCATCCTTGACCATTGTCTTTTCCTCACCTCCAAATCATCAACACAATCCTCCCAATAATCTTCCAATTGGGGAGCATGATTATATGAAGGACCTAGGTGCAAATTATTTGTAACAAAATGTTTGATGTCAAAAAACGGTCTAATGACCTCATATTCCTCCACAACATATTTCTCTAATCCTCTCACACAATTAATTGCATCTAACTATGACTTACAAGTATATAGTCCTAGAGAAATGGGGAATTGAACTCCTATCTTGATGCAAGAGCATTCCCGGTTCACAACAATCTTGCATCAACCAAAAACATTTTCCTTTCTATTTTGTTTTTTGTTTGCAGTTTTCCTTTCTGTATGTCCCGGTTTTGGCTCACCGGATCATGTGGAGTTGGATTCTATTTGAAGACTTGATCATCTTTCTTGCTTTCGAACCACATCTCATTTGGATCACTTTCCGGCAAGATATCGCTATTGGTTTCCATGACAGTTTCTTGTTATTGGTTGTTCCTTTGTTATCGGTTGCCTGAGACCTATTCTGGTGATCTACCAGAACCCATTCCGAATCTTGTGGAGCCTTGAGCGTTGATCTCAATCTTTCTTGGTGTGTGGCCAACCTTCTACGTTTCATCTTTTGGATTTTTCAGAGGAATCTTTTGGCGGAGGCCAACCTTGTTCATTTTGCACGTTAGGTCTTGTTCTTCGGGTTTTGATCCCTTTTGGGCCAATTGGATCTTTTGGATCGATATATATATTTGTAATCATGATTTAGAATGTAATCAATTAGAATCAATCAGAGTATCAGATAGATAGATTGTGCCTAAAAGATAGATCTTTCATTTCAGGGTCCCGATTGTGACCTATTTTACTAGGCCTGTGTGCCGGTATGTTGTAACCCGGTTGGTTGTAATCAAATTTCATGCAATAAAACTATCTGTTCGACATTGCGTCCATCATTTCTGTGTGTTTCCATCGTGTTTACTCTTGCTGACCGGTCCAGATTGATCTCCTTGGGGTCCCTCTTCACGGGTGACTGGTTCAAGTGGTATCAGAGCGAAGTTCCATTTCAGAGGTTGTGTCCTGAATTTTGTTGTAGGGTGGTGGATTGCAGATCCGACCTGCAATTGCTGCAATTGCAGAGGATTAGCGTGAATCTATGGCATGAAGAGGAACTAGGAATGGTGGAGCGTGTGGGAATGCAGACCTTGTTGTGATGGAGATGTTGCGAGGAATAGCAGCCCGGTTAAAAGCCGTGAAGACAACCCAGAGAAGAGGTCGACATATTGAAGATGCGAGTGAAGATGAAGGAGAAGAAGCTCCAGCAGAACAAGTAAACCTACCGACAGTTGATCTGGATGAAGAAAGGTTTTTAAGGGTTTTGAGTAGAGCAAACACTAATTTACCCCACCAAAATATGATGGGAAGTTAGATTCAGATGAATTGATGGATTGGATCTCGAAGATGGAGAAGTATTTTGATTATGAAAACACTGCAGAAGAGAGGAAGGTGAAATATGCTTGTACCCAGTTGAAAGGTCATGTATCTCTTTGGTGGGAGCATTTGCAAGTTGATAGACAAAGAAGAGGTAAATAAAAGATTAAGACATGAGATTAAATGATTGCTAAGTTAAAATCAAAGTTTGTCTCGACGAATTATCAAGTGGATTTGTTCTGGAAGTTGCAGAACCTGAGACATAAGGAATCTAGTGTGAAGGAGTACACTGAAACATTTTACAAATTGAACATCAGATCCAGACATGTTGATGATGAAGTTAAACAAATTGCAAGATATTTGAACAGATTGCAGATGTCTATACAAGATGAACTCAGTATGATCAAATTGGAGAGTGTTGAAGAGGCTTACTAGTATGCACTAAGGCTGAAGAGAAATTGAATAAAATACATGAGCAGAGATAGAGAGCTAGAGGTGGAAGGTTTACCGGAGGAAGATTTCAAGGAGGAAGAGGAACCGGTACAGATCAGAACAAGGACAAGGAAGTGAGCAAATAAGGTAATGCATACCAGAAGGATGATAGAAATTTCTACCGGAGGAGAGAACCAGATGGTTACCAGAATGAGAACTTTGGAAGACAAGACAAAAAGACATTTTGAGGAACTTGCTTTAAGTGTGGAGGAGAAGGACACCGTGCATTCAAATGTAAGAAGATTGCAGCAGTGGTGGAAGAAAACCCCATCGGATCAGACAATAAATCGGAAGATGGAGAACTGTTGATGATGAGGAGAGCTTTGTGTCATACCGGAGGAGAGGAAGAACCCTTGCAGAGGAAGAACCTGTTCAAGACCAGATGTAAGGTATCCGGTAAGTGTTGTAAAGTTGTTATTGATAGTGGTAGTTCAGATAATCTTGTTTTAGAAGAGATGGTGAATAAGTTGAAATTGGAAAGATTAAAACACCCTTAAGCCTTATCAAATAGCATGGATTCAGGATGAACATAAGTTGTTAGTAAGCGAATGATGTTTGGTAAAATTGAAAATTGGGAATTATCATGATGAAGTTTTGTGTGATATTATGCATATGGATATTTGTCATCTTTTGTTGGGAAGACCTTGGCAGTTTGATAGACAAGCAATACATGATGGAAGGAAGAATACATACACTATTGTGGCCAATGGGATGAAGCAAACCTTGTTGCCTTTGGAGGAACCTTTGAAGAATGAAGTCTGTACAAATGCCAGAATCTGTTTAGTAGATAGAAGGAAGTCATGGATGGACTGAGACATGAAAATTTGTGTTTTGCTTTAATTCCTAAGAAGACTGAGAGACTGGAACTGGAAGGAGAACACCCGACAGAGATAAGAGATTTGCTGACAGAATATGAGGACATCATTTTGGATAATGTACCTGATGGATTGCCACATGTTAGAAGTATTAGTCATTGCATGGACTTGGTTTCTGGAGCTAGTTAACCTAACAAAGCTGCACACCGGTTGACACCGACAAAGAACGAAGAACTGAATAGACAAGTGCAGGAGCTGTTGAAGAAATAACCTAACAAAGCTGCACACCGGTTGACACCGACAAAGAACGAAGAACTGAATAGACAAGTGCAGAGTTGTTGAAGAAAGGTTTGATCAATGAGAGTTTGAGCCCTTGTGCAGTACCAACAATATTAGCACCTAAGAAGAATGGAGAATGGAGGATGTGTACCAATTCAAGAGCAATAAACAAGATCACAGCGAAATATCGGTTTCCTTTGCCTAGGATGGATGACATAATGGACTATTTGAGTGGAACAAAATACTTTACAAAGATAGATTTGAAGAGTGGATATCATTAGATGAGGATCAGAGAAGGTGATGAGTGGAAGACAACATTTAAGACAAATGAAGGACTATATGAATGGTTGGCGATGCCTTTTGGATTGACTAATGCACCAAGTACTTTCATGAGGCTGATGAATGAGATATTAAAGAAATTCTTGGGTAAGTTTGTTATTGTATATTTGGATGACATTTTGATTTTTCAGTAAAACAAAAGAGTAACGTTTGTTGTAGCTAAGACAAGTTTTACAGAGGTTGAGAGAAGAGAAGTTGCTGATCAATATCAAGAAGTGTACTTTCATGAAGGATGAGTTAGTCTATTTAGGATTTGTGATATCTGAGGATGGTTTGAAGATGGACTCGGAGAAAGTGAAAGCCATTGTTGAGTGGCCTACACCGGAAAGCATTAGAGAGGTAAGATCATTTCATGGATTGGCTAGTTTTTACCTGAAGTTTATCAGAAATTTCAGTTTAGTTTGTAACCTTATGACTGAGACCATGAGAGGAGATTGGAAGGAATTCAAGTGGACCACCGAAGAAAACAAAAGTTTTGAATTGTTGAAGCAGAAAGTGACTGAGCAATCTATGTCAGCTTTACCGGATTTCAATAAAGTATTTCAAGTGGATTGTGATGCAAGTGGAACAATAATAGGAGCAATTTTGAGTCAAGAAGGGAGAGAAGTAGCCTATTTTAGTGAGAAATTGAATGATGCCCAGAAGAGATATTCAGTGTATGATTAGGAATTTTATGCCATAATTCAAGCCTTGAAAAAATGGAGACACTACTTGTTGCCTAAGGAGTTTGTGTTGTATACAGATCATCAAGCTTTGTAGTATTTAAATAGTCAGAGTAAGTTGAATCAGAGACCTATGAGATGGGTAGAATTCTTGCAGAGTTACACCTTTGTGTTGAAGCATAGAAGTGGGAAATCTAACAAAGTAGCTGATGCATTGAGTAGGAGAAGGAATTTGCTGACAGAGATGAGAGTGACAATATTAGGTTTTGAAGATTTGAAGACCCAGATTTTGCAGAACCTTGGAAAGCATGTAGAGAACCGGTTATGGTTGATATGAGCAAATGGTTGGATTATTTCATTCAGGATGAGATGTTATTCATGGGAGTTCAGTTGTGCATACCTAAGAGCTCCATGAGAGAGAACCTAATCAAGAGAAACATAGTGGAGGTTTAGCTGGACATTTTGGCATTGACAAAACAGTTGCATTGGTGAGTAAGTAGTACTTTTGGCCCCAGATTCATAAGGATGTTAAGAGATATGTGCAGAGTTGTAGAGTTTGTCAAGTTGCAAAAGACAGTAGTCAGAACGTGGGATTGTATAAACCTTTGACAGTACTAGAAAGACCTTGGGAGGATATAAGCATGGATTTTGTACTTGGATTGCCTAAGACACTGAGAGGGAATGATTCTATATTTATGGTAGTGGATAGATTTTTGAAGACGACTCATTTCATACTGTAGACACCTAAAATTGTCTTGTTTAATTAAATAAATATTTTATTTATTTAATTATTTTAGCCTCATTCTTCTATTAATTAAATAAATCTTTATTTATTTAATTAATTCATTTATCCTCTTCTAGCCTTATTTCTCATTTAAATAAATACTTTTTTTAATTTAAATTATCCTTTCCTAAATTAAATAAATACTTTTATTTATTTAATTATTTTAACCTAATTCTTCTATTAATTAAATAAATCCTTATTTATTTAATTAATTCATTTATCCTCTTCTAGCCTTATTTCTCATTTAAATAAATACTTTTATTTATTTAAATTATCCTTTCCTAAATTAAATAAATACTTTTATTTATTTAATTTATCTCACTTTTTCTATTAATTAAATAAATCTTTATTTATTTAATTAATTCATTAGCCTTTTCTACCCATGACACATGTCATTCATCTCTTAATTCCTACACTACCTACCCTCTTATCATTTTCTCATTTCTTTTACCGACCCTCTAATCATAGCCGACCATCTATCTTTTACATCTCTCAATCTTATCCCTCCATTTCTTATAGTGTCTTCTATATAAGGAGATACTTCCTTCATTATCAATCCTCCTGGATTGGCATTCAAACTTTCATATGCGATCAAGCCTACTTGCAACCACACTTCCATTCTTTGTTGAGCTCTTGTGCACACATAAAATCTGAGAGGAAATATATCAAGCAAGATCAATGGAGATAGGAAGAATGGAGATTCAAACCCTATTGGACATGTGATGGTATAATCTTTGTGATTTCATTTGATTTGCATTGTCTTAGGTAATCTTCATATGCTATGGTGGATCTTTGTTGTTGTTAGGCTAGGGTTTTGTGGTTGAATTCATTTAGTCTTTCAATATTGTTATTCTATTTTTACCATAAACATTTTGGCACGCCCGGTGGGACCCTTGTCCCTTTTGCATTTAACATCTTTTGCAGATTTTGTGTTTTTGAAGTTGCAGATCGGACATTTTCGACAACATTTCGACATTTTTGTCTCTGCGCATTTTGGAAACATGTTTTTGTTTTTCGAACGTGTCTGTGACCTCTTTAATCACGTCTGCTTTCGACATTATTATACTTTTCATGCAGATTGCAGGGTTGCGTTTGTGTTCCTGAATCGCGTCTATGAATTTGTTGACCACATTTGTGTTCTGGGATTGCATCTGTGTTACCTAGGCGCATCTGCGATGGTTTTAGGCACGTCTGTGATCTATAAATGCGTCTGCGTTAATTTAAATCGCGTTTGTGTTTCAAATTTTTGCAATTTTCGGTTTTATTTCAAATTTCAAGGTTTTATTTCGTCATTTGGATTTCAGATCTGGTTTATTTCGGGCTAACATCTTGTGATCTAGCTAACAAATTGGTGCAACTTGTCCTTGAGGCAACATGTCTTGTTGAAAGCCCCTTTTCACAAAGTCTTTTGGATCTAAATTTTACGTAATTTGTGTGCTTGCAGGAGAGGTATTATTGCAAAACTACTAGCAAATCTTTGTTGCAAAATTTTGGTAAGGGTTTTTTGATCTTTATTGTGTGCCTTGTTTTCATAGATTACCAAACACTTCAATTGGTGCACTAAAATTGAACAAGTGTCTTCTGTGTCTTGAGCAATAGGCTCTTTTTGTTTAATCTATAGAGGGCCTGTCTCCCCGTGTGGTCATTAGGACTACTAGTGAGGAGCGAACGACCCAAGTGGTAGCGAGGAAAACCCACATCTTCGGAACCACTATAAATAACTGTATCCATGGTGAAAGCCATGGGTAACGTGTGCTGATTAGTTCATACCAACACTATGTCTTCCCATAAACCCGTTTGATCAAATCTATTTTATCAGTTGTAGGGCATAACCCCTACCGACTGGGAGCCTTCTGTATTTACAGAGCTGAAAATGCCGCATGTATGGCCACACGAGCAGATGCCCTTACTAGCACCTTTTTGTTTTAGAAAGCCAAAATCCTTCTAGTTGTTGGGGCAGGAGGTCGGACCTTTGGAGCGGCCTACACACATACGGTTCTTAGTAGAGATACAAAGTTTGCCGCAGGGAGTTTTTCATGGGGACTGATGCTTGGCTGCCCCGGAGAAGTGAGTGCCGAGGGTGGAGCTAGTGGGGTCAAACATCTAAGTATCCGCTCTAAATAGCGTAGCCTCGGGGGAAACCCCATGTGAGATCAACAACTATTATCCTGGCCAACCATAAGAATTGTGCTTGTCTTCTTTTGAACATTCAAACATTCAAGATCAAATATCAAAACATTGTGTCTTTTGTGTCTTCAAGTGTATGAAATTTGTTTTACATCAAATAACACACTTTCTTTGGAGTCATTTCGAGTCTAAACACTTGCAAACATTGAGTCCTCATCAACATTGTGTCCTTGTCACAAAAAAACAGTCAAAAATTCAGATTTGGTCACAACAACAACTTTACAAAATTGGAAAAATTGCACTTAGTTTCCAGAAACACGTCTATGTAGTGTTCAACAACGTCTGTGTCATTTAGCCGCGTCTATGAAGGGCAGAAATGTGTCTGTATTATTACAAGCAAAACTGCATTTACAAAATCTTAGAAATGCATCTGTGAAGTTTTCAAAAACATATGTGTCATTTAACTGCATCTGTGAAGTATACAGGCACATCTGTGTTCAGAATTGGAAAAACTTACAATCCAACAAAAACAAGAGCAGTCAGTTTTAGGCTCATTGAGCTTACTAGGTTATTTCTCTGGGTTTTCATCTAGCATTCAACCTATTTTTGGGTCTCACACAGTCCATCATTGCTTTACATCTTGCATTACATTCACATTTGTCTAAAATTGAGTCAAAAGGTCACTTGCTTGTCCTCATCTTGCTTTGTCAACACACTACATACAACACCATTTTGCTAAGTGGTCCCTCATCAAGGTCTATCACCTTTGGGTCTCATTTGGTCTTACTTATCATCTCTTTGGAAGCCACACCTACTCTACTACATACATACTTGGTCTTACACTTTGGACATTGCAAGTAAACCTCAGATTCATTTACAATCCAACTCTTGGTCTTCCATACTCTTTACATTTTCATTTAGTCTCACACATCTTGGTCAAGACCTAGTTCATGGTTGAAACCCATTCCCAAAAATTTAGGAGAGAAGCTAAAGAGGCTCAAGAGTCGACAAACATGAGTGCCTATGAGAATGACAATGATGTCTTTTTCAATTCTGATCATACCACATTACCTGACATGGATGGTTATAGAAACATTCAAAATGTTGAGAACATGGATAACACAAACAACAATGATACACACAATGACAATATGGACAACTTTTTCATACATTCAGCAGATGTGCAAGACTCCATTATGGATCCCCATTTTAGTCGATTGGTTAAGGAAATAATGAGGAGAGATAGACAATATTTTCTACAAGTAATGGCGTAAAGTGGAGCAAAGATTCCTCATGATTTTGACATGTCTTAAATAATGGAACATCGACCTTTGCAAGAACCTCAACTCAACATGGATCAAAGGAGGCCTAATAGTGGAGGCAATAGAGGACCACATTTTGTGCTTGAATCACCATCATCTTTTTTTCAAAAACCTGAGGTCCCCCATACACATGGTCAAGCATATGATACTCACCTTCGTAGACCATTATGGAAGTCTTACACAGAAAAATATACTCAATCACATACCAATGCTAAGGACCAACCACCAAAGCAATTGGATATCCAAAGACATGTTCAAATTTGGACACAAGGAAACCCCGCGTCAAATTTGGGGGCAACACACTAGAACAAACTTATGACATGCCTGTAGAGTATGGTATACATGGACAAAACAAATATTCCATTCCTCATCATGACTCTATACCAAGTGGTCCATATACACAGCATCACTATAGACCTCCTCCATATGAACATGAGTATGATCAATACCATCCATGTATGCAACATGCTCCTCCTCCACCAGGTGGCTCAGGCATGGGATATGGTCCAAGAAGTCGGTCTCCACCTAAGAACAATTTGGAACAACAAATTAAGGACTTACAAAAGAAAATGGAGGACATAAATACACCGAAGCCAACTGACACAATGAGAGACATATGTCCCTATCCATTTGACAAAAGCATTCCTATGCCTCCTTTTGCTAAACATTTCGTGACACCTAAGTTCGATAAGTACAGAGGGAAAGGAGACCCTAAGGCACATATAAGACAATTTTTCACGGTTTGCATTGAGGTGGCAGCAAAAGAGACATATTTGATGAGATTATTCCCACAAAGATTAGGTGGTCAAGCTATGGAATGGTTCTCCCAACTCCCACCTGGAATTAAGTCATGGGGTGATTTAGCAGAGGCTTTTATCCAACATTTCTCATACAACATAAAGATAGATATATCAGTCACCACTCTATGCAACACCAAGCAAAAGGATGGATAATCTTTTTCATCATTTTTACAAAGATGGAGAAATCTAGCTAGCAGATGCTCTTGTGAAATTTCACAAAAAAAAATGGTAGAGATGTTCACCCAGAATGTCAACAAAGACATTGGTTATGACTTGAGAAAAACTTGTTTGTCCACCTTCAAGGATGCCATTGAAAAAGGCTTAGCAGCAGAGAAGGTCTTAATCGAACAAGGAGTAATTAAGATATTCAAAGAAAACAAAGAGGACTTTAAAGGAAAAGACCAGCCAACAAAAACAAAAACACAGTAAATGATGATGTTGTTGATGCTAATACAGTAAGACCCAAATTCATTTTTTCTGGATCAAGTTCTACAAATAACCAAGTGAATAGTCAAACAACTTCGAAACCACGAAGGAAATATACCCCATTGGGAGAACCACTTGAGTTAGCTTTCAAGAAGCTAGTGGCAAACAAGATAATAACAGTTCCTGACAATCCTCCATACGAACCAAAGGTCAAACCAAATTGGTGGAATGATGATGAGTACTGTGAATTTCACAAGAGAAAAGGACATAAAACAAGAAATTGTCATCGGCTAAAGAACATCATACAAGATCTTATTGATAGAGGTGACATTGAGATTGAAGGGCATTCCTCCAATCAATAACATGAGATGTTTAAGGAACCATTCCCGAAACATGACAAGGGAAAAGCCAAAGCCACAGATGAGCATACCAACTATACCAGAGCATCCTATAACTATGATTCAACTCTTAATCACATTTTCATGGACAATTATGTCTCTACCATTATCATCAAGGACAAAACGCCTAAAAATTCTACCCAAAGACATAAGGTTGTCCTAAAAGGAATTGGATCTTCTTTTGAACCTACCTCTAAATGTGATTTCACAACTCATCGAGGTAAGGTCACTTTGCAAGGTGCTCCAGCTAAAAACACCGCTTCCTCATCAACCAAACCTGAGTATGACCTAGTAGAACTGTTGGGGAGGACGCCCACACTTATCTCCATCCTTGAGCTTTTACACATATCCCTCGCACATAAATCCATCCTTGACAAAACTTTGAGAGACACTTCCATCCCCACCGATCTGAACGTGGACCCATTTCAAGCCATGGTGGGATACCTTTTCATTCCACATTCTCTTACATTCATTGAAGCTGACGATGCCTCCGTAAGCCAACCACATAATGCACCTTTACACCTTGAAGCCTTCCTACACAAACATCAAATAAAACGAGTCCTGATAGATGGAGGAGAAGCTCTGAACATTTGTAGATTGAACACTATTAAACAATTGGGATATTTTGAAAAGGCTGTGAATTCTACACATGCAATCACCATTAAAGCATATGATGACGAAGAGCGCTCATCCAAGGGCACAATCACTTTACCTCTCAGGGTTGGGCCAATTACAAAGGATGTGGTTTGTCAAGTCCTAGACCTGGATCTCACATACAACATATTGATAGGGCATCCATGGATTCATGAGATGAGGGCAGTCCCATCTACATACCATCAATGCATTAAGTTTCCTCACAATGGAGTTGAAGTAACAGTTAATGGTGATCCTAATCCATTTAGATACTGCAATAATTTGAGACCAAAAGCCGAGACAATCATTCCAATTAATAGAGAAGCTATCCCATCTTCTGCGTATATTGACCCCGAATCATTAAAACCTTCAACATCAAAGCAAGGTGAGCTTAAAGGAAAATATTAGGACAAAGGCATGGGTGAATACACTTTGAATCAAACCATGTGCTTACAGCAAGTTATGAGTTCACCAAAAGAATATAGACGACCACATCCTTCTAAATGGGTATCTATCATTACACTAAAATGGGATCCTACTATCTTACAAAAGTGGGGTGAGATGGAAGAAGAAGAGTTATACAAAATGCTTTACAAAGACCCTAAAGATGGTACACAAGATCACATCAACATACCATGTGAAAAATATGGCAAAGGATTCAAGATCTTGCAAAAGTTTGGGTATGATGGTAAAAGTCCTCTTGGCTTAATAAAAGAAGGTATCACTCAACCTTTGCAACCAGAATTGACATTTAAAAATCAGCGCTCGAAAGGGCTTGGTTTCATCTCTTCCAGGGTAAACACTCACAAATTAGAAGAAACATTACAAATCATGATTTCCAATGATCAATAAGACAACCGCTATTCCACCGACTCTAATGGATGGGAATGGGGTTTAGACAAATCCTCCAGTGACTATGAACTCACCGAGACTTTCAAAGAACCAGGTGAACCCACAGAAGAAGAGGAATTTCATAAAAAATTCAAAGTTGGTCAAGAAGCAACTCTCGAGGATCCCACACAGTCTTTGTCTTTAGGTTCTAGGTCGAAATCACGAAGAATGAGGACACCCATTCCGGAATGCGCTTTTAGTAATGATAATTTGGACTCATTCACAATCGAGACAGATGAGGAGAGTGCCAACGATGACCTCGACAACTACCTTGACATACCTGAATATAACTGTATCTGCACCCTAACACCCGATGACTTCAAAAACATTGAAGGCCTTCCCCTTGTTCACCACCAACTTATTGACTGGGACCATGAAGGACCTGTACAATTCAACACATTCCAAAATGATGAAGCTTTTATCGACTATTTATGCATACGAGATGATCTTCTGCTTGGGGACCATAAGGTGGGATACACTATAGAACTCAACAACGTGGCATATTTTGGTGAGGGTGTTGGGCCTTCCATTCGCAAAACTGTAAAAATAAAAACAAATCAAGGGTTTTGCAGTGAAAACCACATTGTGGCACTGTTTGACCCCAAAAAATAAAAAAGAAAGGACATATCTGAGGGTGAAAACCTCTCTGAGGCACCCGAAGATGGAAGGCTCGACATTCTCCCAACATTATATGAAGAAAAATCATCTATGTTCGTGGAGAAGACCATCAAAACAAACATTGGTACATAAGAAATTCCACATAACATATTCCTGGCACGATCTCTGACAAAGGGAGAAAGATCGAAGTTCATAAGTTTCTTCATAGAGCGACAAATCAATTTTGCATGGTCATATGCCGATATGCCTGGACTGGATCCGAATTTAGTAATGCATCATTCGACAGTTATATTAGGATTCCCACAGATATTGAAAGGGGGGGGGGGGGAATCAGTATCTAACCGGTAATACGATTTTCTTAATTTAAAACATGTAGAGCATATTAATACTGTGTACCGGTAAACTGAAAGTAATGCAATAAACAAAGACAAAAGCAACCACATGAAAAACACACCATAACACAATATTTTAACGAGGAAACCCGGTGTGGGAAAAAACTCAATGGGATTTGTGACCCACAATATTCACTTACTGGCCAATAAGAGAATATTACTGCTACAAGAGGGGCCTGCACATGCAGGAAGGCCAAGTGCCTAGAGCTCACTGCTCAATTACAAAATGGGAAGTCTCACTGACTTACAAAATGGATTATATAAATCTAGTGTCTTGTACTGCTTCAAAATAGCATCTATAATGCCAGATCCAGTACCCGTTTCTGCTCTGCTTCTTACATAAACCCTTAACCTATAATTCGCATAATAGGTCTGCCTTATTTCGCTGAATTACATTCCTCTATACTTACATAATTATTCTACAATGATCTCTCTTATATAAGAGTCATTTTACAACTTGCCAAGTCGGCTTACAATGATTTTACAATAATAAATAAAATATATTAACAACAAAATTCCTGTCGGCTTCTGTGCCGGTATGCTTCCTTTCACTACCGGTGCCGGTGGTCTGTGTGCCGGTGTAGAATCTAACTTTGTTGGTGCTAGTGGATTGCCTTGCCGGTGTCATAGGATTGTAAGGTTGCCATCAATGACAAAACCTTCAATCACCTACAATGTCTCATTGAAGTGTGCATTTGCCAACAAGTTAAACCAGGGGCAAAGCCAGTGAAACAAAAATTAAGAAAGATGCATCCACAAGTGGCATTATTAGTCAAGGCAGAGCTTGAAAAATTATTGGATGTCGGATTCATATGACCCAATGATTATCCTGAATGGATATCCAACTTAGTACTAGTCAGTAAGCCAGATCACAACATCAGAATATGTATAGATTTCAGAGACATCAACAAAGCTTGTCCTAAAGATGACTTTCCATTACCAAACATAGACCTGATTGTAGATCTCACAGCAGGTCATGCAATGTTATCTTTGATGGATGGATTCTCTGGCTACAATCAAATAAAAATAGCATTTAAGGATCAACACAAAACAACATTTACTTGTCCCTGGGGAACTTTCTGCTGGAATGTCATGGCCTTCGGGCTAAAGAATATAGACACTACATACCAACGAGCCATGACTACTATCTTTCATGATCTCAAGCACGTAACTATAGAAGATTATGTTGATGACCTCTTGGGAAAATCAATAGACAAATATACACATTTGGACATCCTTTCAGTCATTTTTGATCGGTTGGAAAAATACAAAGTAAGACTAAACCCCAAGAAATGTGTCTTTGGAGTAACCTCCGGGAAGCTCCTGGGATTCATTGTTTCAAAAAGAGGAATTGAAGCCGATCCAGCAAAAGTCAAAGCGATCCTAGAAATGCCACCACCAAGGAATATCAGTCAACTTTGATCTTTACAAGGAAGACTCCAGTCCATACGACGGTTCATAGCACAACTTGCAGATAAATGCCATCCTTTTCAACACTTGCTACACAAAAACATCAAATTAAAATGGGATGATAATTGTCAACAGGATTTTTAGATACTTAAAGATTATCTTCTGAATCCACCAGTCTTGATGCCATCAGTCCCAGAACAACCCCTATTACTCTACATATTAGCCACATCAATAGCACTGGGGGCACTCTTAGCACAACAAGATGTTGAGGGCAAAGAAAATGCAGTTTATTACATTAGTTGTACTTTGGTTGGTTATGAGCTAAACTACACACCAATTGAGTGTGCGTGTCTTGCTATGGTTTTTGCTTCACATAAATTAAGACATTACATGCTAACTCATAAAACTAAGCTGGTCACAAGGATCGATCCATTAAAATACCTTCTCAATAAGGTGACGCTTACTGGCAGACTAGCCAAATGGGTGATGCTCTTGAGTGAATTCGACATTGAGTATGTGGATAGAAAAACAATAAAGGGACAAGCTATCGCAGATCAGTTAACAGATGCACCCATGATAGATGATGTTCCTCTAATTTCAGAATTTCTAGATGAATCCATCGTGACGATATCACACACAAAGCCTTGGCAATTGTACTTTGACTGCTCATACACACAACATGGTGCAGGAGCTGACATCCTCTTTATCACACCTCAAGGGGATTCCATTCCAAAATCATGTCGATTGTCATTTCCTTGCATTAATAACATAGCAGAATACGAGGCATTAACAACTAGATTACGCATTGCAGTTCAGTGGAAGATCCAATAACTTCATGTTTTTGGGGACTCTCAACTAGTAATTCATCAAGCAACTGATGACTACCAAACAAAGGATGAAAAATTAATGCCTTACAAGAAAATGGTAGATGACTTCAAGTAACATTTCATGAAGTTAACCTTTGAGCAGATACCAAGAGAGAAGAATCAAGTCGTAGATGCCATGACCACTATTTCTTCACTGATCAATCTATCGCAGAATGAAACCCACTATGAGTTCTTGGTGGATAACCTTTTGGTTCCCTCGTATGAGATCACTCCTACTACGATGATATGCGTTGTTGGTCGTGATTCCCAGTTATATGGTTCCATTTTCACATACCTTCACAACAACATCCTTCCTCCTGACTTATCCAACAACCAACATCACACTTTCATTCGCCAATCTTCTTGATACGTCATTTTAGCCGATATCCTATACCGTCGAGGTCTAGATGACACTCTTCTTAGACGTTTAGAAAGGGATGAAGCTTAGATTGCGTTATGCGAAGTTCATGAAGGGATATGTGGTCCACATTCTAGTGGTCCTACCTTAGCCAAGAAACTCATCAGGACTGGATATTACTGGCCCAATATGGAAAAAGATTCATATCAGTTTGTCAAGAAATGTAAGCAATGCCAAATTCATGGAGACCTTATTCATGCACCAACACAAGAACTTCTGCTGATTGTGACTTCTTTGCCCTTTTGTTAGTGGGGACTTGATCTCATAGGGAAGATTCACCCTCCTCCTTCCAATGGCCACAAATTCATTATCATTGCCACATAGTAATTCACAAAATGGATTGAAGCCATGCCTCTTACACAAGTCACTGGAAAATAGATTGCTACATTCATTCTCAACTATATCATTTGCCGGTGCGGTATTCCTCTTTCCATCATCACCAACAACGGACGTCCCTTCAAAAACCAGGATGTTTTTGAACTTTGTGATTGCTTCCATATTACTCATCGTTTCTTCACTCCCTATTACCCCCAAGGTAATGGTCAAGCTGAGGCGTCTAATAAAACTATTCTTAAAATTCTCAAAAAGACAGTCGATGATGCTGGCCGAAATTGGCACATCCAACTTAATCCCGCACTTTGGGCTTATCACACAAGTGTTCGCACACCTATAGGAGCCACACCTTATTCACTTGTCTATGGCGCTGAAGCTATCTTGCCTATCGAGGTTGAGCTACCATCTTTACGAGTCTCTTTGCATAACATTATCGGTGATGAAGACTACAGGGTCTCTTGCTTACAAGAAGTAGAACTATTGGATTAACGAAGACAAACTGCTTTTAATCATCTCAAGGCTTATCAACAACGAATGAGTTGCACTTACAATCATAAGGTAAAGCATCACACATTTGAGGTAGGTGACTTAGTTCTCAAAGGAAATCCTAAAAATCAGCAAGACAAAGAGAAGAAGGGCAAGTTCGAACTAAATTGGCTTGGTCCTTACATCATTACAGCAGCCTATGGATTCGGTGCATATCAACTCTCAACCCCAGAGGGCGAACCTTTGGAGGATCCTATCAACAACATGCATCTTTGCAGGTTTTACACATAGCTCTTCAACATATCTTCAATTAAAAAAAAAAAAAAAATCAAAAATACAAAAAAATCATAAAAATAAAAAATCGTTACTTGGTGAAAACCTGACAAACAGGTGCCTTGTGACACAAAAAAATTTGAAAAAAAAGAAAAAAAAAGAAAAACATTTCGTCGAACGGTGAAAACCACTCTGGTAGCACCCTGGGCAAGTACCATGGTGAAAACCGGGTCACCGATGCCATGTGTAGAGACATTGTTCCTCACTCCTTCAGGATTCAATGTCATCCTTTCACTTTGCACACACTCACAACCTATCCATCCATAATAAACTTACCCATTCCCATCATGGCTTGTTATTGATCTACCTAAGATTGGTTACCCATTCATAATAATCTCTTCTTTTCACCCCTTTCCATCCATAATAAATCAGCTCCTATCTGTGGCTAAGGCAAATCCTAAGTCTAGTGATGGGTGTGGCACTAAGAGCATCCCACGTTCCGAGGAGTCCAGTTTCTTCCAATTTTCTTCAGTCTATCTGTGCACAATCCACAATAAAGCAACACTTGCATCGCCAATCTCCAATAAAGTTCTATCTTCCCCGAAATAAAGTATCAGCTTCATGGATTCAGTCAGTTTCAGATAAGACAAAACAACAACAATGTGTTCAACAAATCAAATCTTTCAACAGACTCAGACAACATTATGGTTCAGTGCTATCTATCATTTTGTGAGAGTAAACATTGTGACCACAATCAAATAGACTTATACAAGTGACAAGAGACACTAAATTTGAGGACTATAGTGGATGTTGGTGTCGAGTCTTAGTTTTCTTTTGATTTTATCTTTTGGTGACATGTCTTTTAGCTTTTCTGGGATGTTTATGACTAGATATTTTATCTCCAGGATGTCTTTGACTAGAAAGGCAAGGATGGGGTATCGTCACCTCTTTTTCTTTGCTGTTTGTGGATTGTCTCTTAGTAATGCTATGACTTGTTCAAGGATATGAGGACACTGGGAGTCTATTGTGAATTGGGGCATTCCTTGTTTGTAACTATCTGATCTCCTTGCAAAACGGGTACAATGACTTTCTGGGTCGAACATATATCTGGATTGTCATAACCCGTTTGCCATAATAAAGCTCAATGATGATAAAGCACACAAATCTCTTTCACTTCCATATCTTCTACCTTCCATCCACCTTTCTTGATTGACCTCCATCATCCTTCTTAAGTCTGTGTAGCCTGCTATCATATGACTGAGTATAATGATACGCCAAAAATATTTGCATTTCATGTAGTTTGCACCTGCATTACTATTTATTAACATTTCATACATACATACAGATATCACAATTGCATCACATCATGCACACATCACATGTTAGCACATTTTACATCCTCATCATATTCATCTGCATTTCATACATTCACATTTGCATTTTCATAAAATATAAAACATAAAAGAACAAAAATACATTGCATTCCATCATGTACATATTTGCATCCATATCATAAAATCATCATCACAAGACATATAAAAGCATCACATAGGTACACATGCATATAGCTTCCGCAAAGATGAATCATCTCATATATATATCAAAATGATAAGTGTCATGATACAATGATGTCAAAATCATATGGCTACAATCACTTGAAGGTGTTATCATACAAAATGGTATAAAAATAATACATAGGGAGCCCTCTAAGGCTATGATGAACTCCCTCCCTTGGAGCCAGCTGGCCTCGACAAAGTTTGAGCCCTGGAAGGACCCACCCCAGGATCATCTCTCCTGCCCCCTCTATTTGGTGGTGGTGGAGGACCCCGACCCCACCGCTAGATGCCTGTCTCCTGTCTCTCCCTCCAGAGGTCGTCACAGTCTGTGATGGTCTTTGGAAGCTCCTAGCCCACTGATCTGGTGGCACCAATCCATAATAAAGGTCTCTCCAATAGGCTATCTCCTCCTCTGCCCACAAAACATAGGCGTATCCAGCCCCTGTGTCCTATGCTGCCTGCCTCCCTGCCCTTAGTGCTGTCTCAGCCTCTGTATAGCAATGAATAGCCTGATCCCTCTCCCGCTCAGTATCCCTCAACTGTCTCCTGAGTCTAACTGTATCCCTCTCCAGATCCTAGATCTCATCTGCTTGTCCCTGGTAGATCTCCCTCAAGGATAGTAGCTCATCCTCCTCCTCTCTCCCCTCACCCTGTCTTTATGGCTGCTCCTGTGGCTGCTCCTATCCTTGTCCCCGTCCCTATACCTGTCTGGGAACCTATGCTACTGGCACCTGTAATGACAATCCACCTCAGCCCCTCACTACATGAGCCTGATGAGCCTGTTTCTCCTCTCTGCCCTCTCTCCTTTGAGCCACTCTCCTCTCTACCACTACGCCCCGCCTCCTTTGTCGACCTCTACCTCCGCCATCTCTGCTATCATCTCCATCACCTCCACCGTCTCCATCTATCGACTCCCCTGGATCCGTCAACCATGGAAACGAATGCTCTACCCAATATGCAATATACTCTGCATCCATCACTGCATCCTCCACATCTGCCCATATGTCCCAAGGCATGGGAACCATCTCCTGCAACTGTGTCACTGCTTGATCATAAGACAATACAGACCCAAATGCACCTGATCCCTCACTGTTTGTGCATACATCCCTGAACCCCATGGCACCCGCTGTATCCTGCCGAACTGCCTGCATACCCTGTCTATCAATTGCTTCTCAATAATATACGGTGTTTGACTAATCAGATACCTGCTCCTGAACACATATGGTAGCTCCACTGCATCATCCTCACAGTCCCGGTACGACCTCCATACCACATTGTCTATCTCGTCAATCACCCTACGCCAATACTCCAGCCTCCTAATCCATGGTTGTGACGTAATCATACCATATAGGTGTACATAAACTGCACCCATTTCCTTTGCCTATAAAGTGTATCAGATGTGTAACTGACAGATGCTCATATTCCCATACCTGCAACAAGGTCACCCCACATCCCAATCCTGCTGATCCATGATACACAAACTAATGCAACTCATAATACAAGTGTGCCAGCAGACACGACCCCCATGCAAACCTAGTGTGCTCAGTCACCAATGTCTCTAGTGTCCTCTCCCATCCCACAACCAACCCTCACGTCACCCTGTCCAGACAGAGGAACCCACTGATCACTCCTGCCAGCACTGCCAGTAGCACCAATCCTGTCTATGTCATGGTGTTCCAAGCCACATGTCTAGCCCTCATCTCCAGTCCTAGATCCTGAAACACTCGTCTCAATGCATCATGTCTCTATCTCGATCGTAAGGAACTAACTCCCCAACAATTGATATCCTCAGTATCCTATATACATCCTCTAAGGTGACTGTCATCTCACCCATCAGAAAATGAAACGTGCATGTCTCTGAGTGCCATCTCTCAGCTAAAGCAGTCAACAACCCCATGTTCTTCCGAAACTCAAGCACATACATAATGTATCGCAGTCCCATAGCCTCCACTGCTGCTCTATCCTTGAGTGTCATCTCTGGTCGTAAACTCTGAGTTGAAGGAAATCTTTTCCATGACTCTAACATCGATAGGTCCTCCTGCAGTCAAGCAAATTAATTGTGTTAATCCTAGTGGCATTCCCTATTCATCGCAAAGTGCTGCTTTTTATCCTAGTGCTTATATCTATCATATGACACTCTATCCTAGTGGCATTCCCTGTTCATCCTAAAGTGCTTCTTTTTATCCTAGTGCTTATATCTATCATATGGCACTGTATCCTAGTGGCATTCCTTGTTCATCACAAAGTGTTGCTATTTATCCTAGTGGTACTCATTGTTTATCACAAAGTGCTGCTCTTCTATCCTAGTAGTACTCCCTGTTCATCACAAAGTGCTACTTTGATCCTATCTTTTAGGGCATCTACTTGAGTGTATCCTCTTGAGTAGCTTATCCAATTGGTAACGTATGTTCTATCACAAAATTGTCAATTTCAGCCTAATCCAATTGGCAACGTATGTTCTATCACAAGATTGTCAATTTCTATGGTACTTCCTGTTCATCACAAAGTGCCTCAATTTATCCTATCTAGGGCCTCTACTTGAGTGTATCCTCTTTAGTAGTTTCCTGATTGGCAATGGATGTTCTATCACAAAATTGTCAATCCTAGCCCTATCTACTATCCTAGTCTTCCCTAGAGGACCTGTTTGAGTGTATCCTCTCAGCAACTTATCCAATTGACAAAGTATGTTTATCAAATAACTGTCGATTCAACCTTGAAGACCTAAATGTGCATTTACTTCACAACATGCTTGCATACTTCACAAACATGCCTGCTCTGTACAGGCGCGCTTGAATCACACAGACGTGCCTGTGTTCGACACAGACATGCCTGTCTTGCACAAACGTGCCTGCATTTCACATACATGCTCACATCTAACAAAGAAGCTATTACAACCATAGACGCGCTTGGCACCAACATAGACACGCCTATCCTACCCAGACACGCCTTAGCATTTTTTCCCCCTGCTTGACATTTTTTGCAATCTACCTAATGCGCATTTATTACCCTATCTAACATGCATTTATGACAATAGTTAATGCAACAAGGTACAAGGAGGTTTTGTGGTACTCACCGACTCTCCTGCATCTACTAGCCTCTGATATCGACGAACGCGATCAAATCTATGCACCAATGCCATCGCTGTTGACTTCTCTCTACTCTCTCTGCACTCTGATCTCCTGGATGTGTGGATGACAATGAGGATGTTTTCTCTCGTAATCTATCTTATAGACTACCCTAGCTCTCGTTTCCCGAGTCAGTCTTCTTTATCCCATGAATTTGTCACTCTATCATATCTTGTCAGTCCTTTCTAGCCTTTCTTTTTTATCGATAAATTGTCTACGATCTTTTTAGACATTTTCATCCAATCTCTCGAGGGGGCATATCATTCCCATCTTGGGGCAACTTTGTATCAAATCATATTATCTTCTTTGAAACAACGCGACAAGTTGTATTGTCTCAAAGAGGGACAAAATGTAGACACCTAAAATTGTCTTGTCTAATTAAATAAATATTTTTATTTATTTAATTATTTTAGCCCAATTATTCTATTAATTAAATAAATCTTTATTTATTTAATTAATTCATTTATCCTCTTCTAGCCTTATTTCTCATTTAAATAAATACTTTTATTTATTTAAATTATCCTTTCCTAAATTAAATAAATACTTTTATTTATTTAATTTATGCCACTTCTTCTATTAATTAAATAAATCTTTATTTATTTAATTAATTCATTAGCCTTTTCTACCCATGACACATGCCATTCATCTCTTAATTCCTACACTACCTACCATCTTATTATTTTCTTATTTCTTTTACCTACCCTCTAATCATAGCCGACCATTTATCTTTTACACCTCTCAATCTTATCCCTCTATTTCTTACAGTGTCTTCTATATAAGAAGATACTTCCTTCATTATCAATCCTCCTGGATTGGCATTCAAACTTTCATATACAATTAAGCCTACTTGCAACCACACTTCCATTCTTTGTTGAGCTCTTGTGCACACATAAAATCTGAGAGGAAATATATCAAGCAAGATCAATGGAGATAGGAAGGATGGAGATTCAAACCCTATTGGACATGTGGTGATATAATCTTTGTGACTTCATTTGATTTGCATTGTCTTAGGTAATCTTCATATGTTATGGTGGATCTTTGTTGTTGTTAGGTTAGGGTTTTGTGGTTGAATTCATTTAGTCTTTCAATATTGTTATTCTATTTTTACCATAAACACATACTTTGTAAGAAGACATCAGATGCATTACATGTAGCAAACCTATTTTTCAAGGAAGTGGTAAGATTGCATGGATTACCTAAGAACATAGTTTCAGACATAGACACTAAGTTTGTTGGCTATTTTTGGAGAACACTTTAGAAGAAGATGAAGATAGATTTGAAGTTCAGTTCTACTTTTCATCCACAAACTCATGGACAGATAGAAGTAGTCAATGAGAGTTTGAGAAATTTGTTTAGATGTTTAGTGGGAGATAAAACCGCTACTTGGAATTTGATCCTTGCACAAGCAAAATTTGCCTACAACAATTCAGTGAACAAAAATATCGGTAAAACACCTTTTGAGATTGTTACCGGAGTGCATCCTAGAGGAATAGTAGAATTGAGAGACACTAGCAATGAAGACTAGAAGAGTTCAGAAGCAGAAGATTTTGCAGATCACATGACAACATTGCATATTCAGGTTAAACAACATTTGGAAGACATGAACAACAAATATAAAGAGAAGACAGATGAGAAGAGGAGACATAAGGAATTTGAAGTTGGTGATGAAGTGATGGTATATTTGAGAAAAGAGAGATTCCCAGTTGGAACTTATAATAAGTTGCAGATGAAGAAGTTTGGACCCTATAACATTTTGAGAAAGTCTAGTTCTGGAAATGCATATGAAGTGGAGCTACCAGATAGTCTAAGTATTTCACCTGTATTCAACATTGCAAATCTTCATGAGTACCATGAACCAGAATTCAGTGAGGATAATGTTGCAGACCTTGAGAAACAATTGCCTCGGAAGGAACCAGATCAAATTGAAGAGATTTTGGACAGCGGGATTGGGCATAGTACCCGGAACAGTCTGTACAAAGAATATCTTGTGAAGTGGAAGAGCAAACTAGTTGAAGATTCATCTTGAATTTCTTAGACAGAGGTAGACCGCATTGGTTTCCCTCTAACCCCCAAAAAGTGAGAGGATCACTTTCATTAACCCCGAATGTTTGATGCAGGAGCATCCCTGGTTCACAACAATCTTGCATCAACCAAAAGCATTTTCCTTTCTGTTTTGTTTTCTGTTTGCAGTTTCACTAGGATTTGGCTCACCAGATTCTGTGGAGTTGGATTCTACTTGAAGCCTTGATCATCTTTCTTGCTTTCAAACCACATCTCATTTGGATCACTTTTCGACAAGATATTGCTACCGGTTTCCATGACATTTTCTTGTTACCGGTTGCCTGAGACCTATTGAGGTGATCTACCAGAACCCATTCCGAAGCTTGTGGAGTCTTGAGCGTTGATCTCGATGTTTCTTGGCGTGTGACCGACCTTCTATGTTTCATCCTTTGGATTTTTCGGAGGAATCTCTTGGCGGAGGCCGACCTTGTTTATTTTGTACGTTAGGTCTTGTTCTTCAGGTTTTGATCCCTTTTGGGCCAACTGGATCCTTTGGATTGATATATATATATATATATATATATATTTGTAATCATGCTTTAGAATGTAATCAATTAGAATCAATCAGAGTATTAGATATATAGATTGTGCCTAGAAGATAGATCTTTCATTTCAAGGTTCCGATTGTGACCTATTCTACCAAGCCTGTGTGTCGGTATGTTGTAACCTGGTTGTTATTGGTTCGTTGTAATCAAATTTTATGCAATAAAACTATATGTTTTGCATTGCCTCCATCATATATATGTGTTTCCGTTGTGTTTACTCTTGCTGACTGGTCCAGATTGATCTCGTTGAGGTTCCTCCTCACCGGTGACTGCTTCATATCTTCCTAATTTTAGTGCACCTTTTATTAATCTAAAAAATCTACCTGCATAGCTTAATTGGAACCCATTTATTTTCCACATACCTAGGAAGCTTTAGAGGAAAACGATCAAAGCCTACCTAGATATAGGTAAAGATAGGAAGTTGAATGAAAAAGTTCCCATACTTGATTAGTTGAGAAGCTTCAAGAGATATTCTCACTTTTGGATACCCTTGTAATTCCCTTACCAAGCCCATGGTGAATACATCATTAACCCTTCTAAAATTAATATCTCTGTTATAGTTGTAAATCTAGGTAGAAATCATATATCTGAATATCTTCTTCAAAATCTTCTACATAATTGAGTCTAGTTCAATGTCTAGTGCATGCTAGGGCATAAAACAAGTAAGATGACATGTAGAAACATTTTTTGAACGGAATGAAGTGAACATGCCTTGCAACTTGTCACTAATTAATGGTTCCCAATCCAAATACATTTTTCCGGCATATATGACTTTGACGAAAAAGAACATCCACTCATCCAGATTCAGACCATCCTCGTGTCCACGTAACCGATGTAACAAGACATTGATGTTTGCAATTTCTCCTTTAAGGTGGGACCTATGTATGATTTTGGGAAACTTTGATTTCCCTTTCTATGGTGGTGAGAACCATTCTTTAGAAATCACATTTCTCCATGTGCCCTTTTTAGCATTTAACTCACATTGTGATGACACAAATTCCCAATGGGAATACACTTCTCTATTTTGGAGCAGAAAACAATTCTGTATAGTGGCATAGTCTAGGGTAATAAGAACTTGATTATCCGTAGTCTTCACTTCCTTGGTATTTGGATTGTACCTATTAATACACTCCAACACTAGCTTGGGGCATTGTGCAGATATTGGTAAAGCGACGACTCCCAGCAAGCCACTTTCTACTAATCTCTGAGTGATTTGGTGCTTGTTAGGGTTCTGCACCTGCTGCCAAAATTTATCTAAATTCATAGAATTGAGCTTTGCATCCCCTACTTTTGGCAATGAGCTAGATAGCCCATCTAAGTGTTCATAACCCTGATATTTGATTTTCATCCTTCACAATTTACAAGTTTCTACAATACTTGGTCAAAAAACCTCAAGAATAATCGCTATTGTGCTTTATATAATACCCTCAGAGAAAATTATGAAAAGAATGTGAATACTCTATGATTTTGAGCTATTTACCTCTTTACTAGCTCGTGTATCTGCTTAGTGTGAGTAGGGTGCTTTATCTTTCTCCTAAATCTCGCTTTTTAGTCACAATTGAGCTTCAAAATGATGTTTTCTAGGGCTAAAATAAGGATGAATAAATCAACCTACAAGTACATTTAATGCTCAACTACTTTGGCTTCGTCAATAAATGTTGTGCATTTAAAATCTACACCATTTTACTTTTGAAGCTTTAAACACATTATCGGGTTCCGTCTTTTGTTTTAGAGTTTCACTTAGATCAATGCTTAAAAAATGGGACCTTTCCTTTGTTTGGAGTTTTAATGGTCATCAAACTTTTAAGTGGTTCCTAGTGCTTTGTTGGAGTCTGATTCATGCTCTAGAATTCACTTTGGATGGTTGTGAGCAAGTCTCTCACCAATAACTCTCTTTATGTCTTAGAAAAGAATGGTTTATAATAAGATGTCACCGAATGCCTCCAGTTCTTGAACCCACCTTTAGACTCAAAAATTTTCATAAGAAACTCCCATAACTTCCATTGAGTTCCAATGGTACTTCTTGAATAAAAAATTTACAACTTTACATTCGATACTTTGCATTTGTTGGACACTGTTGTTGCTAGGATATGTTGTTGTCATTGATGTCAACATATTCCTGTGATTTATTGCTCTGATGGTTGCAGATTGGTTTATTGGGATCATGGTTCGGTATATGGAGTATTTATAGTATCATTATATCTTTCTATATTGGTTTCGGTGATCCATAAGCTTAATTGATCATATCATATGATCCGGTTTATAGTTTGTTTTTTCTGATCAGTGCTTTGCAGAGTTCGGTATTTCCTTCGGTATATTCTGGTGTGATCAGATTTTGAGTTGAGATTTTGGGAGATTGTTAGGGATGTTCTTGTGTATCTTCGTTTCAATTGGTTCATGATTTGGTGCTCTACAAGTTATCTTTCCTCGTGACAATTGTTGCTGTTTGAGTGTTCTTGAGTTCCAGATGTTGATTGATGAAGATTTGATAAGTGGTGTTGGTGCAACTGTTACAGATGATTCTAATGTGCTTGATGGTGTTTCCTAATTGTGTCCTATTTGTTCTGATGGTTTGCATTGATCCTTGTGTGCATTCTTGGTGATTTTGCTGAACCGGTGATATTCTTCGTGTTATGCGGTATTGTTGGTGGTGTAGCGTGTTGCGGTTGATCTTGGCGTGATTTCCAGTGGTGTTGCGTGTTTGAACATTTGGTTTAGGTCCATGTTATATCATGTATATCATAATATTGGTTCAGTGGTTGATCTTTGTATTGTGTGATGCAATTTTGTAATTGTGAGTTGAGGGTTTGGCCGATCTTGTAGTCAAGGTTGACGAATTGTATAAATCGATGATAAAGTCATGTAAGTTTGGTATCAGTGTTGTGTTTGCATTAACAGAGAATGGTAAAGGTGCAAAAAAGTGAATACATGCTTCGTCCTTATGATTGAGTAGAGATTGGAGTGTTGCAGAGTAGACAAATGTGCTTAACTGGAATTGTCATCAGGCATTTGCAGATTCTATTCTTTCAATTCATTTGATTCCGGATTGTTGTTTGAATATTTTGTAAGTCAGTGAGACTTCCTTGAAAGGTAGTGAACCTTCCTTGAGGGTTGTAGCCTTATGGGTTATTGTATTTTGAGCAGTGAGCTCTAGGCAGTGAGCTTGAATGCAAGTGCATTCCCCATTGTAATTATTTTCACATACTATTGCAGAGTATTATCTTATTGTGGGTAGGTTCCCACCATTCTTTTCCCCTTAACCGGGTTTTCCACATAAAAATATTGGTGTTGTGTGGTGTGATATCAATTTGCTTATCTTTTTGTTTCTACACTTAATCAGATTTGTATTTGAGGTTAAGTTTGTTAACCCGGTGAAAACTAATTCACCCCCCCACCTCTCAATTTTCCTTCATTGTTGTTGCCAACATTGTGGTACCATTATTAATGTCGAAGCTTGACAAAGGTTCAATAACCAATGTCAGAGTCCAACACTCCATTTTGAACTTGGACTTAAACACTTGGGTAAAGATTTTTGGAACAAAACTGAGGTTCAATTTTACATCCTGAAACCCCACAAGGGCAATACGTTGAAAACTTAATGTGAAGTAAAGTGTCAAAGACTGAACCAAGAGTGGAACTTTTGAACAAAGCCAACAAAATACAAAAGATAGAAAGAAATGAAAGCTTGATTAGTTCTTAATGGGTTGTTGGAGACCGATAGGTGTGTTTTGGAACTGGACTTAAATATCGACGGCTTAGAAGGGTGCCTCTCATAACAGGTAAAAGTATCAGGTGAAGTTAAGTTTTGAATGGAAACTAAAACTTAAGTAACAAAGGACAAGGGTGACCTAAGTGAAATTGTCTGACATTTTCGAGCCTAGATTTCAAACACAAGTTCCTCTTTGGCTCCTCTTTTCAGATCTATACTTATGTCTAAACATTTGATCTAGGACTATTTGTGCATGCCGATTACCACCAATTTCACATCTTTAGCCCTAGATCTTGCATTCAATTTACATCTTTTCATAGCTCATTTTCAACTCAATTTAAGGAAAACTAAACTCACCTTGTGCTTTTTCCTTTTCAATCAAATTTGAGATTGAGCCAAGTAGATCCATTCTCCTTCCAAATTTAATTGTCGAGGAAGTAGGTTTAGTTCCTAGTTTGCATGCATAAACTTGCGAACCCCATTTTTCATAATTACAAAATCACATTTATTTTAATTTGTGCTTTTAATATCATATTTAAGTATTTAATGTGCAATTAGCTATTGGTATGAACATGTTTAAAGTTGCTTGCATTTTGTTTAGATCACTCTTTTTCCTTTTGTTTGGACTCAATTTGATTGATTTTGTCCATTATGCAATTACTAATGTAGAAATGGCATATTTCATGTTAAAGTTGATAATGACATGAGCATCGATTGAAAGTGACTTTGCATATCTTAAGGTTATTAATCCAATCTATAGATTATCACTCTCTACTTTGGGCTGAATTAACAACACAATTTTGAACTTTGTTTAGACCCATAATGCATATTTGACCCTTACTAAATGGGCACAAGTTGATTTGCTACCAACATGCTAGTATTTGCTGATTGGATAGGCAATTTGTATGCAATGGTGCTTTATAAAAATGATAAAATTTTAATTCAATTTTAGGGATAAACTCATCTCTTGTTCGATTATCACATATTACCTAAAGAGTATTGCTGTAGTGTCAAAAATTGCATACCTCTTTGTAATTTTACCTACATCTTTTGTAACCACTTTGGTGTCCATTCCCCTAGCACATGAGTAGGCTCATTTCAACCCTTGCATCAACCTTTTCCCTCTCAGGATGCTCAAGACCCCCTTTTCAGCAGCCCCCTTGTTGCGTTAGTATTGTTAGCCACGCGTCTCCCTTTTCACTTGCTGTTTTCGAGCGTGATTCATTTGGACACTAGCACGCCACATGGATGTCTGCGTGCCGTACATTCGTCCTATGATATCTTAACATTCAAATGTCGATTCTGAGCACACCTTTCCACTTGTCACTTGCGTATGTCAATGGAAATGGCTCCGAACCTTTCAAATGGCTTGCGACCCTCTCTTTCACTCCTCTTCTCTCATTTTAAATTCATCTTTTCTCTCTATTCAGGCTCTCTTGGTCATTCAACCTCTATAGCTTCTCAAAGCTCTCTCTCGGCTCTCACAACTTGCTCTTTCTCTCTCACTCACTTACTACAATAGTATCTAGTTTGCTACAATACTCTCAAGCTCTCTCAAGCTCTCTCAATATCTCTTGCAACTCTCCTGGCTTTCTCAAGCCTCTTTGGTAATATCTTTCTATCACTCTATATATCTCGTCTTTGGGCATCTTAGGATTTATCACATCCCTTGTCTATTTTATCATTCTAGCATTTATCTTTTATTCTATTAATCTATCTAGGTTGTCTGTGGAGGTGGAAACACCAAAATGGGGGTCTGCTGACTCCAAAATAGAACCCCCAACATTTTCCTTCTTGCTTGTGTGTAGGTTTATAATCATAGGAAGAAGATCATTTAGTTGGAGGCTTCATATTGTGGACCTGTCATGAGCTTCCTTCTTTTCCCTCTTCTCAAGTCATTCTAATATTTCTCATTCGGCGTTATTAGTCTATCTTGTTGTTTTTCTACGTTCATTTAATATTATAATTGTAATTGCAACCCCCTATGGTTTTTGTGTTCTGTCCGTACTGGATGACAGCGTGTCGCACTGATGCCCAGCTCCGCACAACCATCCTAAGGACAAAGACTCAATAGAGTCATTAGGGAGTCTCGTCTGCAGTTTGTTAGCTTAACTCTGTTATTTTTATCCCCTGGCTCACCTTAGCGCCAGTTTGAGTGACGTAGCGACAAATTGATTTGTCCTCTGAGATTCATCATCTTGGAGGTGACAAATCCCCTCCTCTATATTTTGGTGAACCCGACGTGAACAATTCTTCAGTAACATTTTTAGAGAATTCATTATCATTCCTTCATTCATTCAATATCCCCCTTAAAAAAAAAGGCAATTCTAAATCTTTCCCCCATTTTAATGGTTTGTCAGTGTTTGGCCGACAAATTTATGCATTCTTTCTTCAGTTTAAGTTTATGAATTTCAAAATGCATATGTTATCTTCTGTTATTAACTTAGTTTATAGCTTTATTGAAAGTGCTAATGATGTTTCTTTTCATTTTTGTGATGGTGACTTAGCTCTGCCTATGTCACTCTCTGCCTTTGATCCCTCTCATAGTATATCTTCTATTTCAGAGGATATTTTGTTACAAGAGGATGAAATCATTGACACCTTTCTCAATATTACTCTACCATCTCTTCATTCTAGTGCACTCTCTTCTAGAGATGATGCATTAGTGAATGATGAGTCCTGACTCATATCTAATCTTCCAAAGATCGATGTTGAGAAAATTCCTTCATCTAAATCTTCTACATATCATAATGATTCTATGAATGTCATTTATGTCTCTGCTACCTCTGAAAGGCTTAAGAGACCAATCATTCATGTGACTACAGCTAGTCCTTCTCCAAAAAGGTAAAATCTATTCATGGTATCCCATTTGAAAATGATTCACCAGATCTTTTTACAAGATATGCATAGTCTAAGGCTCCTTCTTATAAAATGGTAGCCCATACTTATAATACTCAAATAAATAAGCAACATCTTGATCATCCAGATCTTCCTCAAGCACCTAAGCCTTCAGTTAAGCAATCTAGTGATTATGATCTTAATGAGCAACTTTGTGTTACTCCCGCTAAGACTTCACTTTAGGATTTTCTTCAGACTACTCCGGTTTATCAAGGTATGCTACAAACAGCTCTGCAAAAGATCTTATTGCCTTCTTCTGCTAGGCCGATAGATGTAAATGCGTTGATGGATCATATTCATGTGGAGTCACCGAATATTAAGTTCTATCCCCATGAACTTCCGCCTCCAGAAGTAAGGAACTTGGCCGATCCATCAATGATAATCGTTCATGTTAATGGCATTGGAATTAGATGAACTCTTGTTGATATAGGTTCCACACTTAATGTATGCAGTGTTCGAAAGTTTAGATAACCGGAAGACAAGTAAGAGGAGGGATGAATTAGTTGTCACAGATAACATGAACATTCAACAATTAAAACTAGAACCCAAAACAATAATACCACAATAGAAGTTAATCCAATTAAGCATAAACAGTAATCACAGAATAGAAACTATCCACACAACACCAAGATTTGTACATGGAAAACCCGGTAAAGGGAAAAACCATGGTGGGAAGCCTATCCACAGTCAGATAATATTTCTGCAGTAAGTATGTGAATTACAATGAAGGGGCCTGCACTTGCAAGAAGGCCAACAACCTAGAGCACACTACTCATCACAAAAGGAGCCTCACTGACTACATATAAATCCAGACTACAATCCGGAGAAGTGTTGAACTACAAAAGATAGCATCTCCTATGCCTGAGTACAGTTCTAGTTAAGTGCAATACTAGAGGACTAAATCCTCTCTCATAAACCCAATTCGACCTCCAATGATTGACCAACTCCTCTACTTGAATGATATTACATTATTCGCACATTACATTCCTTGACCATGACCTCTTGCATTAGCCATGATGATCTACAATGAGATCTACATCTATTTATACAAACCTTTGACCATAAACAATCAGGTCAACCACTAGACAATAAACCAATTACATAATTACAAACCATGTCGGACTTAGACCAAACAAGTAATATGAACACATAAGACATCTCAGAAATACATCAATAGGTCCTATCCACACTTTACATTAAATCTGGTTCATAACCTAGATCAACTGGGACCAAGTATAGGTCTACACGCTTCAGCAATGATCTCCAACTGCCAAGGATTGAACATGATCACCAACAACATCCTGAAACTCCATCAAAAGCTACACCAACACCACTTATGCAATTCATCAAAGATCTCCTTCAAAAGTTCTACTAGTGAAACCCTCGCTGAAATCAAAAACTAATCTTCTAGGCAAGCACGATAACATCCAATCACCAAACGAAAACCATCTAACCAAATATGAGTATAAGTATCATGAACAAGCCTATTCCATCACCAGACTATACCACAACTTGCCAGATCATACTGGATCCAAGTTAACCAGAAACCACTCAACCTATCGGGACCAGAAGGGTGCCAATAAAGCATCCAAACAACTAGTGTTGACATCAATGACAAAACATAAATGCAACACATAATCAATTCCACCAAATGACCAACAATATCCCCCTTTGGCATGATGGCAACAGTAGATGTGAAAAATATCTAAGTACCAAGAAATGCCAAACAAGTCTCCCCCTGTGGAAGACAACCAACAATCAACCACATATAGCTCTGAATATCAATATCTCTCCCTTTTCATATCTCTCCCCTTTTGACATTTACTTTTTCTTCTTTTAACTTTTTCACATCAATATCTCTCCCCCTCTGACATTTACTTTTTCTTCTTTTAATTTTTTTACATCAATATCTCTCCCCCTTTGACATCAACGCCAAAAGTTTGATAGAAATATCAAAGCAAAAACATAAGCCTCTAAATCTCAAAGCTAACTACTCCCCTTGAGTAGTAGCATCCCACAGTAGTGTCATAATGAATAGTATCTTAGATAGTACATGCTGGACAGATGCCAAACCGCATCAATCAAGTCTCTACCAGAGGGGCAAAAACTCCTAATCTGGCTCTCAGGTGCTCAAATGATTCCTTGGATAAAGGTTTAGTGAAAATATCTGCAATTTACTCTTTAGTGTTCACATAAACTAGTCTAACTTCATTTGCTTCCACCTTCTCATTCAAAAAGTTATACTTGATAGATATGTGCTTTGTTTTAGAATGAAATACCAGATTCTTTGATATATCAATAGCAGCAGAGTTATCACAGTGAATAACTACCAGTGCATCACAATCCACCTTTATATCCTTCAACATTTTCTTCATCCATAAAACTTGTGTACAGTTAGTAGCAGCAACATCATATCCAGCTTCAACAGTAGATAGATAAGTACATGAATGTTTCTTGCTGATCCATGAAACCAACTTTTTTCCAAGAAAGAAAGCTCCATCGTAGGTACTTTTCCGGTCATCGACATCGCTAGCCCAATCAACATTTGTATATGCACATAAAGTGAAGTTATCATCCTTAGGGTACCACAAGTCATCTTCTAATGTACCTTGTAGGTATCTAAAAACCCTTTTCATCACCATCTCATGATTTTCTCTAGGATCACTCTAAAATCTTGAAACAATACAAACAACATTCATAATGTCAGGCCTAGTCTGAGTCAAATAAAACAAACCCCCAATCATAGATTTGTATCTTGTAGGATTTACCGATGTAGAAACATCTTTTCTTGTCAATTTCTCACTTGTAACCATAGAAGTACTTATCGGTTTAGAATCTCCCATACCAAATTTCTTCAATAATTCCTTAGCATATTTAGTTTGACAAATAAAAATACCTTTGTCAGTCTGAGTAGTCTGCAAACCTAAGAAAAATTTCATCTCACCAATCATAGACATCTCAAATTCTTTTTCCATATTTTTAGAAAATTTTATGCATAACTTATCTTCACCTCCAAAAGTAATATCATCAACAAATTCATCAACAATCAGTATATCATCATCAGTGATTTTATAATATAAATTATTGTTAGCACTTCCCTTAGTAAAACCAAGCTTCAAAAGATATTTATGCAACCTTGCATACCAAGCTCTAGGTGCTTGTTTCAATCCATATAAAGCTTTCCTTAACTTGCAAACCATATATGTATCATCTGATAGTGAAAAACCATCAGGTTGCTCAATATAAACTTCCTCATCAAGATCCCCATTCAAAAATGCACATTTAACATCCATTTGATAAACCTTGTATTTTTAATAAGCAGCATAGGCAAGAAATAATCTTACATCTTCAATCCTAGCTACAGATGCAAAAGTCTCTCCATGATCAATTCCTTCCTTATGAGAATATCTTTTACAAACCAATATAGCCTTATTCCTTATAATTTGACCATCCTCATTCAATTTATTCCTAAAAACCCATTTAGTTCAAATAACATTTTTATTTTTAGGTCAGGTAACCAAAGTCCATGTGTTATTTTTCTCAATCTGATCTAATTCTTCTTCCATAGCTTTTAACCAATGTTCATCTTTACATGCCTCAATTACTGATACTGGTTCAACTTGTGAAATTAAACATACTTCATTAGTTTCCAGTCTTCTTCTTGTCATCACCTGATTGCTCTTGTCCCGAATGATTTGATCTTCAGAATGATTCAGTCTCACATACCTAGGAGTCTTTTGACTCTCTTTTCCTCTTCCTTGTTCTTCACTTACTATAGAATTCTCTGATTTTTCCGGAGTAACTGGTTCAACTCTCTATTTGGGTAAAGGTGCTACTGGTTCCTTCTCATAAAATCTTATTTGATTTTTGTTCAGCTCATCTACTTTGACATTAGCACTCTCCTTAATTCTCTACAATCTCTTGTTATAACATCTATATGCTTTGCTTTCATTAGAATAACCAAGAAATATGTCTTCTTCACATCTAGGATCAAATTTCCCAATAGTATCATCTCTCCTGATATAACATTTACTACCAAAATTTTTGAAATACTTAACTGTAGGTGTATTGCCAAACCATAATTCATAAGGTGTTTTACCGGTTTCTTTGATATGTACTCTATTGAATGTATAAACCATTGTACTCACTGCTTCTCTCTAGTAGATATGAGGTAGATTAGCTTCCCTCATGAGTCTTCTGTCGGTTCATCATCTGAATCAGTAAAGCCTTCCTCATCCGCTATGTAGCATGATTTGTCTCTGTTTTTCTTGTAGTTATACTTGTTCTGATATCTAGGGTTAGGCTTAAAAGATCTTTTAACTCTTTCTTCAAATCTTGAATTCCTTTCAAGACATCTAGGTGCAAAATGACCAATCTTCCTACATGCAAAACATTTAAAAGGTGATTTTCCTTCATACTTACTTCCTATCGGTCCTTTAGGTACTCTTCTAGCAAATAGGGCTTCAAGTTGCTCAAATTCTTCATCTTCTCTCTTCATATCATCCAATTCCTTTGCATATAAAGCTTTCCAATCTTGCTTACCAGTTGTTGATACAGATGCATGAAAAGAAGGTTCAGTCTTCACAGCTCTAGAAGGTCCAAACTCTTCGAGCTCAAAAGCATATAGTTTCCCAACCAAAGTATCTCTGTTGACAAATGTATTAGCCATTGTTCTTAATTCATTAATAGCAGTAGCCTTAATTTTGTAAGCTGGTGGTAGGGCTCTCAGGACTTTAGAAACAATTTCATCTTCACTCAGAGTTCCACCACAACATTGAATTCCCATAACAATCTCATTTACCCTTTCCATGAATGCATTAATCCTTTCATCTTCTTCCATCTTTAGGTCTTCATATTTCACCTGGTAACCATCAAGTTTAGCAATCTTCACTATAGGGTCACCTTCATTAACAGTCTCCAACTTATCCCATATAGCCTTTCCAGATGATTTGTTGGTTAATCTGATTATTCACTGATCAGAAAGTGCACACAAGAGGGCTTCTCTTGCTCTATAATCATTTTGAAGCTCCTTGTCTAGGTTTGTCGGAGGAGGATTACCAGATCCCAGATTAAAGGGTGTGACACCATTCTGTGCGATCTCCCAAATCTCCTTGCCAAGACATCTCAGATGAGTCTCCATCTGAATTTTCCATACTGTGTAATTTGTTCCATCAAGCTTTGGAATATCCCTTCGAAAGATAGCTCTAGAAGAATTGGATGAACTTGAACTGTTAGTCACCATAGGATCTTCCTCAAGCGGTTAAGCTTTCTGCAGAGAGGACCAAAGCTCTGATACCAATTGTTAGACAATTCAGATAACCGAAAGACAACTGAGAGGGGGGGGGGTGAATCAGTTGTCATAGATTACAGGAACATTCAACAATTAAAGCTTTAATACTGGAACCCAAAACAATAATACCAGAATAGTAGTTAATCCAATTAAGCATAAACAATAATCACAGAATAAAAGTCACCCACACAACAACAAGATTTGTATGTGGAAAACTTGGTAAAGGGAAAAACCACGGTGGGAAGCCTACCCATAGTTAGATAATACTTCTGCAGTAAGTATCGAAATTACAATGAAGGGGCCTACACTTGCAGGAAGGCCAACAACTTAGAGCACACTGCTCATCACAAAAGGAGCCTCACTGACTACATAGAAATCTAGACTACAATCTGGAGAAGTGTTGAACTGCAAAAGGTAGCATCTCCTATGCCCGAGTACAATTCCGGTTAAGCTCAATACCGGAGGAATAAATCCTCTTACATAAACCCAATTCGATCTCCAATGATCGACCAACTCCTCTGCTTGAATGATATTATATTATTCGCACATTGACCATGACCTCTTACATTAACCATGATGATCTACAATGAGATCTTACATCTATTTATACAAACCCTCGACCATAAACAATCAGGTCAACCACCAGACAATAAACCAATTACATAATTAGAAACCATGTCGGCCTTAGACCAAACAAGTAATATCAACACATAAGACATCCCAGAAATACATCAATGGGTCCTATCCACACGTTACATTAAAGCCGGTCAATAACCTAGATCAACTGGGACCAAGTATAGGTCCACACGCTTCAACAATGATCTCCAACTGCCAAGTCTTGAACATGATCACCAACAACATCCTGAAACTTCATCAGAAGTTGCACCAACACCACTTGTGCAATTCATGAAAGATCTCCACCAAAATCTCTTTCGGTGAAACCCTCGCCGGAACCAGAATCCAATATTCTAGGCAAGAAGGATATCATCCAATCACCAGACCAAAACCATATGACCAAATATGAGTATAAGTATCATGAACAAGTCAATTCCATCACCAGACTATACCACAGCATGCCGTATCATACTGGATCCAAGTTAACCAGAAACCACTCAACCTACCGGGACCAAAAGTGTCTCGGTAAAGCATCCAAATAGCTAGTGTTGACATCAATGACAAAACATAAATGCAACACATAATCGATTCCACCAAATGGCCAATAGATGTAAATGCATTGATGGATCATATTCATGCAGACTCACCAAATATTATGTTCTATCCCCATGAAATTCTGCCTCGGAAGTAAGGAACTTGGCTGATCCATTAATGATAATCGTTCATGTTAATGGCATTGGAATTAGACGACCTCTTGTTGATAAAGGTTCCGCACTTAATGTATGCAGTGTGGATTTATTACCAAAGATTAAGGTTGATCCTAACTCCCTAGCAACATCGTCTTTTTTTATTCGTGGTTTCAATAATAGTGGAAAAAGTGCTTTGTGAACGGTTATCTTGCCTTTGAAGGTTGGGCCTATCACTATTTCAACTCTGGTATATGTAATGCTAGGTCCTCTATCTTATAATCTCCTCTTGGGTAGACCATGGCTTTGTGCTTTAGGAGTTGTTTCTTCTACGCTTCACGGTTCAGTGAAGTTTGTGGTAAATATTCAAGTGGTTACAATCAAGGCTAACCCTGATGCTGTTCACCTATGTCAAGTAGCGACATTGGGTTAGATTTCAATTATGCCTTCATTTTAATTTTTTTTCCAACATTATCCTCCATAGTGACAACTTCTGCCTCTGTCATGTCCCTAAAAAGGAAAGTCAAAAGGGTGAAGAAGTCCCAAAGAGGAATCAATTGAGAAACAAGATTTTCCCAAAGTGGATCCTTCTAAGGCAGATCTCCTGAAAGCACAAAGCTTTGAGTCTACTCCTGATAAGACATCTTCTATTGAACTATCTTCTTCATCTAAAGTGAATGCATGTTTAGGTAATGATTGGGGTTCCTTGGATTTGACTAATTCTCATGTTGGCGAATACAAGGTCAACCCTATCCACCTTAAACTTCCAAAAACATCTTTCACACCTGCTACCAAAGATGATTATTCTTCTATATTGTAGGATCATGTGAACACCATTGGCTACACTATTAAAGGTGATTCTCCCCCTTTGGAGGAGTTACAATCATGTTATGGTCCAGGATTTAATATCGCTTCCAAGTATGGATATAACGGAAATGGTCTAGGGCGCCTGGGTCAAGGTGTCAAGGTGCCTTTGGAGCTGAAATTGTGTTCATTTATGATGGGTTTAGGTTACAAGACTAATCCATCTTCATCTCATCCTCCATCTATCTTTGTATCTCCTTCTTGTGAGCAGTCAAGACCTTCTCCACAAGAGAAAGGGTTACTTCATGCCCCTCATCCTTTATCTGATCAAGAGCTTATCTTGTTACAGCTTCTTAAAGCTCACTTGATTACTCTTCCTCCTCCTACACATAATAAGTTTCCTAAGAATCATTCTTTCTATGCATACCATAAAGTGCTTAGCCATTCCACTAGTGAATGTAAGGCCTTGAATGACAAGATCCAACAACTTCATCAATCAGGTGTCATTAATTCTTCATCTAATGATGTACCTTCTTCTTCTTTGCACAACAAGTGATATCGAGGCTTACCTCTATCCCGTTCTTTTACACATTCTCCTCTTATCCTATCTTTGTCTTCATGTGCTCTTCTTCTAATCTAAGAAATTTGACACTATGACGATACACCCATCTCATAGTGATACTATATATCCTTTTGATGCTAATATGGGTTCTGATGCCAAATTATCAGATATCCCTGTCCTCTTGCATTGCATCTTTTGATGTTGTGGATATCTATGTGCCACTTTCTCTTGGTGGCAATCCACGGAAACATCTCTCTGTTGACGTGCCACAATCACTATTCTCCTTAGAATAACATTCCTTACATGCATATCATTCTAAGTGGGGACCATCATAGCTGCATTTTATATTTTATCTCTTGCATTTGTTTCCTTTGCTAGTTGCTTTTTCATGTTCGCCTAGGTGGGAGCCAAACTACATGAACTTTTTCTTTTCCAAGATCGCCTAGGTGGGGGCAAAAGCCACTTGATCTATTCCAAAGATCACCTACATGGGGGCCAAAAATTTCTTAATCTATCTTTCTTGTTTGCCTTGGTAGGGGCCAGTCTACTACTTACCAAATTCATTTTCCCTATCACATGGCAATCTAGCATCTCGCTACCCATGCCAAAAAATCTATCTTCATCTACCCTATCACATGGCTAGCTAGCGTATCATTACCCATGTCGAAAAAATCTATCTATCTCATCGCCCTATCGTATGGATATCTAGCATAATGCACTTTTCTATCCATACAGGCATATCTCATACCAATGGCAACCACCTATCTTGAATCTTTTCATAACAAGGGGTTTTCCTCCAAAGAAAGGCTTGTTTTTGTTATGTTGTCTTATCTATCTTTTATCTCTATCCTTTATCATATCATCTGACATGTTAGTTTGCAACTAGCATGTTTGCGATGTATCGAGTAACAATATCTATTCAAAATCTCAGCTTCATCTCGCTGAGGGCAATTTCGTCTCATCAACAAAAAATCTGCCTCCCTATCGCGACTATCTTCTTTATCTTATCTTTTGGTAGTGGCCTTCCTTCAAAGTGAGGTTGGTGCTACTTATCTTTGATCATCTAGCATAACACAACTTGCTAGATTTGTCTTTTTTATCATCATCATGACTACTAGTGATGCATCAAGCTAGTGTCTAGGTCATGTACTATCTCTTCGACATTGATTGCTTCTCTGACTTCTAGGTGCATTCCTCCTTGAAGTGATCAATCCTTACTTTCTTCTCTTCATTTTAGAATTCCTCTATTTACTGTCTCTTGTTATTTTGGGGACGATGCATGGTTGAGACAACCTTTTACAAGAGGTCTCTTTCACTTTGCTGACTCAAGATAGTAGTTTCTTTGTTCTATGCTTTCATGTGTGTGCTATCTTTTTCTTTATCATGTTCTAACCCTATTGTCTTGGGATTCTCTTATTCTCTAGCCTCGTTCTCTCATGTAGGTCTTTAGCTTGGGGGCATGATTCCTTGGTTTGGAGATTTATTTGCTTCCTCTATAGTATCCTTTTGGTATCATGATGTTATTTCTTGTTTATTATATTTCCTTTAGCGTGTATATTCATGTAGATTCATAAGCCCGCTAGAGTGGGTGCAAAATGTAGTGTCAAAAATTGTATACCTCTTTGTAATTTGACTTACATCTTTTGTAACCACTTTAGTGTCAATTCACCTAGCACTTGAGTAGGCTCATTTCAACCCTTGCATCAACCTTTTCCCTCTTAGGATGCTCAAGACCCCCTTTTCAGCAGCCCCATCGTGGCATTAGTATTGTTATCCATGCGTCTCCCTTATCACCTACTATTTTTGAGCGTGATTCATTTGCACACTAGCGCGCCGCACGGATGTCCGTGCACCGCGCATTCATCCTATGATGTCTTAATGTTCGAATGTTAATTCTGAGCATGCCTTTCCACTTGTCACTTGCGCATGTCAGTGGAAATGACTCTGAACCTTTCAAACAGCTTGCGACCCTCTCTTTCCCTCCTCTTCTCTCATTTTAAATCCATATTTTCTCTCCATTCAGTCTCTCTTGGTCATTTAACCTCTCTAGCTTCTCCAAGCTCTCTCCCGGCTCTCACAACTTGCTCTTTCTCTCTCACTCACTTGCTACAATAGTATCTAGTTTGCTACAACACTCTCAAGCTCTCTCAAGCTCTCTCAATATATATTGCAACTCTTCTGACTTTCTCAAGCCTCTTTGGTAACATCTCTCTATCATTCTATATATCTAGTCTTTGGGCATCTTGGGATTTATCACATCCCTTATCTATTTTATCATTATCTTTTATTCTATCAATCTATTTGGGTTGTCCATGGAGGTGGAAACACCAAAATGGGGGTTTGCAGACTCTAAAACACAACCCCCAACATTTTCCTTAAGTTTATAATCATAGGAAGAAGATCATTTAGTTGGAGGCTTCATATTGTGGACCAGTTCTGAGCTTCCTTCTTTTCCCTCTTCTCAAGTCATTCTAATATTTCTCATTCGGTGTTATTAGTCTATCTTGTTATTTTTCTACGTTCATTTAATATTATAATTGTATTTGCAACCCCCTATGGTTTCTGTGTTCTGTCTGTACTGGATGACAGCGCATCGCGCTGGTGTCCCAGCTCCGCACAATAGTCCTAAGGATAGAGACTCAATAGAGTCATGAGGGAGTCTTGTTTGTAGTCTATTAGCCTAACTCTATTATTTTTATCCCCTGACTCACCTTAGCGCCAATTTGAGTGAGGTAGCGATGGATCAATTTTTCCTCTTAGATTCATATCTTGGAGGTGACAAATCCCCTCCTCTACATTTTAGTGAACCTGACGTGAACAATTCTTTGATAACGTTTTTAGAGCATTCATTATCATTCCTTCATTCATTCAATGTCCCCCTAAAAAAAAAAAGACAATTCTAAATCTTTCCGCCATTTTAATGGTTTGTCGGCCTTTGGCCAACAAATTTATGCATTCTTTCTTCAGTTTAAGTTTATCAATTTCAAAATGCATATGTTATTTTCTTTTATTAACTTAGTTTATAGCTTTATTGAAAGTGCTAATGATGTTTCTTTTCATTCTTGTGATGGTGACTTAGCTTTGCCTATGTCACTCTCTGCCTTTGATTCCTCTCATAGTATATCTTCTATTTCAGAGGATATTTTGTTACAAGAGGATGAAATCATTGACACTGTATGCAGGAAAAGAGGGTCGATAGAACTCCATATGTGGAAAACGGAGTCTAAGGAGCCTTGCTCACACACCCACAGGAATTCTTGGTGCAAGCTATATAGTCATGAAGTATGGCTCAGCTTCCCAAGGTTGGTTCCATGGTTCTCTATCTCACAAGGTCCCTCAAACCAATGTCTTTGCTCTTAGATCACTGAGCAAAGTGGTTTAGGGATGACAAATGCAAGAACGAGGGATGCTTTTGGTTGATTTTAATATGAAGTGCATCCTCAGCTATGCATGATCCTATAAATGCAATAAACTAGTTATAAGATGACAAGATTAGTAACAGGACTATCCTAGCATGCTATATTAGTCTATGATTAAGCTAAATGATAAAGAAAATAGTCTAAACATGCATATTTAGATTAATTCCTATTGAAAAGAGAGGCTAAATGATGAGCACAAAATGATATATTAAAGCTTGGATGGATTTTAGTATAAGTGTGATGCTAAAGACTTGGATATATGAAATTGGAGGAATGAGAGCTCTATTTATAGCAAAAATAGGGCAATGGATGGTCAGGATTGAAAGAGTTAATCAAGGGTTGAGTTTGAAAGTTGGGAATCCATGTTTGCAATTGACACCAATGAAATGGTGATAAATGTCAACATAAGACTGGGTTGAGAAGAGAGGTAGGAAGCATTAAATGCTTGAGAAGACCTCATGGTTATCTTAGGGGGTAAGGGTTATGGTTAAGTTAGGATTACCCATTGGATAAAGGTTTTACCCAAAGGATAAACTCTTGTGCAAAAGATTAAGGATAACCATGGTCAAAGCAATAAATGCTTGATGAGACCCTTGGGTTACATGGAGGTTGAGTTTAGGGAAATTCTTTAATCATGCTAGAGGGTTGAGTTAACCATTAATGGTTTGGGAGACTTTCAAAGTTAAGTGGTTGAAGCCTTTAAGGGTTTTCAAAGACTTTGAGGGTTTGAGAAGTGACTTCCCTTTGTTTAGGGGTGTGACAAAGTTTAGGAAATGGGTTAGGTTAATTTAGAAGTGATTAGAAGAGTCTAGAAGGGGTTAGGAATAGGGTTTAGGAAGTAAGTGGGAGATGTAGGATTTTGCAAGTGGATGAAGGGATAATAGGATTTAATTGAATAAAATGAATTTAATTCAATTTGGTTGCAATTTGGGGAAATCAAATAAATTAGATTTATTCAATTTAGGGTAAACTATTTAATTAAATTTTAATTTAACTAAAAGTAGATAGAAGGGATTTAATTGAACAAAATGATTTATTCATTAAATGTCAAAAGAGGCCTAGTGAATTTAATTTAAATAAATTGAGTAATTTACTTAATTTAAATAGAGGAATGTGGGCGATTTAATTAAATTGGATTTAATTAAATAGAGAAATGAACATAAAATATTCATTTAGGAATATGGTCATTTTTATATGTCTACAAACACCTTTCTCAATATTACCCTACCATCTCTTCATTCTAGTGCATTCTCTTCTAGAGATGATGCATTAGTGAATCATGAGTCTTGACTCATATCTAATCTTCCAAAGGTTGATGTTGACAAAATTCCTTCATCTAAATCTTCTACATATCATAATGAGTCCGTGAATGTCATTTATGTCGCTTCTACCTCTAAAAGGCTTAATAAACCAATTATTCATGTGACTGTAGCTAGTCCTTCTCCAAAGAAGGTAAAATCTATTCATGGTGTACCTTTTAAAAATAATTCACCAGATCTTTTTACAAGATATGTGTCTAAGGCTCCTTCTTATAGAATGGTAGCCCATACTTATAATACTCGAATAAATAAGCAACATCTTGATCATCTTGTTGTTCTGAAAAATGAGAAACCTAAGTTCACCTGCAATCTATCTATGAAATAGCCAATCTCAATCAATAAAAAGCTTCAGGGATTGGACAACATAACATAGGTTCCTAATGATCCTCCTACACTTCAAGTTCTACAAGACCTAGGGGGGGACACCCTTTGATGCACAAAGTACAACCAGTACAAACATATGGCATCAATAAAAGTAGATTAATCTCACAGGGCTCAACAACAAGGAGGTTACTGTAGATGGGCTAGATTTACATTGATATCTCAACAAGATTGGAGCATGAGATAGGTGGAACATACTAAAACTACAAACATAAAAGCAAATGTATACTTGATATTTAAAACTCTCTGAGAATCCCTAGAATCTACAGGACCAGTGCCCTATCCAAGGGCATGGAGCCATACATCAAATTGAAAATAAAAACCTCTATTGCAAATCCAATTTATTTATGAAAGATATCTCTGTATCAATGTCTAACATTAAGACATTCTAAACTCAAATGGAGGATCACACATATCCAGACATTACCCTGAATCCAAAATGATTGCTCATAGAATTTAAACTCTTCTTTGAAAAGTACCTAAGAATAGCCATTACACTCCCACTTTGAGAGGACAAACCCAAACTCCCTTGAAGACCGGATTCATTGAAAATAAGAAAAGGCCTAGAGACAATCCAATAAACTGTATATATGCCTTACATATATGTGACCTGCAACAGAAAACATTTACATCAAGAAGATACTCTATTGCTTGAAAAGGAACATTGTATTATAAATTTGGCAAAAAGCTTAGAATTGGAAACCGAGATTATGGAGCCTTGCTCACAAAAATATGGAACCCCTACAAAATGAGAAGACTCTCAAATAAGAAGGCAGGGAGGACAAAATCAAATTTCATTCTCTGACAATAGAAACTATTCTATCCTTCAGCAATAACTGTTTCACACAATTTGGCCTGGAGGACATCCAATCTCTCTAACTGAAAAATACAATCTGAGATCCTGAGGCAACTACCCCATAAATATATTCCGTGGGTTACACTTGACTACAGAGTCAAATTCCTCGGATCAAGAGCTTTCCAATGATATATAAAACTTATATATTGGTCAAAAATTAAATCCCTCAGCCACCAATATTTCTGCAGGTCGGTCGTTTAATTTTTTGCTTGCTCACCATAGTCAGAAATCATATTTAAATCTTTGGATTTTGCCGTGCAGGCATTTGCCATGCATCTCCGCCATGTGGCATCATTTGGTTCATTTTGGGGCCTTTCTCCTGCCACCTCAGCACTGTCTGGGTCCACCACCGGAATGAAACCCTTTGTTTCTTCCTTGGCTCTTCTTTTCTACTGGGCCCCACCGCTTGGTCGCTAAGTCGCGGCCTTTAGCCACTGAGCAACTTCATGTTGTGACTTGGCGACAACTGTTGGCCTTCCTCGGATCATTGTCGGTCTATCCTGACTTGTCTAGCTTTTACCTCACCTGGGCCACTTTCTCTCACCTTCTCTTCTAGTGGGCCTGACACGTGTCACATCCTGATTTGTCTTTGGATCCACCTACCCGCTATTGGCATTCTACACTCTTATAAGAATAGTTGGTGTTGTCATTGATGGCAACCATCTGACATCCTTCTGGCACTCATCTGGTAAAGTCACCAGCAGGCACCGACACCGGCATAGACATCTACATACATTGGCAAACACTTCACCGACAACGGCAACAATGCATACCGACACCCCAGCCGATAGGGAATGAACTTTTGTTTATTTAATTTAATTGTAATTATCTTTTGTAAAGCCGACAAGGCATATTGTAAACGACTCATATATATGTATGGAATCTTATAGGTCATTTGGAGTAGAGTTGAGTATAGTTGTGTATTAAGGAAGTATGCATGGATGATATTTTGATATAGTTGATAACGAAGGTTTTGGTTATAGAATGAGCTTAAACCGGTACTGAACTTGGCATAGTTGATGCTGATTTGAAGCAGTACATTGTATTGGATTTTATAATCCACTTTTTTACTCAGTGTGACTCTTATTGAGCAGTGAGCACTAGGCAGTTGGCCATCTGCATGTGCAGGCCCCTCATTGTAAGTAATATTTATTCATTGGCCAATGAGTGAATATTGTGGGTCACAAATCCCACTGAGGTTTTTCCCCACACCGGGTTTCCTCGTTAAACATCTTGTGTTATGGTATGTTTTCTATGCTGTCTTTATTGTTCCTGTTTACTGCATTAATTCTTATTTATCGGTACACTATTTTGGAATGCAAAGTTCTTGATAAGGTTAAATATTCTGCTAACCGGTTAGATAGTGATTCACCCCCCCTCTCAGTATCTTTGGGACTATCATTAATCCTAACAATTGGTATTAGAGCCTGGTCCTCTATTTTCAAAAGCCTAACAACTTGAGAAAGATTCTGACACTGGTACAGATGGAGAACTTAAGAAAACAATTGGAAGGAGCTCTTGTAGACTATGATGTAGAAAAGTTGAAGAATATCAAACTTGAAGATGATCTAAGGACTGCACAAGAATTCATTCAAGGACTTAAGGAGAATCTTACTATAGCTCGAAATAAAAGAAAAGAACTTCATGAGAAGATGCAGAATGATAATGATGAAAAGGAAACTCTTAATGAACTTGTGAACAAGTTGAGACAAGAAAACAGTAATATAAAAAATGAAATGCAAGATATGACTATGAGGTTTTGTAAAGACATTGAAGATAGAAAGAAGAATGAAGATGACTTAACTAGGAGACTCAATGATGCTGGAAACGAAAATCTAAGACTCAGTCATGAAAATGATATATTGAAGACAGATTTGATTCACATGCAACATGATAAAACTAAACTTATGAGACAAAAGGGAATTTTGGAAAATGAGTTGGCTACTACAAGTCAACACAAAGAGAAATTCAAGAAAAGCTCAGAGGAATTTGATAACATGCTGAAAATTCAGAAACCTAATGGAGATACTAATGGACTTGGATTTGAAGTTGGAGAAAGTTTCGATATTGCAAACAATCATGATCATAGTAAACTGGTAAGACAACCTAATGCTTATAAATTTAAAGGGAATTGCTTTAACTGTAACAAGTATGGTCATAGAGAAAATCAATGTAGATTCAAAAACAATCAGAACATTAATGCACCTACCGGTCAATGTTCCAAATGCAACAAAGTTGGTCATAATTCAGAAAACTGTAGAATGAATGTGAAATGTTATGTTTGTGGAAGATTTGTGCACTTATCTAATCAATGCAGAACACAAAACTGACATAGGATATGGAAAGGATATTCAAAAGAATAATGTGACTTGTTATGCTTGTAACAAAATTGGACATATGCAAAATTTTGTAGAAGCAAGACTTCATCGGCAAATAATAAAGGACCCAATTTGAAAGGCAAAGAAAAGGTAGATGAGGTAAAGCAAGAATTTTCAAAACAATGGATTAGGAAGACAGATCAAAATGTTGATGAGACTATTTATTCACCGGTAGAACAAAGTATTACTCCACCAGCAGGATATTCTTCATCCAACTGAGAAGTAACCCTTTGGGGGTATTGCACCAAATTGAATATCATGTAGATTACCCTTGGTTGATGGTGAGAAGATAGATTTCTTCTCTAGTGACAGACGTGTTAAGTTTTCACTTAACCGATGAGCATTTAATGTGGTTGTTGAAGGAAAATTCATTATAAATCATCGGTTTTCCCTCATTTTTGATTCACCGAGCATTCAAATTAACAGAGAGCGTGAAATCTGAGCGAAGGCATTCAAGGCGAAGGTGTGAAGCAATTTCTTTCAAGCTTTCAGACATTATTAGGCAGCTAAAGGTATTTTTCAAATGGCTTCTTCTTCTGCTCCCGAATTTATTGCGAACCCTACTAACGTGGAAAACATAAAATGCCCTAGGCCCATGTTCAAAATTATTCCCTAAGTAGCTAAGAAAGATGATTCCATAGATGCATTTTCAAAGATTCGTAAAGGTGTAGCTTATGCTGCAGACGCTAGGATATATATTCACTGGAACATTGAAGACTTAGGTTTTGAGGAGTTGTTAAAAATATTTAGAACTGTAATTTGTGATGAAAATGGAACCGTCAAACCCGAGCACAAGATTGTGGAGACTTTAGGTTTTGTTGAAATATTGAACATCCCTGATTTTCTGGAGGAAGTAGTGAGAATTATCCTAAGTAGGGCACATGGAGAATTTCTTTGGTTAGACTCTGTCTGCAAATTCACCCAACAAGTAGTTAGGGCAGTAACAAGTTTACCCTCAATCGGTAGCAAACCAAACAAAACAAAGAAGGTTCCTAACAACAAAGTGATGACCCTAACCGGAGCAACATCTGATAGTAGATCTCTAAGAGTAAATGACATCAAGGACATCAATGTGAGATTCATAAGTATGATTTTAGGTTACAAGACTACACATGCAAACAAAATTAATTCAGTTTCTAGTCTTTGCATCAATAATGCTTATGAAATGGTGAACAACAATGCAAAAATAGATGTGTGTGAATGGCTAAAGGATGAGCTCATAGATAACTTGAAGAAGATTAAAAGTGATAAGAAAGGGACATTTCGCTTTGGTAATCTCTTAGTATGCTTAATGTTTTATTTCACAAAGGAAATCCCCGGTATAGGACATAAAGACTTTGGATATGACATACCGGTAGGAAAAAAATTACAAGAAGTTTTCACCAGCATGGGTACTGCTAAAGAAAACAACATCACTGAATACTTCAAAGTTTTTCAAGCTAAAATGAAAAATAGAGAAAGACTACCGCAGAGTGTAGTGGATAAATATGATAAAGAAATCTGTTTTGTAATCAAGAATGATGAAACATAGATGAAAGTTGTATTACCTAGGACTTTATGGATAACAGAAATGGGTTATGAGGTAGATCTCAACATAATTGAGACTTATGCAAAAGCCTTGTTAGATGCACCTAGAGAACCAACATATGAAGTTTTTGGTAGTGCTGAAATAATTGAAAGCAATGTGAAAACAATGAAGCAAAGGAAGAAAAGAGAGAAATACATAAGAGATGCATCGAAGCAGGTAAAGGAAATTAAAGAAAATGCTATGAAAATTATTGATATATCGACTAGTGAGCTGGAAGGACTACAACCAGAGGCACACATTTCACCAATTGGCACATCCTCTGACAGTGAGATACCAACTAAATTCAAAAGAGTTGAAAGGAAGAGAAAACCTTCACCGATACCCTCTCCTCCACCCAAAAGAACAAGGAGCTTAAGGAAGAAAAAATAGGCAGTAAGGCAACCAGCTAAGAAACTGACTCCCAAGAAGAAACAGAAATTGATTATACCTCCACTAGGTTATTTGTTAAATGAAATAACTGATGATGGTAATTTGGCTGATGTGAGCAAATTGTATAACACATTCAAGGATTCAGAAAAAGAAAGCATTGAAAATAGTATAATCTTACATTTGGATATATATAAGAAAGTTTTAATTGAAGTTGTGGATGACTTGCCTAATGAACTATATAGAAGATTAGATGCAAAGAGGATTGCAGTAATGGAATTAGACAAGAAACTTAAGGTTGAAAAACTTCTAGCTGTACATCCGGTTAACTCAAAAGAAGAGATTGATGACCTGATTTGTGAAGCTAACAGATCCGTTTTTGCTATTGGTCACCGACAAGTGAGTTTGATGGCAGGTAGAGTAAATGAGATTGCTGAGGAGACTACTGATAAATGGGATATCTTTTTTATGGAAAAAGAAAAACAAGAAGAATTGAACAGACTGAAGAAAGAATTCAAAATTATCAGAAGGATAAAGACAAAGGGAAAGATAAAGTTGGTGGAATACCAAACACCAAGATAACTGACAATTTGCCACCACCCTTGGATACTACACCGGTACATACTGATGATCCACCAGTTACTGAAAGTGAAGGTATGACAAATGATGACACTAATCCTGATTCTGAAATTCTATTCACCATGAATGTAGATACTTAGGAAGTGAACATTGTTGTGGATAAGGACATTACAGAGGTTAAGGATGATATTGCTGGCAGTGGAAACAATGCTGAGTGTAGACACCCAAAATTGTCCAGTCTAATTAAATAAATATTTTATTTATTTAATTATCTAAGCTTAATTCTTCTATTAATTAAATAAATTTTTATTTATTTAATTAATTCATTTATCCTCTTCTAGCCTTATTTCTCATTTATATTTATTTAATTTAGGAAAAGGATAATTTAAATAAATAAATACATTTATTTATTTAAATTATCCTTTTCCTAAATTAAATAAATATCTTATTTATTTAATTGATCTCACTCCTTCTATTAATTAAATAAATCTTTATTTATTTAATTAATTCATTAACCTTTTCTACCCATGACACATGTCATTCATCTCTTAATTCATACACTACCTACCCCTTTCATTATTTTATTATTTCTTTTATGTACCCTCTAATCATAGCCGACCTCCTTTTGCACCTCTCAATCTTATCCCTCCATTTCATATAGTGTCTTCTATATAAGGAGATGCTTCCTTCATTATCAAACCCCCCCGTTGACTACTTGACTACACTACGCTTTTGAACATAGGCGATCCTACTTGCAACCACATTCCGTTCTTTGTTGAGCTCTTGTGCACATAAAATTTGAGAGCAAATATATCAAGCAAGATCAATGGAGATAGGAAGAATGGAGATCCAAACCCTATTGGACATGTGATGGTATAATCTTTGTGATTTCATTTGATTTGCATTGTCTTAGGTAATCTTCATATGTTATGGTGGATCTTTGTTGTTGTTAGGCTAGGGTTTTGTGGTTGAATTCATTTAGCCTTTCAATATCGTTATTATTGTTATCCATTTTCACCATATACACTAAGCAACCAACATAGACTGTTGAGGTTGAAATTCAAACAGAGCAAACAGAGCAAACATTACAAACTAAGCAACCATTGGATACTGGAATGAATACTAGAAGTATAGATGCTAACAGTGAGAAACCTACTGAAATTGAGATACCAGCAGTTGAGCACACAGAGAAACCCACAGAGAAACCGATAGAGGCACATGTACATATTGAGGTAGTGAAACTAGTAATCACTGAGAAACCCAAACCTTTACTGGTTGAAATGCAAACTCAGACTGATCCACCAGAGGATAACATAAGCAAAATGGTTACAAATGTTGGAAGCACAGAGGTAATCAAGGCAGTTGGTCAGACATCCGGTACTTCATTAAGTGAATTCAGGCCTACTAATGTGACATAGGTACTCCTGGACTCTATCAAGAAGATAACTGACTGTAATGCATTGGCTTACAAAGAAATTTATGACACAATACCAATTCTTAAGTTGATTGCACCGAAATGTAGTATAGATCATGTAATGGATTCTTTAGGTAAATTGGACACATTGTCCAAATTTATTATTGACAATGTAATAACAATTGATAAGGTAAATGAGGATACATTCAAAGAGAAAGTTGAAAAGGAAAAGGATAAATTCTTTGAGGACATAATAAAGAAGTGCATAGAACATATAAACACACTTTTACTGGCATTGAATACTACAATTTTGGAATATAAGGAGATGTACAGAGAAACATGCAAGCCATGTCTGTTGACAAAGGACATAGAAAAGGAAATAAGCAGAGTACAGAAGGAAATAGATGACATAGCTAATAACATAATTGGTTCATCTGAATGTATATCAGTTATTGAGCAAGAAATAGTAGGTTTTGAGGAGAAACTAGAGAAATTTGAGAAAGAGAAGGCAAGGGTTAAGGCTAATGCCAGAGAACTTAAGTATAGACTTGGTCCTAAGTTGGACAACCTTATCTCTCTGAGAAATGAGATCTCTAAGGCATTACTTCAAGGAGAAAGATCACCGAAAGAGAACATGCATCATCTAACTGACACGATCCAACAGACCGAGGCAACCTTAAACGACAACAATAGATTCATGGAGAGTTTAAATTTGGTTTTGGCAAACATATTTCAGATTGTAACCAACTGGTTACAAACTTTGAGGTGAAATTTTTACACTCGTTTGACAATTTTTGACAACCTTTGTCATTGATGTCAAAGGGGGAGTAGTGGACAGAGAAAAATGATTAATCAGAGGAGATCATCTGCTCAGGGGGAGCACATATTTTTGGTAACTTTTTGGACTTCATTTTTTGGAAATAGTTTTTGGATTTTTCTCATGAGTGTTGCCATCAATGCCAAAGGGGAGATTGTTGGCATTCTACACTCTTATGAGAATAGTTGGTGTTGTCATTGATGGAAACCATTTGGCAACCTTCTGGCACTCATCTGGTAAAGCCACCGGTAGGCACTGACACCAACATAGACATCTACATACATCGACAAACACTTCACCGACAACAACAATAATGCATACCGACACCCTAGCTGATAGAGAATAAACTTTTGTTTATTGTATTTAATTGTAATTATCTTTTGTAAAGCTGACAAGGCATATTGTAAAAGACTCATAAATATGTATGAGATCTTATAGGTCATTTAGAGTAGAGTTGAGTAGAGTTGTGTATTAAGGAAGTATGAAAGCATAATATTTTGATATAGTTGACATCGAAGGTTTTGGTTATAGAATGAGCTTAAACCGGTACTGAACCTAGCATAGTTGATGCTAATTTGAAGCAGTACATTGTATTGGATTTTATAATCCACTTTTGTAGTCAGTGTGACTCTTATTGAGCAGTGAGCTCTAGGCAGTTGGCCCTTCTGCATGTGCAGGCCCCTCATTGTAAGTAATATTTATTCATTGGCTAGTGAGTGAATATTGTGGGTCACAAATCCCACCGAGGTTTTTCCCACACTGGGTTTCCTCATTAAACATCTTGTGTTATGGTGTATTTTCTATGCTATCTTTATTGTTCCTGTTTACTGCATTAATTCTTATTTACTGGTACACTATTTTGGAATGCAAAGTTCTTAATAAGGTTAAATATTCTGCCAACCGGTTAGATACTGATTCACCCCCCTCCTTTCAGTATCTTTGGGAATATCATTAATCCTAACACCCGCCACATTGGACTTGCCACCTGGTCAGTCACCAAGTTGCATGTGATAACCATCGGGCACTTTCACATAGCGGTATAGCGACGACCGTAGATCTTCCCTTAAGCTGCTCGAACTTTACCTTCTCTAAATGGCTCTCGCCTATGCCATGGTGTCACCATGTGGCATCTCTAGATTTTCTCTAGGATCTACTTGGACTCCACCCATCTAGTCAGGTTTGCCACTTGTCAACCTCTAGTTCACCACTTGATCCATCTAGAAGTGGCCTCCTCTGCCACGTCATCTCCACCGGACCCACCATCTCTTTTGGCTTGCTTGGCTTCAACCTTTCAGCCAAACTTCCTCTTCGGTTATCCATTTTTGTGTCTCATCAAAACCGCAGTTTCATTGATGCCTTCACTAATTACTAGAATGAATCACTTGCCTTGACTGCCCGCATTAATTGTCAGCCATGGTTCATTGCTAGTGGTTTGTCGCCAAGTCGTGACATTTATCCGGTGAGCATTTTCATGTTGCAGTATAGCGACTGCCGTTCGATCTTGTGCAACCTGCCCGCTGTTTAATACTCCCTTTTGCTACAAAATTTAAGCCGCTTTGAGATGCATGCGCACACGGGGGCCCACCACTTTGAGCTGCCATTTGCCAAAAAGCCCATAAGATTTGACACTTAAGATATATGCGGCCTTACATATAAATACTGAAATTCTCCTCCCTGTAGCCAATGTGGGATAAAAGTTTGCCTTAGCCCTTTCCATCGGGTCATTGGGATCTCTCCAAACATGAAAACCCGATGGCCGATGACATCTTTCTGTGCTCCGCACCTCTTCTCACGAGTCCCACCACTTAGTCTCCATGTCATGGCTGTTAACCATTGAGCACTTTTGGGTTGCGGTATAGAGACAGCTGCGAGATCAACAGGAACCTACTCGATCTTTAGGAAGCCCGACAGAGACATAGGACCTAAGAAAAATTAAAAATTATCAAAACCCGCCCAGGCCCAGACTTAAAAGGGCCCCCCTCTTGACGACACACAAACCCTTCTTCTTAAGTGAAAAAATAACAGGCCAAGACCTTTAGTGAAAGAAAGGGACGTATTGAACCATGAACCTTGAATCGATTAGCAAATGGTTCAAAACAGACAATACGCATTCGTACATGCTTATTAAAAGAAATATTACAAAGCCATGACATAAGCAGGAGAAGCGGTTGAACCTTGAACCAAGGGTTCAAGTTCAAAGATAATTACAAAAATGTGCTTGCCTTACCATGAAACAAAACCATGAAGAGAAATCCATAAAACAAGGCTTCATTGGGTCACCAAATTTAGCATGATTTTTATAGGTCCCAATAGTGGCTCTGACTGGGGATGGTTGATCGCAAGACCAACACAAGAATTCAAAATATTTGGCATAACAGAACACCCAAAAAAGAGGGCACTTCTTCTTCCTTTAAATCTTCAATGAGCTTCACTCTCCAAAACAGGGGTTCCTTATTTCGACCCAACAGTAGGGCTTTTTATTGAAAACCACACAACTGAAAGCAAAGCGACTATACAACAAAATTTATTTACATATGGCCCCGGGCCAGCAAAATTGGAATCAATGCTTACCCCTATCAAACACATGATTCTCATTTCCATGAACTAAAGGTAAGCTGGAAATTCATTTATATTTTCTCAATCACAAACTTGGCAACTTCTCATCAACATATCACATAGAAGATAATCAACATGATGGTAGTCATTCAATCTTTGAAAAAATAGAACCTGCCTTTGAATGCTGACCATCAAATGACACATGACTGTCATATTGTGTACAATTATTTCTCGGCTGAAAAGAAAAGTAACCCTTCTCCATCTGATCACTGGGAACATCAGGCACATGTTGATTGCTAGTTTGCATAAATGGAAAACACTCTTCCACAATAGAGGATTGCAAACTAGAGAGGAACATTTCCTCATAAAATGACTACAACTTGGCATGCTGATTACACCTTATATCATCCTTTTGCAAACATGAAAACACATGATCATCTGTCAATGGTTTATTTACCAATTGCAAATCTGGAAAGAATACCACTTCAGATTTGCCTTTCTCTTTAAAACCAAGATCCACACAATGCATATCAAGTTCTGATTTCATATCAACATATGAATCCACATTATCACATTTATCAACCTTATATACATTTTCATCTTGTCCATTATTCAAATCAAATGTAGGGAAAGAAAAATCACGTGTCATGCCTCACACCGCCAAGAACATCATCAATATCAAAACATATATTGACTGGGTATGAGAGATTGGGGACATTTCTAGATGTATACCTCTTAAGATCAACAACTAAGAGTTCTAAGATTTGTTCACTACTTAGTGAACCTTCTCCTTCATTTTCATTTTCCTTGGCTTTATCTTCTGTGCTGTAAACATTGTCCCAATCTGATACATACATTAAATCTGCAGTGCTCATGTCTTCATGCACATTTATTTTATCATTATAGTAACTTGCATCTGCATCATGACCTTTATCAGGCTGATCATAAAATGTTGCTATATGTTGCAACATGGTTTCATAACCTTGGTTGCAAACACTTTGTGGATTAATATTAACAACAAGGTGATCTACATTATTCAGATCTGAAACCTCAATAGGCTCAAGACTATTTGAACAATAACTTGTACTTTCACAATTTTCTTCTTGCTCTGAATACACATCTGCACTGTCATGTTGAGAGTAAGAATCATCTTCAGTATCATAAGAGGTATATCCATTCAAGGATTCATCTCCATCACTGTACTCAAAATTATGTGTATTTTCAGATTTGATCTTTTCAATCTCCTCAATCCATTCTTTAATATGTGCAACACTTTCTTCCCTCAAAGTTGTAGACCAATTGATTGAGTCAGGCTCATCAAGCTCTAAGAATAAGTCAATCCAAATAGACTCATGGGGTCTAACATCAACTAGAATCTCATTCAATGCAGCTATAAATCTTTCATAAAAAACATATGATGATTCAACCTTTCTCTTTCTTACTTTCCTTCTCAAAAACAAGATGCACCTTTCTTGGATCTTTTGGAGATGTATTTCAATCTCCCTATCAATATCTTTCAAATTTGACAAAACAATTTCAGATCTAGGAACCACATCTAGATCCATCAAATTTGAAACATCTATTGAACCATTACCATGACAATGCATCTTACTGTTTTACAAACTTTTCAAAACACATGCAGTCATAATTTTTACAACCACATAATTTTCCCATCACTAACTGAAACTTTTAAGAACAAGAAGTATGTAACCTTTGAACCAATACTCCTTTTCCTGGTGACTTGCTTCACCTTATACAGGAAACAAAAGTTATCTCATGAATGGGAAATACCTGGGTATAGTTGCTGCTGCTGTTCACTTCACTTTCTGACTGAAAATTTGAAGAAAAACTCCAAACCTCAGGTTCGTTCATATAGAGTCGCCACCTCCTTGAAGAGGAAATTTTTTTAACCACTGATCTTCACTCTAAAACAACTTCAAATTTTTGGGTCTCACACAATAGAGTCACAATATACTTTTTATTTCTCAGCAACAAAACCTTCGAGGATATATACTTTCAAATCTGAAAACAACTTTCAGACTTGTGAACTTCTAAGACTCTTCCCCAAATGAATTTGGCCAGACTCACTTACAATCTGATTCAACAGTCTATATCCGAGATCTTTAGATCTGTCCCTAGTAGAGTCTCCATTTTTTTGTTCTAAAAAATGAGAAACCCAAGTTCACCTGCAATCTATCTATGAAATAGCCATTTTCAATCAATGAAAAGCTTCAGGGCTTGGACAACATAACATAGGATCCTAATGATCCTCCTACACTTTAGGTTCTGCAAGACCTGGGGGGGGACACCCTTTGATGCACAAAGTACAACTATTACAAACATATGGCATCAATAAAAGAAGATTAATCTCACAGGGCTCAACAACAAGGAGGTTACTGTAGATGGGCTAGATCTACATTGATATCTCAACAAGATTGGAGCATGAGATAGGTGGAACATACTAAAACTACAAACATAAAAGCAATGGGATACTTGATATTTAAAACTTTCCGAGAATCCCCAAAATCTATAGGACCAATGCCTTATCCAAGGGCATGGAGTCATACATCAAAGTGAAAATGAAAACCTCTACTCCAAATCCAATTTATTTAAGAAAGATATCCTTGTATCAATGCCTGGCATTAATACATTCTAAACTCAAATGGAGGATCATAGATATCCAGACATTATCTTGAATCCAAAATGATTTCTCATAGAATTTAAACTCTTCCTTGAAAAGTACCTAAGAACAACCATTACACTCCCACTTTGAGTGGACAAACCCGAACTCCCTTGAAGACCAGATTCATTGAAAATAAGAAAAGGCCTAGAGACAATCCAATAAACTGTATATATGCCTTACATATATGTGACCTGCAACAGAAAACATTTACAACAAGAAGATACTCTTTTGCTTGAAAAGGAACATTGTATTATAAATTTGGCAAAAATCTCAGAATTGGAAACTGAGATTATGGAGCCTTGCTCACAAAAATATGGAACCCCTACAAAATGAAAAGACTCTCAAATAAGAAGCCAGGAAGGACAAAATTAGATTTCATTCTCTGACAATAGCAACTACCCTATCCTTCAGCAATAACTGTTTCACACAATTTGGCCTACAGGAGATCCAATCTCTCTGACTGAAAATCCAATCTGAGATCCTAAGGCAACTACCCTATAAATACATGTCATGGGTTACACTTGACTACAGAATCAGATTCCTCGGATCGAGAGCTTTCCAATGATATATAACAATTATATATCAGGCAAAAATTAAATCCCTCAGCCACCAATCTTTCTGTAGGTCGATCGTTTAATTTTCTGCCTGCTCACCACAATCAGAAATCATATTTAAATCTTTGGATTTTACTGCGTAGGCTTCTGCCATGCATCTCCACCACGTGGCATCATCTGGTTCATTCTGAGGCTTTTCTCCTGCCATCTCGGCACCGTCTGGGTCCACCGCCAGAATGAAACCCATTGTTTCTTCCTTGGCTCTTCTTTTCTTTATTTTCTCCGAACTGCTCTTCTTCTGTACCGGGCCCCACCGCTTGGTTGCCAAGTCGCAGCCTTTAGCCACCGAGCAACTTCATGTTGCGACTTGGCGAAAATCGTTGATCTTCCTCGGATCACCGTCGATTTGTCCTGACTTGTCTGACTTTTACCTCACCTGGGCCACTTTCTCTATCACTTTCTCTTCTGGTGGTCTTGACACATGGCACATCTTGATTTGTCTTTGGATCCACCTACCCGCCACATTGGACTTGCCACCTAGTTAGTCACCAAGTCGCATGTGATAACCATTAGGTACTTTCACATAGCGGTATAGCGATGACCGTAGATCTTCCCTTAAGCTGCTTAGACTTTACCTTCTCTGAATGGCTCTCACCTATGCCATGGTGTCACTGTGTGATATCTCTGGATTTTATTTGGGATCTACCTGGACTCCACCTATCCAATCAGGCCTGCCACTTGTCAGCCTCTAGTTCACCACCTGATCCATCTGGAAGCGGCCTCCTCCGCCACATCATCTCCACCGGACCCACCATCTCCTTTGGCTTGCTTGGCTTCAACCTTTCTGCCAAACTTCCTCTTCAGCTATCCATTTTTGTGTCTCATTGAAACCAGAGTTTCATCGATGCCTTCACTAACCACCAGAATGAACCGCCTGCCTTAACCGATCGCATTAACTGCCGACCATGGTTCACCGCTAGTGGTTTGTTGCCAAGTTGCGACCTTTATCTGGCAAGTATTTTCATGTTGCGGTATAGCGACCACCATTCGATCTTGTGCAACCTTCTCGCTGTTTAATTTTCCCTTTTGCTGCAAAATTTAAGCCGCTCTGAGATGCATGCGCATGCGGCGGCCCACCACTTTGAGCTACCATTTTCCAAAAGCTCATAAGCTTTGACACTTAAGATATATGCGGCCTTGCATATAAATACTGAAATGCTCCTCCCTATGGTCAATGTGGGATAAAAGTTTGCCTTAGCCCTTTCCATCGGGTCATCGGGATCTCTCCAAACATGCAAACCCAATGGCCGATGCCATCTTTCTATGCTCCGCACCTCTTCTCACGTGTCCCACCAATTAGTCACCATGTCGTGGATGTTAACCATCAAGCACTTTTGGGTTGCGGTATAGCGACATCCGTGAGATCAATAGGAACCTACTTGACCTTTAGGAAGCCCGACAAAGACATAGGAAAAGACATAGGACTTAGGAAAAATTAAAAATTATCAGAACCCGCCCAGGCCTAGACTTAAAAGGGCCCCCCTCTTGACGACACATAGACCCTTCTGTTTAAGTGGAAAAATAACAAGCAAAGACCTTTAGCGAAAGAAAGGGACGCATTGAACCATGAACCTTGAACCGATTAGCAAATGGTTCAAAATAGACAATACGCATTCGCACATGCTTATTAAAAGAAATATTACAAAGCCACGACATAAGCAGGAGAAGCGGTTGAACCTTGAAACTTGAACCCTGAACCAAAGGGTTCAAGTTCAAAGCAAATTACAAAAATGCGCTTGCCTTACCATGAAACAAAACCGCGAAGAGAAATCCATAAAACAAGGCTTCATTGGGTCACCAAATTTAGCATGATTTTTATAGGTCCCAACACATCCAAAACCTTCTTTACCACCTTCTCAACCAGATCTTCCACAAGCACCTAAGCCTTCAGTTAAGAAATCTAGTGATTATGATCTTATTGAGAAACTTCATGTTACTCCTGCTAAGATTTCACTTTGGGATTTGCTTCAGACTGCTCCCGTTTATCAAGGTATGCTAGAGGAAGCTCTGCAAAAGATCTTATTGCCTTCTACTAGGCCGACAGATGTAAATGTGTTCATGTATCATATTCATGCAAACTCATTGAATAATATGTTTTATCCCCATGAACTGCTGCCTCTGAAAGTAAGGAACTTGGCTGATCCATTAATGATAATCATTCATGTTAATGGCATTGGAATTAGACAAACTCATGTTGATATAGGTTCCACACTTAATGTATGCAGTGTTAGACAATTTAGATAACCAGAAGACAACTGAGAGGCGGTGGGGTAGAATCAGTTGTCACAGATTACAAGAACATTCAACAATTAAAACTTTAATACCAAAACCCAAAACAATAATACCGGAATAGCAGTTAATCCAATTAAGCATAAACAATAATCATAGAATAAAATCCATCTACACAACACCAAGATTTGTACGTGGAAAACACGGTAAAGGGAAAAACCACGGTGGGAAGACTACCCATAGTTAGATAATACTTTTGTAGTAAGTATGCGAATTACAATGAAGGGGCTTGCACTTGCATGAAGGCCAACAACCTAGAGCACAATACTCAGCACAAAAGGAGCCTCACTGACTACATATAAATCTAGACTACAATCCGGAGAAGTGTTGAACTGCAAAAGATAGCATCTCCTATGCCTGAGTATAGTTTCGGTTAAGCTCAATACTAGAGGACTAAATCCTCTTACATAAACCCAATTCGATCTCCAATGACCGACCAAGTCTTCTGCCTAAATGATATTACATTATTCGCACATTACATTCCTTGGCCATGACCTCTTACATTAACCATGATGATCTACAATGAGATCTTACATCTATTTATACAAACCCTCGACCATAAACAATCAGGTCGACCACGAGACAATAAACCAATTACATAATTACAAACCATGTCGGCCTTAGACCAAACAAGTAATATCAACACATAAGACATCCCAAAAATACATCAATAGGTCCTATCCACACGTTACATTAATGATGGTCCATAACCTAGATCAACCAGGACCAAGTATAGGTCCACACACTTCAACAATGATCTCCAATCGCCATGTCTCGAACATGGTCACCAATAACATCCTGAAACTCCATCAGAAGTTGCACCAACACCACTTATGCAATTCATCAAAGATCTCCACCAAAATCTCTTCTGGTGAAACCCTTGCGGGAACCGAAAACCAATCTTCTAGGCAAGCAGGATAGCATCCAATCACTAGACCAAAATCATTTGACCAAATATGAGTATAAGTATCATGAACAAGTCAATTCCATCACCAGATTATACCGTAGCCTATTGGATCATACCAGATCCAAGTTAACTAGAAACCACTCAACCTATTGGGACCAAAAGGGTACCGATAAAGCATCCAAACAACTAGTGTTGACATCAATGCAACACATAATCAATTCCACCAAATGGCCAACAATCTCCCCCTTTGGCATTGATGGCAACACTAGATGTGAAAAACATCTAAGTAGCAAGAAATGCCAAACATGTCTCCCCCTATGGAAGATAGTTAACAATCACCCACATATAGCTCTGAATATCAATATCTCTCCCCCTTTGACATTTACTTTTTGTTCCTTTCACTTTTTCACATCAATATCTCTCCACCTTTGACATTTACTTTTTCTTCCTTTAACTTTTTCACATCAATCTCTCCCCCTTTGACATCAATGCCAGAAGTCTGACAGAAATATCAAAGCAAAAACATGAGCCTCTGAATCTCAAAGCCGACTACTCCCTCTGAGTAGTAGCATCCCACATTAGTGTCAGAATGAATAGTATCTCAGATGGTGCATGCTAGACTGATGCCAAACCGCATCAATCTATTCTCTACTGAAGGGGCAGAAACTCCGAATCTGTCTCTCAGGTGCTCAAATGATTACTTGGATAAAGGTTTAGTAAAAATATTTGCAATTTGTTGTTTATTGTTCACATAAACTAGTTTAAATTCATTTTCTTCCATCTTCTCCTTCAAAAAGTTATACTTGATAGATATATGCTTTGTTTTAGAATGAACTACCAGATTCTTTGATATATCAATAGCAACAGAGTTATCACAGTGAATAACTACCGGTGCATCACAATCCACCTTTATATCCTTCAACATTTGCTTCATCCATAAAACTTGTGTACAGTTAGTAGCAACAACAACATTTTCAACTTCAGCAGTAGATAGAGAAGTGCATGACTATTTCTTGTTGATCCATGAAACCAACTTCTTTCCAAGAAAGAAAGCTCCATCGGAAGTGTTTTTCCGGTCATCAACATCTCTATCTCAATCAACATCTGTATATGCACATAAAGTGAAGTTATCATCCTTAGGGTACCACAAGCCATATTCTGATGTACCTTGCAAGTATCTAAAAATCCTTTTCACTGCCATCTCATGATTTTCTCTAGGATCACTCTAAAATCTTGAAACAATATAAACAACATTCATAATGTCAGGCCTAGTCTAAGTTAAATAAAGGAAACCTCCAATCATAGATTTCTATCTTGTAGGGTTTACCGATGTAGAAACATCTTTTCTTGTCAATTTCTCACTTGTAACCATAGAAGTACTTACCGATTTAGAATCTCCCATACAAAATTTCTTCAATAATTCCTTAGCATATTTAGTTTGAAAAATAAAAATACCTTTGTCTGTCTGAGTAATCTGCAAACCTAACAAAAATTTCATCTCACCAATCATAGACATCTCAAATTCTTTTTCCATATTTTTATAAAATTCTATGCATAACTTATCTTCACCTCCAAAAATAATATACTCAACAAATACTTCAACAATTAGTATATCATCATCAGTGATTTTATAATATAAATTAATGTCAGCACCGCCCTTAGTAAAACCAAGCTTCAAAAGATATTTATCCAACCTTGCATACCAAGCTCTAGGTGCTTGTTTCAATCCATATAAAGCTTTCCTTAACCTACAAACCATATCTGTATCATCTGATAGTGAAAAACCATCAGGTTGCTCAATATAAACTTCCTCATCGAGATCCCCTTTCAAGAATGCACATTTAACATCCATATGATAAACCTTGAGTTTTTATAAGCAGCATAGGTAAGAAATAATCTTACAGCTTCAATCCTAGCTATAGGTGCAAAAGCCTCTCCAGAATCAATCCCTTCCTTCTGAGAATATCCTTTACAAACCAATCTAGCCTTATTCCTTATAACTTGACCATCGTCATTCAATTTATTCCTAAAAACCCATTTAGTTTCAATAACATTTATATTTTTAGGTCGGGGAACCAAAGTCCATGTGTTATTTTTCTCAATCTGATCTAATTCTTCTTCCATAGATTTTAACCAATGTTCATCTTTACATGCCTCAATTACTAATGCTGGTTCAACTTGTGAAATTAAACATACCTCATTAGTTGCCAGTCTTCTTCTTGTCATCACTCCATTACTCTTGTCCCCAATTTTTTGATCTTCAGAATGATTCAGTCTCACATACCTAGGAGTCTTCTGACTCTCTGTTCCTCTTCCCTATTCTTCACTTATTGTATAATTCTTTGATGTTGCCAGAGTAACTGGTTCAACTCTTTATTTCGGTAAAGGTGCTACTAGTTCAGATATAATCATTTCCATTACCGATTCCTTCTCATAAACTCTGATTTGATTTTTGTTTAGCTCATCTACTTTGACATTAGCACTCTCCATAATTGTCTCATTGTATTGATTGGCATTTGTTTTCAGCAAGGTCCATAGACCACTTACAACACATCAAAGTATCTTTTTAAATAGCAAATAAAGATTATAGTAAATATTATTAAAAACAATGATACAAAAAAGTAGAAAGTTATCCAAATAGGTAGCCCTAGTCCTCAATGAGGAATCTACACAAATCCTTGTGGTTTCTTTTGTCATATCTATGCTTCTTGAATTCCTTGTTGAACCAGTGGATGGACTTTGAGTTGAACTTGGGTAGACTAACCATTTTAGCTTCTAGGTATTCAACTTTGGCTTTGAGTTCAATGAGCTCCTCTATTATATTGTCGCATTTAGTATAGTTGTGAAACATAGTCGGAGTAGAGTGATCAATAAACTTAGAGAAGTTCGAGGGTAAGCCCCACCGAGAAGTGTTACGGTTTAGGTAAATTGGAGCAATAAAAAATATTAAATATAATTCAAAATAAATTACAAGCAATTCACAATAAGACACATATTTAACATGGTTTACTCAATGCAGGCTATATCCTATTAGGTCCCGGAGACAACTGAGAGGGGGGGGGTGAATCAGTTGTCTAATAAATTCAAACCAAAAACAACTTAACCAAACTTAATGCTTAATACCAGTAAACCAAAATTAATGCTAGTAGATAGTTTATTAGTTAATTGTAGTACCAGTAAAGATTAATGCATGAAACAGAAAGAAAATAACATCCACAACACATAACACCAGTATTTGTACGTGGAAACCCTGTAAGGGGAAAAACCATGGTGGGAAACCTTACCCATAATCAGATGATACTACTGCAGATAGTATGTGTATACAATAGGGGGTCTACACATGCAAAAAGGCCAAGCACCTAGAGCTCACTGCTCAAACACAAATAGGAGTCACACTGACTACAATTGGATGGTTAAATCCAATAATGATGTATTGCTCAAAATAGCATCTTCATAAGTTGGATTCAGTACCGGTTTAGTTTTGATATGTCTTCACAAAACCTTCCTTCAACCTTTGTTACCGCGTCATAACAAACTTCAAATGATGTCGATGTGTATAGCTCTGCTTATTCTCGCATATACCTTACTTCATTCACTTTTTTTTTTCCTTCTACTTCAATCAAATAAGATCTTACATATATACCGAAGCCTAGGACCAAAATGTATAGGTTGGCTTTACAAAAGATATTACAATAAAAACAATTTACAAGTAAAACAATAATCGATGCAATATCCGATTCAACATGTCGGCCTAATGCATTTACAACATTAATAAATCATCTCCATAGCGTGCCGTGTTGTTCTAGAATAGATAAGCCTACCGGTGCTTATCCTGGACCTATTTGCCGGTAATAACAAATATGCAAACACGAATATACCAATGAACAAATCTTCAAGACAAAGTATCCAAACGATGTTTTCGACATAACCAAGTGTTTTCCATGTCATTCCAAGTGTTGGTGAACAATAAATCCTGTCGGTGAACAAGATACCGGTGACTGTGCATAAGTCACTTGCTTGCTGGTGAACATTGCCAGAGTTGATAAGTGTTGACATCAATGACAAAACCATATCAACATATCCAAAATACCAACACATCCATAGAGAAACAATCACCCACTTTCCTTTTGTTATCTAATTAAGTGCAAATCACAATTTGATGATTTTTCACATGATGCACCAACTTATTTATCAAGCCCTTGTTGGTGGTTTACAAAGTTTGGTACATACCAAAATAATAGTTGACTCCTTTATTAAATGATGGGTGGATTTTTCTTTGGGGGCACTGCTCCTTGCACTCTTCATTAATTGACTTTGGTAGAAAATGTGATGACATTCATTGAAACCTCAACCTTGAAGCATGAACACATTGCCCCAGGCACACAATGGAAAGGGACTTACGAACGAAGTGGAATAACTGATTGATGAAGGAACATGACCATTATTTTTTTGAGAAGTTTTCCCCAATTTTCTGACAAGAATGGGATAGATAGGAGCCCCTCCCATCATAAATTAGGAGGAGATTAAACGACCTATAGAATTGTCGGGGGTTGACAAAAGCTGCCAAAATTTAAGTCTAACAACATGATCGATCGCCTCATACCAACAATCTCTTACTTGGAGACTAACCACTCTTCACACCAAACAATCTTCCATTTGGAGTTTGACCTTGTCACAACACCATTGCACCTATAGCTCCCATTAGACTAATGCACTTAGACTAGGTTTGTTTCTCACTCCACTATTATCATGTTTGGAGGCTAGCAAAGGCTAAGTAGGAAATTGGCATCTTTCGAGTTACTGCCTTGGTTTACCTATTTGTAGGATTTTGGCTAGTGTGTATCTTTTCCAACTTCAATTGTCCATTATTTGAAACTAATCATATGAAATGGTTCTTAAGATATACATGTTTAGTGTTAGAGTGAAGGGCCGAGTTATTTGTAAGATGAATGATACTTCAACTATAATTGTACAACATGTTATTCCCTCATTACTAGTCCTTTGTAGGCACATACTCCGATTTCACTTCCTTCATCAACTGTAGAGATATCCCCTTGGTCCTTCTAGCTTCTAGAGGATCAAGGATGCACACAAGATCAAATCCTTGACCTGATTCATTTGACTATCCCTTTTTGTAATCAAACTGGTGCAGGGGCACTCAAAGGTGACTCAAAGGTGTGCTATAACATGTGTTTGAATGCAACATGATGTGTTTCCTTGAAGGTTTCTTGTGTAGGTCCTAAATGGATGTGGTAATGCTACCAATGCTATGTAATAAGACCTAAGGCTCCAGGGTGTGTACTTAGTCAAAATACTTCTATGGGCATTTTATTTATGTTTTTTGGTGTCTAGGGGTCCTAGAGGTGTTTTGTGTCCACTTTGTGACCTTTGGTGTGAAGGCAAGTGTGTGATGTAATAATTTGTCAAAAGTTGCTATGTTGTCATAGGTAATTTTGCACAAATTTGAGTTGTGGTTGCCCAACGGCTAGTTGGTTGCACTTGTACATTGGGAGGTGGTTGGAAGGATTCATTTGCCTTATTTAAGCCTAAGGAATGGTTCCCAAAGGTTATATTGAGACTTTGAATGAAATTTATGCTTCCAACAATTCCGAAATTGTAATTTTTACTGCATTTTCTCGTGTTCTTGGTTTTGGTATAGATTTGTACGAACATATGGAAGGGATAATTCATTGAATCGGTTGTAACAGTGAATCACCTTTTGATGTAGGTTTGAGGTCTTGAAGTTTTGTGGTTGAGGAGTAATTGAATTTTCTTTCTTGGTGCCTGGTAGAAACCCAAAAAATCAGGGTTTGGATGCAAAAGGAGCCACCGTTCAACATTCCTCAATGGGAATGGTTTGAAACCTTGGGGAATGCTGGATTACCATGTATACTAGATTATTTTATTTTATTTTGAAGCAAAATATCTCACCTTGCAATTTTGGAGTGATGCCCTAGACTTGACATTACCCATGTGGCAAGTTTGTGCAGTGAAGGATTGATTGAATCCTTGGAGTAGTGGACAAAAGGGTGGTCAAAAATTGCATGGAGGGGACCCTTAGACATGTGCAGACCCTCTTCAAAATCCCTAATTTCATTCCCATTTGACTGGTGAAGTTTTTGAGACCTAAAACCCCTATATCGGCAAACTAGGCTAAAATAGGCATAGTAGGGTTTGGACACTTGCACTCAAAACACAGATGCAAAAGTTTGAGATCCTTTAGAGGGTCCAAAAGGGTATTTTAATATAAATGTTTTTCAAGGAGATGTTCAAAGAATTTGGTAGAGAAAGAGGAAAAAGTCCAAATAGAGGCCTAAGTGCTTGTAGCCTTATTTCCTAGTTTCCTAGGTCATTAAGAACAAAAGGCACAAAAGGCTTGTAAACACAGTGTTGGAAAATGCACACTCCAATGATAAATTGTAGGTGATTGAAGGTTTTGTCATTGATGGAAACCTTGCAATCATATGATACCAGCAAGATAGAATACCAACACCGGCAATGACAAACTCTACACCGACACATAGAACACCGATAGTGAAAGGAACGATACCGACACCCTGGCCGACATGAATTTTGTTTATAATGTATTTTGTAATTAAATGTAAAATCATTGTAAGCCAACATGGCAAGTTGTATAATGACTCATATATGTATGAGATCATTGTAGAACATTTAGTAAGAAGGATATAGGCGAAATTATGCAGACCTAATATGCGAATTATAGGTTAAGGGTTTATGTATGTAGCAGAGCTTAAACTAGTACTAGATCTAGCATAGTAGATGCTAATCTAAAGCAGTACAAGACATTGGATTAATATAATCCATTTTTGTAAGTCAGTGTGACTTCTTTTGTAATTGAGCAGTGAGCTCTAGGCACTTGGCCTTCCTGCATGTGCAGGCCCCTATTGTAAGAGTAATATTCCCTTATTGGCCAGTAAGTGAATATTGTGGGTCACAAATCCCACCAAGGTTTTTCCCACATCAGGTTTCCTCATTAAAATACTGTGTTATGGTGTGCTTCTCATGTGGTTGTTGTTATTCTTGTTTACTACATTATTTCTGGTTTACCGGTACATAGTTTTAATATGCTTTTCATGTTTTAAGTCAAGTAAATATATTAACCGGTTAGATAATGATTCACCCCCCCTGTTAGTATCTTTGGGAATCCTAACAGTTGGTATCAGAGCCCGGTCCTCTATTTTCAGAAGCCTAACAACTTGAGGAAGATCTTGTCATCGGTAGAGATGGAAAACTTGAGAAAACAATTGGGAACAACTCTTTTAGACTATGATGCAAAAAAGGTGAAGAATATCAAACTTGAAGATGATCTAAAGGCCGCTCAGGATATCATTCAAGCACTTCAAGAAAATCTTACCATTTCAAGAAATAAGAGAAGAGAACTTTGTGAAAAGATGTAGAATGAGAATGATGAAAAGGAAACTCTTAATGATATGGTAAACAAGCTAAGACAAGAGATCAATACAACACATAATGAGATGCAGGATATGACTATGAGATTTTGTAAAGAAATTGAAGATAGAAAGAAGAATGAAGAAGACTTGGTTAGAAGACTAAACGATGCTGGAAATGAAAACACAAGACCCAGTCATGAAAATGATATGTTGAAGACAGATCTAATGCACACAAAATGACAAGACTGAACTCATAAGACAGAAAAGAATCTTGGAAAGTGAACTAACTGCTGCAAATCATCACAAGGAAAAATTCAAGAAAAGTTTAGAAGAACTTGGTGACATGGTGAAGAATCAGAAACCTAATGGTGATACAAATGGCCTTGGCTTTGAAGTTGGTGAAAGCTCCGGTACTACAAATAATCATGATCATAACAAACCGGTAAGACAACCTACTGCTTACAAATTTAATGGCAAATGCTTTAACTTTAACAAATATGGTCATAGAGAAAATCAATGTAGGTCTAGAAATTATCAGAACACTAATACATCCACCGGTCAATGTTCTAAATGCAACAAAGTTGGTCATAATTCAGAAAATTGCAGAATGAATGTGAGATGTTATGTTTGTGGAAGATTTGGGCACTTATCTAATCAATGCAGAACACATACCGACATAGGATATGGGAAAGCTATTCAGAAGAACAATGTGACTTGTTATGCCTGTAACAAGATTGGACATATTGCAAAATTTTGTAGAAGTAAGGCATCACCGACAAATAACAAAGGTCCTAGTTTGAAAGGTAAAGAAAAAAGTTGAAGAGGTAAAGCAAGAATTCTCAAAACAATGGATCAGAAAGTTAGATCAGAATGTTGATATAATTACTCCTTCACTGACATAACAGAGTAACACTCCACCTACAGGAGACTCTTCATCTAATTAAAGAAAATTCTTTTGGGGGTTTAGCAACAAAATGAAAAACATGCTATTATTCCCTCGGTTGATGGTGAGAAGTTGAAATTACTTCTATATCGGTAGATGAGTTAAGTTGTGACTTAACCGACAAGCATTAAATGTGGTAGTTGGCAAAAATAACATTATAAAGCAAGTGTTTTGGCTCCTTTTTCATTCACCGAGCATTCAAATCTTCAAGAGTGCAAAAATTCCCGAGCGAAGCTACTCCAAGAAAAGAAGTGAAGCAATCTATCAAATCATTCATCCTTAAGGCAAATTGAGGTATTTATAGCTATGGCATCTTCATCCACTCTTGAATTTATTGCAAACCCTACTATTGTTGAAGTTGTTAAGCGACCTCGACCCATTTTTCAGCTAGTTCCCAAAATTGCTAAGAAAGATGATAGCATAGGTGCATTCTCTCAAATCCCTAAAGGAGTAGTATATGCTGAAGACCCTAGAATGTATATACATTATCATATTGATGAACTAGGTGATGATGAAATTAAAAATATGTATGAGACTGTAATCTGTGATAAATCCAGAAATGTCAAACCTGAATATAAGATAGTAGAAACCCTAGGTTTCACTGAAATACTTAGTATCCCGGATTTCCCCAAGGATATCATAAGGATTGTGTTAAGCAGAGTACATAGTGAATTCTTCTGGTTAGACTCTATTCATAAAATCACAAAAGTAGTAGTAAAAGTTGTAACATGGTTACCCTCCACTGGCAATAGACCTGACAAAACTAAGAAGGTCTCAAATGACTTAGTGACAAACCTAACCGGTGCAACATTTGATAAGAGATCTCTAAGGGTAAACGATGTGAAGGATACAAATATCAGATTTATCAGTATGATCTTAGGATATAAGGCTACACATGCAAATAGGTTAAACTTAGTTTCTAGCCTATGTATTAAGAGTGCCTATGATATGGTAAATGATAATGCAAGAATAGACATATGTGAATGGCTCAAAGATGAGTTGATAGACAATTTGGGTAAGATCAAAAGAGACAAGAAAGGAACATTCAGATTTGGAAACTTACTTGTTTGTCTGATGCTATACATAACCAAACAAGTACCTGATATTGGTGCTAGAGATTTTGGATTTGATATACTGGTAGGAAAACAACTATCAGAAATATTGAACAATATGGGAGAGAACAGGGAGAAAAAAAATAAATGAGCATTTTCAAGCACTAAAGGCTCAAATGAAAACTAGAGTAAGGCTATCACAAGCTATTGTGGATAAGTATCAAAAGGAAATCTATTTTGTGATCAAGAAAGATGAAATTTGGATGCAGGCAGTTATCCCTAGAACCATCTGGGTAACTGAAATGGGCTATGAGATAGATGATAGCATCATAGAAACTTATGCAAAAGCCCTCCTTGAAGCTCCTAAGGAACCAAAAGAGAAAGTATTTGGTAGTGCAGAAATAATTGAGAGCACTATACAATCAAGAAAAAGAGTTAAGAAGGTAGAAGCAACTGTTATAAAAGGAACCTGACAGGCAAAGGCAATCAAGGAAGATGTGATAAAACAAACTGGTATAACTGAAAGTGAGTTGGAAGCACTTCAACCGGAAACTCACCTTTCACCGGTTGGAACTTCTTCAAAAAGTGACACACCTGTTGTATTCAAGAGAGTTGAGAGGAAAAGAAAACCTTCACTGACACCTTCTCCTACACCAAAAAGGACAAGACAAAAGCAATAGGCAGTATGGCCTCCGACAAAGAAGATGGCTCCTAAGAAGAAAAAGGTGAAACAAACTATTACCCCCATTGAAAAACTTCTTAGCGAAATTACATAGGATGGTAAGCTGAAGAATATCAATAAAATGTATAATACACTATCAACTGATGATAAGGAAAGTATAGACAATAGTGTAATTCTACACTTAGATATATACAAGAAATTTTTGATGCAAATTGTTGATGAAATTCCAAATGACTTGTATATGAGATTAAAAGCTAGAAGATTATCTATTGTTGAACTGGACAAAAAGATTAAGATTGAAAAATTATTGGCAGTACATCCAGTTAACTCACCTGATAAAATAGACAAATTAATCAGTGAGGCTAACCGGGCAGTATTCTCTACTGCTCACCGACATGTAGCACTAATGGCTGGCAGAGTAACTGAAGTATCTGAGGAAACTACTGATGGATGTGATATTTTCTTTGTGGAAAAAGAAAAAGAGGAAGAATTACTCAGACCTAAAACTATCAAAGTATATCAAAAGGACAGAGACAAGGGTAAAGGTAAGGTAGGTGGACCACCAAGTTTAAAAATAACTGACAATATGCCCCCACCTCCTTCAGATACTCCACCGGTAGACACTACTGCAAGTCAACCGACCACTGAGAGTATGGAAACTTTGGTAGAAGATACAAACCCTGAATCAGAAATCTTGTGTACAATAAATGTAGATATTCAGGAAGTTAATGTCGTGGTTGACAGGGAGACCACTAAGGATAAGACGAAAGACATGACTACTAAGTCACCAACTGCAGAAGTTGAGTTAAACATAGAAAAACCCTCACAGGCAGAGCAACCAACAAAGGATACCACTAAGAAACCAGTAGATGTAACAGACAAACCATCTGAAGAATCGGCTAAGGAAAGTTCAGAGGCACAAACTAAGGAACCGACAACTGAAAACTCAGAGAAACCATCTGAGACACAATTGGAGAAACCCAAACTGGTACAGGTTGAAGCACAGGTTCAGACAGACACAGTGCCACCGGCCCAAACTGAAAAGCTTAAAACTTTGTTTGTGGAAATGCAAACTCAGACTGACCTACTAGAGGTTGAACCAAGCAAGGAAATTACCACCACCGGTAGCATGGTTATTGTAAAAATTGTTGGACAAACATCAGGTTCAGCTATGATAGAATTCAGACCTACTAATGTAACTGAGGTCTTATTAGATTCTATAAAGAAGATCATGGAATGCAATGCACAAGCCTTTAAGGCTATTGATGATACTATACCAATTCTTAAATTGATAGCACCAAAGTGCAGTGTTGAGAATAAAGATTCTTTAGGTCAACTAGACACATTGTCTAAGTTTATCACCGACAACCTATTGACTATTGATAAAATAAATGAGGATACACTTAAGGAGAGACTAATAAAAGAAAAAGAGAAAATCTTTGAAGATATTGTAAAGAAAAACAAGGAAGAAATGGATACCCTTTTACCGGAACTTGGAGAAATAATCTATGACTTCAAGAAACTGTACAGGTACACTTGTAAAATGAATGTCTTAACAAAGTATCTTAACAAGGAGATCAGCAAAGCTCAAGAGAAGATAAATAATATTGCTGACAATTTGATTGGAACATTAGATTCATTTTTGGAATTAGAAAAGAAAATTGCAGAGCAGGAAGAGAAAATCAAGAAATTGGAGAAAGACAAACAGGGAATAAAGGATAAGGCAAAGGACTTAAAATATAGACTCAGTCCAAGACTAGAGTATCTTATTTCTTTGAGAAAAGAAATATCTGAGGCTTTGGTTCCTGGATTGAAGACACCAGAAGAGAAAATGCACATACTCACCGATATAGTACAGAGAACACAAGAGGCAATAAAAGATTGCAAAACATTCAACAATGGCATAAATTTAGTTTTGACAGATATCTTTCAGATTGTAACCCACCGGTTACAAGAATCAAGGCAAGACTCCACTGACAGTGAATGACAACCTTTGTCATAGATGTCAAAGGGGGAGTAGTGGGATGAGAAAAATGATCAGAAAAAGGACATCATCTACTCAAGGGGAGCATATAGTTTTGAGCATATGGTTTTGGCAGACTATTTTTGGATATCATTTTGGACACTTTTGATTTTTCTCATGAGTGTTGCCATCAATGCCAAAGGGGGAGATTGTTGGCAAATGCACACTCCAATGAGAAATTGTAGGTGATTGAAGGTTTTGTCATTGATGGCAACCTTGCAATCATATGATACTGACAAGATAGAATACCGACACCGACAACGACAAACTCTACACCGACACACAGAACACCAGCAGTGAAAGGAAGGATACTGGCACCCTGGCCGACAAGAATTTTGTTTATAATGTATTTTGTAATTAAATGTAAAATCATTGTAAGCCGACATGGCAAGTTGTAAAATGACTCATATATGTATGAGATCATTGTAGAACATTTAGTAAGAAGGATATAGGCAAAATTATGTAGACCTAATATGCAAATTATAGGTTAAGGGTTTATGTATGTAGTAGAGTTTAAACCGGTACTGGATCTGGCATATCAGATGCTAGAATCTAAAGCAGTACAAGACATTGGATTAATACAATCCATTTTTGTAAGTCAGTGTGACTTCTTTTGTAATTGAGCAGTGAGCTCTAGGCACTTGGCCTTCCTGCATGTGCAGGCCCCTATTGTAAGAGTAATATTCAATTATTGGCCAGTAAGTGAATATTGTAGGTCACAAATCCCATTGAGGTTTTTCCCAAATTGGGTTTCCTCATTAAAATACTGTGTTATGGTGTGCTTCTCATGTGGTTGTTGTTATTCTTGTTTACTGCATTATTTCTGGTTTACCGGTACACAGTTTTAGTATGCTTTTCATGTTTTAAGTCAAGTAAATTTATTAACCGGTTAGATACTGATTCACCCCCCTCTCTCAGTATCTTTGGGAATCCTAACACACATACCAAAGAGGTCTAACTCAATACAAATACCTTTTCAAACATGTTAAAACACCCACACATGAAATATTCCACCCTTTGAGCAAAAGGTCCTATTGGCAAGGGGCTTGAGGTTGTGAGGTGTCTTGGTTTAGGGGTTGAGCACATAGGAGTAGGAGTCTCCTTGTGAAACCAAGCTGTCCTAAGTGGATTGAACTTTGGGAAGGATCAAGGAAAATATTAAGAACCTTTGGAAGGTTGGATATATTGGGCCATTGGATGGTGCCATGTGTTAACCCATAGAAGAAGCCAAGAAAATTGCTCATTAACACCAACCCTCTACATCACAAACCCTCGTTAAGTTAGGGTTTTGAACTCAAAACTCAATTAGAGTTAATCCTGAGCTATAAAGGAAAAATTTATAACATATCTAGGGGTTCTTCCCCTTGTTTTCATATAGAATTCATATATTTTTTGTGTTAGTACTATTACCTTACCTTTATATTAATAAAATTGTATATTTTAGCTCTTTTCCGATTCAAACACCTTGTACAACTATCTTGCCTTTGTGTTTGAATGCATTTTTCTTTGTTTCCAAATTGTGTGATTGCGTTAACTTCCTTAACATGTGTTATTTGTGAATCCGTCTCATCCCTTGCACCATATAGTTGGGCTCTAACCTTTGCATGTATCTTTTGGGGTTGATTAGAATATAAAGATCTATGTATGTTTAGCTGATTTCATTGATTTCTTGTGCAATCATAGGTAGGGGAAGAAATTTTTTAATCTTGGTGCATCACCTCTGTTTATTTTTTGCATTACTTCTTCCTTTTTCCTCTGCAAGTCATTAGAATAGGTGTAGAAGTAGGCTTTAAGTGTCCCTAATCAGTGAGGAAGCCAACCTTCTTCGAAGATTCAACCTGACAATGCAAGTTCCTAGACTTAGAGGTTGTTTCTGTCAAACCCAAGGTAGGACTAAGAGGGAGACTAAACAAGTCTAAAACTTCAAAAATTTTAATTATAGACAATAATCAACCATACATAACACTACTAAAAAAATTACTAACCATCAACACATGAGCACTAGATTTTATGTGCAAAACCCAAACTAGGAAAAATGATGGTGAGAATCTAACTCACAATATGAATAACAATGATTACAAAGTTTTAGGGTCATTGCCAAGGAGAAACAACACCTGATGGACTTGCAGAGCTAAGGCACACAACCTTAGGCAAGATACATAATAAGGACTTTCTCAGCTGAGGCTCACTCCTTTAGGACCAAGATACATAAATCCTTCTAGAAGACTCACTGTCATACAACAACTAAACAAGTAGTAGAATTGATATGAGAAGGATCTCTAGAACATGAAATTGTCCTTGAACAACAGATTCAAATGACCAATATCATGACAAACATCTTTGAACACAATCTCTATCTTTGCATAGTATCTTGTAACTATATCACCTTCAACGTTCTTCACAATTCGAATTTCACACATTCAAAAACTCAAATTTGCTTGCATATCATTTACATACACTTATCATCAATTCACACACATTCTACACATATTTCTACTCAACTCATCCATCCACACCCCTTAAATATGAAATAGAACATCAAAAACATAATCGAGGGTCAACCAAAATAGAATTAGCCACTCAAACAAAAAATACTCAAGGCGGTCCACTCTAGAAGAAAGAGGGGACCTAAATACATCATAAAACATCCTTCCAAGATAGAACCAATGATGCACACATGCTAACACATCCTCCAAGATCGACACCAAATATAAACTGTAGATAGGCATTAAATCTTGTCAACTGGTCGACCAAAAAGAATATCTTCCTATGCAAAATACTCTATGTGGATCTCTACACACAAAGATGAGACTCATAAAACTATTTGAACTTGTCATCCATAACATGTCCAGATAAAAAACATGATCCAAATAAGATAAACTAATCAGACACACTGAACCACAACATAACTGAAAATATCACATTCAAATCAACATAACTCACTTGCGAAGCACTAACACCACAAGAGAATCATATTGAGAATAATGTAAGAATCAAATAATCATGTCCTTTGATCCACAAAAAAAACTTGAACATATTTGGAGGCCATCAAAGACTTTCCAGATCAATTTGACATACCTTCTTATTGCCAGAAAATAGTAACATCTAACTTCTGCAAACCACGAACTTGAAAATCAAACCAAACTGTCAATGAGACATAAAAAGATCTTTCTTGCATATTTCCCCAACCTACACCAAAATATTTCCACCAACTGCAACACCAACACAAGATACATCCGAACCAGAATCTATCCAGAAAACCAAGTTTGGCACCAATGACAACAACACAAACTCATATTTCCAACAATCTCCCCCTTTGTCATTAATGACAACACTTGAAAAACTGAAACACAAATCAAAACGTCTCTCCCCCTATCAACAAGATCTCTCCCCCTTTGAAATCGAAGACAAAGGGCACAACACATCATATATCACTGCTCACCTTAAGAGCAACAACTAACATCAATCTAGTGGACAAAAGAATAATCTTCAAGGAGTCTCCCTGGAAAGATGCATCTCTATCACACATGTAGTTCGAAAAAGGAGGGGAAATAAATCCTAACTTTTGCTTGATATACTCAAAAGTATTCTTTGCCAATGCCTTTGTGAAAATATCTGCAATCTACTCCTTTGTAGGAATATACTCCAAACTGACTTCCTTTTTTGCAACTTTTTCTCTTAAGAAATGATATCTAATTGAGATATATTTAGTTCTTGAATGCATCACTAAAATATTTGAAATGTTTATAGCATTGGTATTATCATATAAGATAGGAATAGCTTCATCATACACCACTGATATCTCTAAGGGTCTGTTTCATCTACATAACTTAAGGACAAAAAGATGCTACTAGAATGTGTTCTACTTATGTAGTAGATAAGGATAATGAATCTTGCTTCTTACTTAACCAAGAGACCAACCTGTCTCTCAATAAAAATGCACCACCACTAGTACTTTTCTTGTCATTAATACTTTTGGCCCAATCAACATTTGCATATGCCTTCACCATGAAATTTTCATTCTTCTTGTACCATAATCCTAAATCTAGAGTCCCTTTCAAATACTTGAAAATCCTCTTCACAACTTGTTCATGAGTTAGTTTTGGGTTAGCTTTAAATCTAGAAACCAAGAAAACAACTTTCTATTAGAATCAGAGACCACTGAGAGGGGGGGTGAATTAGTGATCTACCAGAAGTTAAAACCAAAAACTTATTCTTTATCCACCGGTTAATAAAGCATAACAAAGAAAACATAAACATGAAACAAGAAATGCACAAATCCACAACACCAGAAGTTTTACATGGAAACCTGGAAAGGGAAAAACCACAGTGGGGCTGGAACCCACAATATTCATATACTATGGCCAGGAGTACATAAATGTTACATATATGGGGAATGCACTTGCATTCAGGCTCAGTGCCTAGAGCTCACTACTCAAATAAAGTTGTCTGGAAGGCTACAACCTTCAAGGAAGTGTCACTGACTTATAATTTGTTTACAATGAGAAAGTACAATAAAATAAACTCTTAAACAACATGTGACAATGTAAAAATGAGTTCTAGTTAGGCTCTGAATATTTAACTGTCTTTGCTCTGATGAATACTCTATTTTTGTCTCAGTCAACTACCAGTTAGTCTGAAAGCAAAATGCGCACGTGATACTACACTCAATCACACCAAAATGGATCACCACTTCTCTAACACACCGAAAAATCAATTTCCAAATCGATCTTATATATCCGGTCATAACACAAAAGCAATCTCCTTCAAGTAGGCTTCAAGAGATGTAACATGTAGCTTAAACTCGGCTTCAATCTCGAGCAAAACATAGCACTATACCAAAAGATTATAACCAAATGCTTCTTAAAGATCTTCCATAACACCAAGATTACAAAAACAATCACCGAAAACAACACAATCATCGGAAATCATTCTGGACTAGCACGTTACAAAAATACCTTGTTTTGTCGGTTAACTAGAAACCAGTTAACACCAACTTCCGGATAAGATGAATCACAATTGCCGGATCAAACCACCATGAAGAGTTTCCATCAATGACAACCCCAAACAAATAATCAACCACCAAAAATCACCTGAAATCACTAGATGAGTGTCAATTGCCAAAAATCTCCCCCTTTGGCATTGATGGCAACACTTGTGAAAAATGACCAAGTGTTGAAACCTGTGAAAGAAACCTGTTCACCAGAGGAAATAATAAAATAATTCTAAGGCTCCCCCTTAGATCAACAATCCAAGAATATGCACCATCGTACTGATACACTCTATATACATTTTTCATCTCACCTCTCCCCCTTTAACAACAATGCCAAAGATGGGATGCTACCCAAAAATGATATACAAATGGATACTTTACAAATATTTGAATAAGTCAGAATAAGTATTCTGCAAAAATCTCGAGTGAGTTTCCCACCCACTCTTTAGGTTATCCAAAATTATAATAAATGCATTGAATATAGTAGAATGAATTTCTAATTCTCTTAAGTCCGATGGGACAGGCAGAGCCATTTCCTTCATACAATCCACTTTATTGCTCAGCATAGTATCTATCCAGACAACAATAAGGTTTCAGAGTTCACCAACTTTCCTCAAATTTTTCTCCTTATCAGCTTGAAAACTGGAAATCTGATCATTCAAAGCTATAATTTGTCCTTCAATGCTCTTGGTTAGTGATACATGAGGATCAAATGATTGTGATATACTTGCTAGGTTGCCCTGTCAGTCATTTATTTTCTTATCAATATCAATAATAAATTTGTGCAAAATGAGACAAGATTTGTACAGTTTACCAGCTTGTGACAATGTGTCAAAAATGGTCCGCAGTCTCTTATTTAATGTCACCTTGTCATCCTCAATAATCTTTAAGAATGTCTTCTTTCTAACTTCCTTAAATCTATCCAAAACCTTTTGAGTATCCGTCTTTTCTAAAGAATCAAAATTGCTATTTACATTATTAATCAATTGAATCAATTTATCGGAGGGGCTGTTATTTGAATCTAGCACATTTGTAGCCACCTTCTACAAGACATCAATGCACATCAAAATTTACTTTTTATCTTCAATTTCATATTTCACTAGGTCTTGGCTAGCTTGATCTTGGACTATAGCAACAATCATAAGCTTCTCTGCAGGAGATAACTTGGCAAGATAACCTGACTCATCAAGATTGATCTGGGGTGGAATCCCTGTTACCAAAGGAGTGGCAATTGCTGGATCGGCTATGCCTTTTCCTTTGTCCACCTTCATTGTCTCATATTTTCCTGACTCAACATTCTTCTGTTGAATCTCAGGGGCCACAGTACTGTCAGTCATCGGAGAATTATCACCAGTCTCAACATCAACTGTGGTGTTACCATGGTCTTCCAGTTGATCCTAAGATTGAGTTTCAACCTTCTGACTTCCAGAATCACCTTGCTTGTCTTCCAGCTGAGATGATTTAAAGGCATCTTTATACAAAGGGTCATTCTGAATGATCTTCTTCCAAATTTCCTTTGTCTCGTTTCTCACCTCCTAAACATCACTAATCATTAACTTGTTTATTCTGTTTTTGCTTCTAAATTTCTTTTTATTGGCTTCTTCAATCAATATTTTAACTTCATCATGAGTTATATGTTGGCATTTGCATGACGATTGCATTAATGAAATGTTATGTTTTCATTGATGTCAATTAACTTGTAATGATATTGTTGTAATGTTGTTTTGTAACTGGTAAGTAAGTTTGTGGAGTGGAATAGTATAGCTAAGTATTAGAGAGTTGAACAAGTAAACCCTACCTGTTGATTTGATAAACCCTAACCGGTTAAGTTTGGTAAATTGGTTATATTGGTTTATGATATGATGATGAGCGGTAATGATTATGACACACATGTATATTGTATGAAGAGAGTTTCAAAGTGTTTTGGCGTGTTGAGGTAACAGTTTTTGTCTTGGGAATGAGCAAGTATATTGCATGTAATGCAATGTTGGGACATAATGGATCATTGAGAGGGGGGTGAATCAATGATTTAAACTCTTCTTCTTCTTCTTTAACAAAGAGATACCAGTAAAGTAGAGGACAAGCTGAATGCTATTCGGTAACTTAAACAATGCAAGTAGAGTGTGTGAAAGGACTAGCTAAAACATTAACATCATATATGAACAATAATACATCACACAACACTAGATATATACGAGGAAAACCCAATGTGGGAAAAACCTTGATGAGAATAGTTGTTGGATATCTTCTGCTCCAATCGAGCCTCACAATGAAACTCTAATTACAATATTTAGGGCACCAACCCAAGGAGCACCAGCCCCTGATTTATGAGCACCAACCCCTGCACAATTTATAGGCTACAAACTAAAGGAGCTACAACCCCTGCACTAAGCTACAACTTAGTGATAACAATATGAATCTCGGATATACAAATGAAATCACTGTTGCAAATGAAGTTTTGCAACCTTACAATATTCTCCTCTGCTAGTTTCTCTCTTACCGGTCTGTATTCTCTCCACCCACTCTGCAACTTGACTTTGTTGATAAATTTTCTAAATCCCCTCTCACAATGTCTTTTCACCTTCAACTCATACTTGATCAATCTTAATTAGATACAACCTCTACCAGTTTGTCACGTTTGTGATCAATGCACACTCTACTAGTTGTTCCCTACACCGGTTTTTACTGCTTCTCCTTATCAGTTAGATCTTCAAACATAAACACTTGAAGTGTTTATCTCTTCGACTTTCAGACAACAAATTTACACTTGTCTTCACTATGCAGTAGCAACAACAACAGTCTCAAGTAATCATATTTAAACTTGAACTTTCCCGCCAAGAAACAAATCAAACTCAGAGCGGTTAGGGTTTCTTTTACTTGACACAATTTGCATGAATTCCGATCCAGTCTATCTTGGATCGATCACCTGTACTCTAGGAATGCATCTATAAGCATTTTCCATTATCCAATGCATACTTGCTAAAGATAGAAGTCTCGTACATGATTTTATACCTTGAAATCTGTCGACTCATAAAACACTTAGCTGTTTCCTTTTCGAGGTCTTCTTGCAATCTGATTTTCTTTGCTTTGTTCCAGGTGCCAACTACTCCTTGATCTTCCTTTGTTATTCTTTCTTCCTTGAGACGCATTAGTCAGTTACAATCCCGTGATTTTTGGCTGTCATTAATGTCGACTTGTTGTTTCAACAACCATGTCGATGGAGGCTTCACTGACCTTTGCATATTTTCCACCTCATCTGCACATGGCATCACAATGGTCAATCACTTAGCTCACCAACACATAGTCGGTTCATACTTGAACATTCAACAAACTCATACCGGTACATGCCTTTACCAGCGATACCTTCTCCTCCTGCTAACCGATAGTTCACACTACAATGGTAGGACATCTTCACCTCCAATGATTTGTGATTACTTTAACATTCTACCTCTTCATCATAAATGGGCAGCCAAACTCTAGACTAGTTAATCTTCTCAATACCTTATTTGTCTTTCACTATACTAGTACACTCTTCTTCATACCGGATGACATACCTCTATCGGTAGCCTGCCTGCAATACTGATTGACATCAATGACAACTCAATGCCAACAATCTCCCCCTTTGGTATTGATGTCAACATATTCTTTTCCGGTCTCTCTCCCCCTTTGACAACAATGGAAAAGGGAACCTTAGTCTGACACCAATAATCTCTCCCTTGACTGCATCCAGTTAAGACACACTCTCCCCTTGTGTCCATGCTTCAATATTCAAGAGTCATAAGATAGTAGAAATGGTTAACTCCCTTTGAATCATGCAATCTCCTATGCATTCAAGTGCTGCTAGATGGTGGGACAACTCCCATCTTTTGTCTCAAATACTCAAATGGGCCCAAGGGAAGTGGCTTCGTAAATATGTTAGCAATATGCTCATCAATGGGAACATACTCTACCATGACCTCCTTATCAGCTACCTTCTCCCTCACAAAGTGATACTTGATTGCAATGTGTTTTGTTCTTGAGTGCATTACTGGATTCTTGGAGATGTTGATTGCACTTGAGTTATCACACCGGCTTGGAATGGGTTTCAGTATCTCCACCTGTATATCTTTCAGTGTCTGCTTCATCCATAAAACCTGTGAACAACATGTAGCAGCTGCTATGTACTCTGCCTCAGTAGTAGATAGTGACACTGAATCTTGCTTCTTATAGTGCCATGATACTAACCGGTCTCCTAAGTAGAAAGAACCTCCACTTGTGCTTTTTTGGTCATCAATACTTCCTGTCCAATCTGCATCAGTATAAGCCTACAAAGAGAAGTCTCCTTTCTTTGGATACCATAGACCATAGTTGATAGTTCCTTGCAGATACTTGAAGATTCTTCTGACTGCATTCAAGTGAGACTATTTAGGAGCAGCTTGGAATCTTGCTACCATGCAAACAACTTGTACAATATCTAGTCTAGATGATGTTAAATACAACAGACTACTGATCATAGATCTATACAGTGTTTGCTCAACTTCTAGTGATTCATCTAGTTTGGTCAACTTACAACTGGTAACCATGGGAGTACTTATTGGGTTGTTGTCCTCCATTTGAAATTTCTTCAGCATGTCTTTCACATACTTGGTTTGAGAGATGAAAATTCCTTTCTCCTTCTGTGAGATCTGCAAACCAATAAAATAGGACAACTCTCCTAGCATGGACATTTCAAACTCTGTCTTCATCTGATCTACAAATTCTTTGCACATGATGTCCTTGTCTCCACCAAATATAATATCATCCACATATAGAATAACTATAATCATGTGATCTCCATTTACCTTGACATACAAGTTGATGTTTGCATTCCCTTTCTAGAATCCTTGCTCCTTCAAGTATTTGTCTAACTGGGAATACCATGCTCTGAGAGTCTGCTTCAAACCATACATGGCTTTCTTCAACCGGCATACAAAACTCTCATCTTCATGCAACAAGTACTCTTCCAACTATTCCATATACACCTCTTCTTCAAGATTGCCATTGAGAAAAGGAGATTTCACATCCATCTGATATACTTTATATTCCTTGTAGGCTAAGCAAGCTAAAAACATTCTTATTGCCTCTAACCTAGCAACCGATGCAAAGGTTTCTTCAAAGTCAATACGTCCAACTTGACCATAACCTTTGCAAACTAACCTTGCTTTATGCCAGACTATCTTACCTTCTTCATTCATCTTGTTTAGGTAGACCCATTTGGTACCTATGACATTCTTGTCTCCTAGTCTAGGAACAAGTTCCCAAGTCTGATATTTCTCAATTTGTCTTAGTTCTTCATCCATGGCATCTACCCACTTCTCTCTTTTGATAGCATCATCAAAATTTTTGGGCTCTACTTTAGTCATGAGACAAAAGTTTACCTGTTCACCTTCCCGGGCTAATCTCCTTCTGGTCTACACACCTACATTCCTGTCTCCTATGATCTGTTCTTCCGGATAATTCTTTTTCACATACCGATTGGGAATCTTGTTTGGTACATCTTCTACCAGTCCATTATCAGATTGTTCTTCATATTCCACATCTGACACATCAATGTAGGGTGTAGGTGTAAATTTTCCTCTGTGTGAGTCTTCATCTATTCTCACATTTACACTCTCAACCACTCTCCTCATTCTTTTGTTGTAGCATTTGTAGGCTTTACTGTTGGTTGAGTATCCCAAGAGGATTCCTTCATCACTCTAGGAATCAAAACTTCCCAAACCATCAACATCTTTCTTGGTGAAGCACTTACTTCCAAACACTTTGAAGTGTTTGAGTGATGGTTTCCTTTCATTCCATAACTCATAAGGGGTCATTCTACTGTACACCCTTAATTGTACCTGGTTTAAAGTGTAGACAACAATATGAACTACTTCCTTCCAGTATATATCTAGTATGTTGGCCTCATTCAACATAGTCCTAGCCATCTCCTTCACTGTCCTATTTTTCCTCTCTACCACCCCATTTTGTTGAGGTGTCCATGCAGCTGAATATTGTCTTCGGATTCCATGTTTCTCACAATAGTCAACAAATTCATTGGAGGAAAAATCTCCACCCTGATCTGATCTTAAGCATTTTAATCGATGTCCACTTTCATTCTCTACCATCTTCCTAAAAATTTTGAATCTCTCAAATGCTTGTGACTTATCATGCAGGAAGGTTACCCAAGTCATTCTTGAGTAATCATCTATGAACAACATGAAATACCTTTCTCGGGCCAATGCTCTTGTCCTTGTTGGCCCACATAGGTTTGTATGTATCAACTCCAAAGGTCTTGAAGTGTTATATTCTTTTCTTTTAAAGTTGACATTTGCTTGCTTACCTCTGACACATTCATCACAGAATGTGCTTGCCAGTTTTATGATCTCAGGTATGTTTCTCACATACCAGTTCTTTCTTATCTTAACCAAATTATAAAAATTCACATGGCCTAATCTCCTGTGCCACAACCAACTTTCATCAACCCGCCCCATCATGCATTGGGACTCATAACATTCCTTCAAATTGTAGACATTACCCTCTGTTCTCTTTCCTTCCGCTACCACATGACTGGTACTCTGCTTTCTTATCTGACAACCGATAGAGTCAAGTGAGAACTTGTACCCTTTGTCACACATCTGACTTACACTAAGCAGGTTATGCTTCAAACCTTTCACATAGTACACATCATGAGCCTTGAGCTTTCCATCAATATTCAATGTACTATGACCTTTGATATTGATGGAGGAGTTGTCACCAAACCGAACTGAACCACCATTCCAATCATCAAGCTTGATGAACTTTTTCTTATCTCCAGTCATGTGATTTGAGAAACCAATATAAACTACCCATAGATTCCTCCTTTCAACATGTAGAGTAGTTTGCACAATCAGCATGGACTCTGTCTTGTTTTTCTCCTTCTCTACCCAAACCGGTTTCTCTTCTTTCTTTTCCTCTTCTGTTACTTTGTGTTCTGGTTTTCTTTCCAACTTCTCATCCGATACAATTCCATTTTTCTTTTTAGTTCTCAGCTGACAATACCTTTCTATGTGAACAAAATTTTAATACACATAGCATTTCACATTAGCACTATAAGATGTACTCGATACATTCTTGTAAGACAGTTGCATATTGCTCCTACATTCATAACTTTTGTGACCATACTCATTGCAATTATAATATATGACATTTGTACTTTGTAATGTAGCAAATGAGTTTCTACTCTCAAAACTAGGGTTGACATTCATTTTCCTACAATCTGCCATTTTATGACCAAACTTATTACATCAGTGACAATAGCCATGAAAATTTGGAACATACCGGTTAGGTTGTCTTGAATCTGCAAATGACTGCCTCACTGGGGGTCTTCCTTTCATGCTACTAACCCTAGTGAATCTGTCATGATCAATACTTGCATTTCTCCTTGGATCTGCATGTCAGTGCATTGAGTGTGGTCTTCGGTTCATTGATTGAGTATACTGGTTTGTGTGGCGGTTTCTAGTAGCATCTGCATATGTCTTCTTACCGGTATCCTTGCCTACTGTGAATGTCTTCTTCTCTTCACCCTTATTTGAAGAAGTGAATTGTATCTCCTTATCAGATGAGTCATTTCTATTTGAAGTTTGACCTTTTTGAAAACCTAAGCCACCAATATCTTTGGATTTCTTCTATTTGCTCAACATCTTGTCCAGGGCTTCAATGTTGCCTTCAAATTTTCTTCTCACTTTTATTTCTTCCTGACTTTTCTCTAAGTACTTCTAGAGTTTTACTATTTCTTCTTCCAGATTCTGATGTTCCTTTTCCTTTTCACTCAGACCGGTACTAGTGACTTCACACATCCTCTTGGCCTCTTCCAACTAGAATTTTAGATCTGTGATTTTTCTCTTGGACTCTTAAAGAGATTGCTCCAACAATTCTTGTTCTTCAGCTACAACCCTTTTTACCTTCTTTAAGTCTCTTCTTGTTTTCTTTAGCTCATCTAAGGCACTAATGAGTTTTGCTTCAAGGTCTACTTCTCCTTCTTTCTCTTCCTCTTTTACTTTTTTAGGTATTGGTACCTCTTGAGCCATAAAAAGGTTTTCTCTAACTTCATCTCCACTGCAATAGTCATCTGAGGCACTTTCCTCATTTGTGGTATCATCTTCATGTGTGTAAAGATTGCTTTTCTTCCGGTAGCCTTTCCTACCATGTCGGTAAATTTTTTTCTTCCTATCTTTACTAAATGATCTGCTACCACTTGATTAATCATCTTCATTCTTATCACTATAAGGACATTTAGCAGCAAAATGTCCAATCTTTTTGTAGTTGAAACATTTCAAAGGCAACTTGCCTTTATATTTGCCTGACCCTGTCTTGAGTCTTCTAACAAAGTTTGCCATGATGTCACTAGAGCCTTCACTGGCTGCATCATGAGAATATTCTTCTTTTCCTTTTCTTGAAGTCTTTAAATCAGCTTCTTTCTCACAACATCAGTGCCGATAATTCTCATCTCACAAGTAGTTAGGGAGCGATACAACTCATCCATTGTAAAGACTTTTAGATCTTTTGCTTCTTCTATTGCTGAGACCTTTGTATCATACTTAGATGTAAGAGATCTAAGTACTTTCTTCACTATCACCTCATCTTTTATTTCATGTCCAAGCCCTCTAATGGTATTTGTTGTTTCATCAACCCTTTGGAGATAGTCAACTATCTTCTCTTCATCTTTCATGTTCAAACCCTCAAGCTGTGCTCTCAATATCTGCAACATAGCTTCCTTGACTTTAGCATCACCTTCAAATATCTTCTGCAACTTGTCCCAAGTTTCCTTGGCAGAAGAAAAGTGCATGACTTTAACAAACTCATTATCAGACAACCCACTAGGAATGACATTCTTAGCTTTAGCATTGTTCTCATATTCCCTCTTAGAATCTGGATCAGTAGGGGGATTATTAGGAATTGTATATCCATTTACAGCCGACATCCATACATCATAACCTAGAGAGGACACATAGGTTTCCATTCTTCTACTCCAAAAGGAATAGTTGACACCATCAAACATAGAAGCTTTCGAGGAGGCAGATTCATTTCTTTCCATTGTGAACACTTGACAGGATCTACCCAAGCTAGAGAAATATTTTGACAAAATAGGGTACCTAGGCTCTAATACCAATTTTTGGACACAATGGATCGCTGAGAGGGGGGTGAATCAGTGATTTAAACTCTTCTTCTTCTTCTTCTTCAACAAAGAGATATCGGTAAAGTAGAGGACAAGCTAGATGCTAACCGACAACTTAAACAATGCAAGTAGAGTGTGTGAAAGGACTAGCTAAAATATTAACATCACATATGAACAAGAATACATCACACAACACCAAATATATATGAGGAAAACCCAATGTGGGAAAAACCTCAGTGAGAATAGCAGCTGGAGATCTTCTTCTCCAATCCAGCCTCATAATGAAACTCTGATTACAATATTTAGGGCACCAACCCAAGGAGCACTAGCCCCTGATTTATGAGCACCAACCCCTGCACAATTTATAGGCTACAACCTAAAGGATCTACAACCCTTGCACTAAGATACAACTTAGTGATAACAATATGAATATCAGATATACAAATGAAATCACTATTGCAAATCAAGTTTTGCAACCTTAAAATATTCTCCTCTGCCAATTTCTCTCTCATCGGTTTGTATTCTCTCCACCCACTCTACAACTTGACTTTGCTGATAAATTTTCTAAATCTCCTCTCACAATGTCTTTTCACCTTCAACTCACACTTGATCACTCTTAATCAGGCACAACCTCTGTCGGTTTGTCACCTCTGTGATCAATGTACACTCTACCAGTTGTTCCCTACACTGGTTTTTACTGCTTCTCCTTATCAGTCAGATCTTCACTCATAAACACTTGAAGCGTTTATCTCTTTGGCTTTCTGACAACAAATTTACACTTGTCTTCATTGTGCAACAACAACAACAACAACAGTCTCAAGTCATCATATTTAAACTTGAGCTTTCCCGCCAAGAAACAAATCAAACTCAGAGCGGTTAGGGTTTACTTTACCTGACACAATCTGCATGAGATCTGATCCAGTCTATCTTGGATCGATCACCTGTACTCCAGGAATGCATTTGTACATGTTTTCCATTATCCAATGCATACTTGCTAAAGATGGCAGTCTCGTACATGATTTTCTACCTTAAAATCTGTCGACTCATAAAACGCTTAGCTGTTTCCTTTTTGAGGTCTTCTTACAATATAATTTTCTTTGCTTTGATCTAGGAACCAACTACTCCCTGATATTCCTTTGTTATTCTTTCTTCCTCGAGCCACATCAGTCAGTTACAATCTCATGATTTTTGGCTGTTTCATTAATGTCGACTAGTTGTTTCAACAACCATGTCGATGGAGGCTTCACCAACCTCTGCATCTTTGCCACCTCAGCTCCAGATGGCATCACAATGGTCAATCACTTAGCTCACTAACACACGGTTCATACTTGAAAATTCAACAAAATCATACCGGTACATGCCTTTACCGGTGAGACCTTCTCTTCCTGCTTACCGGTAATTCACACTACACTGGTAGCACATCTTCACCTTCGATGATTTGTGATTACTTTAACATTTTGCCTCTCCATCATAAACATGCAACCAAACTCTAGACCGGTTAATCTTCTCAATACTTTATTTGTCTTTCACCATACCGGTACACTCTTTTTCATACCAAATGACATACCTATACCGGTAGCCTACCTACAATACCGGTTGATATCAATGACAACTCAATGCTAACATGGAAAGCGTGTGATGAGTTACTAAGTTCGATGAAGTGGTGATCAAGGAGTGGTCGAGGCTTTCTTGAATGATGTGTAGAGATTGTTATGTAATCCAACGGTCATACTTGAACAAACTTGTTTGTAATCTCTATGTGAATTAGGTTTTTGTTGTGTTACCGACCTAGTTGATTTGTTTATGAGGACGATGAGTTGTTTAGTTTCAGAGTTAACAAATTTTTTGTTGAGTGTGTGGTTGCCGAACCGGATGATGTATTTTTAGTTTTAGTAAAGGCAGATAGGAGCATGAAAAGGATCTGAACAAGCAAGTGTAGTGCTATTCAACCAGATCAACAAACTCCTGTTGTTTTCTAACAATTACAGCAGATCGAAATCCCCTACCCGGGTAATCTCTAACAAGCTTGGTGCTATTCAAATCCTCTAACGAGGTGTTCCATTAGATTGGATTTCAAATCCTCTATCGAGGTTACTCCTCACAAGGTATTGCTTGTAACAAGGCATTATAGTCAATCCCTTAACCGGGTGGTCCCTAACAGGATTTGTTCTTAACAAGACTTTATGTAAAGTTTTAACAGGCTTGGCACATAATAGGGTGAACTTCAGAAGAGTTCAGATAGTTATCTTGTGAGTCTCATCTCACCGTGGTTTTTCCCATTTGGATTTCCACGTCAAAAATATTGTGTCAAGTGGTGAATGTTTTTTTCGTTATGTTTTCTATGGTTGATTTGATTAACTAATTAATCCACTTTGATAAGTCATGATAACCGACAACAATATGAAATAAAGTTTTACTTATGTCAGTAAAAGTATTTGGATGTTTGTGAGTTTCAAGTTGTTTACTATTAATCTGTTGTATCAGTCAACCGGTTTAACTTGGCAATTTTATCTTGGCAGTGATATTGCATTGATAGTTCTAAGTTTACTTTGAGAGGTTGATTTTGAGATTGGTGAAGTTTACCAGTTTCTCTATCTATTGAGTCACCTCCCCCTCTTAGTAGTTGACCGGATCCTTGTTCTTTCATCATACCATCAATTGGTATCAGAGAATCTCAGGTCCTCTAAGGTTTAAGCATAACAACTTGAGGTAAAGATCTTGTAGAACATGATGAAGAAGGAAGGTCTGAAGTTTAATAGAGAGAACTATAGGATATGTAGTGATAGAATGAAAATTTATATAAAGTCTTGGAAATCAATACTCAGAACATGTTGGTACTCAATATGTTGCACCTAGTGGGATTACGACTGGTGATTAGAAGAAAGAGCAACAAGAAAACAATCAAGCACTAGAGGCTATTATCAGTTCTTTTTCTGATGCAGAGTATGTAGATGTCCATGGTTTGGAGACTACATATGAGGTATGGAAGAAACTTGAAGAGATTTATAGCGGTGATGAACATGTGAAGATTTCCAAGGAAGAGAGTCTAAGAGGAAATTTTGATGACATGCGGATGGCTGAATCTGAGAATATCCAATAGTATGGTCAAAGGATAAAAGAGATAGTTGGTGAGATAATGAGTGCTGGTGGTAAAATTGATGATGCCACAGTGGTTAGTAAGGCATTGAGAACCCTGCTACCGATCTATGCTATCCGAATTGTAGCCATTCAAGAGTTGAAATCTATTGACAAAACTAAGGTAACCCTTAACTCCATCATTGGTAAGTTTACTGCTTTTGAATTAAATGGTTATGATGGTAGTGTTCATAAATCTAAATCAACATTTAGAGTTTTTTTTTCTAACCCATCTATTAGGAAAAGTAGAGATGTCAATCACAATTATGAATCTAGATTTAATAGAGAAGCTGATGATGAAGATAGTTTGGTTGAGTTTGAAGCATTGCTGGCCAAGTGGTTGCCCAGAGGTATCGGTAAATATAGAGGTAAATTACCTTTGAAATGTTTTGCATGCAACAAGACTGGACACATAGCTGATAATTGTCCTAATGGTGAATTTACTTCTGAGGAATTCACTAGATATTGTGAAGAAAATGGAATCAAACGACACCTTTTTGCACCGAGGACACCACAACAGAATGGTATTGTAGAGAGGAACAATCGGTCAGTTGTTGAAGCTGCTAGGATAATGTTGATACAAGGAGGTGTAGAGAAAAATTTCTAGAGGGAAGCTATCAGCACAACTATCTACACTATGAACCAGATCTTGGTAAAAAGAGGTAAGGACAAGACTCCTTATGAATAATGGTATGGTAGATCACCTAATGTTAGTTATTTCAAGATATTTGGCAGAAAATGTTATATTAAGAGAGGTGACTATGTTAGCAAGTTTGAGGTAAAACTGATGAAGGTATATTTCTTGGTTATTCCACCAAGAGTAAGGCCTACAAATTTTATAACAACTGGACATAGAGAATCAATGAGAGTGTTGATATTCATGTGGATGAGTATCCTGAAGTCTTAGGGGAAACCAATGTGGAGAAATATGATAAAGATGCTTGCATTTTGTTTTTGGAACCAAAACCTGTGAAACTTGAAACTGGTAAAGAGAATGTTGTTGTACTAGTTCAACTGGAATAGGTAGATTTAGAAGAAGATGATGTTAATAATGAAGAAGAACCTGAAGATAATAATCATGTTATTCCAAGGTATGTGAGACTCAATCACAATCCTGGATAGATTATTGGAGATAAAGATGTTGTAGTATTAACCAGAAGAAGAATTAGAGAAACTTCTTGCATGATATCCACTATTGAGCCTAGAACTACTAAGGAAGCATTTGGAGATGATCATTGGGTTAAAGATATAGAGGAAGAGCTTGAACAAATTGAGAAGAATAACACATGGACCCTCGTACCCCAATCGATGAATAAAATTTAATAGGTACTAAGTGGGTTTTTAGGAACAAGCTAAATGAAGAAGGTGTTGTAGATCGCAACAAAGCTAGATTTGTTTGCAAAGGTTATGCACAAGAAGAATGACAAGATTATGGTGAGACCTTTGCACTAGTGGCTAGACTGGAAGGTGTCAGAACTTCATTTGCATTTGCAACACACAAGGGATTCAAAGTATATCAGATGGATGTAAAGTCAACATTTTTGAATGGAATACTGAAAGATGAAGTATACATTGAGCAGCCAGATGGTTATGCTCTGACTGATGAGAAAGACATGGTATGTAAGTTGCATAAAGCATTATATGGATTAAAACAAGCACCGAGAGCATGGTATGAAATGCTTCATTCACACTTGATGAAGATAGGTTTTCAGAGAACCAATGAATATAGAAACATCTATCTCAAATCTGAAGGAGATAAAATACTAGTTAGTGAAGTGTTTGTAGATGATATCATATTTGGAGGGAATAATGACACGAGCAATGAATTTGCAAATGAAATGAAAAGTGAGTTTGAAATATCTCTAGTGGGAGAGATAAAAAATTTCATAGGTTTGCAAATACAACAAATGAAGAGTGGTATTTTCATTACACAGTCTAAGTATGTGAAGGAGGTATTAAAGACATTTGGTATGAGTGACTGTAAACCAGTTGGGACACCAATGGTTACAGGTTGTAAGTTGTCTAAGGAAGATGAGGCCACATCTATTAATGAGAAGGAGTACATGTCAATGATTGGAAAATTGCACTATGTTGTTCACAACAGACCATATATAGCTCATGCAGTTGGTCTAGTTGCTAGATTTCAGAAGAATTCAAAGGAAACACATTAGATAGCAACCAAGAGGATATTCAGATATTTGAAAGGTACTATTGACTATGGATTATGGTATCCATATGAAGGAAACCTTGACTTGAAGGTGTACATAGATGCAAACTGGGCAGGTAATGTTGATGATAGGAAAAGCACAACCGGTGGAGCATTCTTTCTAGGAGGAAGACTTGTTTCATGGAGTAGCAAGAAGAAGAGTTGTATTTCACAGTCTAATGGAAATAGACTGTGAAATACAAGTCTTAATAGGCTGGCTTAAACCAGTACTAAATCATAATATGCAATGTGACGTGTAAGCCTAGCTTGATTTATTTGCCCTCATGCACATACGAGATCAGGTTTATCATGTAAGCCTAGCTGAATCATTTAAGAATTAAAGATGTTATTGATATTTGAAGAACAAAGTGATTTATTTGATTTAGGCGTTGATATTAATGTCATGACAAAAGATATCATGCAACATCTCAATTTGACAAATATGAGACCTACTCACATGATCCTACAATTAGAAGATAGTCTCACTGTTAGGCCAGATGGTATGATAGAAAACATTATAGTAACTCTAGATTATTGGGAATATCTAGTTGATTTCATGATTTTTTCCCCTAAAGCTACCTTAGGTGGATATCTAGTAATTTTGGGAAGGCCTTGGTTGGCCACTATAGATGCTTATATAGGATTCACATAAGGAAATATGACTATTTCCAATGGAGATAGTACAAAGAAATTAATACTCTATCCACTCACTCGGCCACATGAGGAGTTAGAACAATTCATTTGGCCTAATCTAGGTGATGAGCTAGAAGAAGATGGAAAGTTTGTAATGAACCTAATGATGCTTGATCGGATTCCTCTTCCCCAATTACAAGATGAAGATCAAATTTTGACACAATTATTGAATAATACATGTGGGACATATGCTACAGGAGAAGGTACTTCAACAAATTTTGTATGTCCATTACAACTATCACTACCTAACTATGATTTGATCACACCTAAAATGCTCCATACATTGTTGCCCCAAAAAGTTAAGTTACCCAATGTACATACAACCTCCATGAAAGACATCACTAGGAAAATAGAAATAGCACCTGGGAAGACACTCATTGTCAATAATAATCTTTCTGCACTTCAAGACTGTTCTCTAACAAATTTGTTACAGCAGAATAAAATTGCATTTTCTTGGGACTATATTGATATGGTAGGCTTGGAACCCAAAATATTTACTCATGGAATATACATACAAGAGAATACTAAACTAATTAGGCAGCCACAAAGAATAGTCAGCCCAACCCTTAGGGAAATTGTCAAGACTAAGTTATAAAAATTGTTAGATGCCGGTTTAGTATGCTCTTGTATAGAAAAAGTCGACTCGAGCGGAAAACAATGTGGAGAAATATGATGAAGATGCTTGCATTTTGTTTTTGGAACCAAAACTTGTGAAACTTGAAACTTGTAAAGAGAATGTTGTTATACTAGTTCAACTGGAACATGTAGATTTAGAAGAAGATGATGTTAATAATGAAGAAGAACTTGAAGATAATAATCATATTATTCCGAGGTATGTGAGACTCAGTCACAATCCTGAATAGATTATTGGAGATAAGGATGTTGTAGTATTAACTAGAAGAAGAATTAGAGAAAATTCTTGCATGATATCCACTATTGAGCCTAGAACTGCTAAGGAAGCATTTGGAGATGATCACTGGGTTAAAGTTATAGAGGAGGAGCTTGAACAAATTGAGAAGAATAACACATGGACCTGTTGACGTGTATTTTGTACACAATCATACACAGAATAAAATACCCAAGGGTACCTTATCCTCTCTTGAATAAAGTCTCTGATTGCTGAAGATGTCGCAAAAAAAGGATCAATCAGGGTGACTCCAATGTTCTTTTATGTAGGGTCTCTACGTGTGGATAAGCACCAGTGGTCATTGTGATTGCTATTTCATCAAGGGGACTTACATATCCGAATTGCAGGAACAAGATTTCCTAATACTAATGAATTCCAAAAAAGATCAAAGGGATAGGGTTTGCAAGAGATAAATCCTAATCTAATCTTAAGAATGACTCAATGCGGGCAGGACTTGGTAAGATTCTAACAACTTCAATATTGCCATGAAATAACAACTCAACTGAAATTGATGCGATCTTCTAAGGTAACAAATGATCTTTAATTCATCAAGGATCATGGACACTACCACGAAGGCACATATCCAAAGCTCAATGACGATTGAAGGTTTAAGTAATTCAAGTCTATCCAGTTGACCACACAAGGCGTTCCTACAATCAGTAAGAAGCTAGTGGTTTGGAATGTGAATCTCACCAAAGATCAAGCCCAACACTTAGTCCTTCAAACTTAAATACTACTTTGACTGAGAGTGATTCAAGAAAGTAAACAACCATGAAAATAGCCACAAGAATTGCAATAAAACACCATAACTTCAATATTTTATTGATCTCAAAGCCATCATAAACAACAATTGTTTGAAATTCCTTCTTCAAAGCTCAATCTTGCTACAAAATAACTTGCTTCTCAAAAAACTCTAACTATTTCTTATTGCTCTCCCTTTCTAATTTCTCCTATATCAAAATGAAAATGAATGAGGGCATAAATAGCATCCTCAATTACAATGAACGGTCCAGATCAAAAGAAGATCAATGGCCAAGATTATGACACCTAAACCCTAATTAGGGTTTATTACAAATAGCCCCCTTTTTGTTGAACAATATTAAATGCATAGCCAAATATTAAATTTGGCACAAAAACCTAGGAGACATAGACCAATGATAATTAAGGTGCCACATCATCTATAACAACCTTTCTTCTAGAATCTTATTCCCTTTCCAATGCTCTTTCTTAGCATATGCAATGAATCTAGACATGATTCCCTCGATCTCAGCAATTGGAATCTCGAGAAGATTCCTCATTCGTTCCTCTAAGTGGATGAACTGATCGAAAGCCTTGAGGAGAGCAGTGTCCCATCCAGGTTCAAGTTCTTTGATTTTCTCAATCAAGAGCATGGTAGCAAACATCTGATCCCGTTGCTCATCTGTAATAACATTCTCATCTTTGCAAAAGATGACCTTGACTCTTTCTTCTAATTCTTGCAAATCCACATCTGTCTCAACTGCAATCCTCCTGCCAAGAATAGTACATAATACTTCAAACACTTTGTCCTGGATCGGATGGATAATCTCTTCAACTTGATTGCATTTGTTACTGATGTCCTCAAAAAGAACTTCTTTCATCTGGAGTAAAGTTGACCATTGGAGCAAACTATGAGGTCCTCCATCCATTATCTTTTCTTGTGCTAGGACCTTCCTTGATGTTTGTCTGATTACTTGCAGGACAGGAATGATAACATCCTTAGTATGAGCAAAAGCAACTACAGTTATCATTAGGTTGTGGATGATCTCAAGAACCAGAATAGCTCGATGAATGGTCTGCATCATTCTTGTTGTAAATTCAATAGCAACTATATGGGATTTGTCAATCCAAGAGCTCATAAGCTGGACCAAACTCCTGACTCTCTCTGCCTCACCAACTGATTCAAGGGGAAGTGCCTGCATAGGAGATACTGCTGGATCCTGACGCCTCAAAGGCTGATTGAGATGGCTAAAGTAGCCTCTCCAAGCACTGACCTCTCGCTCAAGCTTTCTATTCTTTTCCATTTCTTCTCTAAGCTTGTCCTTAAGTGCCTCAAATGAATCAGTGGCATCATCCAACGTCTGCTCGGTTGTGAGTGGACCAAGCTCAAATGTCTCTACATCATACTCCTCTGCAAGGATTTCACCTTCGTACTTGTCCACTGCTGGTGTAGCTATCTGTAATTTCCTGGATCCTGTCTCATCTCTGATCATCTTGGACATCTTAGTGGCTTTCCTCCTTTCTGTCACTTCCTGAGAATTCCCAACAAGGCTCTCTAAATCAATCACATTATCTTCTTCCTCGATCACAATCACCCTTGTTAGTCTCTCTTTTAACCAATCTGGAATGGCAGATCTTGTTTCTCTAACCTGTATCTCCCTAGGCAATGTTTCTTCTTCTCTGAGAGGAGATGTCACTTCGTCATCATTCTTGTCTTCATGTAGCTCATTGACTTGGAGAGATCGGCTTGATGAACATTGAGGTGCATGTCTTTCTTCCTGTTTATCGTTCTGTACCATTGATTCCATAGATTCCTCCATTTCAAGTGTCCTCTTCTCTTGTCGAGAAGATGTGCCGGATGAACGATATCGGTTGGCCTCTGGCTTCTTCTTGGAGGATTCTCTTTTCTCAGGTCTCTCTTTTCTCTTTGAGCCTCTAGGATGAGGATTACCCTCACTTGTGCTTCTGGGATTAGGATTACCTTCACTTACGCTTGCTCCTCCTTCTACTGGCCTTTCCTCCAATGTAAAAGTCATAGATATGCCCTGCTCTCTCAACTTTTGATGTTGCACATCAACCCATCTATGAGTACAAGACAAAACTGGAGCCATCAAGGCATCTAGATTCAAAATTTCAGGTTCGTTCCAATCTAGCCTCACTGCTTTGCTTTCTCGATCATAAGATGATTGATGATGTCTGCCACTGTCCTGAGCCTGGTCGGCCACTCTGTAAATTTTGCATTTCCTGATGAAGTCTAAAGGCAATCTGGAATGCATCTTTCTTTTCACTTCAAGATCATCTGAGAGATTCATCATAAAGTCCTCTATCTGAAACTCATGCTTGTATTTTCTTCTAACTGTCTCTTCTATATATCCATAAGGATCAAAACTCTCTCTCAAGGCAAAGAATGAAAATGAATATAAAGCTAACTCCTTTTCTGCATCATCCATGGCTAGAGCATTAGGACATACCTCAACTGAATTTCCTAGTATGATAGGCACAAGAACTCCATTTCCATGCCTGTGTCTGAATGCCTTCGCATAAGCTGCCAACTGTCTAGTTACCTCAAGTAACACTATTCTGTCTGTCGGATATCTTGGCAACATATAGGGAGGTGAAGGACATCCATGAACTCTAATATATGTAAACTTCTGGAATTGGATGAACCAAGCACCGTACCTCTTTACAAGCTCTTGTGCATCTTGAGATAGCCGATTGTGAATCCCGCCTTGCAATGTCCTGGTGATGTTCATCGTGAAGGTATCATTGACCAACTTGTAGTCACTTCCTAGAGGATGATACAAATGAACATAGGAATCACAAACTCTGACTTCCCCGGGCCCTCTTCTGATCACTCCTCTGTGAGGTAGTCCTACATATTCAAAACTCCTGATCAAGGCATATATGATGTATGAACTCATGTGGAAAGACTTGGTAGCCTTCAGTCTTCTTAACTGCATGTCCAAGCAATGGCTAATCATTCTATCCCAATGAATTGTTCCTTTTCCTTGAACTATCACTTGGATGAAGTAGAACATCCACTTCTCAAAATAGAAGGCTTGAGGAGCCCCTGTAACTCGGTTGAGTAATGTTATTAAATCTCTATACTCCTCCTGGAAGTCGATCCTATGTGGTGTGTTCGGAATCTTGCTCAGGCGAGGATGACTCTTGAGTAACCAATTCTTGTTGATGATGCTCAAGCAAGTATCTGGATCATCTTCGTACATGGACCTGGCTCCTTCTAAGCTTTTATAAATCATATCTTTATGTTCTGGCAGGTGAAGAGCTTCACTGATAGCCTCCTCTGAAAGATAAGCCAAAGTGTTTCCTTCTTTGGACACGCTCGATCTGGACTGTGGATCATAATGGCGAGCACACTCCATCATCAACTCATGGCACTGGATTGCTGGAGGGAAGCCGACTGCCTTGATAATGCCACTTTCAATTATTCTCCTTGCGACAGGTGATGGCTTGCCAATGTAAGGGACCTCTCGAAACTTCTTTGTACTGAAGTTTCCCAAGTTGGTATCTCCAATGTTGCTCCACTTCGACACGATCTTGGTCTCCAATTCTTCATTCTTTTGATCTTCCTTCATGAGGGCTGGACGACTGGTAGATGCTCCTGCCTTTGGGGTCGCCATCGTGACACCTACACAACATTTCATAATGAGTAATGGATTTTGCAATATAGAAATATAGACTAAAATTTAAGATTGAATTTTAGGAAACTTCATGATAAATCTTTGAATTATCATTTCCTAAATATAACGATGCAATTTTGGAATTCAAGATTCAAAATTCAAAATTCAAAATTGAGGCTAGGACGATTCAAAATTCAAAATTTGGACAAGGGAGATCTTGCCATACCTTTCTTGAGAACTAACTCTAAAAAGATGCAAAATTAGGAAATTCGCCTAGGCAAAATGAAGATTGGAGTCTTCAACGTGAGCTTCTCCTAGCAAATGTGTCTCCTTTATTAACTCCACCACCCTTGGGGTCTTCAACGCCTTAAGGGAAAATTTGCTCCAACCCTAACCACAAACAAAGTTTGCACTTCACCTTGGATGGAAATTTTGCTCCTCTCCTTGGATCAAAATTCGCTCCCTTTATTGCTTCTCCAAAATCGCATGTAACAATGATTGAATGATGTTTAAAATTCTTCAAAGTACCCTTCTTATATAGGCGCTCATCTCCTTATTCTCACATAGGCCGACTTTTGGAAATAAGGCAAATAATAAACAAAATTTAAATAAAAAGGAGGCCGACTTTTGTAAAAATATAAAGATATAGCCCCCAGCGCTCTCCCTTTTATTTAATTTAATAATTAATTAATTTAAATGCCTTTGTAATTAATAATTTTGATTTTTTAAAAGGCTAAATTAATTATTAAATGCCTTATGCGCTATTTTTAAATGCCAATTAAATATTTCAAAGTTTATCGAAATTAGCACTTCATGTAATTCAAAAATTATGGCGCTTAAACATGGTAGAAATTTGGGACATTAATCAATATCGCTCTGGTCCTTGGGAGAGGGACAGGAGCGCTCATGCATTTTGGATTGATTTTCACGTTCAAAGTCACTTCCTTTACGTCCAAAATGGGGTCTTCATTCATAGCTTGGAGTTTGATCTATTCAATTTTTTGAATGAATGCCATTTAAACCATTTTCGCCCTGGTCCCTTGGTGAGGGACAGGAGCGGTTTTTGCTTTAACTCCTTGGTCCTTGTTTTTAAAATCATGAAATCAACTTACGAGGTAAGCAATGATCATCCTTGTTTGTTCTACGCATGCCAATCTTGTCCTTTGCAAAGCAAACTTGATATTCTGGAGATTTTCGCCCTGGTCCTTGACTGAGGGACAGGAGCGAACTTTACATTTTAGCCAAAATTTGTCGAGTCTTGGGGTCAATTCCTTGTTTATCATCTTCCTGAAGACATTTGGGATCTTGCATGACCTTGCCTTGACGTAATTTTTGAAGGGAATGGTTGACTTTATTGAAATCGCTTTGGTCCTTGACCGAAGGACAGGAGCGCCATTTTGTTCTTTGTGCGAACCCTTGATCATATCAACTTCCAATTGCCTTTAAAGCGAAAAACGTTGTTTCTTATTCCTTCTTGAGTCTTGCAAACGATAGTAGTACTCCAAAATACTAGGCAATAAGGCAAATTTGAGGATTTCGCTCTGGTCCCTGGGAGAGGGACAGGAGTGCCTTGGGCAATTCCATCAAGTTCTCGGGCTATTTACAACTTCGTTCTTCTTTGAGGCATTCCAAACATCTTTACCATCATGTGCCTTGGCCTGGACTCAACCAAATTCGGAAGGGAATGCTAGATAACCATGATTTCGCCCTGGTCCCTTGGAGAGGGACAGGAGCGCCTTGGGCAATTCCATCAAGTTTTCGGGTTATTTACAACTTCGTTCTTCTTTGAGGCATTCCAAACATCTTTACCATCATGTGCCTTGGCCTGGACTCAACCAAATTCGGAAGGGAATGCTAGATAACCAAGATTTCGCCCTGGTCCCTTGGAGAGGGACAGGAGCGAACTTGCATTTATAAGCTCATTTGTGTTTTGCCAACCTTCAAGATTATCTTCAACGGGGTGATCACACCTTCCTTTATTCATTTCAAACTTGAAACTTACTTCACCTTCGCCAAAAACTTGTCTTTTAAGAAAATCGCTCTGGTCCCTGGGAGAGCGACAGGAGCTTCATTTGAAAATCGCCCTGGTCCCTGGGAGAGGGACAGGAGCGAACTTGTGTCTTGGGTAGATTTTCTCTTTCGTGGTCCATCCAAGTTATAATCAATGGGCAAAATGTACTCTACTTGATCTCTTCCAAATCGCAAAATCATTTAATCTTGCAAGAATAAGGCAAACTTGGTGTTCAAGCTCCAGTCCTTCAGTGAGGGACAGGAGCGATTTTTGTCCTTAAGGTCAAATGTTCAACTTTTCATTGCAAACGATAGTGTCTAGATACTCCATTATGTTGATTTCATCTCTTATTGCGTTCTTGATGCTCTAGTTTGATCAACTAAGGCCAAAAATGCCCTAAGTAGACCATTTCGCCCTGGTCCCTGGGAGAGGGATAGGAGCGATTTGGCCTTAAACCTTAAAAATTTGCCATTTTGAGTCTCAAAAAATCTTCAAAACCTTCAATCCATGCTCGATTGTATCTCCTGGTGACCCTGCACAAGACAAATGAAACAAGTCAATAACCAAGATGCATAAAATACCAATTTCGCCCTGGTCCCTGGGAGAGGGACAGGAGCGATTTTACCTCTATAGGCCAAAATATCAAGAATTTAGGCTTTCAGTCACTTCACAATGCATAATAAGGTCATCCCCAAGGCCAGGGGTCAATTATCAAACTTTCCAAAATTTGGTCCAAATTCACCCGGACAAGTTTGCACAATTCCATCATTAACACTTAGGTAAAAATTTGAACTTGCTTTCAAAATTCCGACTGGACCTAGACAGACACACCTGACATCCTGACAGACTCATCCTATTTCAAAATTGCAATCCATGCGAGGATGCTCAATAATCTTTCAAAATTTGACTAGACTTCGGCTTGAAAATATCAACAGGAAACCCTAAGGCTTAGCCCTAGTCCAGACGACTCTTTCACTTACTCAAAACCCTAAAAGCAGAGAAAAAAAAAAAGGCAAAACCGAGCAAAAAGAGGGGGTCCCCATTTTAATGGGGTGATGTGTGAAATGGTCACAACAGGACCCTAGTACCTCGATTGACGAATAAAATTTAATAGGTACTAAGTGGGTTTTCAGGAACAAGCTGAATGAAGATGGTGTTGTAGTTCACAACAAAGCTAGATTTGTTTGCAAAGGTTATGCACAATAAGAAGGACAAGATTATGGTGAAACTTTTGCACTAGTGGCTAGACTGGAAGGTGTCAGAACTTTATTTGTATTTGCAACAAACAAGAGATTCAAAGTATATTAGATGGATGTAAAGTCAACATTTTTGAATGGAATACTGAAAGATGAAGTATAGATTGAGCAGCCAGATGGTTATGCTCTGACTGATGAGAAAGACATGGTATGTAAGTTGCATAAAGCATTATATGGATTAAAACAAGCGCCAAGAGCATGGTATGAAATGCTTCATTCACACCTAATGAAGATAGGTTTTCAGAGAACCAGTGAAGATAGCAACATCTATCTCAAATCTGAAGGAGATAAAATACTAGTTAGTGAAGTGTTTGTAGATGATATCATATTTGGAGGGAATAATGACATGAGCAATGAATTTGCAAATGAAATGAAAAGTGAGTTTGAAATGTCTCTATTTCACAGTCTAATGCTGAAGCTGAGTATGTTGCAGCTTATATGAATTGTACCCAGGCTATCTAGATGAGGCACATTTTAGAAGGTTTCAAGATGAAGTTTACAAAACCTATAAAGATCTTGTGTGACAATACCAATGCCATAAATATTTCAAAGAACCCTGTCTTGCATGCCCGAACCAAGCATATTGAATTGAAGTATAATTTCTTGAGGGAGAAAGTGCAAAGTAAAGATGTGATCTTGGAGCATGTTTCTACCAAGGAGAAGCTTGTAGATATCTTTACTAAACCTCTACCTAAGACTAATATTTGTTGGCAATTTGGATGAATTGATCATGTGTTGCATTGATGTTTTGTCATTGATGTCAACACTATATGTTATGGTTGGTTACTGCCATATAGGTTTTGATTATCGATAGAAGATCTAGTGTTACCGGAAGAAGGGACTATCTGTTGGACACTTCTGACATGTTTGGATCAATGGAGTATGTTTGGTTTAATGTGTTACATGCTTCTAGATCATGTTTTGATCAATTAGTATTGACTTGGTGATTGGACACTATCATACACTCTTGTAAACCCTTACCAGGATGGGTTTAAGGTTTAACCGACAGAGCTTTCATTGATAAACTTTGACAGAATGCTAAGTGGTGTTGGTGTAGCTTCTAGATGGAATTCAGGATGCAGAAGGTTATCCTTGATCATTCCACAACTGATTGAACACATTGCTTTAGCGTGGTGGACCCAGATTAGGTCTGGTACCTATCTAGGTTATGGACTAGTATCATGTTAACGTGTTCTCTACATGTTACCGGGATGATTTATGAATTGGTTATTGTTGTTTTGGTCTAAAGCCGACATGGCATATCATTGTAATATGGATGTATGTAATGATCTTATTATAATATCTTTTAGGTGGCCGACCTAATTGGTTTAGGCCTTAGGGTTTGTATAAATGATATAAGATCTCATTGTAGATCATGGTATGAAAATGGTATGGTATGGGAATGAAATAAGTGTGTCGTGATCGTGGAATGCAATATCATATGCGAAGGAGATTTGGTTGATCATAAGTGATCGAATTGGGTTTAAGTAAGAGGTCAAAGGCCTCTGGTATTGAGCTTAATCGAGACTGTAATCAGGCATGGTAGATGCTATCTCTGGCAGTTCATTAGTTTGGATTGTTGTCCAATTATCTTGAGGTGGTTATAACCTCTCTGTAGTCAGTGAGACTCTTTTGTAATGAGCAGTACGCTCTAGGTAGTATGCCTTCCTACATGTGTAGACCCCTCATTGTATCACATACTTTCTGCAGAAGTATCATCTGACTATGGGTAGGCTTCCCACCTTGGTTTTTTCCTTTACCTGGTTTTCTGCATACAAATAATGGTGTTATGTGGTAAGGTTGCATTGTGTTAATTCTCTGTTTCATTCTTTAGTTTTATTGCTTACCGGTATTTGTTTATGTGCTCCGGTTAAAGGTTATTAAGTGGTTTTTTTGATATAATCTGTTAACAACTGATTCACCCCGCTCTCATTCATTCACCTGTTATCCTAACAATTGATATCAGAGCTTTGGTCCTCTTTTCTAGAAGCTTAACCGATTGAGGTAGATTCTATGGCAGCTAATACTTCAAATCCACTAGCAACTATTTTCAGAAGAGAAATCCCTAAGCTTGATGGAACAAATTATGGGATATGAAAAATATGAATGGAGACTCATCTTAGATGTCTTGGCAAGGATATTTGGGAGATCACTAAGAAAGGATATACACCTTATGATCCGACATTTGACAATCCTGCTCTTGCAGACCTGAACAAGAATATTGAAAATTATTGCAGAGCTAGAGAAGGCCTCTTGTGTGCACTTACTGATCAGCAAATCATGGGATTGACTGACAAATCATCAAGAAAGGTTATGTGGGATAAATTGAAAACTCTGAATGAAAGTGATCCTAGTGTCAAAATTGCTAAACTTGATGGTTACCGGGTAAGGTATGAGAACTTGAAGATGGAAGATAACGAAATAATTGCTATATTTATGGAAAGAGTAAATGAGATTGTAATGGGAATTCAATGTTGCGGAGGATCTTTGAGTGAAGATGAAATAGTTTCCAAAGTCTTGAGAGCCCTTCCACCAGCTTACAAGATGAAGGCAACTATAATTAATGAACTAAGAATAATGGCAAACACTTCAGTTAACAGAGACATTCTGATTGGGAAATTATTTGCTTTTGAGATCGAAGAATTTGGATCTTCTAGAGCTACAAAGTCTGAACCTGCTTTTCATGCATCATCATCTACCAACAAAAGTGATTGGAAATGCTTATATGTGAAAGAGTTGGAAGATATGAGGAAGAGGATGAATAATTAGAGCAACTTTAAGCCTTATTGGATAGAAGAGTACCTAAAGGACCGACAAGAAGTAAGTATGAAGGAAAAACACCTTTTAAATGTTTTGCATGTAATAAGATTGGTCATTTTGCATCTAGATGTCCTAAAAGGAATGCAAGATTTGAAGAGAGAGTTAAGAAATCATTTAAGACTAATCAAAATAGATATAGATTCAAGAAAAGTAAACAATGCTACATAGCGGATGAGGAAGGAGTAAGTGATGACTCTGAGGATGATCCGACAATGGAAAGGAATGGGTGTTCTATTCTTTAAATGAAGATGAATCGGAACTGGCTATCATGAATTAAGAAAAGGCCGTGGCAACAAAAGTTGAAGACAAGGATGAATGGGTAATTGATAGTGGATACTCACATCATATGACTGGAGATAAAAGAAAATTTATGTCCCTGCAAGAATACAATGGCGGTCAAGTCAGATTTGGAGATGACAAAGTATGTATGATCAAAGGTAGAGGTATTATTTCTCTGGATGGCAAGCATAATACTGATAATATCTACTATGTAGAAGGTTTAAAGCATACTCTTTTAAGTGTTGGTCAATTGGTGGACAAGGGTTTTCAACTTTAGTTTAAAGATAGAAAATGCAAAATCATTAACAAGACTGGTTTGGAGATTGCAACTGATACTTAGACTGCAGGTAATATCTTTCACTTGAATACTGGTAATAAGATATGTTTGATTGCTCATATTGATGAGAGTTGGTTATGGCATAAGAGGTTGTGTCATGCTAATTTTGATTATATTGTTAAGATCAGTTTAACTAAGGCAGTTAGAGATATACCTAAGATTATAAAGCCTCATAATCCGGTATGTAAGGAATGTCATTTGGGAAAGCAAGTTAGAACTTCTTTTAAGAGTATACATGATAAATCTAATGATGTACTTGATTTGATTCACACTTAATTATGTGGTCTGGAAAGGACTAGAAGCTTTCAAGGTGATAGGTATTTCATGTTGATTATTGATGACTATTCTAGAATGATGTGGGTGACTTTTCTAAGGGAGAAGTCTGAAGCCTTTGAGAAATTCAAGATCTTTAAAGAAAACATAGAAACAAAAACTAGATTGAAAATCAAATGTCTAAGATCAGATCAAGGTGGTCAGTTCACTTCTCATGAACTTAACAGTTAGTGTGAGACAAATGGAATTAGGAGACAGTTAACTGCACCTAGGAATTCTTAGCAGAATGAAGTAGTAGAAAGAAAGAATAGAACCATTTTGGATGCAACAAGAACTATGATAATTGACGCCCTCCTAAATGGCACAATGTTAGTCTAAGATCAATCAACACAAAACACACAAGAAGTTAGCGTTAGTCAATCAAAAACTAAAACATGAAGGCATTCCAAAGGAGACACTAAAAACATGCTAATGAATCTAACTAAAGAAGTAAGACAATGAGATATCTCCAACTATCTCTTAACATGATATTAGCTCCTTTCTCCCTTGTTCCTCTCCTCTCCAAGTTCCAAAATAGTGTAGCTCTCAGCAGCTTTTTGCACTATGGATGCTTATGGAGGATTGAGATTTGTAGAATAGCTCCAAACATGAAATGAAAAGCTATTTTTAATGCTAAAATGATTGATTTTACCAAAAAGACAAGATTTAGTTATGCTATGCTAAATGCTCTCTAAAATGGCTATAGTCTAAATGCTTACAAGTTTTCAGGATCTGGATTATGAAGGAATGAGCTCTATTTATAGGAAAAATGGAGCAATGGATGGTTGAGATTGAACAATCTCAACAAGGGTCAGGATTGAATGATTTCAAATCCATGTGAGGGCTTTCAACCCAATCCCAGGATGACAAGTGTCACTGTGAGATAGTTTGAGAGGAGAGGGAATAAACATTAAATGCCTGACATGACTCTGGGATTTTAGAGTCAAGGTTGGTTGAATGAATAAACTCTTTATTCAAAGAATAAAGCTTTTTATTCAATGGATAAACTCTTGTGCAAATGTGAAATGGATGAATATGGTCAAAACAATAAATGTTTGGGGAGACAAGTTTGAAATAACCATAAATGGTTATGTAAGAGCCATAAATGGTCATGTAAGAGCCATTAGTGGTCTTGGAAGACTTTGGGGGTTAATTGGTTGAACACACAAAGCATTAAATGCTTTTCAAAGACTTTGGAGTCTTTGAGAAGTGACTCCATTTTGCTTAGGAATGTGACAATAATTAGGGGATGGATTAGGCTAATCAGGAAGGGGTTAGAAGAATTTAGAAGGGGATTAGATTTTTGCAAGTGGATTTGGTGGGTGAGGGAAAATAGGATTTTATTTAAAATAAAAATTCATTTATTTCAATAAATGTGTGCAAGTTGCATTTGTAGGAAAATGCAAGTGGGGGGGTTTTAAAATGATTTAAATAAATGTTTTATTTAATTTATTTAAAAGAGGAAAAGGGGGATTTAATTAAATAAATTGATTTTATTTATTTAATTGATTGGAATTTGATTTTAATGAATTAATTAAAATAAATTGAATAATTTATTTAATTAATAGAAGAATGTTTGGGGATGAATTAATTAAATATTAATTTAATTAACTGATGGCTAGTGGATTTTTAATCAAATAAATACGAAATATTCATTTAATTAAAATGGACAGATTTATGTGACTACAATAATGAAAGCCAAATTACCTCACATCTACTAGAGAGAAGTAGTGAGTACTATAGTCTACACATTCAACAAAGTTCACATTAAAGGTGAAACCGGTAAGACCCCTTATGAATTATGGTTTGGACATACACCCACTATTAAATATTTCATAATTTTTGGAAGTAACTGTTATATCAAAAGGGATGATTCAATTGGAAAGTTTGATCCTAGATGTGATGAAGGGATATTTCTTGGATATTCAATTCAAAGCAAAGCATATAGATGTTATAACAAGAGATTGTAGAAAATTGTGGAGATCATAAATGTGAAAGTGGATGAGCAATACATAAATTAATCTATATCACATGACAACAAACCGACAGTGGAAATAAACTGAAAATACCTCAATCAGTATAAGACATTGAAACATTTACATTGGTACAATCAGAAAATTTAACTGTGACTGATGATCAGAGTAGTGAACCTAAAGTTTAGAAGACACCAAGGTATGTAAGGTTAAATCATTCTGAGGATCAAATCATTGGAGATAGGAACAAGGGAGTTATGACAAGAAGAAGACTGACAAATGGAGAGGTATGTAATATTTCTCAAATTGAACCGGCATATGTTATTGAAGCTTGTAAAGATAAACATTCATTAAAGGCTATGGAAGATGAATTAGATTAGATAGAAAAGAATGAGACTTGGACTTTAGTTCCCCGGCCTAAAAATAAGAATGTTATTGGAACTAAATGGGTTTTTGGGAATAAACTAAATGAGGATGGTCAAGTTATAAGAAACAAGGCTAGACTGGTTTGTAAAGGATATTCTCAAATGGAAGGAATTGATTATGGTGAGACATTTGTACCTGTAGCTAGAATTGAAGCTGTTAGACTATTTCTTGCCTATGTAGCTTATGAGAACTATAAGGTCTATCAAATGGATGTTAAATGTGCATTTTTGAAGGGTGAAATTAAGGAAGAGGTATACATTGAGAAACCTAATGGATTTTCACTAACTGATGATAAAGATATGGTTTGCAAATTAACGAAAGCTTTATATGGATTGAAACAAGCTCCTAGAGCTTGGTATGCAAGGCTGGATAAATATCTTTTAAAGCGTGGTTTTACTAAAGGCAGTGCTGATAGTAATTTAAATTATAAGATCACTGATGATGATATTCTGATTATTGAAGTAATCGTTGATGATATCATTTTTGGAGGAGAAGATAAATTGTGCATGAAATTCTCTAATAATATGAAGAATGAATTTGAAATGTCCATGATTGGTGAGATGAGATTTTTCTTGTTAGGATTCCCACATATATTGAGAGGGGGGGGGGTGAATTAGTATCTAACCGGTGATAAGAATTTCTTAAGTTAAAACATGCAGAACATAAAATAGCAGTATACCGGTATGCAAGAATTAATGCAATAAACAGAATCAGAAACATCCACATGAAAAGAACACCATAGCACAAGATGTTTAACGAGAAAACCCAGTGTGGGAAAAACCTCAGTGGGATTTGTGACCCACAATACTCACTCACTGGCCAATAAGAGAATATTACTTACAATAGGGGCCTGCACATGCAGGAAGGCCAACTACCTAGAGCTCACTGCTCAATGAGAAGTCACACTGACTTACAATGAGGATTATACTAATCCAAAGATCTATACTGCTTTACAGTAGCATCTCCAATGCCAAATTCAGTACCGGTTCTAACTCTGTTCTTTACATATACCCTTGACCTATAATTCACACATTAGGTCTGCTTAATAATTTTCTTTTATGCTCGCTACCTTACCTCTCTAAATGTCTACAATGATCTCCTTTATATACAAGAGTCATTTTACAATTTGCCAAGTCGTCTTACAATAATAAACATAATATTACATATCAAAAATCCTGTCGGCGTTTATGCCGGTATACATCTTTTCTTCTATGTTGGTGCCGATGCCAGTGTAGAGTGATCTTGTTGATGCTGGTGCACTATCTTGCTTGTGTAATGCTTTTCCGGTATGAAGTCTTGCCGGTGCCATAGGATTGCAAGGTTGCCATCAATGACAAAACCTTCAATCACACACAATGTCTCATTAGAGTGTCCATATGCCAACAATCCCCCCCTTTGGCATTGATGGCAACACTCATGAGAAATTTCAAAAAGTGTCCAAAATGTGTAGTCCAAAAACTTTTTACCAAAAAGAATGTTTACCAAAAATATGAAGGGCTCCCCCTGAGCATATGATTCCTATCTTTGAACTTTCTCATCCTACTACTCCCCCTTTGGCATCAATGACAAAGGTTGTCAAGATGTTAGTAGAGTTTGTAGTCATATCCTCAACCTTGTAGTTGGGTAGTTATTATCTAAAAAAGATCACCCAAAATTAAGTTTATACTATCCATAAAATTTTTGCTATCTTTTATTGCTGTTTCAGTCCTCTTCATAGTACCGGTGAGATGCTATAATTGTTTTGCCGATGTTTTACTTCCTTGTGCTAATGCCTCTGAGATTTCCTTCCACAGAGATGCTAGATAGTCCAATCTTGGACTTAGTTTGGATCTCAAGTGTTTTGCCTTGTTTATTATTCTCTCTTTCTCTCTTTCCTGTTTAAGCAATTCTTCCTCAAAATTTGCTAACTTATCTTCAAAAACAGATAGTGAATCCGATGAATTGACAAAATTGCCTGTAAGCTTATTTATCTCATCCCGTGTCTTGCTTATTTTCTTGTCAATATCTACAGTCAAGAAGTTTGTTTTGCATGTGTCTTTATACAGATTTTTATATTCTTTCAACAAACTACATAGTTCCAGTAGAAGTGTGTCAAAGTCTCTGTTACACTTCTTTATTTCTTCTTCAAAGAATTTTTGTTTCTCCTTTTCTACTATGTCCTTTACTGATTCTTCCTTTATTTTATCAATATTTCTAGAAATGTATTTACATAATGTATCCAACTGTCCTAAAGAATCTTTATTATCTATATTACAATCAGGAGCAATTATCTTCAAAATTGGTATTGAATCATCTATTGCTTTGTAAGCCTGTGAGCTGCAGTCAATTATTTTCTTAATGGATTCAAGCAATACCTCAGTCACATTAGTTGACTTGAATGTTGATGATGATCCAAGAGTCTGAGTATCGATGGAAGTGACCATGCTTGTATTGACCTTTGGTAGGCCAGTTTGTGTTTGTATTTCTTTTAGCACTGGTTTTCCTACTTCATTGCTTACTGGTGGCATTGTTTCCTTGCGAGTCTGTTCCGGAGCCTTTAGCTCTATTGGTTTCTCTATTTGTGCCTCAGATTCCAACTTTTTCCCTGTATCCTCTGCTGGTTGCTCTGTATCTCCTGTTATTGGAGGCTTTTTAGCCATATCTAACTTTTCAGTTGTATCTTTATCAACTGTTATGTTGATCTTTTGGGTATCAACATTTACAGTGTATAGGACTTCAAGATTTGGATTACTATCCTCCACATCCATGCTTTTTGCTGGCGGTTGGTCTTTAGGAGTTGTGATTTTCATAAGTGGAGGTAGGTTGTCTTTAACCTTTATGCTTGGAGGTCCACCAACTTTGCCTTTCCCTTTGTCCTTATCCTTCTGATATACGTTAATAGGCTTGGGATTCCTGTATTCTTCTTGTTTTTCCTTTTCAACCAAGAATATGTCCTAACCATCTTCTATTTCCTCTGTAACTTCTGTAACTCTTCCTGCCATCAATGAAATATGCCGATGTGCAGTGGAGAAAATAGTCCGGTTTGCCTGAGCAATTAGATCATCAATTTCCTTTGGGGAGTTTACGGGATATACAGCAAGTAGTTTTTCTATTTTTATTTTCTTGTCTAATTCAATCACTCCTTGCCTTCTGGCCTCAAGTATTTTGTATAAATCATCAGGTATTTCATTTATAACTTCCATCAAAAACTTTTTGAACATGTCCATATGCAGTATTACACTCTCCTCAACTTGCCCTTTCTTAGCAGCAGATAGGGTGTCATAAATTTTCCCTATGTTTTTCAGTTTTCCTTCCTCTGTGATCTCATTTAGCAATATGTCTAGAGGTGCCAAGTCAGTTTTTCTCTTTTTCTTTTTCTTAGGAGTTAGCTTCCTTTTAGGTGTGACCTTTCTGACCGGAGATCTCATAGCTTGTTGCTTCTGCCTTGTCCTTCTAGGTGAAGGAGTGGTTGCCGGTGAGGGATCTCTTTTCCTAACAACTCTTTTAAAAGTTGCTCGCATGTCACCTTCCGAAGAAGTACCTACCGGTGATAGATGAGCTTCAGGTTGTGGGGCAGCCAACTCATCTTTAGTTATGCCAGTTTTCTTTAATACATCTTCCTTAATGGCCTTTGCTTGTCTGGATCCTTTCCTCACAAATGCCTCTACCTTCTTCACTCTTTTCTTGGACTGTATTTGGCTTTCTATGGTTTTAGCACTACCAAATACTTCTTCCTTAGGTTCATTGGGGGCTTCCAGAAGTTCTTTGGCATAAGTTTCAACTATGTGGTCATCTGTCTCATAGCCCATTTCTGTTACCTAGATTGTCCTTGGGATGACTGCTTCCATCCATATTTCATCCTTTTTAATAACAAAGCATATATCATCTTTGTATTTATCTACAATTTTCTGAGATAACCTTATCCTTTTCTTCATTTTTGTCTTTAATGCTTGGAAAAATTCATGAATGTTGTTTTCCTTATTCTCACCCATGGTATTAAACAATTCTGTCAATTGCTTTCCTACCGGTATGTCATATCCTAGTTCTTTATATCCTATACCAGGAACCTGTTTTGTTATATGAAGCATTAGGCATACTAACAGATTTCCAAATCTGAAAGTTCCTTTCTTATCCTTCTTTATCTTTCCAAGGTTGTCTATTAGTTCATCCTTTAACCATTCACAGATGTCAATTTTTGCATTGTCTGTTATCATATCATAAGCACTCTTAATGCATAAACTTGAAACTGAGTTAAGTCTATTAGCATGAGTGGCTTTGTAACCTAATATCATACTTAAGAATCTCAAATTTGTATCCTTTACATCGTTAACCCTTAGAGATCTTTTATGAAATGTTGTACCTATTAGGTCTATGACTAAATCATTTGAAACCTTCTTGTTTTTGTCTGGTCTTTTACCGGTGACCGGTGACCCTATGATAGCCTTTACTGCTTCCTTGGTGATCTTATGAATTGCATCTAACTAGAAAAATTCTCCATGAACTTTGCTTAACACTATCCTAATCACATCTTTAGGAAATTCAGGAATGCTAAGGATTTTTATGAATCCTAGGGTTTCAATAACCTTGTGTTCAGCTTTAATATTGCCGGTATCATCACATATCTTGGTTTTATACATGGTTTTGATTTTCTCATCTCCTAACTCTTCAATATTGCAGTGGATGTACATTCTAGGGTCTTCAGCATATACAACACCTTTAGGAATTTGAGAAAATGCACCTAAGGTATCATCCTTCTTTGCTATTTTGGGGACTAACTGAAATACGGGCCTAGGTCTTTTAATTACTTCCACAATAGTAGGGTTCGCTATGTATTCAATTGCAGAGGTGGATGCAATGATTAAATACGTTTTTCTGTCTTGGATGAATGATTGCTTGGAGTGTGCTTGCTTCTTGCTCGAAAAACCTTAGCTCGGAATCTTCGTGCTCTCTGAAAGTTTGAAATCACGGTAAAATGAAATGGAGCCAAAACCTTATTTTATAAAGTCTTTTTCGCTATCTACCACATTAATTGCATGCCGGTTAAGTAATTTTCAACTTCTTATCTCTAATCGAGGGAATAATAGCACATGTGTCATTAGATTGCCAAACCCTCAAGGAAATTTTCTTCAATTAGATGAAGAACTTCCTGCCGGTGGAGTACTGCTCTGTCTTGTTGGTGAAGCATCACTTTGTCCTGCCAGTGAAGCATTACTCTGTCCTGCCGGTGAAGCATTTGTTGGTTCTACCGGTGGAGGAGTATTCCCAATGTTTAGATCAGCTTTTCTAATCCATTGCTTTGAGAATTCTTTCTTAACCTCTTCAACTTTTTCTTTTCCTTTCAAGCTAGCACTTTTGTTCTCTACCGGTGTACTTTTACTTCTACAAAATTTAGCAATATGCCCAATCTTGTTACATGCATAACAAGTTACATTATTTTTCTGAATAGCTTTCCCATAACCTATGCCGGTTTGTGTTCTACATTGATTAGATAAATGTCCAAATCTTCCACAAACATAACATCTCACATTCATTCTGCAGTTTTCAGAGTTATGACCAACTTTGTTGCATTTGGAACATTGAGCGGTGGGTGTATTGATATTCTGATAATTTCTAGATCTACATTCATTTGCCCTATGACCATACTTATTACAGTTAAAGCATTTTCCATTGAATTTATAAGCATTAGGTGGTCTTACCGGTTTGCTGTGATCCTGAGTATTTGCAGTACCGGAGGTTTCTCCAACTTCAAAGCCAATTCCAGAGGTGTCACCTTTAGGTTTTTGATTCTTCAATAAGGTACCAAGTTCTTCTAAGATTTTCTTGAATTTTTCTTTATGTTGATTTGCAATTTCCAATTCCCTTTCCAAGATTTTTTTTTGTCTCATTAGTTCATTTGAGTCATTCTGAGTATGCATCAGATCTGTCTTCAACATGTCATTTTCATAGCTAAGTATTGTGTTATCATTTGCTGCATCACTTAGTCTTCTGGTCAATTCTTCTTCATTCTTCTTTCTATCCTCAATCTCTTTGCAAAATCTCATAGTCATATCCTATATTTCATTTTTTGTTGTCATGATCTCTTGTTTCAACTTGCTTATCATATCATTAAGAGATTCCTTTTCATCATTCTCATTTTGCAATTTTTCACAAAGTTCTCTTCTCTTATTTCTTGTAACAGAAAGATTTTCTTGAAGTGCTTGAATGATATCTTGAGCTTCTCTTAAATCATCTTCTAATTTGATATTTTTCAACTTCTCTGCATCATAGTCAGTAAGAGCTCCTTCAAGTTGCTTCATTAGATTTTCCATCTTTATCGGTGTCAAGATATTCCTTAAGCTGTTAGGCTTCTGAAAATAGAGGACCAAGCTCTGATACCAATTGTTAGGATTCCCACAGATACTGAGGAGGGGGGGGGGTGAATCAGTATCTAACCGGTGATAAGAATTTCTTAAGTTAGAACATGTAGAACATAAAATAGCAGTATACCGGTATGCAAGAATTAATGCAATAAATAGAATCAGAAACATCCACATGAAAAGAACACCATAACACAAGATGTTTAATGAGGAAACCTGGTGTGGGAAAAACCTCGGTGGGATTTGTGACCCACAATATTCACTTACTGGCCAATAAGAGAATATTACTTACAATAGGGGCCTACACATGTAGGAAGGCCAACTGCCTAGAGCTTACTGCTCAATGAGAAGTCACATTGACTTACAATGAGGATTATACTAATCCAAAGATCTGTACTGCTTTACAATAACATCTCCAATGCTAGATTCAGTACCGGTTCTAACTCTATTCTTTACATATACCCTTGACCTATAATTCACACATTAGGTTTTCCTAATAATTTTCTTTTATGCTTGCTACCTTACCTCTCTAAATGTCTACAATGATCTCCTTTATATACAAGAGTCATTTTACAATTTGCCAAGTTGGCTTACAATAATAAACAAAATATTACATATCAAAAATCCTGTCGGCCTTTATGCCGGTATACATCTTTTCTTCTGTGCCGGTGCCGGTGCCGGTGCACTATCTTGCTTGTGTAATGCTTTGCCAGAATGAAGTCTTGTCGGTGCCATAGGATTGCAAGGTTGCCATCAATGACAAAACCTTCAATCACACACAATGTCTCATTGGAGTGTCCATATGCCAACATTTCTTAGGTTTGCAGATTACTCAAACTGACAAAGGCATCTTTATCTGTCAAAATTAGTATATGAGTGAATTGTTGAAGAAGTTTGGTATGGATAATTCCAAACCGGTAAGTACTCCTATGGTGACAAGTGAGAAATTATCTATCAAAGATACATCTGCACCGGAAAATCCGACAAGGTATACGTCTATGATTGGTGGTTTGTTATATCTAACTCAGACTAGACTGGATATTATGAATGCAGTAAGTATTGTTTCAAGATATCAAAGTAATCCTAAAGAAAATCATGAATGTGCAGTAAAGAGGATATTTCGATATTTGCAAGGAACAACAAAATATGGTTTATGGTATTCTAGAGATGACGACTCCACTTTATGTGCATATACAGATTCAGATTGGGTAGGAGATACTGATAATAGGAAGAGTACTTCTGGTGGAGATTTCTTTCATGGAAATAAATTGGTTTCATGGATCCATAAAAAATAGTCATGCATTTCTTTATTTACTGCAAAAGCTGAATATGTTGCAACAACAACTAATTGCACTCAAGTCTTGTGGATGAAGCAAATGTTGAAGGATATCAAGGTAAATTATAGTGAACCAGTAGTTATCTATTGTGATAACTCTACAACTAGTGACATGTCTAAGAATCCAGTATTTCACTCTAAGACTAAGCACATATCAATAAAATATAACTTTCTAAAGGACAAGGTAGAAGAAAAGGAAGTCAAATTGGTTTATGTGAACACTAAAGAGAAGATTGCATATATATTCACTAAACCGTTGCCTAAGGAATCATTTGAGTATTTGAGAGACATGTTAGGGGTTTTTGCCCCTCTGATAGAGACTTTATTAATATGGTTTTGCATTAGTTCGACATGCATTATCAGAGAACTATTCATTCCGGCATTAATGAGTGGTGCTACTACTCAAGGAGAGTAGTCAATTTTGAGATTCAGAAGCTTATATTATTGCTTTGATATTTTTTTTAGATTTCTAGCATTGATGTCACAGGGGGAGAGATAGTGATGTGAAAAATAATTTTAGAACTTTACAGAGATATTATTCATAGGGGGAGAGTTGTTGATATTCAAAGCTATATACAAGAGATTGTTGGTTGTCTTCCACAAGGGGAGACTTGTTTGACATTTCTTGGTACTTAGAGTTTTCACATCTAGTGTTGCCATCAATGTCAAAGGGGGAGATTGTTGGCAATATGGATGAATTGATTATGTGTTGCATTGATGTTTTCTCATTGATGTCAACACTATCTGTTATGGTTGGTTACCGACATACGGGTTTTGGTTATGGTAGAAGATCTAGTGTTACTGAAAAAAAGGACTATTTGTTGGACACTTCCGACATGTTTGGATCAATGGAGTATGTTTTGTTTTATGTGTTACATGCTTCTGGAGAAGCTTTTGGTCAGTTAGTATTGAATTAGTGATCAAATGCTATCATACACTCTTGTAAACCCTTATTGGCATGGGTTTAAGGTTTAACTGGCAAAGCTTTCACTGAGAAACCTTGATAGAATGCTAAGTGGTGTTGGTGCGACTTCTAGATGGAATTCAGGATGCAGAAGGTGATCCTTGATCATGCCTCTATTGATTGAAGACATCTCTTTGGCGTGGTGGACCCGGATTAGGTCAGGTACCTATCTAGGTTATGGACCGGTATCATGTTACCGTGATGATTTATGAATTGGTTATTGTTGTTTTGGTCTAAAGCCGACATGACATATCATTGTAATATGGGTGTATGTAATGATCTTATTGTAATATCTTTTAGGTGGCCGACCTAATTAGTTTAGGCCTTAGGGTTTGTATAAATGATATAAGATCTCATTGTAGATCATGGTATGGAAATGGTATGGTATTGGAATGAAATAAGCGTGTCGTGATCGTGGAATGTAATATCATATGCGAAGGAGATTTGGTCGATCATAGGTGATCAAATTGGGTTTAAGTAAGAGGTCAAAGGCCTCTGGTATTGATCTTAACCGAGACTATAATCGGGCATGGTACATGCTATCTCTAGCAGTTCATTATTTTGGATTGTTGTCCAATTATCTTGAGGTGGTTATAACCTCTTTGTAGTTAGTGAGACTCTTTTGTAATGAGAAGTACTCTCTAGGCAGTATGCCTTCCTGCATGTGTAGGCCCCTCATTGTATCACATACTTTCTGTAGAAGTATCATCTAATTGTGGGTAGGCTTCCCATCATTGTTTTTCCCTTTACCGGGTTTTCCACATACAAATCATGGTGTTATGTGATATGGTTGCACTTTGTTAATTCTCTATTTCATTCTTAAGTTTTATTGCTTACTGGTATTTGTTTTTGTTATTCCAATATTCAATGTTTATGTGCTTTAGTTAAAGGTTATTAAGTGGTTTAATTGATATAATCTGTTAACAACTGATTCACCCGCCCCTCTTAGTTGTTTAGCAGTTATCCTAACACTTTTGAGTATCTTAGAAGTCAGCTAGGGGTTGTACCCCTTCATGAGGTGAATTGACCATGATGTAGATTACATTAGTCTCAGAGCTACTTGTAGAATTTTATAGCAGGATTGATGTAGGAGTGGAGTTATTCCACAAGGGGAGCATCAAGTTGTAGGTTGTTGATGTTGAACAGTGAAGTTTTACATTGCATGTTTTACTTTTAATTTGGCATTATTGTCAAAGGGGGAGAAGAACCAGTGACAAGCTGAAGACAAGGAGAGTACATGGTAAAATGTAAACTAGGATTCCTATTCACAATCATAACATTAAATGGTATTGATATTTGTATTGACATTAATACCAAAGGGGGAGATTGTTGGCATTTGCATGAAGATTGCATTAATGAAATGTTATGTTTTCATTGATGTCAATTAACCGGTAATGATATTGTTGTAATGTTGTTTTGTAACCGGTAGGAAGAGCTAGTGAAAGGAAACTATAACCGGTAGGTAAGTTTGTGGAGTGAACCAGTATTGCTAAGTATTGGAGATTTGAACCGGTAAACCCTACCTATTTATTTGAGAAACCCTAACCAATTAAGTTTGGTGAATTGGTTATATTGGTTTATGATATGATGATGAGCAGTAATGATTATGCCACGTATGCATATTGTATGAAGAGAGTTTCAAAGTATTTTTGGCACGTTGAGGTAACAATTTTTGTCTTGGGAATGATCAAGTATATTGCATGTAATGCAAAGTGCATGATGAGTTACTAAGTTCAATGAAGAGGTGATCAAGAAGCGGTTGAGGCTTTCTTGAATGATGTGTAGAGATTGTTATGTAATCCAACAGTCATACTTGAACCGACTTATTTGTAATCTCTATGTGAATTAGGTTTTTGTTGTGTTACTGACCTAGTTGATTGGTTTATAAGGTCAATGAGTTGTTTAGTTTCAGAGTTGGCAAAGTTTTGGTTGAGTGTGTGGTTGCCGAACTGGCTGATGTATCTGTAGTTTGAGTAAAGGCCGATAGGAGCATGAAAAGGATCTGAACAAGCAAGTGTAATGTGATTCAAACAGATTAGGAAACCCCTATTCTTTTCTAAAAATTACAACAGATTGAAATCCCCTAACCGAGTAAGCTCTAACAAGCTTGGTGCTATTCAAATCCTCTAACCAGATGGTCCATTAGCTTGGATTTCAAATCCTCTATTGAGGTTACTCCTCACAGGGTATTGCTTCTAACAAGGCATTATAGTCAATCCCTTAACCGGGTGGTCCCTAATAGGATATGTTCTTAACATGACTTTTTTATAAAGCTTTAATAGGCTTGGTTCCTAACAAGGTGAACTTTTGAAGAGTTCAGATAGTTATCTTGTGAGTCTCATCTCACTGTGGTTTTTCCCATTTGGGTTTCCACATCAAAAATATTGTGTCAAGTGGTGAATGTTTTTGTGGTTATGTTATCTATGGTTGATTTTCTTAACTACTTAATCCACTTTGATAAGTCATGATAACCGACAATAATATGAAATGAAGTTTTACTTATGTCAGTAAAAGTACTTGGATGTTTGTGAGTTTCAAGTTGTTTACTATTAATTTGTTGTAATGGTGAACTGATTTAACTTGACAGTTTTATCTTGACAGTGATATTGCATTGATAGTTCTAAGTTTACTTTGAGAGGTTGATTTTGATATTGGTGAAGCTACTAATTCACCCCCCCTCTCAGTAGTTGACCGGATCCTTGTTCTTTCATCATACCATCATTATACATGTACATCTATTTACAAGTTCTCTCTCCTTGATCTCTCTATCCATTGTACTTGCATTCATCCTTCTAGCATATATAATACTGTACAGGTCCTTTGGAATGGAATTCTGTAACTCAATCAATGTCTTACTAAAATTGTGTAAATACAATACTATTGCTTCCTCTACTTTCCTTTGATCACCATCATCAAAATTGTCAAAATTTGCTTGAAGATTCTTCAAACTCCCATCCACTAATATCTCATCAATCAATTGATTTGCTGAAAGTGGAGGAATTATTGTATACTTACCTTCTATATTACCAGATTCAAGGTCCTTGTCCAACTGACTTTTGACCTATCTGCTTCTTTGAGGTCTTCTGGAGGGAGCAGGATCTGACTTGGCCTTTTTGCTGGGCTGAGCTCCACTGGATTGAGGCTTTCTCACCATCCTGACAAATTCTCCCTTTTTCTTCACTCTTCCTGCCTCTTCCTCAGATTCTATTTCTAAGACCACCAAAGCAACATAAGTTCTTTTAAGTTTTTCATTTTGTTTCAGCACACCTTTTCTGGATGGGGTAGGCTTTACAGGCTATGCCACTAGAGCAGGAGCAGACTTAGTTTCCTCCTTTTGAGCATATTTCTCTCTGGCCTTCTTTACCTCCTCCTTGGTGAAGCCTATTTGAGCAACTTCTTCTTCTGCCATCTTGGTTACCTTTCTCTTCTAGGCTAGGGCAATAAACTATTGTGCAAACTAAGATCTTTCTCTTTAAATGTCCTAAATCTCCCTTCGTTGGGATCCATTGGTTGACTCAGGAGATGTTGTGCATAAAATTCAAGTGTAACATAGTCAACTTCATACCCCATGGGCATGTTCCAGATAATCTACGACTCCATTGCTTCCATTAGGCATTGATCCTTGTCCACCAAGAAGAAAATGGTTTGCTCATACCTCTCTACCACCTCCTTAGGAATCCTTTCCCTGTTATTCATTGAGGCTTGGAAGGTTTTGAAGTAACCCCAGAGGGAAGATATCCTCATAGTAGCATCACCAATTCCCCGCAAACCTTCCTTAATATGCATGACCACCGGTCTATCATAGGCCTACTAGACTTTGCCATTTACACCTGGTATCTCTTGCAGGAAGAATAATTTACCATATTTAAAAGTATTCTTTTTGTCCTTCTTTATCTTCTTTAGATTGCTCAATAACTCATTCAAAAGTGTTGTGCACAGGTCATACCTCTTTTTTTCTTTAAGCATCTGATATGTGGAGTAGATGGTGGTACTGAAGATAGAGTTGTATCGTTTGGACTGGTAGACCTTGTAACCGACCACCATAGAAGCAAACTTCACATCATTCTCCAAAATATCATTTATAGTCATGGCTCTGCTGTTAAACTTTGATCCAGTTGTAGCTATGACAATGTCATTTGAAACCTTTCTCAGGCTGGGTACCTCACTAGTTTTAACCAAACCAATTACAACATGGATTGCCTGCTTGGTAATTTTGTGGGGTCTATAAAGCCATATGAATTCGTCATGTACATAGCTCAAGATGTAGTGGATCAACTCTGCCTCGTCAAATAGAGGGAAATGTATGAAGTGAGAAAAACCCTTATCATGTAGCTCGTTATATTCAGTTTTGACATTCCCCAAACCGTCAGCCAAATGCTTGTTATAAAGGTCCAACACGTCAGCATTCCCAAGCTCTTCAAGGTCATAGTGAATGTAGGCCCCGATATCCTCATTGTGTAGCACTTTGTAGGGCACAAATGAAAACACACTTGCCGGATCATCTTCAACCTATTTGAATGGATGTTTCTTGAATCTTGAACGATCTCTATCCTTGATCTCAACCACCAAAGGGGTCTCAATGCCAGATACTGAAGCCATTTTGAATTCTAGGGTTTGAGACAAACTAAAAATTTGAATAGATAAGTACCTCGCTTCACAACCAGGCACTAGAATTCACTTGGAAGACACTAAAATTGCTATTAAGATCACTAAGTTGCTTTCTCTTTCTCTTCTCTTACTGACTTGATCACATTGTGCCGAATGAAGACTTCAAATGCACTTTTATCCTTCAAAAACATAATTTTTCACTATAATAAATGCAGCAACCAGTTATCATAATCTTCATGAAATTCCATACTGAAGCACAAGATCCTTTAGAAACTTCTGGATATCATTTGCACATATGATTCACTCCTTCTGCAACCTTCCAGAATCGATTGCAGACCACCAAAGAGGGGGTTCTTAGAATCTACATGAAAAGCTCCCCCTAAGGCATAAATCCCTAGTTACTGGTTGAAGATCATGCACCGAATTCAAGTGCAGACCCGTTTTCAGCTCTGGATTCATCCTTTCTCACCCACATCTTCTCATGCTTCTCTCTGATATCTTCTAATTTTGCTTTTCCCTTCTCATCTCATTTGTTCTTGTCTACCAGAGAATTGTTCTTGCTTCTGCAGTACTTTGCAATGTGACCAGTTTTGTTTCATGCTTGGCAAACAACATTATTCTTCATAGGCCTGTAGTTCATTTGATTATGTCTTGATCTACATTGTTTAGAAATATGTCCAAACATTCCATAAGCATAACATCTTTTGTTCTGAAAGTTATTCATTACTTCTCTATACACATTTGACTTATGTCCAAAATTATTGCAAATGAAACATTGACCGGTAAAGGTAGAAAAATTATTCATGTTGTTCATCATTTCATTATTTATCCTACTTCTGCACTGAATCACCATATGACCAAATTTGTTGCAAGTAAAACATCTACCATTAAATTTATGAGCATTAGGTCATCTTACCAGAGGATTCTTGCTCTTCTTCTGATTAGGCTTAGCATTGCCTTGCCGAGATCTAGATGATTCACCTTTCTCAAATCCTAGACCTTGCATATCCTTTCCATTTCTCTGACTTTCCAGCATCTCATCAAGTCTTTCTGAACTAGCTTTGAATTTGTTTTTTTATTCATTGGTAGGAGCAAGTTCATCCCTCAAGGTAACAACTCGTCTTTCAAGTTATTGACCATTGTTCCTTCATTGTGTCAATTCAAGCTTCAATTGATAATTGTCATAGGTAATCCTGAAGCATTCATCAACTCTTTCCTTTAATGATTGTGCCAGACTCTCTTCATTCTTCTTCTGGTCTTCAATCTCCTTAGTCAGTCTCATCACAATGGATTGCATCTCATTCTTCAAAGTAGCATTCTCTCTCTCAAGCTTGTTAACGTCGTCATCTTTGTCCTAGTATTCCATGATCTAATCTTCTTTCTCCTTCAACTTGTCCATTAATTCCTTCCTGTTTTCTCTGTAGATATGATGTAGAGGTATGGTTCCAACAACTTGAAAATGCTCCAAGTTGCTCACTTGCTCAACTGGCAACCCAATCCCTTTCAATTGGGATTTTCCCAAACAGACCTCACACCTTAACAAGAAACAAATAAATGTCTCATTTCAATTTTTTTCATCCCCATAATTCCCCACTGAGACACTTTACAAAGGTTATCAACTTTGGTTTGTCAACCCCACAGGCAAAGTGCTCAAAAGTTGCTCAAATGGCTCACACCCTTCCAAAATGGTTCTACAAGTCCACAAAGACTCAAATCAAGTTTATTAGGATCCAACAACCTCCAATGATGGTAAACAACCCTCAGATTGGGTTGATCAAGTCTCAAAGGGGTCAAAATGCAAAATGGCTATTCTAGCCAACTAGCCCTCAAAAGTGACTTTTTGGTTTCTCTCCCAAAAACTACAAAGGACCAAGCAATTTTATTTTATATTCACCATTAACAACCTAGGACAACACTTTTTCCAGAAGGGTTTGATCTGGAACCTTCTACAAATACCATTTCTAGTAAACCCTCAACTAGGCTAAATGGGGCTAAATGAGCACTTTAACAAAGGAACTACCCTTCAAATTAGAAATTTCTCAAGGGAAGAAATTGGAACACCTTGGGGAACTCAAACAAACACCAAATCCAAGGTTACAATTCTTGGTTTGCATCTGATAAAAAATTATGGGGAAATGTCAAAGTCTTCTTCACCATCGTATGCCAGTCACATGGGGATGCCTGGCTTCAAACTTGAAGAAAATAATCTCCAAATGCATTTTCCTGGTATGAAACATCTTGAATATCATAGTACACTCCCAGATCTTCCATCCAACCAAGTTTTAGACTTTTGCCATGATTAGATTGGAAGAAAAGGGAAAGAAAAGATGAAACCCTTGGTTTATGCCCTTTTCACAGGCTGTTTTGGACTGTTACACAATAACTCACTCAAAACTCCACTTCAGAACATCTGGTTGGACTCAAAAGAAAGGTATTTCACCCCTCTAACTCCCCATGAAATTTTTTTTCAGTTTGGAGGTTGAGAAATTCTGTACCAACCAAAAGAACAACAAATTTTCTGGAAAATACAGCTCTTTTATTGATTTCAAATGTCAAGTTTCACAAATTTCGACCACACTAACCCCCAAACGAGTTTGTTGAGGCATTTTATAGTTTTCCCAACATGTTCAAACTGAATTTAGATGGTTATGAACATTGGGAAACTAATTACAACAACTTTTTGAAAAGTTGCTTTACAAATTGACAACTTTGTCATTTTTTGACAATTTTTGACAATTTTTGCATTTTGCCATTCAAACTAATTTTATCATCAACCTAGGGACCTAAACACATTGAAATGGATATAAATAGACCAAAAAATCCTTTACTCCCTAAATCTACTCATCCTAAGTCCCTTTGACCATAGTTGACCATAGGGTTTATAATGCACCCTAGGCCACTAGGCCTTACAAAATGGACAATTAGGACCTTATTACAAAACAAAACATAAACAAAGGATTCTTTGATCCTTCCCAACACCTTGCTATCAAAAAAATTAATTTTTCAATCAATAATTTATGAAATTGAGGCTTGTACCCCTGCACCATACTCCCGGGGTGGGCTGATCTCATTTCCACATAAGATAAGTTGGTCCAATGAAGTGTCATGCTTCTGAATTTCTGCCTCATCCATCCATATTGCCTCTTCAACAGGTTGTCCTACCCATTTCACAAGGTATTGTTTGTATTCTTTATTTATGGTCTTCTTAATGACCCTTTCATCAATGATCTTTTCAGGCTTTTTTGGTGCATGAGGAGGTATATCAGCAATGTCCTCTTGAATCTCCTCAGCATGAAAGTCTGTACCTGCAACAACATGCCCTTTATAGGGTGTTAGATCACATACATTAAAGATAGGAGAAATACCAAGGTTAGAGGGAAGAGATATCTCATAGAAATTCAACCCATGTTTCTTCAAAACCTTGCAAGGACCCACTTTCTTCATGAGTAACTTTGTATGCTTCCCCTTTGGTAATCTTTCTTTCCTCAAGTACACCCATACCATATCACCAATCTGAAATTGTACATCTCTTCTCTTCTTATCAACAATTTCTTTATACCTTTGTGAACTCTTTTGGAGGGCTAGCCTTACTTTATCATGCACGCACTTCATGCTATCAGCAAATTGTTCACCATGAGCACTTGTTTGCCCATCATGTGGAAGGTCTCTCAACTCCAAGATGCCTCTTGGATTCTGCCCATACATAATCTGAAATGGACTCCTTCCTGTACTCCTATTCACAGAATCATTGAATGCAAATTCAGCTTGTGGAAGTACAACATCCCACTTCTCTCCATATTGCTTTGTCAAGCATCTCAATAGGTTTCCCAAGGACCTATTCACAAATTCAGTTTGCCCATCTGTTTGTGGATGGTAGGATAAACTAAAGTTCAAGTTTGTTCCCAACCTCTTCCATAAGGTTCTCCAAAAATGGCCAATTAATTTCACATCCCTATCAGACACAATTGTTAGAGGAAGTCCATGTATCCTTACAATCTCTTTGAAAAACAAATTTTCTACATAGGTTGCATCACTTGTACTCTTACTGGCAAGAAATGTGCCATATTGCTAAACCTATCTACAACAACAAAGATGCTATCAAAGCCCTTTTGAGTCCTAGGCAATCCCATTACAAAATCCATACTACAACTTTCCCAAGGCCTTGTAGGTATGGGTAATGGTTGATACAAACCTGCATTGGTGGAAGTACCTTTGGCCTTTTGACAAATAGTGCATGTTTCAACAAATTTGCTCACATCACTTTGCATCTTGGGCCAAAAATAATGTCTTCTTACCTGTTCAAGGGTTTTATCCAACCCAAAATATCCACTCATGCTTCCACAATGCTTTTCTTTCACAATATTCTCCCTCATTGAACACCTAGGAATGCATAGTTGATGTCCTTTGAGCAATAAACCATCTTGGATCAAGTAATTAGCATATTCAACATGGTATGCTTCAGAAAAATTAGAACAAACTTTATAAATTTCATGAAAGTCTTCATCACCTTCATACATACCTTTTAAGGAGTTAATCCCCACACTTTGCAACTTCACCTCTTGCACTGTCAAGGATCTTCTACTCAAGGCATCTGCCACCTTGTTTGCAACTCCCTTTTTGTGTTTGATTGTAAAGGTATATTCTTGGATAGATTCTACCCATTTCATATGCTTGTGACTCAACTTCTTCGGGCTATTCAAGAAGCTAAGTGCCTGATTGTCTGTAAAAACAACAAACTCTTTTGGAAGGAGGTAATGCCTCCACTTTTTCAAAGCTTGTACAAGTGCATACATTTCCAAATCATATGAGGAGTACTTTCTCTTTGCCTCATTAAGTTTCTCACTAAAGAATGCAATGGGCCTACCCTCTTGACTCAAAATAGCCCCTATTGCAACATTAGATGCATCACATTCAATAGTAAAAACCTTTTGAAAATCTGGAAAAGCAAGTATAAGCTGCTTTGATACCTTTTGTTTGAGACTTTGAAAAGCCTCCTCCGCCTCCTTGGTCCACACAAACTTGCACTTTTGTCCTCCCTTGATTGTATCTAGGATAGGTGCACAAACTTGGCTAAAACCTCTTATAAACTTCCTGTAAAAGGAAGCCAAGCCATGGAAGCTTCTAAATTCAGTCATTGACCTTGGAGAAGGCCAATTCAAGATGCTCTCCACCTTCTCAAGATCCATCTTGATGCTCCCACCTGAAACTATGAAACCAAGATACACCAATTCTTCCTGCATAAAAAGACACTTGTCCACATTGATTAGGAGCTTTTCTTCCTGCAATCTCTTAAGGACCAAATTTAAATGTTGTATATGTTCATCTCTATTCTTACTGAAAATAAGAATATCATCTAAGTAAACAATAACAAATTTACCAAGGAAAGGTTTTAGAACTTCATTCATGAGTCTCATGAATGTACTAGGTGCATTGGACAAGCCAAATGACATCACTCTCCACTCATAATGGCCTTCATTGGTCTTAAAGGCTGTCTTCCATTCATCTCCAACCCTTATTCTGATTTGATGGTACCCACTCTTCAAATCCACCTTTGAATACCACCTTGCACCCCCTAGATGATCCAACAAGTCCTCAATCCTAGGCATAGGGAACCTATACCTAATAGTGATCCTGTTAATGGCTCTTGAGTCTGTACATAACCTCCATGTACCTTCTTTCTTAGGTGCTAGCATGACTGGAATAGCACATGGACTCATACTTTTAGAAATCAAACCCTTATCTAAGAGTTCCTGGATTTTTCTTGCCATTTCCTCATTTTGTTGGGGTGTTAACTTATAGGCAGCCTTATTGGGAAGTGTAGCCCCTAGAATCAGATCAATGTTATGGCTAATCTCTCTAATAGGAGGTAAGGAATCAGGTAACTCCTTGGTTACAATGTCTTTGTAGGTCTCAAGAAAATCAGCCACCTCCTTTGGTCCTACCCTCCTAGATTCTTCCTTCTTTTCTTCCTGTTTTGGCAACACAACCAAAGCATAACAAGGAGTATCCTCCTCTTTAAAGCATTCTAAAAACTCTTTCTCTCCTACAAACAAAAACTTAGAGTCTTTTGCTTCTTCACCATTATCAAGTAGGGGTAGTAAAGTTACCTTCTCACCTTTATACCAGATGGTGTATGTGTTCTTCTCACCATCATGCCTTGACTTCATGTCATATTGCCATGGCCTTCCAAGCAACAAATGGCATGCATCCATGGGTACAATGTCACAAAGTACCTTGTCCTTGTACTTGCCAATAGAAAACTCCACCCATGCTTGTTCTTTAATGATGGTTTGCTGCCCCTTTGTAAGCCATGATACCTTGTAGGGTCTTGGATGCTTAATCCTCTTCAATTTCAGTTTCTCTACTGCCTCAATGGACAACAAATTATCAGTAGAACCTGAATCAATCACCACACTACATACTTTGTCACCACTTCTACAAGTAGTTCTAAAAAGTGCCTTCCTTTGGGGTGGCTCTGGTGGACTAGGTGCTTTGATCAATGTCCTTCTCATCATCATGATCTCTGCTTGTTCAGGCTGCACAAAGGATCCATGAGAGTGAACACTATGTGTGTCCTCATCTCTCACCAAATTTGCTCTCCTTTCACCTTGTTTGTTTGCCTTCTCTGGACATTTGGATGCAACATGCCCGATTTGATGACACCTATAGCATTTTATGCCTTCTAGGCCTCTTCCACTACCTCTTCCTCTAAAGTTTCCTCTCCTTCCTCTAAAAGATCCTCTAGAGTTGCCTTCCCCTTTTTCATTTCCTTGACTTGATTCACCAAGGTCTTTGAAACCTTGTCCTCTTCCTTGAGGCATATTGCTGCCCCTATTTCCAAAGTCTTTTTGCCCTCTCCCTCTTCCACCTTGATCACTCTTCCTCTTGAGTTTCTCCTCAACCTCCAAAGCAAGTTGAAAGCATTTTTGGACTGTGGGAGGGCTTCTTAGACTAAGTTCATCTTGAATGGTAATTCTCAACCCTTGCAAATATCTTGCAAGCTTCACACATTCAGGCTCCACTACCTTGGACTTCATCACCAATTTATGGAACTCTTGAGTATAATCTGAGACACTCATCTCCTTTTGTCTCAAACTCATTCTCCTCTTATGAAGTTGTACTTCATAATCATCGGGAACATATGCATCCTGGATCAATGCAACCATCTTCTTCCAAGTGGTCACTGGATTCTTCTTCTCCTTCACCCTATCATCTTGAGTGAAATTCCACCATGTAAGGGCTGGTCCCTTCAACTTAGACTTAGCAATCTTAACTCTCTGACTTTCAGGTATGTCTTCACATTCAAAGAAACTTGTGAGGGAATCAATCCAATCCATAGCAGCATTTGGATTCAAGTTTCCATCATAGGAAGGTAGGTCCAACCTAACATCCATGGTCCTTCTCTCCATGGCCTTCAGGGCCTTCACAAGTAGTCTCTAATCAGCAGGCACTTCTTCTTCTTCTTCCTACTCAAGGGGTTCCTCATCACTCCCCTCTTCAACAACATCAGAGTTTCCACCACTTTTCTTACAAAGTTCCCCATTAAGTCTATCAACCTCCTTCTACAAGGAATCAATCTTGTGAACCAAGTTTTGATCCTTCAAAAACTTCACTATCTGTGCATTAGTCATCCTTGAGGACAACTCACCCTCTTCTCCTTCCCCTGACATGGCTAAACTGAAACAATCCTTCTCCTAAGGATCACACTTGCTCTGATACCAATTGATGTAGAGGTATGGTTCCAACAACTTGAAAATGCTCCAAGTTGCTCACTTGCTCAACTGGCAACCCAATCCCTTTCAATTGGGATTTTCCAAACCAGACCTCACACCTTAACAAGAAACAAATCAATGTCTCATTTCAATTGTTTTCATCCCCATAATTCCCCACTGAGACATTTTACAAAGGTTATCAACTTTGGTTTGTCAACCCCACAGGGAAAGTGCTCAAAAGTTGCTCAAATGGCTCACACCCCTCCAAAATGGTTCTAAAAGTCCAAAAAGACTCAAATCAAGTTTATTAGGATCCAACAACCTCCAATGATGGTAAACAACCCTCAGATTGGGTTGATCAAGTCTCAAAGGGGTCAAAATGCAAAATGGCTATTCTAGCCAACTAGCCCTCAAAAGTGACTTTTTGGTTTCTCTCCCAAAAAATACAAAGGACCAAGAAATTTTATTTTATATTCACCATTAAAAACCTAGGACAACACTTTTTCCAGAAGGGTTTGATCTGGAACCTTCTACAAATACCATTTCTAGTAAACCCTCAACTAGGCTAAATGGGGCTAAATGAGCACTTTAACAAAGGAACTACCCTTCAAATTAGAAATTTCTCAAGGGAAGAAATTGGAACACCTTGGGGAACTCAAAAAAACACCAAATCCAAAGTTACAAGTCTTGGTTTGCATCTGATAAACAATTATGGGGAAATGTCAAAGTCTTCTTCACCATCGTATGCCAGTCACATGGGGATGTCTGGCTTCAAACTTGAAGGAAATAATCTCCAATTGCATTCTCCTAGTATGAAACATCTTGAATATCATAGTACACTCCTAGATCTTCCATCCAACCAAGTTTTAGACTTTTTCCATGATTAGATTGGAAGAAAAGAGAAAGAAAAGATGAAACCCTTGGTTTATGCCCTTTTCACAGGCTATTTTGGACTGTTACACAATAACTCACTCAAAAATCCACTTGAGAACCTCTGGTTGGACTCAAAAGAAAGGTATTTCACCCCTCTAACTCCCCATGAAATAATTTATCAGTTTGGAGGTCGATAAATTCCATACCAACCAAAAGGACAACAAATTTTCTGGAAAATACAGTTTTTTTATTGATTTCAAATGTCAAGTTTCACAAATTTCGACCACACCAACCCCCAAACGAGTTTGTTGAGGCATTTTATAGTTTTCCCAAAATTTTAGAACTGAATTTAGATGGTTATGAACATTGGGAAACTAATTACAACAACTTTTTGAAAAGTTGCTTTACAAATTGACAACTTTGTCATTTTTTGACAATTTTTGACAATTTTTGCATTTTGCCATTCAAACTAATTTTATTATCAACCTAGCGGCCTAAACACATTGAAATGGATATAAATAGACCAAAAAATCCTTTACTCCCTAAATCTACTCATCCTAAGTCCCTTTGACCATAGTTGACCATAGGGTTTATAATGCACCCTAGGCCACTAGGCCTTACAAAATGGACAATTAGGACCTTATTACAAAACAAAACATAAACAAAGGATTATTTGATCCTTCCCAACACCTTTCTATCAAAAACATTAATTTTTCAATCAATAAATTATGAAATTGAGGCTTGTGCCCCTGCACCAAGATACTTGCTTGATCCTTAAGTTCACTAATGAATTCATCAGCAACATTCAGGTTCTTCTTCAAAGTACATACCTTACTCCAAGGTGCATCAAGATCCTCAAGTGCCACATTGAGTTGTCTTTAAAAAATTGAAATCCATTAAATCAATATCCCAGATCTTCCTCAAGCGGTTAAGCTTCCTCAGAGGAATTAGGATTTTATACCAATTGTTAGAATCAGAGATCACTGAGAGGGAGGGTGAATCAGTGATCTACCAGAAGTTAAAACCACAAACTTATTTTTTATCCACTGGTTAACAAAGTATAACAAAAAAGAACATAAACATGAAACAAGAAATTTACAAATCCACAACACCCAAATTTTTATGTGGAAACTCGAAAAGGGAAAAACCACGGTGGGGCTGAAACCCACAATATTCATATACTATGGCCATAAGTACATAAATATTACATAGATGGAGAATGAACTTGCATTCAGGCTCATTGCCTAGAGCTTGCTGCTAAAATAAAGTTGCTCTGAAGGCTACAACCTTCAAGGAAGTCTCACTGACTTAAAATTTGCTTACAATGAGAAAGCACAATGAAATGAACTCTTAAACATCGTCTGATAATGCAAAAATGAGTTTCGGTTAGGCTCTGAATCTCAGATTGTCTTTGGTCTGCTGAATACTCTGTTTCTGTCTCAGTTAGCTATCAGTTGGTGTGAAAGAAAAATATGCACGTGATACTATGCTCAATCACACCAAAATAGATCACCACTTCTCTAATACACTGAAAATCAATTGCCAAATCAATCTTATATATTCGGTCTTAACACAAAAGCAATCTCCTTCAAGTCAGCTTTAAGAGATGTAACGTGTAGCTTAAAGTCAGCCTCAATCTTGAACAAAACATAAAACTAGACCAAAAGATTATAACCACATGCTTCCCAAAGGTCTTCAATATCACCAAGATCACAAAAACAATCACCAAAAATACCACAATCATTGGAAATCATTCTGGACCAACACGTTACCAAAATACCCTATTTTACCCTATTTTGTTGATTAACTAGCAACTGGTTAACACCAACTTCCGAATAAGATGAATGACAACTACTAGATCAAACCACCAGGAAGAGTTTCCATCAATGACAACCCTAAACAAATAATCAACCATCGGAATTCACCTGAAATCACCAGATGAGTGTCAATTGCCAACACTTGCATGATATTTGATCTAGAGGTAGTCAAATACAACAGTCCTCCAATCATTGATCTATACTGGTTTTTATCAACATCTAGAGATATATCATCTTTTCTCAACTTATGGCTAACAACCAATAGCTAATGAGGTTGTAACAGGTTTACGATTCTCTATTTCAAATTTCTTTAGCATTTCTTTAACATATTTATATTGAGAAATAAAGATTCTATCTTCCAAGTGAGTAACTTGTAGACCAAGAAAGAAAGATAGCTCACGAATCATTGGCATCTCAAATTCCTTCTACATTTCTTTTTAAAACTCTCTTCATAGGATATCACTTCATCTAAATTATAATATGATCAACATAGACAACAAAATTCAACAGCTTGATACCTTAAAATTTGAAATATTGATTGTTGTCTATAATACCTTTCTTGAATTTCTGCTATGACAAATATCTATCCAATTTAGCATACCAAGCTCTTAGGTGCTTGTTCGAGTCCATACAACATTTTCTTCAACCTGTAGACCAAATTTGGTTCTTTTGATAATTGAAATCCATTTGGTTTCTCAATGTACACCTCTTCCTCAAGTTATCCATTCTAAAAAGATGACATAACATCCATCTGATATACCTTAAAGTTCTTATAGGTAGAGAAAGTAAGAAACATCCTTATAGCTTCCATCGTAGCTACGAGGGAAAAAATTTCTTCAAGATCAATACCTTCAACTTGTGAGTAGCTTTTACATACCAATCTCACTTTGTTCCTTGTGACTTGTCCTTGTTTATTTAGCTTGTTTCAGAACACCCACTTAGTTCCTATCACATTCTTGTCCACTGATCTAGGTACTAGCTTCATGTTTGATTTTTTTGTAGTTAATTTAGTTCTTCTTCCATTTCTCTTACCCAACTCTCTTCTTTTCTTGCTTCTTCATATGATTTAGGTTCCGCCAATGAAAGGAAATGATAATTTACCCGATCACTTTCTTCTGTAGCTCTTCTCGTTGTTTGAACTCATTTGCTTTTATCTCTAATTATCTAATTTTTAGAATGATTCTTTTGCACATATTTGGCTGGGGTATTGATAACTTGCTCTAGTTCTTCTTCTTCTTCTTCCTCTTCTTCTTGAATTGTCACTTTCTCTTTTCCATTTTTTGGATCACTCTTTTCTTTTGCAACAATTTGGATGATCTCAAGATCAGTTTCCCGAATAGGTTTAGGAGCAGTTTGATCCCATACTTCACATACTTTCACATTTGTGATTTCCACTATTTTATTGAGTCTCTTGTTGTAACATAGGTTTTTTGTTTGTAGCATATCCTAGAAATATCCCTTTATCTACTTTAGTATCAAACTTTCCAAGATGTTTATCTTTTTTGATGTATAATATGCTTCAAAAGATTCTAAAATACTTCACAGTAGGAGGTCTTGTATTCCACAACTCATAAGGTGACTTAGTATGATTCACTCTTATCTGTACCCTATTACGAATATAAATATCGATATGCATAGCTTCCTTCCAATACACATTAGCCAAGTTAGCATCTTTCATCATAGTTCTAGCCATCTCAATAATAGTCCTATTGTTCCATTCTACTACTCCATTCTATTGAGGAGTTCTAGGGGCAGACAAATATTTGCCTTTTAATTCCATGTTTTTCACAAAAAATATCAAACTTATTTGAGGTAAACTTTCTCCTCTATTAGATCTCAAGCACTTGATTTTAGCGTCAACTTTATTTTCAAGCATTGATTTGAGCACTTAAAATCTTTCAAAAGCTTTAAACTTTTCTTTCAAAAATGTAACCCATGCCATCCTATAATAATAATCAATAAGCAACATAAAATACCTTTCTCCATTTAGTCCTCTTGTCCTTGTTTTGATTAAGTAAAAGCAGGTATTTGAAAGGTACCCGAACCTTGTACAAACCAAGAGAAAGAATTGCTAAAAAAAGTGCCTGGTCACTTCAATAAACAAAATGAACCCACCGAAAGGGATCAACTTAACACAACATTACATAATAAAGTATTTCGGTACAAACAACAAAAGGAAAGCATAAAGACAACAAAGAGACCTAACCAGGGACAACAACAGAAACTAAATACTATTCATAATTTCCTTAGCCTGAACAACCATTTGTTTCATGCTGTTCACTGAGGTCTTCAGATCCTCCAGCTCATGACCTTTGACCTCGCCTTTTTTCTTTGTGTTAGCTCTGGTCCTCCTTTCATGCCCTTTCTTGTTCAACTGCTCTTTATCACCATCCTTTTTTGCATCATTCTCGAACTTGTTAATAAGGATGTTCATGTTGTCCATCGAGGATTTGAGGATTTGGAAATTTTGGTCCACTATCTTCTTTACATTGAGCTCCAACTTGTTAATTCTGGTGCTGAAATCTTTCATTTTGTTTTCCATTTCCTTAGGATCTCCAATCTGGTTGACCTTTTTCTCCATTGCCATAATTTTTCCAACCATACATTCAATAGCTTGTGCATTATGCAGAATGACCATCAGTTCTTTAACATGTTTCACCAAGGGCTTGTCACCAATTGTAATTCTTGCAATGGCCTGTGTATCGATTTTCAAACTGTTAACATCCTTCACCATAGTAGCGATGGTCTCACAGAAGGCCTTAATAGTTTCTTTGTCACCATTGTCACTTTTATCCCCTTTTTCCTCCTTATGCAGATTTGTGGTATTCACGGTCTCCAAATTATCCATCACTGGGTTACCCTCCCCTTCTTTATCCTGACTATCAACCACCTTGTTTTCTTCAGCCTCCTTTTCCGATTCAATCTGAACATGATTGAAGTCGGAATTGCTCCCCTTTTTAATGTTCTTTTTCTGAGCCTTCTTTCCAGTGGTTTTCCCTCTCCTTTTTTTAGCAGATTTTTCCTCAAGGGATTCAGTTGCAGAGTCTGACGTATCAGAGTCCACAATAATCCTCCTCTTCTTGGCCCTAATCCTCCCTTTCTTGCTAGTTTCCTCCGACTCTCCCTCGGTTTCCGAGTCAAAATTAAATGCACTATCCTTACTTTTTGTAGTTTCATCTCTAGCATTTTTGCCTTTGATAGGCTTTTCAATGCACTTCCCCTTTAGCATTTTATAAACCAGGACCATAAGCCCCTGGTGGAAGGCATGATCACCTTTAGGATCCCTTTGGATTTCCTTTATAGTATGATCCATAGAATAGGCAAGGTAATAGGGAAGGCTAACCCTTTCTCCATAACAAAAATGATTAAGAAGAACGAAGTGATGCCCATAGGCCTTGGTAAACCTACCGTCTAAGGTAATGTATTCAATAGAAGCAAAAAGAACAAACCTCCAAGGCCTACAAATTCTCTTTAGGGAGTGGTAGGAATTGTCAATTTTGATCCTCTTGTCCTTGTTAATCCGCAAAGGTCTATATAGATTAACTCTAGGAGTTTTGAAGTAGAATACTCATTGTTCTTTAAATTCCTTTCTGTTTGTTTTTCGAGTTGACAATCCCTACACAAAGTATTAGTAGGCTTGACAATCCTTGGTAAATCTCTCATTGCTATAGTATAGTAAATCTTCATCATGTTATCAAAGTTGACATGTCCCATCCTTTTATTCCAAAACCAACATTCATTGCTCCGAGTTAGAAAACATTTGTTTCCACTTCCATCCTTTATGTAATAAATAATTCACTTGTCATAATGCTTTTTGCTACTAACTTTCCATTTTTTCCTTTTCTAATTATACATCTGATATTCCTCAACACAACTTCATACCTTTTATTGCATATTTGATTAACACTTAATAAGCTATGCCTCAAACCTTGAACTTAATAAACATCATCAATTTTATGATTACCATCATTCAAGGTACTTCATATTCCACAAAAAGGTGCAACTTCCTCTCTTACAAATTTCACTGATCCACCATCATACTTCTTAAGATTACTAAAATTTTCTCTATCACTTGTCATGTGATTTGAACATATGGAGTCATGATCTAGGCTTTTGGTTCCACCTTAGCATGAAGTGCAATCTTTTCATTATTACTCTTTGCTTCCAGTCTTTTGGATATATCTTTATTATTCTCCTCTATAGCTAGAAACATGGTTTCTTCATTAAAATATTTATCGTCTTCATCCTCTGACGACTGTGTCTCCATAGAATATAATCCTTTATTTCCTCTATCATTTGTATTCTTCTTAAAATCATATTTTCTAAATCTACTCTTCTTCTCATCATCATCAGATTTCTTGTAATCCTCTTTATATATACATTTAGAAGCATAATGACCAATTCTACCACAATTAAAGTATTTCAAGGGTAAATTTATATTTTTTGGCACCTCTCTTCAATCTTCTTATGAATTTTGCTTCAATCTCTTCCAGATTCTCACTTTCTTCTGATTTATCTTCTGCTAGCCTTAAAACATTAAATGTAGCTTCCGTTTTCTCTCTTTTTACTTCTTCCATCTCTGAAATCTCAAAGGTAGATAGCACTCCAATAAATTTGATGTAGAGGTTGGTAGCAGTAAGGTGATAAACCCACCTACACACCTTGGTCTTCTATCCTTTGAGTCTCTCTCAAGGCTACAACCACACCTCAAGTGTGAAATAAGAGTCTTACCCCTAACAAGGGATGACACAACACTTCTACACACTTCCTAAGACCTATTAAGATCTTCCATAATGATACTTTGGAGCACAAGGAAAATATTGGCTTTTGAGGCTTAGACGGGCCTACCGACATAGACCTACCGGTTAGTAGCCCTATTTCACTCACTTTTTGGAGTTTTCTCCAAATAATACAAAACAACACCCTAAACAAATTTAGATTTCAAACACCCTTTTGGGATTACTATCTGATTCCAAAAGATTGGAATTCCACCCTATTCCTGCACTCTTCAACACCTACTTGGGTCACAGGCCTAATTGATCAAGTTAGACCAGTTTTACAAAGGAAGTATATGAGAATAGGATCATAGGAAGGTTCCAACTCTTCAGGAGGTTTCTTCTATGTCCAAATACTCTAATTCCATCAATTCAACTCATCATCTCATCATTACTCATAGTATGCTCAATAAAACTCATCTAATCTAATCTAAACCCTCAAATAGTTTAGACTAGGGCTTGGTGGTAAGGTTACCAACCAACTCCTCTGACCTTGCCCCTCTAGAATCTCAAAATACATGCCCCTAACTTGCATTCTACCAATGGCCATCAGATCCCAATAAGTAGATTGCAATTTAGGGTCCCATTTGCATTGTAACCTTGAAAGTGGAGGGTTTCAGACCTGCAAAGGGTAAAATGCTTATAACTTCCATTAAACTTCACTTCAAAAGGTCAGAACAAATGCATTGGAAGGGTATTTTAGGGCTCATTATAATCAAATTAAAAAATTCATCAGTAGATCTCACACCCTGTACAGATAGTACAAAAAATTGTAACTGTTATGGCAAATCAGACTTGTTCTATTCACTTTCTCCACCAAACTTTATAAAACTCTCAATTCTCTCTTTCCCACGGTTTTCCAAGCACATATAAACCTTTTCCAATGTCCATAACCAACTTTTGAATAGTTAGGACCATTGGAGAAGTAGTTGGCATCCTATCGACAACTTTGAAAAGTTGCTTGACAACAAATGCAACATTTTGCAACTTAGGACAACATTAGTTATTAACCACTTAGACCTTATGGAAACACATCCAAGGTCATTATTTGTCATTTTTAGACTCCAAAAACCTAAGACAACATCCTAGGCACACCAATATTGAAAATCCAAATTCCAAGCCTTCATGGCCTTATAGACCTCTAGGTTTATATGCTCACCTAAGAGATTATTGACCATACAAATAGGCATTCAGTTACATCAAGGGTGATCATTGATCAAACCCATTATTAAATAACAAATGAACATGAAGATTGAAATAGAGGTGTAGTAGAAGGTGCTCTGCACCATACTCTCAGGCCTAAAAGAAACTCAAGTCCCTTGAGTTGGGGTGTTTGCAAATCTAGTTCCGGTCTTCTCAATGGCCTCAAAAGTCATCCATGTAGCATCCTCTAAAGGTTGATTCTTCCATTTAACTAGATACTCCAAGTAAGTCTTCCTCCTTGTCTTCTTTCTAACCTTTTGATCCAAAATGCACTCAATCTCAGGTTTGAGAGGGGGAGGAAGTCCTTCCAACATAGCTGGACTAGAAGAATCAGATGGACCTGCAATATAAACATCATCCACAAAACCTTTATATGCATATATATCAGATACATTGAATATAGGAGACCAACATCAGGGGGTAGATCTATCTTGTATGTATTTGTTTCACATCTTTTGAGGACCTTGAAAGGACCTATCTTTTTCATGAGTAGCTTGGTGTACTTCTCCTTAGGGAGTCTTTCTTTTTTTAGATGAATCATCACCATGTCTCTCACCTTGAACTGAACATCTCTCCTTGTGACATCTGCTGCTTACTTATACTTTTCAATGATTTGTATCAATCTATCCCAGACTTGTTGATGTATGTCCCTTGTCACTCTAGCTAAATCATCCGCTTGAGCACTCCTCCTTTCAATATTATGCACCTCTTGGAGTTCAAGAACACCTCTAGGATGGGTTCCATATACAATTTGAAAAGGACTCAGTCATGTACTTCTGTTCATAAAGTCATTATATGAGCTCGCCTTGTGGAAGAATAGTATCCCAAGTGGCCCCATGGTCCTTAGTAAAACATCTCAACAAATTACCAAGGGATCTATCAATCACCTTTGTCTGTCCATCGAATTGCGGATGATAAGCTAAAGAGAAGGACACGTTTGTCCCTAACCTATGCTACAAAGTCCTCCAAAAATTTCCAACAAACTTAGGATCCTGGTCTGATATAATGCTTAAGGGTAACCCATGATGTCTAACAATCTCCTTGAAGAAAAAACCTGCAATATTGGAATAATCTTGTGTAACTTTGCATGGCAAAAAGTGTGCCATTTTTGAAAACTTGTCCACAACAACATATATACTGTCATATCCCGATTTAGTCCTAGGAAGACCTAAGAGAAAGTCCATGCTAACTGAATCCCAAGGTTTGGTAGGGATTGGTAGTGGAGTATATAGAATTTTCATTTGAACTTGTTCCCTTTTCCCTTTGGCATACCACACACTCTGTCACATACTTTCTCACATCTGACTGCATCCTAGGCCAAAAGTAGAATCTCCTAACCAATTCAAGTGTGTTGGTAAATAGATTTGTCTTTCATTATGTAATTAAATAACATCAGTGTGTAACACAGAAAAACAGACAATTTCTCCTACCAAACAGTTGGAAAACCATTTAATTGATTAACCTCTGAATTTAGGTACAACTCCCTCTAGTTAATGTTCATTTGGCTCCAAATTAAATACAATCAATGGAATGCTTTTCACCAGAAAGCACTTAAAGGCAGTTGCATACACCAGTCAATACAAAATGAATGCAGGTACTGATCCATATATAATTTAATATATAAAGTTGACAGACTTCATATGATCTCTAAAACAAAATGAAAAGGCTTCCAAAATGAATCTAGCCAATAACCTTCTGCATATGTAAAAAGTATAACAACCCTTTCTTCAAAATAGACTTGCACAGAAATCAACTTTGAAATCAAACACAAATTTGAAATTGAAAATATCTGTTAAAAAGATTCACATTCACAGATGTTCATCCACTTTCTCCATACACAAAATGTATTTAACTAGTCTTAAAGCCAGTCTTTTCAAAAACTTAGCGAACCTCGACAAAGTCATTACACCAGATACTTATAGGTCACCAGACCCAATAGTTCTTAACCAAAGTAAAATTAACTCTTAAGAGTTAATGGAGATCAACCCTAACTACAATAACCGAATTTTAAAGAAAATAACTAGACTTGCTGGCAGACAACTGCCATCAGTGCTAGTCATGCAGACTACTTGTAGCGTCGTAAATTGTACGCACTCGCTAGGGTGGTACAATTTCACACCTATTTTAGCACCCGCCTTAGTGCATTTTATATTCTGCATTGCATTTCTCCTTTAGCACTTAATTAATCAAGTTAATTAGGTCTAAGGTCCTATTTCATCATTCTCTACATCATAAAGTTGGGCCCTTTCACTAAAGCGCGCCCTTCGCATTTTATTCCTCCAATACATCACTCAATCAAAAACCCTAATTAAGTCCTATTTCGAACTTGGGGGCTTGGTTTCGGGGTCAAAACATCTCGAAATCACCTGTAACTTCAGGATTCTCTCTAAAATCATCATATCCGACGGCCCTGAAAATTTGGTGAAAAGTTGTCGGGACCGTGGCGCCCGGAGTGCACATGGTCCCGGACATTTTTCCCAAAATTTTAGGAGCACGATCCAATCATAAAATAAAGCTTAACCCCAAGAAATTGGCGGGATATTCAATCTCTAGGTCGGCCAAAATACGAATTTACGATCTAGGGTTTCATACATAAGAGCTCTCTTTCTTCATTTGAAAGGATCTGAATTTTGTTTTCAGGAACTTCATATGCAGCAAAAGAGCAGATCTTTGAAGACTTCAACATCTTACAACATCCTTCTATCAAGCATCTATCAAATTCATTCATCCACTTAGGGCTTGGAGGACATTGAAGAACAATAGGAGATTACCGACTGAAGATTGGCTTGTAGTCCTCCCTTGAGGGTTGGGTATGATTTCATGTTGTTTTCATGTCTTTACATAAGCTTCAATACATCATTTATTCATGCTTTAGATCACTTTGCATCTTGATTTAGAGCATTTACGTTATCATTTACAAGCAATTAGGGTTTACTTTCTAGGTTGCTCTAGTTTGCTTTCTTGCATTTTAGGACCTTGCACACACACTAGGTCTGCACACACAATACATTTTACAAAACAACTTGGCTATTCGTGGAGGTGGAAATCACCGAAGCGGGGGTTTGACTAAGGCAAAACCCTATATAGCCGCCCATACACCCTTTTTCAGATATCATTGCAGGTTTCAGGATTCAGACGACGCCACGGGATACAGATCCGGAGAGAGAAGGTCGAGACAGCACTCTGTATCAAATTGTAGAGCAGAAGACTGGGACAGGGGCGCTGGGTGCCCTGGTCCCTGGGACAGAGGCGCTGGGCGCCCTGGTCCTCCGGACAGACAGCTTTCAGACAGCTTTCCGACAGTGTTCCAGAGTGCAGAACAGCAATTTTCTGTGCAGTTTTCAGGACAGTGGCGCTCGCGCCCCCGTCCCGAACATTTTCAGTCCGATTTTGACTCCGGGTACACATCTGCATTCTTATTTCATCCTTGTATTTACAGCTGTTCATTGTTTAATCTCAATTCTGCAATCTTGTTATTAGTTCATACTTGCATTTTGGGTTTAGGGTTTGAACTTGCATTACTTGATCTTACAATTTCAACAAGGGAATAGAAATCCTAATAGATATCCCGTGGCTCTCTCTTTCACAAAAAGAAGTAGCCAATTGTGCGATATCTCTAGGCTCTTTCGTATTCCGTAATGTGTGTCAAAAGGTAGGATTAGGGCATGATTAACCTAGTCTCGCTTTTTCCCCCGCACATTTTGGTGAACCCGACGTGAACCTATCATTGCTTCCTCTTGCATTGCATTTGTTAGATATAGATCTAGATTTAGTGTGTTTTCATTTCATTTTCATTAAAAAGAAAAGAAAAAAAAGAAAAAAAAAAGTGTGTTTCTTTGCATTGGGTGTTTAAGTTTTGTGTAATCTTTTCAAAATGTCAGATTTTTATTTGCAAAATGTTCATGCTTTCGATGATTATTATGAGTATAGCCAAGACGAATTAGATGAAGCTTTAGATGAGTTTTTGAACCCTAAAGATGCCAAACCTTCATTTTACCAAAAACTCATAAACCTTGTTACTATGCCATTTCGTTGTGATGAGAAAGATAAGTTGAATGAGTCCTCTCAAGGGTACATTCCTATCAACTCTTCCACTGAATCTAGTAACATGGTTGTTTTCAATAATCCCCTCTAAGAGGAGATGTCTCCTTTTGAATCAAAAGATAAACCTTTTAATAGATATGATCATGCTTTGTTGGATGATGCTCTTGATGACTTTGTGGCTTTATCGAAATCTTTAAACAAGAACAAGACTTCTAAATTGGTTAACATGATAAACTTGAATGAGCATAAAAAGCCTCTCTTTGAAGTCCAAGGAGCTTATCCTTCTCCCACCTTTCAAGTTTCTAAGTCACCTCTCCTTACTGTCCAAGGAGGGTATGATCATGATTCCTTTCGTACTCCGAATAAACCAATCATCACTGTGCAAGGAAGAAAACCTATAAGTCCTTATAATTATGCCAAGCAAATAACTAGAGAGAGTTATCATGCGGTTGCCCATACTTATCATACCAGAAATAATAGGCAACCTAGTCCTCCTCCTGTTATCCCAGTTTCCCTTCCGAATCCTCAACCGGTGCTTCCACAAGCTCCCCGTATTTCACAAGTTCTTGGAAAGGAATATGATCTCATAGAACAAGTTAAAGCTACCCCCGCTAAGATATCCCTTTGGGATTTGATTCAAACTTCTTCTGCTCATCATGGAATGTTACAAGATGCCTTGAAAGATTTGAATGTTCCTCCACCGAATACATCTAGTAATATAGCATCTTTGGTTAACTCTGTGATGAATCCTAAAGCTCAAATTGTGTTTACCCAAGATGAGTTGCCTACTAGTGAAATCCAACATCAATATGATCCCTTGATGATTGTGGTTATCATGAAAGACACTGCTATAAGGCGAACACTAGTAGATAATGGCTTTGGTCTTAATGTGTGTAGCATTAATCTTTTGCATAAGATGAATGTGGATACATCCTTAATTGAACTGGACTCTTGTCCTATTAGAGGCTTTGATAATGTGGCTAAAACTTCATTAGGTACTATCACCTTACCCATCACAGTGGGGCCTATTACTTTGCCTACACCTATCCATGTTATGTCGGGAAATCTAACGTACAACTTGCTACTGGGGAGACCTTGGATTCACAGTATGCAAGCTGTCCCTTCTACATTGCATAGACAAGTTAAATTTATTTATAACAATAAGACATATACCTTGATAGGTGATACTAATTTTCAAGCTTGTTTGCAAACATCCACTTCTAAGGGGGGTTCTTCTAAGCCATCCTCATCTAGTGATGAATCTTTAAATAAGATACCTATCGGTGAATCCTCGCTCTCCGATGATCAAAATTCTTTGGATGAGTCTGGAGCTCTTGGAGAAGATTCTTCTCGACTTGAAACTACACATAAGAAGGATTTTGATCCTGGGAAGATCCTTGAAGACGACGATTGGGGATCCCTTGATTTTAATCCTACCTTTGTGGGTGAATATAAGGTTCCTTCTAGAGAAATTAAAGTTGAAAAGAAGGAAGAAGCTGAAAATCATAAAGTTGAAAAGAAAGAATCAACCTTACCTGAATCTATGAGTAATAATTTTGTGGCCGCCTCTCAAACTTCTTCTCCTCACATCTCTAATTATGAAGAGTTTGATTCTTTGTCTTATGAAAAACCACCTTCTCTTCCTGAAATGGCTGATCATTATGGTCGTGGTTTTCGCATTTTTGCTAAGCATGGGTATCATGGAAAAGGTTGTGGTGCTCATGAACAGGGGATAAGAGTTCCTCTAGAGACTAATTTTCACAATTATGCCTTTGGACTTGGCTTTAATCCCTGCAAACGTACTAAAGCTTCTAAAAGACCATGCATTAGTGTTAATGCTATCTCTACATCTTTATCAATACAACATCCTGAGTATATTGATGGGGATCCTTCGTGTGCCTGTGCTTTGGATGTCTTCCCTACCGATGATGCTTTAGCTGAGTTCTTGGGAGCCTATGACACTCTTCCTCGTTATCATCACAATAGGGGACTCCCTTATTGTTTGAACACTGAAGCCTATTTTGGAAAAGAGATTGATAATGACGAGATTGTGAAAGAATTCCCTCAGTTAAAGGATACTCCTCAACAAAGTAATCTTCTCATAAGTGACACCACTGATGTTAAGATGGATCCTTGCAATAAAGAGAAAGTCATTAAAATTGGGAAATGTTTGGATGAAGAGGAACATAAACAATATGAAGAACTATTGCATGAATTCCCTGAGATCTTTGCTTGGGCATATTCTGACATGCCTGGTATAGATCCTAAGATTGTTACTCATAATATTGTCTTAGTTCCTGATGCTAAGCCCGTGAAACAAAAGATTCGAAAAATGAATCCTAAGGTGGCTCTGCTTGTTAAGGCTGAGATTGAAAAATTATTGGAGGCTGGATTTATTCGCCCTATTGACTATTCCCCATGGATTTCAAATATTGTCACTGTGGCTAAACCAGACAACAAAATAAGAATGTGTACTAACTTTCGAGATCTAAATAAGGCTTCTTTAAAAGATGATTTCCCTCTTCCAAACATTGACATGATAGTTGATTCTACGACAGGACATGCCTTGTTATCCTTCATGGATGGTTTTTCAGGCTACAATCAAATTTTTATTAACCCTCAAGATCAATTCAAAACTACTTTCACCACTCCTTGGGGTACATTTTGTTGGATAATGATGCCTTTTGGACTTAAAAATGCCGGTGCAACTTATCAACGAGCGATGACCCTTATCTTTCATGATTATATGCATAAGATTTTAGAGGATTATGTTGATGATATTTTGGCCAAATCCTTTCTTTGCATAGATCATGTTAAAATCCTTCGTCAAATCTTTGAAAGAATTCGTAAATATCACATGGGCTTGAATCCCCGCAAATGTGTTTTTGGTGTGGATAGTGGAAAACTATTAGGGTTCATAGTTTCGCATCGTGGGATTGAGGTGGATACTAAGAAAATAGATGCTATTGTCAACATGTCACCTCCTAGAAATGTGTCTCAACTTAAAAGCTTACAAGGAAAGATTCAAGCTATTCGTAGGTTTGTGTCTCAGCTTGCGGATCGTACCTTTCCTTTTACTCAACTTCTTAAAAAGGATATCACCTTTCAATGGAATGAGGATTGTCAGCAAGCATTTGAAGATTTGAAAGTGTATTTGGCTAGTCCTCCTATTCTTCAACCTGCCGAACCTTCTAAACCTTTCCTTCTGTATACAGCTGCTTCCTCTCATGCTCTCACAGCATTGTTGGCACAACATGATAAAGATGGTAAGGAATGTCCGGTTTATTACATAAGTCATACCTTACTCGATTATGAGACCCGATATTCTGCGATAGAAAGACAATGCTTGGCCTTGGTATTTGTGACTCAGAAATTGAGACATTATCTTTTAAATTCAGAAGTCCATGTCATGGTAAAGTTTGATCCTTTGAAGCATCTTTTCTCTAAAACTGATTTATCAGGACGTCTAGCTAAGTGGGTTATGATGTTAACTGAATTTGACCTTAAATTTGTTTCACAAAGAGCAATTAAAGGACAAGCGTTGACCGATCACTTAGTTGAGGCCCCTTCACCTTTCTCCTTCCCTAACCCTGAGTCCTTTCCTGACGACTTCATTCTTTCTATAGAGAAAGATGAAACTTGGGAGTTATACTTTGATGGCTCTAAGTGTCGTACGGGATCGGGGGCAGGTGTTGTTCTGATTTCTCCTACAAAGAAACCCATTCCCTTATCCTATCGTCTAAATTTCCTGTGTACCAATAACATTGCTGAGTATGAGGCTCTTATAGCGTGAATAAAAGCAGCCTTAGCTCTAAAAATAAAACACATACATATCTATGGAGATTCGCAATTGATTATAAGACAAGTAACAGGAATATATCAAGCAAAACAAGACAAATTATCACAATATAAAGACCTTGCTATCTCTTTATTACAAAATTTTGATTCTTATACTATGGAACCTGTTCCTCGAAAAGATAATCGACATGCGGATGCAATGGCATGTGTGGCTTCTCCTGTATCTTTAGAGGACCCTGTGGTTGATCTTAAATTTGTTATTCACAACCTTATTTCTCCAGCTATTGTAGACGATTCTAGCTTGGTAACATGTTGTGATTTTATAGACTCAGATGAATGGTACTCGCATATCGTAAGATATTTGACCAATGGTACCTTTCCTGATTCCGCTAATAGGAACACTAGGGCTAGAATCCGCAAGCTATCTGCTAGGTATATCATTCTTTCTAATATCCTTTACCGAAGGGGTTATGATGGTCTTCTCCTTCGTTGTCTTAACAAGTCGAAAATCCCTGTTGCTCTTGAAGAGGCACATTCAGGTGCCTGTGGGGGGCATTTTGGGGGCAAATCCTTGGTTCATAGATTGCTTCGTATGGGATACTATTGGCAAACTATGCAGAAGGATTCCTTTTCATTTGTTAAAAAATGTCATCAATGTCAACAACACAATAATCTGATTCATGCTCCTGCCCAAGAACTCCGTTCTCAAGTAGCTTCTTGGCCTTTTTCCGCATGGGATTTGGATCTTATTGGTAAAATCTCTCCTCCTTCATCTCAAGGACACACCTTCATTATAACCGCACCAGATTACTTTACAAAGTGGGTAGAAGCTATTCCCCTTCGCTCTACCACTGCTGAAGTGATTTGTCAATTTCTTCTAGAAAACATTGTTTCTCGATTCGGGATACCTTCCACTATTATCTCAGATAATGGGACATCGTTTAAGAACAAGGACGTGAAGAAATTCCTCGAGAAGTATCATATCAAACATCGATTTTCTACACCATACTATCCTCAGTCAAATGGTCAAGCCGAATCATCCAATAAGATAATTGAACAAATTCTTCGCAAAACCGTGAATAAGCATGGTAAGGATTGGAGTAACCAGCTAATCTATGCTCTTTGGGCTTACCGAACGAGTGTACAAATTGCCATAGGAACTACTCCTTATAATCTTGTTTATGGTGCTGACGCTATTATGCCTTTAGAGCTAGAGATTCTATCACTTAGGGTTTCTCTCGAAGGTATAGTAGATGATGACTCTTATAGAGAACAACGACTTCAACAGCTTGAGATGCTTGATGAACAGCGTATAAACGCTCTTGAGCATATTCAAGCGTATCACAAAACTCTACAACGAAGCTATAATGATAAGGTTATTCAACGTTTCTTCTCAGTAGGTGACTTAGTCCTCTATGAGAATCAGCGCAATGTGAATGCCTTACCTGCAGAAAAGGGAAAATTCAGTCCTAATTGGCTTGGACCATACATCGTTATTGAGGATTATGGATCAGGTGCTTACAAAATAGCGGATGTAGACGGTACACCTCTTAAAGAACCTATCAATGCTATGCACTTGCGTAGATATTATGCTTAATTCTTCATTCTTCATCTATCTTCTTTTCAATTTTTCAACATTGGATAATATGTTAGTGTCTCTTAATTAAAGAAAAATAGAATTAAATGTTATGTTGTTTAATCTATATTGCTTCGTTCCTGACAAGCATGTCTTCTTACCTTATGGTTTGTCTTGAATTCATTTATGTAAATTGTGAAAGATTTACATTCCATTATGCTAGCATATTATACAGTGTCGTTATGTGTTAAGTAGAATCGTATCATGTTGTGTTTAAGTTCAAAATTAAATCACATTAGTTATATGATTCTTAGACTTAATGCATATTTCTTCCTTATCATCAATGTTGTACTTGATTAAATATTTTAATTAAGTCACACATGTATCAATTTAATCATGGAGCATTGAGAAATCAATCACATGGAAATTAAATTCTGAACATACATGTACATTTACCAGATGTATTAGATTTAATCAAAGCAAAACATACATTGTTTTAAGCATTAAAGATAACACATTTGAGACAAAAGAGAAGCATGTATATATACATATATATATGTGTGGATCGTATACAAATATAGGTCACTATACATCCAAAAATGTGACCTCTCCTACATCATAAAATCATCTCCTATCCCTAGGGCTAGTGGCTGGAGAATGTCGACTGAACGCTCCCTCCTGATCTGGCCGTGAAGGTGGACCCATGGGTGTGTAGCGCGATACAGATCATGAGTGACTCTGAGAGGAACTCCTGCGATCCCTATCCATAAGGATCGCGCGATAGGTGGTAGCCTCGATCTAAGCCGCTGCTAGATCTCGCCGCGCCTGCTGGAGGTCCTCTGATAGGACTCTCTCTCTCTGTCGCGCCTGCTGGAGGTCCTCTGATAGGACACTCTCTCTCTCCCTCCATATATCTACCTGTACTCGGAATGGGAAAAACAAATCTTCATGCCGACCCGCGTTCCCCTGAGGCCTATAGGCAATCTGTGAGGAACTGGGGATCTGTGCTATCATGGAAATGTCTGTCATTGCCTGCTGAATTAAGGAACGCCATTCCTGCACATTAGCTGTGGTAGTAGAACAGATTTTTGTTAGTACCATTCTATATCATCAAAACATCAATCAATCAATATAAACCTACTATACCTGGATCTCCCTCGCGCCAGTAGGGATCATGATATGGTAGTATCTGTGCCTGGGAACCGCTAGGCTCCCCTCGCTCGAACAATCTATCCATGATGGGTGTAGGTTGGACGGTACTAGGGACAGGCCTCCGTATCGCCTCATGTTCCCCCTGTTGGGGAATAAGAGGTGGATCTAGTGCTATGGTATCATCTCCTGAATCGTGGGGAGCTGCATCCAACTCCTCCTCATCATCTCTATCCTCCTCCTCATCCTCCTCCTCATCGTCCTCATCCTCATCCTCATCTGCATCATCACCTGCATCTCCCTCGTCCTCCTCTCTATCTGTATCCTCCTCCTCCTCCTCGGCACTGGGCTGATCGCCTGTAGGTGGATCAGGATCTCCCGCCTCCTCATGACCCTCTCCCTCCTCTGCCTCCTCTGACCTGGATCCCTGGTCCTCGTTTGGGTCTCCGTGTCTCCATGGGCCTGGATAGCCTGTCAGATGATCTGGTGGAAAGATAGGACCTGGATATGATCTCATAAACCATGAGACGTACCTCCGCTGTGCTCCAGGCTCTACAGAATAATCAGTGACTACATCCTGATCAGATCCCTCTAAGTCTGTAGTCTCGATGTCATCTATCGTCGGTCTCGCTACTGCTCTAGGTCTGGGAAGGACCCGTGAGTGTCGAGTATAGATGGGCACGTCGGCTGGAACACACTTCTCTAGCCTGAACTGCCTCCATACTCGGTCAAAGTAGAAAGGGACTATGATGTGTGCATATCGTCCCCGCAGTAGGCGGTTCCTCTGTAGGCATGCTAACTGTCTCTCCATCCCATCCCATCTGTGCATCCATAGGTAAGGTCTCCACACTGTCACCTCGGCTGTCGGTCTGTCAAAAATCACTCTCCAATATAATAAATCTCCAAATCTCCACTTGCTGGTAAGTGGATAAGTGAACACCCTAGGTCGCTCACTCGCTGTACTCAGCGGAAAGCTAACGGGCCTGGTACATGTGAAGTGCTCTAAAATCCACACCTGCAGAAGTGTGCATGTCATCAAACTGCAACCCTGTCCAAATACATACTCCTCAAGGTCGTGATAGAGATGCGCAAGCATACTCTGACCCCAAGCATACACTCTCCTGTGTCTCTCCATCGCTCTGATGCACCATGTGAGACCCCCATGCATGTGCGTGCCTCGCCCATTAGGGCAGACGGCTAGTGCTATGATGGCTATCATAAGGCGTCTCAGAAGGGGTACCTCCCCTGTAGGATGTAAGAGCCAGCTGACCATGATGCAACCTCTCGTCTCGCTCGGCATGACTCTCCCTTTGCAATACACCTGCTCTCTCTGATGATCCTCCGCTGACTGATCGGTCACGTATGTAACAGTCGCTCCTCTGATAGGAAGACGAAGTATATAGTATACATCCTCGAGTGTGACCGTCAGCTCCCCTACTGGAAGATGAAATGAGCATGTGTCAGGATCCCATCGCTCCATCAATGCCATCAGCATAGCAGGATGGAACCGAATGGCTGGCATGAGGATCACATACCACAATCCTACTATCGATAGTGTGTCTCTCTCTGACTGAGTAAGCCGCGGAATCTGATCTCGCAAACTGCGAAGAATATGTCCCACTGTATGCTCTCTCATGTACGGAAGGCCCTGCAACACAAAAACATAACCGTAATCAGTACTCAATCATCAAAATCACTAATGCAAACTGTCGAACATCGTGTGCTAGTCCTGAAACCCCTCGCCAGGCCCTGATTGGGGACCATAGTGTCCTGTCAGGGACCATGGCGCCCTGAGGGGACCATGGCGCCCTGTCAGGGACCATGGCGCCCTTGTCAGGGACCATGGCACCCTGGGGGGACCAGGGCGCCCTGGGTGGGCCCCGGTCAGCCTTTAGGGCCGCATACGATCACAAAAAAGTCAAACATTTAGTCAACTCACCTCGTCCAGTGGCTCGTTGTCGATCACGGCCTGGCGTAGGATCTCGATCCTAGTGGGACGCTCTGGTCATCGTGAAGGCATGATGATGGCTATGTGGGCTCCGCTGCACTGAATAGTATTCTGAAATCAACAAAGTGACGAATACAAGTGTCACTTTCGAGGTATATACTCTCATTTGTTTATTCTTACTTTTTGAAACCCTAATTTTCCTCTACCATTCATTTTATCATAACTTGGGTTTGGGAGATGCGATTTTCGAGCCGTTTGTTGCGTTGGAATCGTATTTTCCTTCCCCTACTCTCGGGATGTTCCAAAAAGTTCTCTGATGAAGCCTATTTACTGAACACCCCTCATCAATACTACCTTACACAATTTGTCGTAAGTAAACATGCTACCCTGTTTCACCTCCCTAGTAAGCAAGTCGAAACAGGGGGGGGGCATACAGCTACTCACAAATTTCATCACTTTCCTTAGTAAGCATTAGGTGATTTTTGTGATCTAACGTGTGTTTTGTAGGGTGCGGTTCCTAACTGTGTACTGCAGATGCCGCTGGGGGCTTCGTCCGACAACTTATGGATATATCCTTTTTCAAATAATGTTTACTTTTCTGTACTTTAGCTTGCATATGCACGTAGTACTCATATGACCGCTAAAGTGGGGGCTAAATATAGCGTCGTAAATTGTACGCACTCGCTAGGGTGGTACAATTTCACACCTAGTTTAGCACCCGCCTTAGTGCATTTTACATTCTGCATTGCATTTCTCCTTTAGCACTTAATTAATCAAGTTAATTAGGTCTAAGGTCCTATTTCATCATTCTCTACATCATAAAGTTGGGCCCTTTCACTAAAGCGCGCCCTTCGCATTTTATTCCTCCAATACTTCACTCAATCAAAAACCCTAATTAAGTCCTATTTCAAACTTGGGGGCTTGGTTTCGGGGTCAAAACATCTCGAAATCACCTGTAACTTCGGGATTCTCTCTAAAATCATCATATCCAACGGCCCTGAAAATTTGGTGAAAAGTTGTCCGGACCGTGGCGCCCGGAGTGCACATGGTCCCGGACATTTTTCCCGAAATTTTAGGAGCACGATCCAATCATAAAATAAAGCTTAACCCCAAGAAATTGGCAGGATATTCAATCTCTAGGTCGGCCAAAATACGAATTTATGATCTCGGGTTTCATACATAAGAGCTCTCTTTCTTCATTTGAAAGGATCCGAATTTTGTTTTCAGGAACTTCATATGCAGCGAAAGAGCAGATCTTTGAAGACTTCAACATCTTACAACATCCTTCTATCAAGCATCTATCAAATTCATTCATCCACTTAGGGCTTGGAGGACATTGAAGAACAATAGGAGATTACCGACTGAAGATTGGCTTGTAGTCCTCCCTTGAGGGTTGGGTATGATTTCATGTTGTTTTCATGTCTTTACATAAGCTTCAATACATCATTTATTCATGCTTTAGATCACTTTGCATCTTGATTTAGAGCATTTACGTTATCATTTACAAGCAATTAGGGTTTACTTTCTAGGTTGCTCTAGTTTGCTTTCTTGCATTTTAGGACCTTGCACACACACTAGGTCTGCACACACAATACATTTTACAAAACAACTTGGCTATTCATGGAGGTGGAAATCACCGAAGCGGGGGTTTGACTAAGGCAAAACCCTATATAGCCGCCCATACACCCTTTTTCAGATATCATTGCAGGTTTCGGGATTCAGACGACGTCGCGGGATACAGATCCGGAGAGAGAAGGTCAAGACAACACTCTGTATCAAATTGCAGAGCAGAAGACTGGGATAGGGGCGCTGGGCACCCTGGTCCTGCCAAGACAGGGGCACTGGGCGCCCTGGTCCTCCTGACAGATAGCTTTCAAACAGCTTTCTGACAGTGTTCTAGAGTGCAGAACAGCAGTTTTCAGGACAGTGGCGCTCGCGCCCCCGTCCTGAACATTTTCAGTCCGATTTTGACTCCGGGTACACATCTGCATTCTTATTTCATCCTTGTATTTACAGCTGTTCATTGTTTAATCTCAATTCTGCAATCTTGTTATTAGTTCATACTTGCATTTTGGGATTAGGGTTTGAACTTGCATTACTTGATCTTACAATTTCAACAAGGGAATAGAAATCCTAATAGATATCCCGTGGCTCTCTCTTTCACAAAAAGAAGTAGCCAATTGTGTGATATCTCTAGGCTCTTTCGTATTCCGCAATGTGTGTCAAAAGGTAGGATTAGGGCATGATTAACCTAGTCTCGCTTTTTCCCCCGCACACTACTGTATTTCGGTGTTATCACTCGGATTAGTGTCTTGGATAGACAACATCACTACCTTGGTTGCACTCCATTCTCGATGTACCTTTGAAAACTCCTGGATTACCGTTACGTGTGGCAAACTAATATGAATAACCCTCTGCTTCCAAAGCTCCTTCTTCCTCTTTACATTTTGCACTTTATCCCTGTGAGAATCCAAATGATCGAGGCACATGGTGAGCATTGATTCCACCTTAGATATCCATGTGAAATCTTCCACAGACAAGGTTTTCTCTGTCTTAATCTATCTGATGTGACTGCCGAATTGGTTAATCATTTCCGTAGTATCCTCTAGAGTTTCACTGCCTTCCTTAAGTAGTTGAACATCCACACACCGCAAGTCCTTCTGCATGGTTGCCCTCAGGGTTGTTAATTCACCGCGCAGGCTGGTTGATTCATTATAACCCTGCTCAATAATCTGATTGTGCCATTCGATACTTTCTTTGCAAATGAACATGACATCTTCTTTCAGGCCTGACACTTGGTTTTCAGCAAGAAAATTCATTAGCCCATAACGTTGGATATCCTGCATCTGCTTCGAAATCACAGTCCATTTAGACTTTTCTTTCTGCCATGAGACCAAGTCGGTATCTAAGGTTTTGGTGACCTCATTGGCATCCTTAAAAATTTGAACCAAGTCGGTTATGTAATTGGTTGCCTGGCACATGATTGTGGTGAGCCATTCTGAGAAAACCTCGATGATGATCCTGTTCCGTTGAACTTCATCCAGGAATTTCTGATTGCTAGGTGACTTTGGACTAAAAGGTCCTGAATGTTGTGATAATGGCAATGTGCTATTTTACAAGGCATGGATATATTGAGCCATTTGTGTCAAACTCTATTTCAACTCAGCCTTGTCCCTTTCATCCTTCCAGGTACGGGAGATGATTCATTTGGTAGAAGTCTCCAGGTGTTTAACATCCACAGCTCTGGTTCTGACTCCCAAATCTATCCATTCCATAGCATAATCCGCTTCTGAGGCCATAGCAGCATCTTTGTTAGGCTTGGGTCTAGCGATATCCATAGTCCAGTGCTTCGTATTTTCATCAAAGTCAATCATTGACTCTATTTTTAACTTTTTAGGCTTCACAGACCTTCCCAGGCATTTGCTTACATCGTCCTCCATTGATACTGAAATCGAAACTACATTCCTTTTTCTAGAGATGGAGTCATTTAGCCATTTTGGTGCTAAGATTAACTCTTTTGAGGGCATGGATGAAAACCCTGCTGAGGATGGGGGAGTGGTATGACCTACATGAGACTGAATCTCAAGTGTTCCTGAATCCTGAAAAATAGTATCAATGTCAATTGAAAGCTTGTCTGCTTCTGAAATAGGGGATGTCATTTTGCTCGATGTTTCTTCTGGATCCAAATCCAGAATGAGGTGAGAAGCCAGTGGTTTGAAACCCTTCTTGGATCTTGATCTGGTTACTCGACCAGTAACAGGAAATTTGACCCCGATGTCAGGTTTCTCCTCCTTAATCCTTCCTTGTACCTTCCCTGCATCAGAAACATGAATGTTAGTCCCAACAAAAATTTTATTCATAGTATTCCTCTTCCCACTTTTGCTTCTTGGGCTGGTGGTTTGCGATGGGTGAGAATGATGACCCCTCAACCAATTTTCTGTCCTCTAGATTACACCAAAAGTGCGCATCTAAACACTGTCACTCATCTTCTTGTTCCAATCTACTTTTGGAAGGGGTTCATTATGAACCTGTCTCATAAACTCAGAGTCAAGTGTATCCTCATCATCACTGGTGACACTTGAAGTATCCATGGGTAACTTCATATCATGAATTTTCTTCAAAGTTAGTCTTGACCAACTCCTTCGTACTTCAAATTCATCTTGACAACCCTCCCAATAATCTTCCAACTGAGAAACATGTTGATCAGACACCGCTTTCTTTACATACTAAGGAATGAAACCCCTACTGTCAAAGTTATCCCTCTTTACAAAGGACTTCAAATGAAACTTTTTAAATTCGAGTTCAAGGTTCAATGCATCAGAAACTGATCTGCAACTATAATGTCCCAAATCAATGGGAAAAATCCCAGTAGTGTCAGAGTCCTCACCATAATCTTTGGCCACGTAAGTGAGCTGTCTAGATACCTCAATCAATATGCAAGAGTCTGAGACATACCTAGGAAGCCTAAAGGGCTCACCCTTAAATCCTCTGACTCTTAAATAAGTGAAATGGCTGAACTGTATGAAGAAATTGCCATATACATTAACGAGTTCAACTACTTCCGCGGACATTCTTCTGTGCAAATTTCCCTGTAACTCGAAGGTTAGCCTTCCAGCGAAAACATCATTCCAACAGAGGTAATCATTAACATGCCCTTTCAAGGTTAAACTAGGATGATACTCATAAATTATCATACCTTGAAACTAGTTTACGTGTGACAACCCATACCACTCTCTGACACAGGCAAGCATGTATAGCAGGTAGGAGGATATATAAAAATTGGACATTTCGAGATAGTTACTCAAACCCTCATGTAATCTCTCTGCGATAATAGGTCCCCAATCAATAAACTGATTTTTATCCAGAGTAGCTTGGATGAAGAAATACATCCAGTCGTCCCAGTAAAAAGAATGAGAATTACCTTTTACCCTGCTCAACAGTATGACCACATCTCGGATTACTGGGATTAAATGTTCATGAGTTAAGGGTCTCGATAACCTTGAGCCTCCCTTTTGGAATTTTATTAGCCAATTTCGGGCAATCACTGTTCTATAATACTGCTTCTTCTCAAAGAAGATCCCGTATGATTTACCAATGGTCCAGTCTTCATAGGGTTCCCAGTGTGGGATACCCATAGCTGCCATTACCGTCTGTCTGTCAATAGAAAGCAAAACTTCACCATCATTTCTCCTTATGCACCTGTTGCCCTTGTCATAATGATTCATACACTCTAAGACTAATTCTGCACAAGGAGCAGCAGTGGGGAAAGCAGCGACTTCCAATAAACCTCTCTGAGCCACATCTTTCATCATGTCTGCGGTTGAATTTTTAATTCTCCCCAGAAATACCTCTAAATCTAGTTGAGCCAGGGCTGTGTCCCAATTCTGGTAAAGAGCTTACAAGGGAAGACAAGCTCACCAATTTGGGTAAAACAGGCCTCATCTTCTGGTTCATGATTTTTCCCAAATTAACCCCAGGTGAAGAAAGAAATTGAACACAAAACAAGCAGCTAAAGAACACCCAGATCTTTTAAAACAAACTGCAGCAATTTAGAAAATTGTTGAACATACCTTCCTTTGCTCTCTGTACACCCTTATCGCTGCCTAATTTTCCCGCTCCGAAAACTCCTTCCCCAAAATCTTCTCACGAAAAATAATACTTCTGATGAGACAATTACTCAGTTTTAAAGCAGAGAAAATCTTACCCATCATTACTAAAACTAGCCTTATTGCTCCTTGTTCATGTGAAGTTACTTTGAAATGATTACGCTGTGGTTAGCCTTAACCGTTAGGTCACTTCTCTTCTGACATTGCCGAGTTTCACACATACTTGCCATAAATGGCAGATTTCAAATCACTGGAAAAGGAATATTCTTTCCTTCGGCAACCGTCAATCGAGTTCTAAAAACCCATGCCATCACCATGTGGCAAGTCACACGCCTTCTAAAGAACCTGAACATATAACTCAGAACCTTGCACGAGCACCACAAAAAAAATATTAACACGATGAATGTTGAACTTGAACCTTGACCCAAAACGGTTCAAGTTCAAGGTTCAAAGAATGCAAAATGCTGGTAAGACTAGCAAAGCTTAAAGTTGCACGGGAGGAAAGGACACTCAAAGCAATGCTCATTGAACTTTGAACCTTGAACCAAAAAGGTTCAAGTTCAAGTTCAAGTTCAAGTTCAATGCAACGAAAAATAACAAGGACCGAAAGACAAGAGCAAAATTTAAACAAGCCTTCGACCAATGAACTAGACCAGCATGACTACAAACAGGGGTGCATATAGAATGGAAATTTGTATATGGGCCCAACAAAGTGTCTTATGAAGTCCAAAGTGTCCTGACAAACCCCCACAATGTTTTTCCTTTACACTATTTTCCCTCATGGAGCAATTAGTAATACAAAGTTGATTGCCCTTGAAAAGTAAGCCTTCTTGGAGAATATAATCAGAAAAATCAATATGATACATGTCATTCATGTCCTTAAAAACCTCATAGGCCTCCTTGAAATCTTCATCCCCTTGATACATGTCTTTTAAGGTAGTGATTCCCATGCTTTCCAATTGATTCTCTGGGATTGCTAAGTTACTTCTCCTAAGTGCATCAACAACTTTATTAACCACTCCTTTCTTATGTAGGATAGTGGAAGCATAAGCTCGGAGATGTTCCATCCACTTCATATGCCAGTGATTTAGTTTCTCCTACCTGTTCAAAAAACTTAGAGCATGGTTGCCAGTATATACAATAAACCCTTAGGTAAGAGATAATGTCTCCACTTCCTAGGAGATTGCACCATATCATACATCTCTAGGTCATATGTAGAATAATTTTGCTTTGCCTCATTTAGTTTCTCACTGAAAAATGCCACTGGGCTACCTTCCTGACTCAAGACTCCTCCTATGGCCTTCTTTGATGCATCACACTCAATAGTGAAAACCTTATGAAATTTAGGGAGTACTAAAATAGGTTGCTCTGAAATCTTAGTTTTCAAAAACTCAAAAGATCTACCAGCCTCCTTAGTCGAGACAAATTGACATTTCCTTCCACCTTTTATGGTTTCTATCATTGGTGCACTAACCCCACTGAAATTCTTAATAAACTTTTTATAAAAACTTGCTAACCCATGGAAACCTTTTACCTCACTTGCTGACTGAGGGGTTGGCCATTTTAGGATTGCCTCCACCTTAGATGGATCCATTTTCAAATCTCCATGAGAGATCACAAATCCAAGGAACACTAGTTCTTCTTGCAAGAAGACACATTTATCCAAGTTGATCTTCAACTACTCCTCATGTAACCTTTGCAACACAAAATCCAAGTGTGTTAGGTGTTCATTCCTATCTTTACTGAAAATCAATATATCATCTAAATACACTACTACAAAATGATTGATGAATGACTTAAGAACCTCATTCATGAGTCTCATGAATTTACTAGGGGTGTTGGAAAGTCCAAATGGCATTACCATCCACTCAAATAGGCCTTCATTGGTCTTAAAAGCTATATTCCATTGGTCTCCATCTCTGATCCTTATTTGATGATAACCACTTTTCAAATCCATTTTGGAATAATACTTGGTCCCTCCTAGACAATCCATCAAGTCCTCCATTCTTGGCATTGGAAATCTATATCTGATTGTTATCTTATTGGTGGCCCTAGAGTCGGTACACAACCTCCATGTTCCTTCCTTCTTAGGAGCTAGTACTGTAGGGACTGCACAGGGACTTATGCTCTTCCTAGTGAACCCTTTCTCAAGCAATTCTTGGATCTGTCTTGCAACTTATGCATTTTGTTCAGGGGTAAGCTTGTATGCTGCCTTATTGGGTAGTGTAGCACCTGGTATGAGGTCAATACAATGACTGATTTCTCTTTGAGGGGGCAAGGAATTTGTGGTATTGTCTACAACTATCCCCTTATACCAGTTTAGTAGATTTTGAACCTCTTTAGGACCTACTCTCCTTTCTATCTCTTGGCTCTTAGGTTGCTTCTTAGGTTCAATCTTAGTCTTGAAAACTAGTGCAAATCAAGGAGTATCCTTCTCCTTCAAACCCTTCATGACCTCCCTCTCATCCACTAGCATGACACTAGTCACAATGTGCTTATCCTTACTGGCATCCGAAAGAGGTGTCATAGTGAAGTTCACCTCATTCTTGGTGATGGTGTAAACATTCTTCCTTCCCTCATGCCTAGAATCTACATCATATTGTCAAGGCCTTCCTAGTAGTAAATGACAAACATCCATTTCTACTACATCACACAACACCCTATCTTTGTATTCACCTATCAAAAATTCTATCCAAACTTTCTCACTAATCAGGGCTTGTTGACCTTTGCTCAACCAAGAAACTTTATAGGGATGGGGATGGTTTATTCTTTGCAAGTTAAGCTTAGTAACCATTTCAACAAAAGCTATGTTATCTATGGACCCTGAGTCCACAATGACTTTGCATACCTTGCCTTGTACCTTGCAGGAGGTTCTGAAAAGAGATTCCCTCTGAGGTGGTTCTTTGATGGTTGGCACTTTCAAGAGGGTCCTATTGATCATCAAGAGTTCTCCTTGCTCTGGATCTGTAGACTTTGAAGTTGATGTGTGGTAGGAGGTCATTCTTTGACTATCTTCTTCTTGTATTAAATGTGCTCTCCTGCCACCTCCTTGGCTACCATTGCTTAGCTTCTCAAGACATCTAAATGACTGATGCCCAACTTGGTTTCATGAAAAACACCTACCAGTGAAGACACTAGGTCCTCTTCCACTGAATCTTCCTCTACCATTTCCCCTCCTTCCTCTAAAGCTACCTCTGTTCCCTAATTTTCCCTCTTGTTCCTGAAGGCTGGACTCTCCTTGGGTATAGGAGATGATCCTCTTCCATTGAATCTATCTTTGCCTCTGAAACTTGTACCCTTTCCTCTATTATTGTGTTCTCCTCTCCTTTTTTTCTTCTCCTCAATCCTAAGTGCCATCTGAAACACTTGTGCACCGATTTAGGGTTGAACAAACTCAGTTCATCTTGAATACTAAACTTAAGACCATTCATGTACCTTGCTAGCTTTTGTGTCTCACTTTCTAGCATCTTTGCTTTGAGGGTCATCTTGTGGAACTCCTTAGTGTGAGTACTGACATCCGAATCCTTTTGCCTTAGATTTTGTAATCTCTTGTGTAAGATTATCTCATAGTCCTCAGGTACAAACTGCCTTTCGATCTCTATCTCCATCTTCTTCCATGAGTTTATAGGTCTCTTCCCTTCTTCATCTCTTTCATTTTGTAGAAAGTTCCACCAACTAAGAGCTGGACCTTTCATTTTGGATTTAGCCACCTTCACCCTTTGGTTTTTAGGTACCTCTTCACATTTAAAATAATTGATCATTGCTTCTCTCCAATCCATACACTCTTCTGGATTCATCTTTCCAGAGAATGTAGGTAGTTCTACTCTATTGTCTTTTCTTCCTACCCTATTAAGGGCTTCAAAAAATTGCCTTTGATCTTTCAGCATAAGCAGTCTCTCTTCTTCCTCTTCTCCTTCTCCATCAGATGCTGATGCAAATCCCTTGCCTGCCTGGTCTTTCTTCAACCTTTCTATCTCCTCCTCCATCTTTTTATTCTTGGCCGCCTGCTCCCTCACTATCTTGGCCAACTCCATGTTTGTCATGGGTCTAGTGGGAATCTCCTCACTATTCTTTGTTGTATCTTCCATTTCTTTGTTCTTCCCCAAGGCTCTTCTGATGCTTTGATACAACCTGATGTAGAGGTTGGTAGCAGTAAAGTGATAAACCCACCTACACACCTTGGTCTTCTATCCCTCGAGTCTCTCTCAAGGCTACAACCACACCTCAAGTGTGAAATCAGACTCTTACCCCTAAGAAGGGATGACACAACACTTATACACACTTCTTAAGACCTATTAAGATCTTCTACAACGATACTTTGGAGCACAAGGCAAATATCGGCTTTTGAGGCTTAGACAGGCCTACCGGTTAGTAGCCCTATTTCATTGTCTTTTTGGATTTTTCTCCAAATAATACCAAAAAACACCCTAAACAAATTTAGGTTTAAGAAACCCTTTTGGGATTACTATCAGATTCAAAAAGATTGGAATTCCACCCTATTCCTGCACTCTTCAACACCCACTTGGGTCACAACCCTAATTGATCAAGTTAGACCAGTTTTACAAAGGAGGTATATGAGAATGGGATCACAAGAAGGTTCCAACTCTTTAGGAGGTTTATTCTATGTCCAAATACTCTAATTCTATCAATTCAACTCATCATCTCATCATTACTCATAGTATGCTCAATGAAACTCATCTAATCTAATCTAAACCTTCAAACAGTTTAGACTAGGGCTTGGTGGTAAGGTTACCAATCGACTCCTCTGACCTTTCCCCTCTGGAATCTCAAAATACATGCCCCTAACTTGCATTCTACCAATGGCCATTGGATCCCAATGAGTAGATTGCAAGTTAGGGTCCCATTTGCATTGTAACCCTTAAAAATGGAGGGTTTCAGACCTACAAAGGGTAAAATGCTTATAACTTCCACTAAAATTCACTTCAAAAGGTTAGACTAAATGCATTAGAAGGGTATTTTAGGGCTCTTTATAATCAAATTAAAAATTCATCAGTAGATCTCACACACTGTATGGATAGTACGAAAAATGTCACTGTTATGGAAAATCAGACTTGTTCTATTCACTTTCTCCACCAAACTTTACAAAACTCTCAACTCTCTCTTTCCCATGGTTGTCCAAGCATATATAATTTTTTTCCAATGTCCATAACCAACTTTTGAATAGTTAGGACCGTTGGAGAAGTAGTTGGCATCCTACTGGCAACTTTGAAAAGTTGCTTGACAACAAATGCAACATTTTGCAACTTAGGACAACATTGGTTATTAACAACTTAGACCTTATGGAAACACATCCAAGGTCATTATTTGTCATTTTTAGACTCCAAACACCTAAGGCAACATCCTAGACACACCAACATTGAAAATTTAAATTCCAAGCCTTCATGGCCTAATAGACCTCTAGGTTTATATGCTCACCTAAGAGGTTATTGACCATACAAATTGGCATTCAATTACATCAATCAAAATCATTGATCCAACCCATTATTACATCACAAATGAACATATAGATTGAAATAGAGGTGTAGTAGAAGGTGCTCTGCACCAAAATTGATCAATTGAGTACTTATCTAGATCATGAACTTCTTCTATAGCATACTTCTTAGGTTTGTAAGATCTAGGGAAAGTTAACAAAATCTTCTTTATGACATCTCCTTCTTCAAGGTATCCACTGACAGTTCTAATAGAATTTACAAGATCGTTCACCCCATGTATATAGTTCTCAACACCATGTTCATCCATTGTTAGATGCTAATACTTCTACTTTAGATTCATCAACCTAGCCTGCTTTGTCTTCAAATCTCCTTCATAGGCTTGACACAGTCTATCCCAAATCTCTTTATCTTCTTTTAATCCCTTTACTTTCCCAAATACTGTATCACTCAAGCAACCAAATAATACTATTCTATCTTTCACATTTATCTCATGATTCTTAACTTCATCTAAAGTCTGAGGTCCCTTCTATGGAGGTTTATAACTAGACTTCACAATATCCCAAATTCCATTATGCATAGTCTCTAGATAAGATCCCATCCTATCCTTCAACTAAGGAAAATTTGTGCCATCAAACAACAAATCCTTAATATGTATTTCTTGGGCCATTCTGGATCTACCTCAAGTAGATAAGATTTCCAAAGAGGAATCTTTCCCTAATACCAATTTTTGAACCCAAGGTAGGACTGAGAGGGGGGATGAATCAGTTTGAAACTTCAAAACAGATTAAGCATAAACAATAATCAACTATACACAACACTGCTAAAAAAATTACTAACCATCAACACATGAACACTAGATTTTATGTGGAAAATCCAAACTGGGAAAAACCACAATGAGAATCTAACTCACAATATTCAAATTATAATAATGATTACAAATTTTTAGGATCACTGTAAAGGAGAAACAACACTTGATGGACTTGCAAAGCTAACGCGCACAACCTTTGGCAAGATACAAAATAAAGACTTTCTCAACTCCGGCTCATTGCTTCAGGGCAAGACACATAAATGCTGCTATAAAACTCACTGTCATACAACAATTGAAGAAGTAGTAGAAATGATATGAGAAGTATCTCCTGAATAATAGTTTTCCTTTGAACAAAATCAAGTGACCAACATCATGACAAACATCTTTGAACATAATCTCTGTCTTTGGATACTGTCTTTCTAAATATATCACCTTCAAAATTTTTCACAATTTGACTTTTGCACATTCAGAAACTCAAATTTTATTGCATATCATTCACATACACTTTTCATCAATTCACGCACATTCCATACATACTTTTACTCACCTCATCCATCCACACTCCTTAAATATGAAATTGAACATCATGTTGGCAACAAGGAAGGAAAACTAAGAGGGGGGGGTGAATAAGTTTTCATCAGATAAAACAATTTAAGAACAATCTTAGATCTAATCAACTACAACAAGAATAAATATAAACACAATAAAAATAACACACATATTACAAATATTTTGAAGTGGAAAAAATGGCTAAGTAAAAACCACGGTGGGAACCTACCCATAGTAAGATGATACTCTGCAGTAGTATGTGTAAATATTACAATGGGGAATGCACATGCATTCAGGAACACTGCCCAAAGCTTACTACTCAATATACAATGACCCAGAAGGCTACAACCCTCAGGGAAGGTTCACTACCTTACAATGATATTCAAACTACAATCCGGTTAAGATGAACTAAAAGAATAACATATCCTAATGCCTAATGACTGTTCCGGTTAAGCACAATTGTCTTCCATGTAACAATCTCTGCTCAATACACTACATTGAAAGATAAATTCTCTTAGTCACACATACACCACTCTCTACTAATGCAGACACAACACCGATACCCAAATTAGATGAATATAATACCTATTTATACAAATCATCAACCTTGACTACAAGGTTGGCTCAACCCTCAGCACCTAATTATAAAATTACATCACACGATACATAAATAATCCGCCAGAACAATACAATGCCATAGATGACATAGCATGGACCCAAATCAATTGCTCAAACATGCAACACCACTAGGAATCTTGCCAAGATCAACTGCAACACGTTACTCAACCGAAAATATCGCATAACTCGAAGAATATCACCGGACCCATAAAGATCTTCAATAACATGCACAATGATCAATGCGGACCACCAAAACAAATAGGACAAAATTGATAAACACCAACAAGCATACTAAAACCATCCACAATAGCTACATCAACACCACTTAATCAAATCTTCATCGATCAACATACTGACACTCAAGAACACTCAACAACAACAACTCAGACAAAAAGGATAACTTGCGGAGCACCAAATCACAAACCATCTGAAATGAAGATACACATGAACATCCCAAATATTCTCCCAAATCCGCAACCAAAGATATGAATATACCAGAGCACAACGGATGAAACATCAAAACACTTACAACACTGAACACTAAAAACCAATCTCCATACCAGAATCCACAACTTGATCAAATCACCATATAGCATCATGAAATCAATAAAGAATGAAGTATCTCTAGTTGATTCAACATAGTAAATAGATAAACCAACCAGATCAACTCACTGCAATCACCAGATCATCAAAACAATTCTCTACAACACTAAAACATGGGAATATGTTGACATCAATGACAACAACATATCCTAGCAACAACAATATCCAACACATCAAAAACCTAATAGAGGGTCGGCCAAAATAGAATAAGCTAGCCAAACAAAAAACACTCAAGGTGGTCCACTCTAGGAGAAAGAGACAACCTAAATTCATCATAACACATCCTTCCAAGATGGAACCAATGATCCACACATTCTTTAACACATCCTCCAAGGTCAACACCAAACGTAACTTGTAGATAGGTTTTAAAGCTTGTTAACTAGTTGACCAAAAAGAATATCTTCCGGTGCAAAATAATCCATGTGAATATCCACACACCAAGATGAGACCCATAAAAATATCCCAACTTGTCATCCATAGCATATCCGGATAAAAAACATGATCCAAATATGATAAACCAATTAGACACACTAAAACACAACATAACTGAATATATCAAATTCAAATCAACATAACTCACGTGCAAAACACCAACACCACAAGAGAATAATATTGAGAATACTATGAGAATCATATAATCATGTCCTCTGAACCACAACAAAAAAATTCATTTGGAGGCCACCAAAGACTTTTCAAACCAGCCTGATAAACACTCTTCCTATCATAAAATAGTAACAACTGACTTTTGCAAACCACAAACTATAAAATCAAACCAAACTATCAATGAGACATAAAAAGCTCTTTCTTGCATATTTCCACAACCAACATCAGGATATCTCCACCAACTACAACACCAACACAAGATACATCCGAACCAGAATCCATCTAGATAACCAAGTTTGACATCAATGACAAAAACACAAACTCATATTTCCAATAGGTTCCATGTTTCATGAGGTTGTTTGAGTTAAGAGCTCAAACAAGGGTGCAAACGCTTGTGACTTTTATACCCTCTAAGAAACAATGTACATACAATCCAAGCCAAAGAGGTCACAACTCTTCTGAGGTAAGGAAGAGATAATTTTAAAGAGACATCTTGAAACTATTGGCAATATGGAAGAATTGATTATGTGTTGCATTAATATTTTGTCATTGATGTCAACACTACCTGTTATGGTTGGTTACCGGTAGAAGAACTAGTGTTATCAGTAAGGGTTTAAGGTTTTACTGACAGAGCTTTTATTGAGAATATTTGACATAATGCATAACTCATGTTGGTGCGGCTTCTAGATGAAACTCAAAATGTAGAAGATGATCCTTGATCGTGCCTCATTTGATTGGAGATATTTCTTTGGCATGGTGGACCTAGTTTAGGTCTGGTACCTATCTAGGTTATGGACCGGTATCATGTTAACATGTCCTCTACATGTTACCAGGATGTTTTATGGATTGGTTAATGTTGTTTTGGTCTAAAGACGACATGGCATATCATTGTAATTTGGATGTATGTAATGATCTTATTGTAATATCTTTTAGGTGGCCGACCTAATTGGTTTAGGCCTTAGGGTTTGTATAAATTGATGTAAGATCTCATTATAGATCGTGGTGGTGAAATATGTACATGGTCATGGAATGAAATATCATATGTGAAGGAGATTTGGTTGATCAAAGGTGATCAAATTGGGTTTAAGTAAGAGGTCAAAGGCCTCCGGTATTGAGCTTAACCGGGACTGTAATCAGGCATGGTAGATGCTATCTTTGACACTTCATTATTTTGGATTGTTGTCCAATTATCTTGAGGTGGTTATAACCTCTCTGTAGTCAGTGAGACTCCTTTGTAATGAGCAGTATGCTCTAGGTAGTGTGTCTTCCTGCTTGTGCAGGCCCCTTATTGTATCACATACTTTCTGTAGAAGTATCATCTGACTATAGGTAGGCTTCCCACCATGATTTTTCCCTTTATCAAGTTTTCCACGTACAAATCATAGTGTTATGTGGTAAGGTTGCATTGTGTCAATTTTTTGTTTCATTCTTAAGTTTTATTACTTACCGGTATCTATTTTTGCTATTCTGGTATTCAATGTTTATGTGCTCCGGTTAAAGGTTATAAAGTGGTTTGATTAATATAATCTGTTGACAACTAATTCACCCCCCCCTTAGTTGTCAACTGGTTATCCTAACAATTGGTATCAGAGCTTTGGTCCTCTTTTGTAGAAGCTTAACCACTTGAGGTACATCCTATGACAAGTAATATTCCAAATCCACTGGCAACTATTTTCAGAAGATAAATCCCGAAGCTTGATGGAACAAATTATGGGATATGGAAAATCCGAATGGAGACTTATCTTAGATGTCTTGGAAAGGATATTTGGGAGATCACTAAGAAAGAATATGCACCTTATGATCCGACATCTAGCAATCTTGCTCCTGCAAACTTGGACAAGAATATTGAAAATGATTGCAAAGCTAGAGAAGCCCTCTTGTGTTCACTCACTGATCAGCAAACCATGGGATTGATTGATAAATCATCCAAAAAGGTTATGTGGGATAAATTGAAAACTCTAAATAAAGGTGATCCTACTATCAAAATTGCTAAATTTGATGGTTACCAAGTAAGATATGAGAACTTGAAGATGAAAGATAATGAAAGAATTGCTACATTTATGGAAAGAGTAAATGATATTGCTATGAAAATTCAATGTTGTGGAGGATCTCTGAGTGAAGATGAAATAGTTTCCAAAGTCTTGAGAGCCCTTCCATTGGCTTATAAGATGAAGGCAACTGCAATTAATGAATTGAGAACAATGGCAAACACTTCAATTAACAAAGACATTCTGCTTGGGAAATTATCTTCTTTTGAGCTTGAAGAATTTGGACCTCTAGAGCTACAAAGTCAGAACTTGCTTTTCATGCATCATCATCTATCGGCAAAAGTGATTGGAAAGCCTTATATGCAAAAGAATTGGAAGATATGAGGAAAGAGGATGAAAAATTTGAGCAACTTGAAGCCTTATTTGCTAGAAGAGTACCTAAAGGACCAACAAGAAGTAAATATGAAGGAAAAGCACCTTTTAAATGTTTTGCATGTAATAAGATTGGTCATTTTGCATCTAGGTGTCCTAAAAGGAATGCAAGATTTGAAGAAAGAGTTAAGAAATAATTTAAGCCTAATCTGAATAGATATAGATTCAAGAAAAGCAAACAATGCTACATAGCAGATGAGGAAGGAGTAAGTGATGACTCTAAGGATGAACTGGCAACAAACTTTGCTAGTGGATCCGGTAATGGAAAGGAATGGGTGTTCTATGCCTTAAAGGAAGATGAATTGGAACTGGCTATCAAGAATGAAAAAAAGGCCATGGCAGCAAAATTTGAAGACAAGGATGAATGGGTAATTGATAGTGGATGCTCACATCATATGACTAGAGATAAAAGAAATTTTTTATTCCTGCAAGAATACAATGGCACTCAAGTCAGTTTTGGGGATGACAAAGCATGTATGATCAAAGGTAGAGGTATTATTTCCCTAGATGGAAAGCATAATACTGATAATGTCTATTATGTAGAAGGTTTAAAACATAATATTTTAAGTGTTGGTCAATTGGTAGACAAGGGATTCCAACTTCAGTTTAAAGATAGAAAATGCACAATCATTAACAAAACTGGTTTGGAGATTGCAACCGGTACTCAGACTGGAGGTAATATCTTTCACTTGGACACTGGTAATAAGACATGTTTGATTGCTCATATTGATGACCGTTGGTTATGGCATAAGAGGTTGTGTCATGTTAATTTTTATTGTATTGTTAAGATCAATTCAACAAAGGCAGTTATAGATATACCTAAGATTATAAAGCCTCATAATCCGGTATGTAAGGAATATCAATTGGGAAAGCAAGTTAGAACTTCTTTTAAAAGCATACATGATAAATCTAATTATGTGCTTGATTTGATTCATACTGACCTATGTGGTCCAGCAAGGACCAGAAGCTTTCAAGGTGATAAATACTTCATGTTGATAATTGATGATCATTCTAGAATGATTTGGGTGACTTTTCTTAGGGAGAAGTCTAAAGCTTTTGAGAAATTCAAGATCTTTAAAGAAAAAGTGGAAACAAAAACTGGATTGAAAATCAAATGTCTTAGATCAAATCAAGGCGGTGAGTTCACTTCTCATGAATTTAACAATTATTGTGAGACAAATCGAATTAGGAGACAATTATCTGCACTCCGGACTCCTCAGTAGAATGAAGTAGTGAAAAGGAAGAATAGAACCATTTTGGATGCATCAAGAACCATGATGATGAAAGCCAAATTGCCTCACATCTACTGGAGAGAAGCAGCGAGTACAACTGTCTACAAATTGAATAGAGTTCATATCAAAGGTGAAACCGGTAAGACCCCTTATGAATTATGGTTTGGACATACACCTAGTGTTAAATATTTTAGAACTTTTGGAAGTAAATGTTATATCAAAAGGGATGATTCAATTGGGAAGTTTTATCCTAGATGTGATGAAGGGATATTTATTGGATATTCAATCCAAAGAAAATCATATAGATGTTATAACAAAAGATTGCAAAAAATTATGGAGAGCGCAAATGTGAAAGTGGATGAGCAATACAGAAATCGATCTATATCATATGATAGGGAACTGGTAGTGGAAATGATTATAACTGAATAGACAATGCCTCAACCAGTACATGACACTCAGACAGTTACACCAGTACAATCAGAAAATTCAACTGTGACTGATGATCAGATTAGTGAACCTAAAGTTCAGAAGACACCAAGGTATATAAGGTTAAATCATTCTGAAGATCAAATCATTGGAGATAGGAACAAGGGAGTTATGAAAAGAAGAAGACTGGAAAAGGAAGAGGTATGTCTTATTTCTCAAATTGAACCGATATTTGTTATTGAAGCTTGTAAAGATAAACATTGGTTAAAGGCTATGAAAGATGAGTTAGATTAGATAGAGAAGAATGAGACTTGGACTTTAGTTCCCTGGCCTAAAAATAAGAATGTTATTGGAACTAAATGGGTTTTAGGAATAAATTAAATGAGGATAGTCAAGTTGTAAGAAACAAGGCTAGACTGGTTTGTAAAGGATATTCTCAAATGGAAGGAATTGATTATGGTGAGACATTTTCACCTGTAGCTATAGTTTAAGTTGTTAGACTATTTATTGCCTATGTAACATATAAGAACTATAAGGTCTATCAAATGGATGTTAAATGTGCATTTTTGAATGGTGAACTTGAGGAAGAGGTATACATTGAGCAGCCTGATGTATTTTCACTAACAGATGATAAAGATATGGTTTGCAGGTTAAGGAAAACATTATATGGATTGAAACAAGCTCCTAGAGCTTGGTATGCAAGGTTGGATAAATATCTTTTGAAGCTTGGTTTTACTAAAGGCAGTGCTGACAATAATTTATATTACAAGATCACTGATGATGATATTCTAATTATTGAAGTATTTTTTGATGATATCATTTTTGGAGGTGAAGATAAATTGTGCATGGGATTCTCTAATAATATGAAGAATGAATTTGAAATGTCCATGATTGGCGAGATGAAATTTTTCTTAGGTTTGTAGATTACTCAAACTGACAAAAGCATCTTTATCTGTCAAACTAAGTATCTAAGGGAATTGTTGAAGAAGTTTGGTATGGATAATTCCAAACCGGTAAGTACTCCTATGGTGACAAGTGAGAAATTATCTATCAAAGACACATCTGGACCAGTAAATTCGACAAGGTATAAGTCTATGATTGGTGGCTTGTTATATCTAACTTAGACTAGGCTAGATATTATGAATGCAGTAAGTATTGTTTCAAGATATTAAAGTAATCCTAAAGAAAATCATGAATGTGTAGTAAATAGGATATTCCAGTATTTGCAAGGAACAACAAAATATGGCTTATGGTATTCTAGAGATGATAACTTCACTTTATGTGCATATATAGATTCAGATTGGGCAAGAGACTGATGACAGAAAGTTCACTTCTGGTGGAGCTTTCTTTCTTGGAAAAAAATTGGTTTCCTGGATCAACAAAAAATAGTCATACATTTTTTTATCTACTGCAGAAGTCGAATATGTGCAACAACAACTAATTGCACTCAAGTCTTGTGGATGAAGAAAATGTTGAAGGATATCAAGGCAAATTATAGTGAATCGGCAGTTATTTATTGTGATAACTCTAAAGCTATTGACATGTCTAATAATTCAATATTTCACTCTAAGACTAAGCACATATCAATAAAATATAAATTTCTGAAGGACAAGGTGGAAGAAAAGGAAGTCAAATTGGTTTATGTGAACACTAAAGAGCAGATTGCAGATATATTCACTAAACTGCTAAGAAATCATTTGAGTATTTGAGAGACAGGTTAGGGGTATCTACCCCTCTGATAGAAACTTAATTGATGAAGCAGACCATCATTCCGGTATGCATCATCAACTTTATCCTTTGCTCCAGGTTGATGTAGTGGTGCTTGTTAAAATCTAAGAAATAGATTACAACCCATAATTAAATTGAAAGAGATAGATCAAATAAACAGTAAATACAAATGAAATAAATAGCATGTGATACCAAGAGAAAACTGATGTGAATTGCTCCAAAGCAAAATAGCATCAAATTAATATCTCCAACTATATGAAAATACAAGCAAGGTAGCATGTTTATATAGACTCAAGAGAGGGGTGGAGGTGGCAATATCGGCCAATGAGGAGAGACCACCATGATGGTCTAAACATAGTAAATGCACCTCCTCATAGCATGTCGACACCTCAATACCCACTTGTCTTAAGTTAACATTCTTTATTAACCTAAGAAAGCTTAATTAAAGTGTAGGAAAAACCTAGGAAAAGGGAAAATAATTAACCCAACTAGGAAAATAAAAACCTACACTAACACCTCCCCTTAAGTATATCTTAGGTGGGTGAAAATATCGGTCCTGACAAATGAAGCCTGATGAGGTACCCATGTACATAGTCCTCCCCCCCAATAAAGAAGAAGCTCCCCCAAACAAAGGAGAGTACAACCCCCCTAGAATAGAGAGAGAGAGAGAGAGAGAGAGAGAGAGAGAGAGAAGGAACTAAGAAGCCCCCCAACAAAAGACAACACCTGCCGCACCCCAAGAAAAGATCTCAAATGAATGAACTTTCTTTCAGTGAAGGGTTTGGTGAAGATGTCTACCGTTTGATCTGATGTCGGACATTACTGAAGATCAAGAACCTGCTCATGAATCAACTCTCGAATATAGTGCATGTGAATTTGAATGTGCTTGGTCCGTTGATGATGGTCCGGATTGTGAGAAATCTGAATAGCACTCTGGTTGTCACAAAAGATGACTATAGGCTTTTGAAAGGAAATGCCAAACTCAGTGAGAATTTTTTGAAGCCAAATGGTCTCAATAGCAGTATTAACTACTCCTCAATACCCAACCTTAGTAGATGAAAGAGCAATAGCAGATTGTTTCTTGCTCGACCAAGAAACTGGACCAGAACTAAGAGAGAAGCAATACCCTGAAGAGGACTTGCGATCCTAAGAATCACCTACCCAATCTGAATCTGTATATCCCACCAAGTCAATATCCATGCCCGTTGTATAATGAATCCCATAATTGTGAGTACCATGTACATAGTGAAGAATCCGCTTAGCTTCTTTTCAATGCAGCTCATGTGGCTCCTGTGTGTATGAAAAGTGGACTTGTATCTGTATCTGGAATACACAACACTTCAATTAAGTCATTACATGCATGGTTAGACAGATATAAGCATGAATAATAAAACCATAACAAATCGACCAATTGCCTTCTAGTAGATGCAAGTTTAGATTGCTCGTAGATTGCTAAGCTATCCAGTGACTAGACAACACCTAAACGAAGAATTTTTAAATCTATATGAGCATGAATATGAGCTAAATGGATGCAAGATTTAAGCTAGATATGCAAGATTAATCTAACATGATTTAAGCAATATATGAATATATAAGCTAAATGATTTAAGCAATATGAAGTAACTAATATGCAATATATCAATGCAAATTCTCAATGAACCTAGAGAAAAAACAACATAATAACAATATATTCTCCAGGATTTTTGAATGAGAGATGAGAGCCTGAATTTATAGAAAATTCAGAAAGAAACCAATGGTTGAGATCAAATGATGATGAGCAGTCAAGATTTTCCAAGAGGAAGCACAATCCAAGTAAATTGATGTGATTGGATGCTTTTCTCAGTTTTAAAGGAAATTGAACTAAAATCAAGATAAAATCAGGAAAAAACTGAATTACTCTCTATTTCATTCAATTTTGATATTTAATTGTTTTAATTATATTCTTTGAGATTATTTATCAATTTTTAATTTTTTTTTTTCAAGATTATCTCCAATTGATTTCTTTTCTCAATTTTTAATTCTTTTTTGTCAATTAATTCCTTTTTTGAAGATTTGTGCTCATAATTTCCAATTCCTCTTTCTTGATTTGTTTCGTTTTTTGAAGATTTGTGGCAAATTGATTTATTTAATTAAATTAATTCCTCTTTTTGATGATTTAATGGAAAATTGATTTATTTAATTAAATATGCAAATGATATTTAATTAAAATAAATAAGATAATTGTTTAAAATGATTTACTTGGAATGATTTAATTAATTAAATAAATATTTAATTAATATTGGTTGATTAATTTTGTCATGTGATGTTTGATGATTTTAGAATTAATTGTGTGCTCAAGATTTATTTAATTGCCTTTGGTTAGGACCTTGGTGATGTTGTCGAGATTAGGGGCTCATGGTTTAGATGACCATTTTTAGGGTATTACAGCTCCTGCATGAACCTGGAGACTAGGCCCACTGCATATGAAATATCAGGCCTTGTGTGAGTCAAATATATGAGGCTTCCAACTAATTGACGATACAAGGTAGCATTCGCCAAGGGTGAAGAACAAGAAGTCTCAAGTTTGAATCCTGAATAAATGGAGTCAGTGCGTGCTTACAGTCAGTCATGCGAAATGTCAAGAGCATATCAAGAGCGTACTTAGATTGTCCAATGAAGATACTGGAAGGCAACTGAGTGATCTCAATCCCTAAGAAGTAGTGGAGTAGGCCTAAGTCAGACATCAAGGAGAGATCATGAAGGGCAGTTTTGACTACCTTGATATAGGATGAGTGACACCTAGTGATCAACAAGTCATCAACATAGAGAACAAGGAAGGTGAGAGTATCATCCTACTGCAAAATGTAGACGTTTGGATCAGAATGGCACTGAGTGAACCCAACTGACAGAAGGAAGGAGTCCATCTTGGCATACCAGGCACGAGGGGCCTGTTTAAGGCCATAGAGAAACTTCTGAAGGCAACAAACAAGTGAAGGATCTTGGAGGAACCCCTGTGGCTGCTCCATATATATCTCCTCCTGAAGGTCACCATGAAGAAAAACACTCTTCACATCCATCTGATGAACTTCCCAATGATGGGTTGAAACAATAGCAAGGACAAGTCAGATGGAATTCATCTTGGCAACTGGTGCAAAAGTCTCAGAGTAGTCAATCCCAACAACCTGGGGGAATCCTTTGGCAACCAGGTGAGCCTTATACTTATAAACTGATCCATCTACAACAAATTTTGTTTGGTAGATCCACTTGCACCGAACAAGTTTCCTTCCCTTAGGAAGAGGGACTAAATCCCAAGTATGGTTCCTCTCCAAGGAATTGAACTCCTCCTGCATAGCTGCATCCCACTCGGGGACACCTGAAGCTTCCCAAAAGGTCTGTAGATTGGAAGTTGTAGCAAAGAAGAGATGTGGAGCATGCTCAAATTGTGACCTTGTTCTTCTCTCATCTGAAGGATCACCAACCCAATCACCTATTGACTCCAATGTCTGACAAGCCCAAAGAGGCCCAGTCTCTGGAGAATGAGGAGAATCTGGAGAAGAATCATCACCCTCTAAAGGATGACTAAGAGAAGAGGAAGATGAATCCTCTCCATCTTCATCTAAAGTGGAGGAAGAAGACTCCTCAGAAGGATCAAGAGGATTAAAATCCTTAGAAGAACTGTCATGATGAAGTTGCAATGTCTCCATAGGAATGAAAGATGGAGAAGTGGTAGAAGAAGAACTGGAAGTATCCTCCTCAAAACAAACACTCCTCTCAATGAAAAGCTCATGTGTGGTGAGAAGCTTGTAGCCTTTAACACCATCTGGATACCCAACAAATATGCAAGGCTTGCTTTGCTGATCCATAGCCTTGTGTTTCTCTTCTGGAACGTGGGCCCATGCAGAAGACCCAAATACTTAGAAGTGTTTGACTATGGGTTTCTAACCAGTCCAAGCTTGATGAGGAACTTGATTATGGATATAAGATGCACAGTTGATGACCTCTGCCCAATACTGAGGTGCCAATGATCTGGAGTGGATCATACAATTAGCCATTTCTTTCAAGGACCAATTCTTACATTCTGCAACTCTATTTTGTTGTGGAGTGTAGGGAACTGTGTGTTGAAGATCAATGCCTTCTGAGATACAAAATTGCTGAAACCTCTGGTTGATATATTCCCCCCCATTATCAGTGCATAGAACCTTGATGGTTTTCCATGATTGCTTCTTTGCAAAGGCTTTGAATTCCTGAAAAAGACTCAAAGACCCCAAATTTATATTTGAGAAAATATACAAAGGTGTATCGAGAAAGATCATCAATGGACGTCAAGACATATTTGGCCCTGCTGAAAGAAGGATTTGGAAATGGTCCTGCTAAATCACTGTGAACTAGCTCCAAAAGCTGTGTGGCTCTCCATGCTTTGCCTTTATCAAATTTTTCTTCAGAGTGCTTGCCAAGAATGCATCCTTGACAAACTCCATCAAGAAATCGAATAGAAGGCAACCCTATAACCATGTCATGTTGATTGAGCTGCTACAAGTAGCGGTAGTTCAAGTGGCCAAACCGTTGATGCCACAAATGACTCACCTCATCTGAGTGATTAAGCAATGCAAGTGAAGGAGAATCAAGAACAGAGTGAGGAAAGTGATACAGTCTAGACTAATTATTTGTCTTTCCCACTGCAATTGTAGGCCCATTATGCATCTCACTAATTACCACTGTGTCTAGAGTGAACTCAACCTGCTTGCCAGAGCCAATGTGAGTGATTTGATAGACAAATAGGAGATTAGTTGATAAAGATGGAACACAAAGGACATCCTGAAATGTTCCTCCACCCATGTCAACAGACCCTCTCCCATGCACTTCAACAGGAGTGTCATCACCCAATAGAATAGATGACATAGAACATGACTCCAAGGAGCAGAAACTATCCTTTGATGAAGCCATGTGGTGCGAAGCAACCGAGTTGATAATCCACGAATTAGGATAGGAAGAAACAACAACAAGGGCCTTGCCCTTTCCTTTCCCCTTACTTGTGTCCTTTGAAGATTCCTGAGATGAACTTGGTTTGACAGAATCAGGCACCTTGATGTTGTTGTTTTCTAGAAGATGAGTCAAATGATCAATTTTCTTCTTTAGACATTTATGTTCATCAGCACCAGGTTTCTTACAATAGGAAAACTTAGTTTTCTCCTTCTTGGGATTGTCACCCTTAGAAGAAGATGCATCATTAGTTGCTTTTGAAGTAACTGGCTTCTATTCTTGCTTCTTTTCTCCTTGGTTCTTTTGTTTCTTTTGTTTCTTAGAAAGCCCATTTTGATCTTTTGTACCTTGGTCGGCAACCAAGGCTTGAGATTTAGAGGGCTTAATTGTGCCCATTTAAATCAGCTTATTTTGTTCTTGTGTGAGTTCTTTTGCAAAATCATCAAGAGAAGGCATTTTAAAGCTGGCTCCTAAGGCACTTTTTGTAGCATAGAAAGTAGACACAAAAGCTGAATAGTTTGGACCAAGTTTGGAAAGAATGATTAGAATCAATTATGAATCTTTCTTATCTATCCCAAATGCCTTCAATTGCAATCTTACAGCCTTTAGTTTTGTGAAGAAGTCCTGAATTGTATCAAAATTACATGGATTTATCCCTATTAGCTCATTCTTCAATTGGTGTCCCCTTAACTCATCTTGTTTACCAAACAACCCTTTTAATGTTGTCCATACATCATTTGGAGTTGTAGCAGATTCAACATGAAAAAGAAGATCAAAAGATACAAACATACATAGAGTACCATAAGCTTCATCACATTTGTTAAACCATTTTGGCTTTTCTGCAATTAGTGTTGGTCCAGTTTCAAGTCCCATAGTTACTCTAAACAACCCCAACTTCTTAAGATAGATTGTCATTTTTTATTTCCACTCATAGTAGTTGTAAGGTGTGAGTATTGGTACTGTATTTTGATCCATTTTAATGCAGAAAGTAAGATTGCTTGTGCAAGAAAGAGAGACGAAAAACTTAGAGAGAACACACTGGACCACCCCTCCTTTGTAATAGATCAGAAATCACACCCCCTAGATATTATAAGTTGTCACTTTATAATTTAGTGCATTTACAATGCTGAAGTTATTTTCCAGAGTTTTACAAAGTCCAAAAAATGGACACAAATACTGAAGGCAAAAATAATAGCTTAGAATATGAGCATAAAAAAACACCAATGTATTCTAATTAAAAAAATATCCACTTTCAAAAAAAGAATGACCTGAATCCGAGATCATATGTGAAAGTTATAGTGGTTTGAAGTTCATAAAACAGGGATTGCCCTTCAGATTTGCTGATAAAACTTGATTTTTGGAAAATTGGTAACTTCTAAGAAAGCATTGATTGCACCATTGCAAAGAGCACAAAAAAAATACCCCATTTCAAAAAAAAATTGCACTGAAAAATACCTCCGTATGACTGAGAAAACCTCATTTGAAGATCAGATGCAAAAATGAAAACTGCAATGGTGAGGGGTCTGGCTAAAGCTTTCCAATGAAATTTTCAAATGATCTATTGAGTGAATAAAACATCTAGCAATGACCCAGATGGTTATTTCCAATGGAAAAACAAACCCATAAAACGTTTTTCTCTATCACTTTCGGAAGATGGGGCCACAATGTTAAAAAAATGCCTTCAACAAGGAAAAAATGACATGCAAAGCTTCTAGTGTCTTATCTGCACACACTTTATATGAAAAAAGAGGTTTTTGGGCCTTCAAAACACAAAGGAAAGGTCTGTTAGGCCTGAAAACACACTACTTGAAAGTTCCTTCACAAATCTAAGCTTCAAAAACCTTGTTTTACAAAAAAAACATATATGTAAAACAATATGACCGGATCTTCATAAACCTTTGCTGGTTTTTCAGATCATGCAAAATGCAAAAGAAAACACAGCAAGATTTTACAAGATCTCTAGAATAATCTAATCTTTCAAAATAGGCTCTGATACAATGTTAAAATCTAAGAAACAAATTACAACCGAGAATTGAATTGAAAGAGATAGATCAAATAAAATGTATATAAATGAAATAAACAACATAAAAATGATACCCGGAGAAAACTGATGTGAAGTGCTCCAAGGCAAAATAGCATCAGATTACTATCTCCAACTATATGAAAATACAAGCAAGGTAGCATGTTTATATAGACTCAAGAGAGGGGTGGAGGTGGCAATACTAGCCAATGAAGAGAGACCACCATGATGGTCTAAACATAGTAAATGCACCTCCTCATAGCATGTCGACACCTCAATACCCACTTGTCTTAAGTAAACATGCTTTATTAACCTAAGCAAGCTTAATTAAAGTGTAGGAAAAACCTAGGGAATATAATAAATCCAACTAGGAAAATAAAAACCTACACTAACAGTGCTACTACTCAGGGGGAGTAGTTAGCTTTGAGATTCATAGAATTTTGATATCTATGTCATATCTTTGGCATTGATGTCAAAGGGGGAGAGAGTTATATGTGAAAAATTCAGATCAATTTCAGATTGGGTTGCACTCCTTAGAGGGAGTTGTTGGGATTTTTCAGTTTTTCATTGTTATAACTTCTATGAGAAATGATTGGCACTTCTTAGCACTTAGATGTTTTCTTTTTCACATCTAGTGTTTCCATCAATGCCAAAGGGGGAGATTGTTGGCAATATGGTAGAATTGATTATGTGTTACATTGATGTTTTGTCATTGATGTCAACACTAGCTATTATGGTTGGTTATTGACAGATAGGTTTTGGTTACCGGTAGAAGAACTAGTGTTACCGGTAAGGGTTTAAGGTTTTACCCGTAGAGCTTTTATTGAGAGTCATTGACATAATGCATAAGTGGTATTGGTGCGGCTTCTAGATGGAACTCAGGATGCAGAAGGTGATCCTTGATCGTGCCTTGATTGATTGGAGACATCGTTTTGGCATGGTAGACCCAGTTTAGGTCCGATACCTATCTAGGTTATGGAGCAGTATCATGTTAATGTGTTCTCTACACATTACCGAGATGTTTTATGGATTGGTTAATGTTGTTTTGGTCTAAAGCCGACATGGCATATCATTGTAATATGGATGTATGTAATGATCTTATTGTAATATCTTTTAGGTGACCGACCTAATTGGTTTAGGCCTTAGGGTTTGCATAGATTGATGTAAGATCTCATTATAGATCATGGTGGTGAAATATGTTCGTGGTTGTGGAATGAAATATCATATGCGAAGGAGATTTGGTCAATCAAAGGTGATCAAATTGGGTTTAAGTAAGAGGTCAAAGGCCTCTGGTATTGAACTTAACCAAGATTGTAATCAGGCATGGTAGATGATATCTCTGGTAGTTCATTCTTCTGGATTGTTGTCCAATTATCTTGAGGTGGTTATAACCTCTTTGTAGTCAGTGAGACTCCTTTGTAATGAGTAGTATGCTCTAGGCAGTCTGGCTTCCTGCATGTGTAGGCCGCTTATTGTATCACATACTTTCTGCAGAAGTATCATCTGACTATGGGTAGGCTTCCCACCATTGTTTTTCCCTTTACTGGGTTTTCCACGTATAATTCATGGTGTTATGTGGTATGGTTTCATTGTGTTAATTCTTTGTTTCATTCTTAAGTTTTATTGCTTAACGGTATCTGTTTCTACTATTTCGGTATTCAATGTTTATGTGCTCCGGTTAAAGGTTATAAAGTTGTTTGATTAATATAATTTGTTGACAACTGATTCACCCCTCCCCTCTTAGTTGTCCACCAGTTATCCTAACAAAAACATGTATAAAGGGATCCTTTTGAGGGATGTAAAAGAGGAGGGAAAGATATTTTCTCAAAGACATCTACTCCTAAGAGGATATCTTGAACAAAAATAGCATCATTGACCAAAAGAGGAGAATGAGAACAAGAATTCACACTTTCTCTATTGCTAGGTACAAGGATCCTTGATGAAGGATAACACACTTTTGGTCCAAGGTGAGGGATTTATTTATTATAGACATACACTTTCAAGAAAGGAAGAGATTGTAATCAAGGATACACACCTCTCGGAAAATTTAAAGAAAAAAAAAAGAGAGAGAATCCATGAGAAAAACAAACAATTCTTTGCAAGAAAGGACATCACATGACAAACAAATACCACTTAACAATGGGAAAGTGGATCCTTAGAAAGGATAGGAGATTGAAACACCACCCTTGCCCCCAAGTGTGGAGACAAGGATAAGAAAGACTATTATGTTGCTCCCAAAGTATGATTACACATGAAATTGTACCACCATAAATGGCATGAGCCCCTTAAATAGGCTAACAATGTCACATAGTGTGGAGCAAAATAATAGGAACTTAAATGCTATTAAAAAAATTCATAATTGAAATACCACTCATTTTTATTTGTGATGTGAATGATATCATTATCAATGTGTTTTGGAATTTTATAATGCAAAGCTTGACATTCATTAGTAGAGTGGTTATGATATTGATGATACATACAAAAAATAAGGTTCTTAACATCTTGTCTAAATTTATTTTTTTGTTTGAGTTGAGTAATCAACTTGGCATGAAGAAGGTTGAACAAGATACTTTCTTGATTATAGTGAGACATACAAGTCATAGATGTTGTAGAGAATAGGGGAGGGGATTTCAACAAAGGAGGATTATTGAAACCTAAACCTTCCATAGTCAAGTGTGATGTGGGCCTCTCATGAACTTATCAATGCTTTGTTGTACACATCCTAAAAGGTGCCCAATGTTAAGAGTTGAAATGTTAGGAGGGGATGGTTAAACAAGTGACACACTCAGCCCTTTCAAGGCTCCAATGTTAAAGCCGGAAACTTTATATTCTCCCACAAAAGATGGTGAGCCAATCATCTTCGAGGAGTTTCTCATGAGGGGTAGGAGATGGTGTATCAACTTGTATTGATGAAGGAATACAAGAATGTTCCAATTGTAAGCAACTTTATGTTTTATGATCATGTTCAATGGTTTACAAAACATTGTTATAGATGAATTTCACTTTGTGATAAGAGTTGAAGGGACAAATTGCATAGCATGAAGCCAAGGTCTACCTAGAGGAATATTGTCAGTAATGGTATCAAGCATGACATGGAAAAGTGTAGGTAAAGTAACTCAACCTATTGTGATTGGTAAGGTTATGGTACCCAATGATTTTCAAGAAACATTATCAAAGCTACGAATAGAAAGGGGATCAATTTGAATGAAAGAAGTATCCACATTAATTTTATGCAATAAATCAATTGTACAAGCATTAAGACCGGATCCATTATCAACTAAGGTTTTTCTAATAGAATTTTTATTAATAAGGACCACAATGATGAGGGGATCACATTGATTTTGAACTTCTAAGGAAGATAACTCATCTTGGGGGAGAACAATATTATTTTTAGTTGTATTCATACACTCCAACAAGGCTGCCACATCATTAGGTCCCATAGGAGGAACAATATTTTGTAAAGTGTCTTGAAGCATAATATGGTATGTGGGTGAAAGTTTAATGAAGTACCAAAGGGATATCTTAGTAGGAGTAACACAAAGTTGTTCAATATGATCATACTCCTTACCAAATTGTTGTTAAGGATGGGGGGGGAGGAAGAAATGGTTGAGACTGGAGAAGAATATTTGAATCTTGCTTGTTATTTCAAGTGTTATATGTGTGAGCAATTGCATGATAATCTAATTGTTGAGAACCTTTTACCACTATCACTAGTTTGTTTTTGAGGTTGGAGGACACCCTGATGAAGGTGGACAATAATATTAGGCTTCTCATTACTCGAAACATGGATGATATTGACTTGGTTGGGTTATTTGTTCTCAAAGGTTTTTCATTTGTGGAAGGGATAGCACTAAGGATATTATCCCTTTTTCCCAAAGTATCTTCATGAGTAAGACAAACTCTAGGAAAGGGACAAACATAACTTATTAATGCTTCATTTCTAGAGGGAAGGTAATTGAAATGAATAGAAGGTAAAGTGTCATCAAGGGAATTGTCAACCATATTACTCTTCTCTACCACAATATCATCCTCTTTCACCAAGGATATCTTACAGAGGGTAGAATAATTAAAACATCATCTTCTAATGGTTCATCCCAAATAGGGAGATCATCTTCTTGCAACAATATGTCTTTATGGATAGGAGGGTCCTTAGGAGACAATGAAACTAATTTATAAAATATATATATTATGAAACTAATGTAATTGAAAATGAAAACATGTGATAAATGTATGAAACTATATACAATTTTTTTATGTCTTTTTTACTAATGCAAGTGCATAAACAAAAATGTATGAAAAGAAATATTTTAGTACTTTTTTCTAAAAATGAAAATAAAAAGAAAGATGTAGGATGTCAGGTTCACCAAAATGTAATGGAAGAAAATAGGGTTCACTAGCTTAGGCATGCAAACTAGAAAACTAGGCCTATTTCCACTTTGATTACATTTAGAATACAAAGCCACCAAGAGATAAATATGATTGACTAACACTTTGAAAAAGAGATTCAATTCAATATCATTCTCTTAGGGATTCTATTCCTTTGTTGCTTATAAGTGCTTGATTGAATGGTTTGATAAACTAGGTGATTAAAATCTAAGTCTATATAAATGATATTGACTGATCTATGAAGTGTAAATTTTAGAAAAAATATGTGGTGCGCCTATAATTGAGCCACAATGGAGTGATCTATGCCATCTTTTATTTTCAGGACCTTTCAAATGAGTTCTGGACTCGAGGAATTGAATATGGGCTCCAGAGGGTTTGTAATTGCTCTCTATCATATTTCAGTTGATTTTGGGTGAACTATGACACCCCAAGCGCCATAGTCCTAGGACTATGGTGCCCTAGGTGACTTAGTCTTCAAATTTTCTTATGAAATTGAAAATATAAACTTGTGATAGTGTATAAAGATGATTTCCTCTACTAAAATCTAATTTAGACCTGTTGCAAGGTGTGCACCCTTAGTCTCCTCATGTTGTGTAGTGTAGAGCTCAGGTTTGTGACATGGCTTAACCACCTCCTATGGATTCTATAAGTCTAGTGGTTGTATCGGGCATTAACAAGTCGATCTTTTAGTGCAATGGCAACCACACTTGTAACAAGACGTAACAGAGATTGGTAATAGGTTCAAACCCCTTGCTTTCACTGGGGGGAATTGTTGCAAGGTGTGCAAGCTTGGTCTCCTTGTGTTGTGTAGCGCAATGCTCGGGTTTGTGACATGGCTTAATCACCTTCTGTGGATTCTATAAGTCTAGTGGTTGTATTAGGCATTAACAGGTTGATCTTTTGGTGCAATGACAACCAAACTTGTAACAAGACCTATATTTGTACATAAGAAGAGAAAATTGGTGTTTGGGGGCTGTATAGGTGCTTGCCTTAGTCAAACCCTAGGTTGGGACTCAACCCTACAATGTTGGTGAAATGAAATAGAAGTCTAAATTTGAAATTGTTGAAAGGAAAAGCTTTGAATTGAAACAATTATACCTCCAATTGACGATGCAATTCTCTTAGAATAAATTCACCATGTGTGGATGCAATAACATTATTAAAACATCATAAAATCATAAATAAAACAATGCTTGAAAATTCCTTGAAGTATCTTGCTGCTCCTTGAATCAAATTTCTCTTGAATTGGATGATAATGCTAGCATGATATAAAATAAGATATAAAAAATGAATTGAGAGAGATGCCTTATATACCTCACCAAGCATTTTAGGGTGCAAAACTTGAAGTAGGCCGACACGAGCAAAGAATTCCTGCTTAACCAAGCTAACTATTAAGTGGTTTAAATTTGAGCTAAAATATCAAGGAGCGAGGCACCCTGCTAGGTTTGCTCCCAAGAGAGGGGCACCCTACTTAGCCTGCTCCCTCCAATGCAGTCCCAAATTCAAAACCAAGGTTCAAAATGCTAAGGAGAGGCTAGGATTAAATGCAAATTGAGTTTTGAGGTCAGGGTAAAATACAAAAGGCCACACCTGTTAAAATAGGGCCTAGATAGGTGATAAATGAGGAGATAGAAGAATTAAAGGGAACACCTATGATATAGGGCCTATGTAGGATTTTGGTGAGATTTAATTAAGAGAGGTTTCATAATATTAAAATATTAATTTAAACTAATAAAAGGTCCTATAGTGCATAGAGGAATGAGAGATACTAAAATGAGTGCTACAAGAGTGTGAAATTGGACACCTTAATTAAAGGCGTACAATTTATGATGCTAAAACACCATCATTTATTTTATTTAATTAGTGTAATTTATTCCCTTACAAATATTAAAGTGCATTCACATACCAGAAATGAATCTTTTCGAATAACACTCCAAGATTTTGTGTCAGTTCAATTGTAAGTCTATTTCAGAACACTTTTAATTAGATAAATGGTTGGTGATTAACTATCTTAGATAAGGATTGGCCTCCTTTCCCTAGGGATTTGAATAAGGATTCTCCTCTTCTAAATTTTGAGTAGGAACATTCAGAATTTACTTGGATTGGTTTGTGATGTTGTTGTTGATCAATTTCGGATTCTGAAATGGCTTTTTTTGGAAATGAACCAAGTCATCCTCACTCTTCACTCCCATAAGAGTAAGATTCAAGCTGTCAAGATGGGTGAAGGTAAGGTTGATATGTAGGGTGATGTTAAGAAAATGATTCCAATGATGGAAAAAGTTGTTAATGATGTAAGTTTATTGAAAAATGACTATGAAGGTTGTATTGGCACTTTGGAAGTGAAGATTAAGAGGGTTGATGATAATCTCATTAAATTGGTTAACCTGAGTCGTAAGTCTATCCCCAACAATGTTGACATCATTAAAATACTAGTTGACAAATGGCAAAAAAATCTCATTAATGTTTCTAATGATGAGGAATTTATTGATTTGGACTATGTTGATAAAGGGAAATAGATTTTGGAGGAAAGGGTCTATGTGCAAGAACTATAGGTAGCCTTAAAGATCCAAAAGAGAAAGAAAAAAAGGACTTATAGGATATGCACAATATGGCTGAGAATTTGGATCAATTGGAAGCTGAGGTTGTTGAAGCCCTTAATCAGCTTGGGTAGATCCTTCCTACTCCTTGTTTTCTTGAGTTTTTACCCCTTGTTTTTTGATCTTTCTCTTAGTTTTGGTTGACCTTTTGTTTCCAGCAGGCTTGGTTTTTATTGTTTGTATCTTGATGAAAATTTGTTGTATTTAGGTTTTTGGGGTCCCTTCAAAATCTGTTTTTCCCCTAATCAAAAACTATCTTAGATAAAGTTGAATAAAAACAACAAATAATTGCTCATGGTGCATACATGTTGACTTCAAGGACATTAAACTTTTGAATGTTGATAAAATAATGAAGTATAAAAAACTTTCCTTATGGGTGGTTTGGAGCAACTAAATAAAGTTGATACACAAGCATTATTAACCTAGACTAATTAATGAAGATTATTAGGACTAATAATATGATAACTTCCAATAGCTATTAAAATGTAGGAATTAAACTACAAAGAAAGGTAGTTATCTTATTTTAAGGGAATGCATAATTTTTGGAAAAGTACTAAAATCTATAATGTTTCATGATCTTGAATATTAGATGCCAATCTACTAATCACCTTGGAATCAAAATATTACATTTATTGTATATAAGGATGAGTTTGGTGATCAATGACATGCCAAAAACCATAGATTTTATTCTACACCTATAAACTTGTAATATGAAATATATGTGTTTATTTTTTATTTCACCTAAAATACCTATGAATCTTCTATAGTTTTTGACAATTAGTGATTGCTAGTATTTATATAAACCTTTGTAGGGATGTTGCTATGTCATAAGGGGATATGTTCTTCTAGTTCAACCCATAGAAAATGTGTAGGAATGATAAAAAATAACACTCTTTATTTGTGTCCATACTTTTAGATTGCTTGTATAGATCTAGATTCCTTTTAGATTCATCTTGGTGTAGTCACTGGTTAGGAGGGACTTCAAAGAGATCAATCCAGACTGAGAAGCAAGAGTAAACACAACGAAAACAAGAGGATATGATGGAGGCAATGCAGGACTGAATGAATTAGATCATGAAAACTGTTTACAAGCAACCAGTAACATCCACATTACATGATTCGACTCACTAGCCTGTTACATACATGCTCAATTACAAAATTGGTCAACTCTAGACCTCTAAATCTTAAGATATATCTTCTATGTTCTATTTGATTGATTTCTAATGCTCAATTACAATGATTTATATGATCCAAGGAGATCTGGTCGGCCCAAAAGGGATCAAATGCCGAAGAACAAGATCAAGTGTGTAAAACAACAGGCTGGCCTCCGCCAAAGAGATTCCTCCAAAAAATCCAAAGGATGAAATGCGGATCAAAGAGAAGTTTGGCCACACACAAAGGAAAAAAAATCAATGAACGGGGATTTGCAAGCTACGAATAGGATCCGGTAGATTCACAAATGCAAATAGGTCCAAGCAGTTTCAGTGCCAGAAAACTGTCATAGAATTCAGAATCGGTAACTTGCTGGAAATTGATCCAAATGATCTGTGGTTTAGGAATAAGTAAGATGATCATGTCCTAAAAAAATATCTAGCTCCACAAGATCCAGTGAGTCAATGCAAGATAATATAGAAAGAAATGTTGAAACTGCAAAACAGAAAACAAATAGAAAAAGAAATATTTTTGGTTGATGCAAGATTGCCAAGAACTGGGGATGCTCCTGCATCAGGCATCTGAGGTTGTTGAAAAAGTAAGTCTCTCACTTTGCTAGGGTTTGAGGAAAACCAAGGTGGTCCAACTTTTTCTAAGAAATCCAAGATGAGTCTTCAACTGTTCTATCCTTCCATTTCACAAGATACCCCATTACTGACTGCTCTGGGTACCACATCTAATCCTACTATCCAAGATGTCTTCAATTCGATCTGGTTCCTTCTAGGGTAATTGTTTCTTCAAGTTTATAATATTGTCCTCACTAAATTCTGATTCATGATACTGGTGTAGATCTACAATGTTGAATATAGGTGAAATACTCAAGCTATACGGTAACTCCACTTCATATGCATTTCCGAAACTGAACTTCCTCAAGATCTTACAAGGTCCAAATTTCCTCATCTGAAAATTGTTATAGGTTCCAACTGGAAATCTTTATTTTCTTAGATACACCATCACTTCATCACCAACTTTAAATTCCTTATGTCTTCACTTCTCATTTTCTTTCTCCTTATACTTGTTCATATCCTCCAAATGTTGTTTAACCTAAATATGTAGGTCCTTCATATGATTCGCAAACTCTTCTACCTATGCACTCCTTTTGTCTACATTACTGATATCCCTCAATTCTGATATACCTCTAGGGTGTGCTCTGGTAACAATCTTAAAAGGTGTTCTTCTGGTACTCCTGTTCATTGAATTATTGTAGCAAAAATCTGCTTGTGCAAGAATCAAATCCCAACTTTTGGTTTTCTCTCCAACTAAGCATCTCTACAAATTTCCCAAACTCCTGCTTACTACCTCTGTCTGTTCATAAGTCTATGGGTGAAAAGTAGAACTGAATTTCAAATCTATCTTCATCTTCTTCCAAAGTATTTTCCAATAATAACCAACAAACTTAGTGCCTCTGTCTGAAACTACGTTTCTAGGTAATCCATGCAATCTCACTACCTCCTTCAAGAATAAGTCAGCTATATGTACTACATTTGATGTCTTCTTACAAGGTATGAAATGAGCCATCTTTGAGAATCTATCCACCACCACAAATATAGAATCATTCCCTCTCTATGTCTTAGGCTATCCAAGTATGAAATCCATGCTTATATCCTTCTAAGGTCTTTCTGGTACTATCAAAGGTTTATACAATCCCACATTTGGACTACTGCCTTTTGCAACTTGACAAATTCTACACCTCTACACAAGTTTCCTAACAACTTTATGAATCTGAGGACAAAAGTAATGCTCACTCACCAATGCTACTATTTTATCTGTAGTCACACAAATCTGTCCATTTTAATTAAATGAATATTTTGTATTTATTTGATTAAAAATCCACTAGCCATCAGTTAATTAAATAAATATTTAATTAATTCATCCCCAAACATTCTTCTATTAATTAAATAAATTATTCAATTTATTTTAATTAATTCATTAAATCAAATTCCATTCAATTAAATAAATAAAATCTATTTATTTAATTAAATCCCCTTTTCCTCTTTTAAATAAATTAAATAAAACATTTATTTAAATCATTATCCCTACCCCACTTGCATTTTCCTACAAATGCAACTTGCACACATTTATTGAAATAAATGAATTTTTATTTTAAATAAAATCCTATTTCCCCTCACCCACCAAATCCACTTGCAAAATCTAATCCCCTTCTAGATTCTTCTAACCCCTTCCTAATTAGTCTAATCCATCCCCTAATTATTGTCACATTCTTAAATAAAATGGAGTCACTTCTCAAAGCCTAAAAGTCTTTGATAACCATTAAAGGCTTTCAACCTTCAACCACTAAATGGCTCAAAGTCTTTGATAACCATTGAAGGCTTCCAACTTTCAACCACTTAATCCCCAAAGTCTCCAATAACCATTAATGGTTAATTCAACCCTCCCACATGGTTAAAATATTTGTTTTGACTCAACCTCTACTCAACCCAAGGGTCTCATCAAGACTTTAATGCTTTGACCATGATTATCTCTTAATCATTTGCACAAAGGTTTATCCTTGCATTAACTCCTAATCCAGAGGGTAATCCTAATTTGGACTTGACCCTTAGCCTCTAGATAACCATGAGGTCTTCTCAGGCCTTTAATGCCTCCAACCTCTTCTCTCAACCCAATCCTGTGTTGACACTTGTCACTATTTTATTGGTGCCAATTATGCACATGGATCCCCAACTTTCAAGCTTGACCCTTGATTAAACCCTTCAATCCTGGCCATCCATTGCTCCATTTTTCCTATAAATAGAGCCCATTCCTTCATAATCCAGATCCTGAAAACTTGCATGCACCTAAGCTATAGACATTTTAGAGAGCATTCTTAGCATAATCATCTAATATCTTATCATTTTGGTTAAAATACATCATTTTAGCATTAGTATTAGCTTTTTATTTCACATTTAGAGCTATACTACAATCTCAATCCTCCATAAGCATCCATAGTGCAAAAAGCTGTTGAGAGCTACACTATTTTGGAACTTGGAGAGGAGAGGAACAAGGGAGAAGAAGCTAAAGCCATGCTAAGAGGTAGTTGGAGATGCCTCATAATCTGTGTTTTGTTTATTAGATAAATTAGCATGTCTTTTGTGTCTCTTTTGGTATGCCTTCATAGTTTAGTTTTAGATTGATTAACACTAATGTTTTGTGTGTTTTTGTGTTCTTTGATCATAGACTAACCTTGTGCCATTTTGCAGGGCATCATTTGGTGAACCTGACGTGAATCCAAGCACCTAAAAAAACAATTTTTTTTAACCCAACTAACATGTTTGATTGTTGAAAGTACCACACAGGTCGCGCTTCGACGCTATTGAACACGTTTCAGCGCTACCGACAATTTTTCTTTTAGCGCTATTGTTTTTACAATAGCGCTATTGTAAAAGTTTCGGCACTGTTGAAATCTTTTTAGCGCTTCTGTTGTTATTCTAGCGCTATTGGAAACATTCTAGCGCTTCTGCCTTTCTATAACTTCTGTTCTTTCAGCGCTACTGTTTAAATTAGCGCTTCTGTTCAACGCAGACTAGCGCTATTGTATAAATTAGCGCTTCTGTAAAAACACAGATTAGCGCTATTGCGACAGAGTGTTGTCCAAATTGCCTTATAACCAAAAAATTGAGTATCTTAGGCTTGTGGAAGCCCCCCTTGAACACTGATTTTTACTAATTTGTTTTTGTTCATGCAGGTTAACAACTCACCATAAAAATCACAAATTTGTCATTTAGTGCTTAAAAAGAACTTGAAAAACACAAAAAAAAATTCATTGTTTTCTAGTTAGGACTCATCTTTCTATTGGTGCTTAAAATCAACACACAAAGTTCTTTTCTTGCATAAAACTACAAAACAAAATTTTTTTTCATTGTTTTCTAGTTAGGACTCATCTTTATTTTTGGTGTTTAAAATCAACCAAACAAAGTTCTTTTCTTGCATCAAATCTAAAAATCACAAGCCACACTTCAAATTTTGGTGCAGTTAAATACTTACAAACCACTTGTTTTGATTTTCTTTGCAAAAACGATTTTTACTTCAAAGCAAATGTGTTTTCCATTAAGTTGACCAGGATTTTCGAATTCTAGATTACAAAACACATTTCTTTTGAAGTTAAAAAGAACACCATGGCTGTTGGAGCAACATCTCCAAATAGTTAGATCACATTTGCAATAATGGATTAAAAAGAACAAGTGAATTTCATGTTTGGCACGCTTGTGCACAAAGGTCAGTCGGGTGGTCCTACTTCTAACACACACTATCCTCTCCCTTGGCTCTCATGGTCCTAGGTGCAAGAGAAAAGTGTTAGTAACACTCAAAATTTTATCTTTTTAAGAGAGGCCTGCTAAGGGATCGATACTCTTGGGAACGACCTCGAGCGGTAAATCCTTCGAGCCGCTATAGAAATCAGGTGAGAGCGAAAGCTGTAGCCTTGGGTATAGCTGTTCCTATAGTGTAACTGGCCGAAAGGACAAATGGGCCCCACCACCAGTTACAAGGCTCTTAAGTGAGTCACTGCAGAATGAACTTATGTCCAAAAACATCGAACATGACTAAACACCTTTAAGTAGTAGCCCACCTGTTCTATTGATTGAGGATATTTGAGATATAATTTAGTGCAAGAGCATAGATGGTTTTGCTCCCAAGATACTCACCATACATATTTCCTTGAGTAGAAACATAGCTTTTTGAAAAGTCACTTGTGGCTTGATAAAAGTGGTGACTCCCCCATCATAGGGATCATCTATTTGTTATGCTCATGCAAGACTTAGTATATCACATCCTTACCTGCCACGGCGGGATTCATAAGGTATGTAGTACCAAAGTTGAAGAAATATCAAGATGTGGGCTAAATTTATCACAACTGGCCATTTGACCTTAGGGATAAAGAGTGTTTGATGTGTATTCGTTTTACAGACCTAGTGCAAATTGAGCTGACTTCAGGCTTTGGAAATACACCTTAAAATACATCTAAAGGAAGGGTCAAAAACAAGTCCAAGGATTGGGTCAATCTAGACCCATACTCATTTGTGCCTTTTTAGGCAACATTCTTGTGTTTGTGTGCTTGCTTTGTTTTCTTGTCAAAGAAAAATCAAAAAAATAAAAATAAAAAAATCAATCCCACAAACACAGTATTCATCCAACATCTGTCAACACAACCAAAAATACCAAAAACAAAGTGCAAACAACACAGAGTCACAACTTTTTATGACCATTCTTCACATCTTGCGAAAGAAGAAGTGTCATCAGAATATCAACTTGAAAAGAAGACCATTGAGCTCCAAGGCTTTAATCAAAAGGAGGAAATTCTTCTATATCAATCGACAAATCTTTGTCTCCCATAGAGTCTTTCTACATCGCATGCGTCTATACCTTCAAGGTAAAACAAACGAGTTTGATTCAAAATCATTGAACCGCAGAGCTTTTATGCAATATAGAGCTCTGAGTTATCACAAAAATCAAGGAGGAAAGATTAATCCCAATTTCTTCCCAAACATCTGTATCACCTACAACACAGCTCAAGAAGTGCCACCAACGCCTGAAAGGGAAGAAGAAGAGTTTGTCCCATTTGTGACACAAAGTTTTTATTGAAAGTTGAAAAAACAAAACATCCAGCATCTTATTCATACTGATGCTCTGCAAAAAGGATTAGAAAATCTGTTTGATGGCAACACACACAAGAGCACAAGAAACAAACGTTAGTGTTAGCAACAAAAGATTATCCTAAACAGGCATATCAAGAGAGATATTAAGCATGAAATAGAAAGCATATAAACATAAAATGAAATAGCTAATCAAGATGCTCATAGTTGCTCCTCCCTTGTTCCTCTCCTCTCCAAGTCCCAAATGAGTGTAGCTCTCAGCAGCTTTTTGCACTATGGATGCTTATGGAGGATTGAGATTTAATACTAAGCTTCAAATATGAAATGAAAAGCTAAATACTATGCTAGAGTAGATAGTGATGCTATGAAAAAGCTTTATGCTAATGCCAGTATAACAACAATACTCTAAAATGCTTCTCTTTTTGCTTGAGGAGAAGGGTTCTATTTATAGAAGAAATGGGGAAATGAAGGGTTAAGATTGAATGGTTTAATCAAGGGCCAAGTTTGAAAGTTGGGGATCCATGTGCACAATTGGCACCAATAAAATGGTGACAAGTGTCAACATAGGATTGGGTTGAGAGAAGAGGTTGGAGGCATTAAAGGCCTGAAAAGACCTCATGGTTATCTAAAGGCTAAGGGTCAAGCCTAAATTAGGATTACCCACTGGATTAGGAGTTAATCCAAGGATAAACCTTTGTGCAAATGATTAAGAGATAATCATGGTCAAAGCATTAAATGCTTGATGAGACCTTTGTGGTTGGATAGAGGTTGAGTCAAACAAATGTTTTAACCATGTGGGAGGGTTGAATTAACCATTAATGGTTATTGGAGACTTTGGGGAATTAAGTGGTTGAAAGTTGGAAGCCTTTAGTAGTTATCAAAGACTTTGAGCCATTTAGTGGTTGAAGGTTGAAAGCCTTTAATGGTTATCAAAGACTTTGAGGGTTAATTTGTTGAACACACAAAGCATTAATTTCTTTTCAAAGACTTTGGAGTCTTTGAGAAGTGACTCCAATTTGCTTAGGAATGTGACAATATTTAAGGGATGGATTTAGGCTAATTAGGAAGGGTTTAGAAGAATCTAGAAGGGGTTTAGGCATACAAGTGGATTTTGTAGGAAAATGCAAGTGGGAGAAATTTTGGTATTTTCAATTAAAATAAAATCATTTATTTCAATTAAATGGTGTAATTTGCATTTGGATAAATATTCAAATAAATATTAATTTATTTAAATGAGAAAAATGAAGATAAAGCATTAAAATGCTTGAAGACTTTGAGGGAAACCATTAAAGGCTTGAAGACTTTAAGGAAAACCATTAAAGTCTTAAGAAGACTATAGAAGGAAGCCATCAAGTTTGAAGACTTTAAAGCCATCAAGTTTGACTACTTTAAGGGAAACCTTTAAAGGTTTCAAGTGGGTGAGGATAAATAGGATTTTAAATAAATAATTTATTTAAAATAGTTGTGCAACTTGCTTTTGTAGGAAAATACAAGTGGGTGGAGGATAAAGGTGATTTAAATAAATTATTTATTTAAAATAATTGTGCAACTTGTATTTGTAGGAAAATGCAAGTGGGTGGAGGATAAAGGTGATTTTAAATAAATGATTTATTTATTTAAATGTGAGAGGTGGGATTTTGGGGGTTTTAAATAAATATTAATTTATTTAAATGTGAGAGAAGATTTAATTAAATAAATATGATTTATTTATTTAATTAATGGTCTGAATTTGGTTAAGTGAATTAAATCAAATAAATTGAATAATTTATTTAATTAATAGGAGAATAGGGTTAAGATGAATTAATTAAATATTAATTTAATTAATTATTAATTGATGGTTAAATAATCAAATAAATACTAAGTATTCATTTAATTAAGTGGACAGATTTATGTGACTACATTTGCCCCTCTTTGAGACGGTGCGGTTTATCGCGTCGTTTCAAAGAAAGAAAAATAGGTGTGAAGAAATGCCCCATAAAATGTAAATTTAATGGGTGGTATGCCCCCTCGAGAGATGGGCCAAATTTTGTTTTGAAAAATCGGGCGATCTCTCGAAAAAGAATGCAAAGTGGAGGGGAGGTAGAATAGAAGAAATTAGAACTAATGATGAAAGAATGGGAGAAAATGGAGTGAATATGAAGAAACAACAAGCTAGTGGGTACCCTGAGGTCATGCAAGAGATACATAGCAGATGTAGTGTGGGGTTTGGATTGATGCTATACAATTGATCAAAATTGGTTGGACAATCTGGTGCAATCGGTTTAATTGCCCCGGTCAAGTCAAAGCGTGACAGTTGATGTCAGTTGGTCGCTTGAACATGATAAAGTCTGAGTAAGTGAATCAAAGTGACCTGATGGTGACTTAGACAATTGATGTAATTGTCCAATGAAGTCAAGGTATATGAAGCAAAATACTCGTTGAGACGTAGACAATTGATGTAATTGTCCGTTGGATTGTGTTTGATTGGTTGATCAATTGATAGTGTGTGCATGTGATAGATGGCTGTGGGGAATCATGGCAGCCCCGTTGAGACTAGGTCATTATGATAAATGCCTGATGTAGTCTAGGATTACCATAATCGATTACCTGTTGAGACCCGAAGATACTTGATCAGAGTATCTGTTGATAGTCTAGGTGTGTGGGAGTCGATGTATCTGTGTAGACAGAGTAACTGGCTTAATCTTGTGGATGAGTGAGGATGGGAAGTGATGAAGGGATTTAGGATGATGTTGATGATCAAGATAGGGAGGCTGAGGGGGGATTCGATGTTAGATAGAAGATATGGAGGACTAGGACCGAGTCCTATGGAAGAAGATGAGTAAAATAGAGTATGCATTATTATGACTACGTATGCATGATATGCAGCTATTATGAATGTATGGATGGATGGAATACAACGAAATGCAATATATATAGATGAGATGGAATGACGATCCATGGTGCTTTATTTTTCATCATTGAGCTTTAAAATGTTGTAAGAAAATACAAGCAACTTGACATAAAGATTCAAGATGACCAGAGTATTTCTTACATGGATTTTGATATAGCAAGTTAATACAAGCAACTTGATATAATGGATCAAGTTGACCTAAGTATTGCTTGCGGAACAGATAAGGATTATCTCCTTTCATGCATGACTTGGATCGTCCTCCTTGATCTTAGGCTGATCATATCCTGAGACAAGTTCATACCGTACTAAGAGATAAAAAACCTTTATCCAGTTTGGATGAGGTAGGAGGAACCAAAGGAAGAGCATTGCACCTGCAAACAAACAATATATACATAAAGAATAAAGAATAAGGATCCTTGGTAATGGCTCATGCTCATATGGTCGAGGTATACGCTGTAGTCAGCAAGCCGTAGTGATCTATGACTATATTTTTGCCTATGATCACATAGCTTAGTGAACTTCCCACGTAGACACCATTAGTACATGCTCCAGAACTTCATCGGAAATAATGCGCAAACGATATAAAACAATGCTGAAAGATCCCGATACAGATAAACAAATGAATTACTCACAAATCAACCAAGTATTTGACAGCCTAACAGAATTTTCTTGTCAAAGAAAACATCATCTTGTCTTTGTTTTGGTAAGGAAGGATGCATCCTTGTTTTAAAGACAGTTTTGGATTGTTGATGTGGATTGTGTGGTTGTTTGGTAAATGGTCATTGTGTGAGTAGTTTGTCGCAATGTTTGTTTTGGTATCTGCATGGATGAGTATGTACAAGGTGTTGCCATGTTTTTGTGTGATTTTTCAATGGTTTTGTCGATGTTTTTGGATTTTGAATTGTTTTGAATGTTTTTGGTATTTTTGCGAGATATTTTTGAATGTTTTTGGATTTTTGATGATTGCCTGAATGAAGAGCGTAATGAATCATATGAGACAATGTAGAATCCACTTCCTTCACGAGGGTAAGGGTATTGCCCCCAGTTTTAGACATGACTATGAAAAAGCGGGATGCAAGATGTATGGAGTACTATCATAATTGCAGAGGAATAACAAGCCATGGTTGATGGATGGATGGATGTATGTATGAAGTAGATGTGATCGCCACAAGTCTGAAAGATAATGGAGCCATAGCCTTTACGAGTGGCGCCTGTTTGCCAGGTTTTCACCATCGTACTTACCCAAGGTGCCACCGGAGTGGTTGTTCACCATTTGGATGCATGATTTTTCTTTACTTTTTTGAATGTTTTTGTATTTTCTTCAGGACATTTTTTGAATGTTTTTGGTATTTTTCTGATATGTAGGGGAGCCTGATGCTCTGTACACCTTAGGTATAAAATCTTTTGAGGTGCATGCTATTGATTGGATCTGCGAGCGGTTCTCCTTCTGAAGTAGCCAACTGATATGCCCCGGACCCGAATACAGCAGTGACAACATATGGGCCCAGCCAGTTTGATTCAAACTTGCCTTGATGTTCTCTATTTGGTTGGTTGCGAGGATTTTCTCGAAGAACAAGATCACCTACCTCAAATGTACGAGATCTAACTCGGTGATTGTAACTTCTACTCATGCGCTGCTGATAGGCTTTGAGGTGATTGTATGCAGCTTGTCGCTTCTCATCTAGTAACTCTAAGTCCTGAAGGCGTGAGACTCTGTATGCGTCATCATCAATGAGATTGTGCAAGGAAACCCTTAATGATGGTATCTCGACCTCAATAGGCAAGATAGCTTCTGCACCATAGACCAATGAATAAGGAGTTGCACCTGTAGGGGTTCGAATGCTAGTTCGATATGCCCATAATGCTGGATTCAATTGAACATGCCAATCACGACCGGCATCATTGACTGTCTTCTTTAGGATTCTTAATATGTTTTTATTGGATGCTTCGGCTTGACCATTGCCTTGTGGGTAATAGGGAGTGGAAAAGCGGTGTTGGATATGAAATTTATCACAAAGCTCACGGACATCCTGATTTTTGAAAGGAAGACCGTTATCTGTGACGATGGACATGGGTACACCATACCGGCAGATGATGTAATTGAGGATGAATGAGGCGATCTGCTTGCCGGTGACTTGGGTAAGTGGAGCAGCTTCGATCCACTTGGTGAAATATTCGGTGGCGGTAATAATGAATTTATGGCCATTGGATGAAGATGGATGGATTTTACCCACAAGATCAAGACCCCATTGACAAAAAGGCCATGGTGTTGTGATTGGTTGCAGTTCCTGGGCCGGTGCATGTATCAGGTCGCCATGAACTTGACATTTCTTGCATTTTTTGACAAAGTAGTAGGAATCCTTTTCCATAGATGGCCAATAATATCCAGCTCGCAGGAGTTTCTTGGCGAGTGATGGACCACTTGAATGAGTCCTGCAAATTCCTTCATGTACCTCTTCCAAAGCCTTTGTTATCTCACCTTGTTCCAGACATCGAAGGAGAGTACCATCAAGACCGCGTCGGTATAGGGTTTCGGCAATAATGGTATATCGAGCAGTTTGGCGAATGAAGGTTTTACGTTGGTTATTTGATTGGTTGAGAGGAAGGGTGTGATCACGTCAGGTTCACCAAATGATGCTCTGCAAAAAGGATTAGAAAATCTGTTTGATGGCAACACACACAAGAGCACAAGAAACAAACGTTAGTGTTAGCAACAAAAGATTATCCTAAACAGGCATATCAAGAGAGATATTAAGCATGAAATAGAAAGCATATAAACATAGAATGAAATAGCTAATCAAGATGCTCATAGTTGCTCCTCCCTTGTTCCTCTCCTCTCCAAGTCCCAAATGAGTGTAGCTCTCAGCTTTTAGCACTAGCCATGGATGCCATATGAAGATTCAAGATGGTTGAATATGATAAGCAAATACTATGCAAGAGTAGATAGTGATGCTATGAAAAAGCTCTATGCTAATGCCAGTATAACAACAATACTCTAAAATGCTTCTCCTTTTACTTGAGGAGAAAGGTTCTATTTATAGAAGAAATAGGGAAATGAAGGGTTAAGATTGAGTGGTTTAATCAAGGGCAAAGTTTGAAAGTTGGGGATCCATGTGCACAATTGACACCAATAAAATGGTGACAAGTGTCAACATAGGATTGGGTTGAGAGAAGAGGTTGGAGGCATTAAAGGCCTGAGAAGACCTCATGGTTATCTAGAAGGTAAGGGTCAAGTCTAAATTAGGATTACCCACTGGATTAAGAGTTAATCCAAGGATAAACCTTTGTGCAAATGTTTAAGAGATAATCATGGTCAAAGCATTAATGGCCTGATGAGACCTTTGGGTTGGGTAGAGGTTGAGTCAAAACAAATGTTTTAACCATGTGGGAGGGTTGAATTAACCATTAATGGTTATTGGAGACTTTGGGGATTAAGTGGTTGAAGGTTGAAAACCTTCAATGGTTATCAAAGACTTTGAGCCATTTAGTGGTTGAAGGTTGAAAGCCTTTAATGGTTATCAAAGACTTTGAGGGTTAATTTGTTGAACACACAAAGCATTAATTTCTTTTCAAAGACTTTGGAGTCTTTGAGAAGTGACTCCAATTTGCTTAGGAATGTGACAATATTTAAGGGATGGATTTAGGCTAATTAGGAAGGGTTTAGAAGAATCTAGAAGGGGTTTAGGCATACAAGTGGATTTTGTAGGAAAATGCAAGTGGGAGAAATTTTGGTATTTTCAATTAAAATAAAATCATTTATTTCAATTAAATGGTGTAATTTGCATTTGGATAAATATTCAAATAAATATTAATTTATTTAAATGAGAAAAATGAAGATAAAGCATTAAAATGCTTGAAGACTTTGAGGGAAACCATTAAAGGCTTGAAGACTTTAAGGAAAACCATTAAAGTCTTAAGAAGACTATAGAAGGAAGCCATCAAGTTTGAAGACTTTAAAGCCATCAAGTTTGACTACTTTAAGGGAAACCTTTAAAGGTTTCAAGTGGGTGAGGATAAATAGGATTTTAAATAAATAATTTATTTAAAATAGTTGTGCAACTTGCTTTTGTAGGAAAATACAAGTGGGTGGAGGATAAAGGTGATTTAAATAAATTATTTATTTAAAATAATTGTGCAACTTGCTTTTGTAGGAAAATACAAGTGGGTGGAGGATAAAGGTGATTTAAATAAATGATTTATTTATTTAAATGTGAGAGGTGGGATTTTGGGGGATTTAAATAAATATTAATTTATTTAAATGTGAGAGGTGGGATTTTGGGGGATTTAAATAAATATTAATTTATTTAAATGTGAGAGAAGATTTAATTAAACAAATATGATTTATTTATTTAATTAATGGTATGAATTTGGTTAAGTGAATTAAATCAAATAAATTGAATAATTTATTTAATTAATAGGAGAAGAGCGTTAAGATGAATTAATTAAATATTAATTTAATTAATTATTAATTGATGGTTAAATAATCAAATAAATACTAAGTATTCATTTAATTAAGTGGACAGATTTATGTGACTACATTTGCCCCTCTTTGAGACGGTGCAGTTTATCGCGTCGTTTCAAAGAAAGAAAAATAGGTGTGAAGAAATGCCCCATAAAATGTAAATTTAATGGGTGGTATGCCCCCTCGAGAGATGGGCCGAAATTTTTTGAAAAATCGGGCGATCTCTCGAAAAAGAATGAAAAGCGGAGGGGAGGTAGAATAGAAGAAATTAGAACTAATGATGAAAGAATGGGAGAAAATGGAGTGAATATGAAGAAACAACAAGCCAGCGAGTACCCTGAGGTCATGCAAGAGATACATAGCAGATGTAGTGTGGGGTTTTGATTGATGCTATACAATTGATCAAAATTGGTTGGACAATCTGGTGCAATCGGTTGAATTGCCCCGGTCAAGTCAAAGCGTGACAGTTGATGTCAGTTGGTCGCTTGGACATGATAAAGTCTGAGTAAGTGAATCAAAGTGACCTGATGGTGACTTAGACAATTGATGTAATTGCCCGATGAAGTCAAGGTATATGAAGCAAAATACTCGTTGAGACGTAGACAATTGATGTAATTGTCCGTTGGATTGTGTTTGATTGGTTGATCAATTGATAGTGTGTGCATGTGATAGATGGCTGTGGGGAATCATGGCAGCCCCGTTGAGACTAGGTCATTATGATAAATGCCTGATGTAGTCTAGGATTACCATAATCGATTACCTGTTGAGACCCGAAGATACTTGATCAGAGTATCTGTTGATAGTCTAGGTGTGTGGGAGTCGATGTATCTGTGTAGACAGAGTAACTGGCTTAATCTTGTGGATGAGTGAGGATGGGAAGTGATGAAGGGATTTAGGATGATGTTGATGATCAAGATAGGGAGGCTGAGGGGGGATTCGATGTTAGATAGAAGATATGGAGGACTAGGACCGAGTCCTATGGAAGAAGATGAGTAAAATAGAGTATGCATTATTATGACTACGTATGCATGATATGCAGCTATTATGAATGTATGGATGGATGGAATGCAACGAAATGCAATATATATAGATGAGATGGAATGACGATCCATGGTGCTTTATTTTTCATCATTGAGCTTTAAAATGTTGTAAGAAAATACAAGCAACTTGACATAAAGATTCAAGATGACCAGAGTATTTCTTACATGGATTTTGATATAGCAAGTTAATACAAGCAACTTGATATAATGGATCAAGTTGACCTAAGTATTGCTTGCGGAACAGATAAGGATTATCTCCTTTCATGCATGACTTGGATCGTCCTCCTTGATCTTAGGCTGATCATATCCTGAGACAAGTTCATACCGTACTAAGAGATAAAAAACCTTTATCCAGTTTGGATGAGGTAGGAGGAACCAAAGGAAGAGCATTGCACCTGCAAACAAACAATATATACATAAAGAATAAAGAATAAGGATCCTTGGTAATGGCTCATGCTCATATGGTCGAGGTATACGCTGTAGTCAGCAAGCCGTAGTGATCTATGATTGCATTTGGCATAAGATCACGTAGCCTAGTGAACTTCCCACGTAGACACCATTAGTACATGCCCCAGTACTTCATTGGAAATAATGCGCAAACGATACAAAACAATGCTGAAAGATCCCGATACAGATAAACAAATGAATTACTCACGAATCAACCAAGCATTTGATAGCTTAACATAATTTTCTTGTCAAAGAAAACGTCATCTTGTCTTTGTTTTGATAAGGAAGGATGCATCCTTGTTTAAGACAGTTTGGATTGTTGATGTTGATTGTGTTGGTCGAGTGATAAGTGGGCATTTGTGTGAGTATTTTGTCAATGTTTGTTTTGTATCTGATCGGATGAATATGTACAAGGTGTTGTCATGTTCTTGGGTGATTTTTGATGGTTTTTCTGATGTTTTTGGATTTTGTGAATCATTTTTGAATGTTTTTGGATTTTGTATTGTTTTTGAATGTTTTTGATATTTTCTGGGACATTTTTGAATGTTTTTGATATTTTTGATGATTGTTTGAATGAAGAACTTAATGAATCATAAGACAATGTAGAATCCACTTCCATCAATAGGTTAAAGGCATTGCCCCCAGTTTTAGACATGACTATGAAAAAGCAGGATGCAAGATGTATGGAGTACTATCATAATTGCAGAGGAATAACAAGCCATGGTTGATGGATGGATGGATGTATGTATGAAGTAGATGTGATCGCCACAAGTCTGAAAGATAATGGAGCCATAGCCTTTACGAGTGGCGCCTGTTTGCCAGGTTTTCACCATCGTTCTTACCCAAGGTGCCACCGGAGTGGTTGTTCACCGTTTGGATGCATGATTTTTCTTTACTTTTTTGAATGTTTTTATATTTTCTTCAGGACATTTTTCTGAATGTTTTTTGGTATTTTCTGATAGGCAGGGGAGCCTGATGCTCTGTACAGCTTATGTGTAAAACCGTTTGAGGTGCATGCTGTTGATTGGATCTGCGAGCGGTTCTCCGTCTGATGTAGCCAACTGATATGCCCCGGACCCAAATACAGCAGTGACAACATATGGGCCTAGCCAATTTGATTCAAACTTGCCTTGATGTTCTCTGTTTGGTTGGTTGCGAGGATTCTCTCGAAGAACAAGATCACCTACCTCAAATGTACGAGGTCTAACTCGGTGATTGTAGCTTCTACTCATGCGCTGCTGATAGGCTTTGAGATGGTTGTATGCAGCTTGTCGCTTCTCATCAAGTAGCTCGAAGTCCTGAAGGCGTGAGACTCTGTATGCGTCATCATCAATGAGATTGTGCAAGGAAACTCGTAATGATGGTATCTCAACCTCAATAGGTAAGATAGCTTCTGCACCATAGACCAATGAATAAGGAGTTGCACCTGTAGGGGTTCGAATGCTAGTTCGATATGCCCATAGCGCTGGATTCAATTGAACATGCCAATCACGACCGGCATCATTGACTGTCTTCTTTAGGATCCTCAATATGTTTTTATTGGATGCTTCGGCCTGACCATTGCCTTGTGGGTAATAGGGAGTGGAAAAGCGGTGTTGGATATGAAATTTTTCACAAAGCTCACGGACATCCTGATTTTTGAAAGGAAGACCGTTATCTGTGACGATGGACATGGGTACACCATACCGGCAGATGATGTAATTGAGGATGAATGAGGCGATCTGCTTGCCGGTGACTTGGGTAAGTGGAACAACTTCGATCCACTTGGTGAAATATTCGGTGGCGGTAATAATGAATTTATGGCCATTGGATGAAGATGGATGGATTTTACCCACAAGATCAAGACCCCATTGACAAAAAGGCCATGGTGTTGTGATTGGTTGCAGTTCTTGAGCTGGTGCATGTATTAGGTCGCCATGAACTTGACATTTTTTGCACTTCCTAACAAAGTAGTAGGAATCCTTTTCCATAGATGGCCAATAGTATCCAGCTCGCATGAGTTTCTTGGCTAGTGATGGACCACTTGAGTGAGTCCCGCAAATTCCTTCATGTACCTCTTCCAAAGCCTTTGTTATCTCACCTTGTTCTAGACACCGAAGGAGAGTACCATCAAGACTACGTCGGTATAGGGTTTCGGCAATAATGGTATATCGAGCAGTTTGGCGAATGAAGGTTTTACGTTGGTTATTTGATTGGTTGGGAGGAAGGGTGTGATCGCGGAGATAGGTGTAGAACTCACCGTACCATGGGGATTCAGAACCGACAAAGCAACATATCATTTCAGATTCGGGGATATCATAAGCGGGGATCCAAAGTTGTTCTACCAAGAACTCGTAGCGTGTTGAATTCTGTGGAAGATCTAGTAGAGATGCGATGGTAGCCATGGCGTCAGCAGCTCGATTCTGATCTCTTGGTATCTGCTCAAAAGTGATAGTAGTAAATGATGTCTTTAGACTGTCCACCATTTGCTTGTATGGCATGAGTTTATCATCTTTGGTCTGATATTCATTAGTTGCTTGTCGAATGACCAGTTGTGAGTCGCCATATACTTGTAGTTCTTGTAATTTCCATTGTACGGCTAACCTGAGTCCTGTGATCAAGGCCTCATACTCTGCTATGTTGTTTGTGCATGGAAATGTGAGCCTGTAAGACTTCGGGATGCTATCACCTTGAGGTGTGATAAACAGAATGCCTGCCCCCGAGCCGTGCCTAGTGTATGAACCATCAAAATATAGTTTCCATGGTTGTGCTTTTGTGATCATGAATATCTCTTCATCTGGAAAATTGGAAATGAGAGGATGATCGCCTATGAGTGGTGCATCGGCCAATTGATCTGCAATGACCTGAACTTTGATAGCTTTACGGTCCACATACTCGATGTCGAATTCACTTAGAATCATTACCCATTTAGCTAAGCGACCTGTCAATGCTGCTTTGTTAAGTAAATACTTGAGTGGATCAATCTTTGCAATGAGTTGCACCTTGTGTGTTAACAGATAGTGCCTCAGTTTAGTGGCTGCCAAGATTACTGCTAGGCAAGCTCGCTCAATAGGTGTGTAATTGAGTTCATAGCCCACAAGTGTGCGAGAGATGTAGTAAATAGCACACTCTTTTCCTTCTGCATTATGTTGTGCCAGTAGTACACCCAATGCTATACTTGTTGCTGAGATATAGAGCAATAATGGTCTACTTGGATCTGGTGGCATCAGCAATGGTGGATTCATGAGATAGTCTTTAAGCGCCTGAAATGCTTGCTGGCATCTGTCATCCCACTGAAAGCGGATGTTCTTGTGTAGCAGGTGTGTGAATGGGTGACACTTATCAGCCAATTGTGCAATGAATCTGCGGATAGATTGAAGCCGTCCTTGTAGTGTTCTTAGCTGACTGATATTCTTTGGAGGTGGCATGTCCATTATTGCCTTAACCTTTGCTGGATCGACCTCAATGCCTTTGCTTGAGACAATGTATCCTAGAAGCTTCCCGGAGGTCACTCCGAAGACACATTTCTTTGGGTTGAGTCGAACATGGTATTGTTCCAGTCTATCAAAGATTTTATCTAAGATGTGAAGATGTCCTTCTCTAGTAAGTGATTTTGCTAGTAAATCATCCACATAATCTTCCATTATAGTATGCATCATGTCATGGAAGATGGTGGTCATTGCTCTTTGATAGGTCGCTCCTGCATTCTTTAGACCAAAAGGCATTACATTCCAGTAGTATGTGCCCCATGGACATGTGAAGGTTGTCTTATGTTGGTCCTCTGGTGCGATCTTTATTTGATTGTATCCCGAAAAGCCATCCATGAGTGAAAGCATGGCATGTCCTGCTGTCAAATCTACTATGATGTCGATATTTGGTAGAGGGAAGTCATCCTTAGGACATGCCTTATTCAGATCTCTGAAGTCTGTACAAATGCGGATGCCCCCTTTTGGTTTGCCAACTGGTACAATGTTGGAGATCCATTCTGCATAATCAATTGGTCTAATGAAACCAACATCCAGGAGTTTCTTGAGTTCTGTTTTGACTAGCACGGCAATCTGAGGATGCATCTTACGAAGCTTCTGCTTGACAGGTTTGGCTCCTTTTGCTACTGTGAGATGATGCATGACTAAATCAGGATCAAGCCCAGGCATGTCTGCATATGACCATGCAAAGTTGATCTGACGCTGTTGGAAGAACTCTATAAATTGAGGTTGTTCCTCTGGAGTGAGAAGAGATGCCAGATGTATGATATGAGGGTTTTCAGGAGTCCCCACATTGTATTCTTTAGTCTCCTCAATGAGAATCGTCGATCGTTCCTGTTGTGTACTAGTAGGGAGAATGTCAAACCCTTCATCCTCAAGTGCCTCAGAGAGGTTTTCACCGTTGGATACGCTCTTTCTTTTTACTTTTGTTGGATCAAACAGTGCCACAGTGTGGTTTTCACTAGAAGATCCATGTTTTAATGTTATATTTTTGCAGCTGAAGGGTTTGGCATCCGCCCCGAAGTATGTTGCGCTATTAAGTTCAATGGCGAATCCAACTTTGTGATCCCCGCTTGGTAGATTATCCCTTAATTCCAAAAAGTCAATGATAGCCTCATCGTTTTGGAAGAGGTCAAGACATGGGGGATTTGGTTGGTTCCATTCGATGAGTTCAGGGTGGATAATGGGCATTACTTCATCGATTAAGTTAAGTGCGGGAGATGTATCAGTGAGGGTTAAGACAGTGTGGCGAAGGTCGTTGATGGTACTCTCCCTGTCAGAATCCGGCATAGGATGAGACGTAGGGTCTGTGGAAGATGTTTCCAGCTCAGGTACCCAAGTGGTCTTTATCTGTGCTTCTCCGTAAACAGGGATGTCTTTGCGGGGTGGAGGTGGTGATGTGTCTTCCTCATCTGAAGTGTTAAGTTGCACTGAATCGAATTCCCACTCATGTGAGTCGGTCTCTGAATCACTCTCCAGCATCCGATTGCTATACCATACTGGGATGTCTTTGGAGTTAAACACGGCAGGTGTGATTGGTTTATGTATCCTTGTAGTGATCGGTGCTGCAGGAATTGTGATGGGGTTTAATGGATTTGTCACTGGAAGTATCGGTAATGGTGACTCAGTGGCTTCTGCTGGAACTACTGGTGCCATAGATGCTGCTGCGGGTTCCAATATAGTTGCTGCTACAAATGGTGTTGCTGATAGGATTACTGGTTCGTTTGATGGGATGAGTGACATTGGTGATGGTGGAGTTGTGAGCCTTGAGGGGGTAGTGGGGATAGTGCTTGATGGTGCTTTGATTATGAAAGGTATCCTCTTTGCAGTAGGTGGGCAAAATGGTTTGCTGGGTTTTCCTTTGAATCTGAGTTTAGGAAGGATCTCTTTTTCAAAGCCAAGGCCTGTATTACCTTTGGGCTTGAATTCTGGTAGTAGAGGTTCGTGTCGTCCTTGTTTGCAGTATCCCAAAGCACTCTGACCATCATATCCCATTCTTTGCATAATGAGGAGGCCTTTGCCATATTGTTCCGTAGGAAGTGTAACTTGCGGTTTGTCAGTGGTGATGGGATCTTTATAGATCCAGTCCGCCAGGTCCTCATCTTGTGTCTCTTCCTCTTGACTCTTTCCAAGAATGAAAGGCGTTAAGGCACATGGAGGCGTGATTAGTGGTTGCTGGAGCAACTGCTGTGGTTTACCATGTGTTCTAGGAGAAGTGGGCATTTGTCCCACACAAAAGAGCTGACTCAAGTTGTATTCTCCAGGACCTTCCTCTGCTACTTTCATCTTTAGCTTTTCTTGCTTGGGTATAGGAGTGTTTGAACTGGCAAGAGAGGCGGGATTTACATATGATGTGGAGGAAATGGCTTCTCTATTATTAGGAACGGTAATCTCTGGTTGATGGCTGATATTATGGCAAAATGCAAAGGGATTTGCATCTCCCAGGATTGTGATCTCGACCCCGTTATGTGGGAACTTGATACATTGATGGTAGGTAGATGGAACAGCTTGCATGGCATGTATCCAAGGTCTCCCTAATAATAGATTATATGGCAGAGGAAGGTCCAGAACCTGACAAATGATATGCTTTACCACAGGGCCCACTCGGATTGGTAGTACCACAGCTCCTTTGGATGAACGCTCTGCATCATCATAGGCTTTGATGGTGATCTTCTTACGAGGATCCACTGATTCTAGTGCATATCCCAATGCTGTGACCAACTGAAGTGTGCAAATGTTTAGGCCTGCTCCATTATCGATCAAGACTCGCTTGATCCTGTGTTGGTTGACAAAGCCTTCAATGTGGAGTGAGGCGTTATGAGGTTGTTGGAAAGAAGAGTTGTCGCTTTCAGAAAAAGTGAGACAAGGTGATGACTTTAGATTTCCAACCATGGCTTGAAATTGGTCTGTATTCAAGTTTGCAGGGACTGACGCCTCTTGGAGTGCTTGATCCAAGATTGTTTTATGAGAGGGTGACAGACGCAAAAGCTCCAAAATGGATATAAGTGCAGGGGTTTTGTCTAATTGTTCCACAAGATTGTACTGCTTTGGGATGGAGGTGGTGCCTTGTGGAGCTGCCTTGATGGTAACTTTGCCGCGACGCGTAACAACATTGCAATTTGAGGTGGGATTTTTGAAGGTGATAGTTGCAATTTGTTCACTGGCATCATATAGGTGATTGACAGTGTAATTATACGCAGCTTGCGTATAATCAGTGGTATCAGGACCTCGTCTGGAAGTGGAAGGACCCCTTTGATCTTGTGATGGAAGTGGATTCTTGAACATCTGATGATCATTATTGGTTGTTTTTGGGTCATGTCCTTCAATTTCAATTTCTCCTCGGTCAATAAGATCCTGAATGAGATCTTTCAATCGATGACAATTACTTGTCTTATGTCCTCTTCCTTGATGGAACTCACAATGTTCAGTATCTCTCCACCATGCTGGTTTGACTTGAGGCTCATAATTTGATAACTTAGGTAAAGTGATCAAATTCTGAGAAATGAGTTGTCGCATCACTGTTTCAATGGGTTCCCCTAAGGGAGTGTATGTGCGTTTTTGTTTTTGTGGACGAGGTCTTGGTTCATCATGAGATGTGATGCGACCTTGATTAAGAGGAACATTTGTGTTATTTTGAGGTGGAGGATTTTGTCCTGCAAACCGAACCATAGGTTGTGCATTTTGGACAGTCCGAGCATCCACAACCCCATCGTTGACGATATTTTTATTCTTGTTCCAGAAGTTTGGTTTATCACTATTGAATCGCGGGCGAGGACCATCTTTTGGTTCATTAAAGATTTTGATGAGTCCTTTCTTGATGAGTGCCCTTTCACATTTTATACCCTTGGTGATCATATCGTTAAAGGAGTCTGTGTCTTTGACATCCAGGTGAAATTCCATTTCTTCATTTAAGTTGGAAATGAAAATTTCCACTAGTTCTCGTTCAGGTAACTGAAGAGAACGTCTGCTAGACATTTGGCGCCATCGTTGTAGGAATACTGAGAATAGTTCACCTGGTTTTTGTTTGGTATTGCACAAATCAGCCATGGTGATGTCGCATTCAATATTATAAGAGTAATGAGATAGGAACTTCTGGATGAGTTCCTCAAATGTTCTAATGCCACCTGGTAGTCGGGAAAACCATGATGTGGTTGTTCCTCCCAAGCTTTGGGGAAAAAGGTGCATTAGGTATGTGTCCTCACAAGCTACTTCAAGACAAGCAGAATGAAATTCTCGGACATGATCACGGGGATCCCCCTTTCCTCTATATTTTTCAAATTTGGGTGTTTCAAACCCGCGTGGAAAGGGTGGCATATAAAGATTCCTATCAAACGGATAGGGACAGATGTCGTTAAGTGAGAATTGATTGGTCTTAACACCACTATGAAGTTGTTGGGCGAGATTCTCGACTTGTTGCCGCAACATCTCCATTTTATTTGGAGGAGGAGGTGGTGGGTTACCTCGAGGAATGTTATATCTGATGTGATCTCTACCTCTTTCCTCCTCATGGCGACTTTGTCTTTCTGATGCATGTCTTATTTGGGCAAGATCAAAGTCTGAGGGGAGTTTGGCTCCTTCTTGAGCGAGTCTTAAAAAGTGAGCATCTGCATTGCTCCTTAATATTTCATCAAATAATCTGTTAAAATGAGGGTTATGCTGAACCCTTTCGATTGTTGAAGGAGTGGGACTACTTGGGTTTTCATCATTTACATTTCCTCCAAGTGCTTCTTGAAATTCATTGAGGTTGTCCTCTTCTTCCTCAATTTCTATTTCTCGTTGCCTTGATCGCGATCGGGTTTGAGCCATTTTGTTTGCAAGGTTGTGTTGAAGTTGATTGAAGATGATGATGAGTTGGTGATGAAATGAAAGATCGATGGTTGGTGATTTGTGTTGTATGTAGATCTCTAGCACTCTAAGGTAGATGTAACCGAAATTCTTTCTTTGAATTGCTTGTTTGTTTTGAGGAGTTTGGATGTGATAAGGTGTAGAGAAATCTGAGATGTGTTACAGACTTTGACTACCTAGTAATGAGAGGATTCACTCATGAACTAGTTTTAACCTGCGTAGATGTGTCTCTTAGGATGAGCTTATCCTAGATGTAGAAACAATCTAAAAGTGATGTGATGTGTTTGATTTCAAGCAATATCTAAAAGAGAACTTGGGACAAGAACCTCTTAATGTTTTGAGAGTTTTGGGATGAATTGATGATGGACTAATGATGTATGAATGAGATGATGGATGTTTTGTTTTCAACTTCAATAAAAACTTTGTGTTACAAATGGAACAAACTCTACTTCTTCCCTTTCAGGCGTTGGTGGCACTTCTCGAGCTGTGTTGTAGGTGATACAGATGTTTGGGAAGAAGTTGGGATTAATCTTTCCTCCTTGATTTTTGTGATAACTCAGAGCTCTATATTGCATAAAAGCTCTGTGGTTTAATGATTCGGAATCAAACTCGTTTGTTTTACCTTGAAGATAGAGACGCATGCGATGTAGAAAGACTCTATGTGAGACAAAGATTTGTCTATTGAGATAGAAGAATTTCCTCCTTTTGATCAAAGCCTTTGAGCTTAATGGTCTTCTTTTCAAGGTAATATTCTGATGACACTTCTTCTTTCGCAAGATGTGAAGAATGGTCATAAAATTTGTCTCTTTGTTGTTTTGCACTTTGTTTTTGGTACTTTTGGTTGTTTTTGAGAAATGTTGGATGAATACTTTGTTTTTGGGATTGATTTTCTGATTTTTCTTTGACAAGAAAACAAAGCAAGCACACAAACACAAGAATGTTGCCTAAAAGGCACAAATGAGTATGGGTCTAGATCAACCCAATCCTTGGACTTGTATATGACCCTTCCTTTAGATGTATTTTAAGGAGTATTTCCAAAGCCTGAAGTCGGCTCAATTCGCACTAGGTCTGTAAAACGAACACACTTCAAACACTTTTTATCCCTAAGGTCAAATGGCCAGTTGTGATAAATTTAGCCCACATCTTGATATTTCTTCGACTTTGGTACTACATACCTTATGAATCCCGCCGTGGCAGGTAAGGATGTGATATACTAAGTCTTGCATGAGCATAACAAATAGATGATCCCTATGATGGGGGAGTCACCACTTTTATCAAGCCACAAGTGACTTTTCAAAAAGCTATATTTCTACTCAAGGAAATATGTATGGTGAGTATCTTGGGAGCAAAACCATCTATGCTCTTGCACTAAATTATATCTCAAATATCCTCAATCAATAGAACGGGTGGGCTACTACTTAAAGGTGTTTAGTCATGTTCGATGGCTTTGGACATAAGTTCATTCTGCAGTGACTCACTTAAGAGCCTTGTAACTGGTGGTGGGGCCCATTTGTCCTTTCGGCCAGTTACACTGTAGGAACAGCTATACCCAAGGCTACAACTTTCGCTCTCACCTGATTTCTATAGCGGCTCGAAGGATTTACCGCTCGAGGTCGTTCCCAAGAGTATCGATCCCTTGGCAGGCCTCTCTTAAAAAGATAAAATTTTGAGTGTTACTAACACTTTTCTCTTGCACCTAAGACCACGAAAGCCAAGGGAGAGGATAGTGTGTGTTAGAAGTAGGACCACTCGACCAACTCTTTGCACAAGTGTGCCAAGCACGAAAAACACTTGTTCTTTTTAATCTATCATTGCAATGTGATCTAACTATTTGGAGATGTTGCTCCAACAGTCATGGTGTTCTTTTTAACTTCAAAGGCAATTGTTTGAGTAAACTAGAATTTGAAAATCCTGGTCAACTTAATGAAAAACACGTTTGCATGAAGTAAAATTGCTTTGAAAATGAGACAAGTTGATTGTGAATTTTATTTGCACCAAAAATGGAAGTGTGGATTGTGAGTTTTATCTTGATGCAAGAAATAAAATTTGCCTTGTTGATTTTAAGCACCAAAACGAAGTTTGTTTCCTAACTTGCAAAAAAAAAATAAAGTTGTTTTTGTATAAGTTTGTGGTTCTTTTTACCTTTGAACAATGAAATTCTTTTTAAGAGCCCCAAACAAATGTGTGATTCTTTTTTAAAAGCCCAAACTTGAAATGTGAAGTTAATTTTAAACCGAAATAAAAAGTGAATTCATTTTTAAAACCAACTTCAAAAACAAGTTAGTAAAAAATATAAATCTACTCTTTAATCTAATTTAAATCTGCACAAAAGAGAAAAATAGTTAGTAAAATCCGCCTATTTGGTGGGCTTCTACAAGCCTAAATTTATTTATTTTTTTTTGGTTTTTTTTTTTTTTTTTTTTGGTTACAAAGTGATTTGTACAACGTTTTGTTACAATAGCGCTAGTCTGCGTTTGAACAGAGGCACTATTTAACACAAACGTATTAAAAGAAAGGGAAAGACAGAGAAGGGAAAAGCACTGAAACAGGGGGAATAGCGCCAAAATAATGCCAAACGCACCAAAACAGTGTCAAAAGTGCAACCTGTGTGACATTTTCAACATTCAAACATGTTATTGGTTAAAAAAAAAAAAATTCATCTTTTTGGTGTTTGGATTCACATCGGGTTCACCAAATGATGCTCTGCAAAAAGGATTAGAAAATCTGTTTGATGGCAACACACACAAGAGCACAAGAAACAAACGTTAGTGTTAGCAACAAAAGATTATCCTAAACAGGCATATCAAGAGAGATATTAAGCATGAAATAGAAAGCATATAAACATAAAATGAAATAGCTAATCAAGATGCTCATAGTTGCTCCTCCCTTGTTCCTCTCCTCTCCAAGTCCCAAATGAGTGTAGCTCTCAGCAGCTTTTTGCACTATGGATGCTTATGGAGGATTGAGATTTAATACTAAGCTTCAAATATGAAATGAAAAGCTAAATACTATGCTAGAGTAGATAGTGATGCTATGAAAAAGCTTTATGCTAATGCCAGTATAACAACAATACTCTAAAATGCTTCTCTTTTTGCTTGAGGAGAAGGGTTCTATTTATAGAAGAAATGGGGAAATGAAGGGTTAAGATTGAATGGTTTAATCAAGGGCCAAGTTTGAAAGTTGGGGATCCATGTGCACAATTGGCACCAATAAAATGGTGACAAGTGTCAACATAGGATTGGGTTGAGAGAAGAGGTTGGAGGCATTAAAGGCCTGAAAAGACCTCATGGTTATCTAAAGGCTAAGGGTCAAGCCTAAATTAGGATTACCCACTGGATTAGGAGTTAATCCAAGGATAAACCTTTGTGCAAATGATTAAGAGATAATCATGGTCAAAGCATTAAATGCTTGATGAGACCTTTGTGGTTGGATAGAGGTTGAGTCAAACAAATGTTTTAACCATGTGGGAGGGTTGAATTAACCATTAATGGTTATTGGAGACTTTGGGGAATTAAGTGGTTGAAAGTTGGAAGCCTTTAATAGTTATCAAAGACTTTGAGCCATTTAGTGGTTGAAGGTTGAAAGCCTTTAATGGTTATCAAAGACTTTGAGGGTTAATTTGTTGAACACACAAAGCATTAATTTCTTTTCAAAGACTTTGGAGTCTTTGAGAAGTGACTCCAATTTGCTTAGGAATGTGACAATATTTAAGGGATGGATTTAGGCTAATTAGGAAGGGTTTAGAAGAATCTAGAAGGGGTTTAGGCATACAAGTGGATTTTGTAGGAAAATGCAAGTGGGAGAAATTTTGGTATTTTCAATTAAAATAAAATCATTTATTTCAATTAAATGGTGTAATTTGCATTTGGATAAATATTCAAATAAATATTAATTTATTTAAATGAGAAAAATGAAGATAAAGCATTAAAATGCTTGAAGACTTTGAGGGAAACCATTAAAGGCTTGAAGACTTTAAGGAAAACCATTAAAGTCTTAAGAAGACTATAGAAGGAAGCCATCAAGTTTGAAGACTTTAAAGCCATCAAGTTTGACTACTTTAAGGGAAACCTTTAAAGGTTTCAAGTGGGTGAGGATAAATAGGATTTTAAATAAATAATTTATTTAAAATAGTTGTGCAACTTGCTTTTGTAGGAAAATACAAGTGGGTGGAGGATAAAGGTGATTTAAATAAATTATTTATTTAAAATAATTGTGCAACTTGTATTTGTAGGAAAATGCAAGTGGGTGGAGGATAAAGGTGATTTTAAATAAATGATTTATTTATTTAAATGTGAGAGGTGGGATTTTGGGGGTTTTAAATAAATATTAATTTATTTAAATGTGAGAGAAGATTTAATTAAATAAATATGATTTATTTATTTAATTAATGGTCTGAATTTGGTTAAGTGAATTAAATCAAATAAATTGAATAATTTATTTAATTAATAGGAGAATAGGGTTAAGATGAATTAATTAAATATTAATTTAATTAATTATTAATTGATGGTTAAATAATCAAATAAATACTAAGTATTCATTTAATTAAGTGGACAGATTTATGTGACTACACATACATCATCACTTCATCATCAATCCATCCCAAAACTCTCAAAACATTAAGAGGTTCTTGTCCCAAGTTCTCTTTTAGATATTGCTTGAAATCAAACACATCACATCACTTTTTAGATTGTTTCTACATCTAGGATAAGCTCATCCTAAGAGACACATCTACGCAGGTTAAAACTAGTTCATGAGTGAATCCTCTCATTACTAGGTAGTCAAAATCTGTAACACATCTCAGATTTCTCTACACCTTATCACATCAAAACTTATCAAACAAACAAGCAATTCAAAGAAGGAATTTTGGTTACATCCACCTTAAAAGTGCTAGAGATCCATGTGCAACACAATTCACCAACCATCAACCTTTCATTTCATCACCAACTCATCATCATCTTCAATCAACTTCAACACAAACTTGCAAACAAAATGGCTCAAACCCGATCACGGTCAAGGCAACGAGAACTAGAAATTGAGGAAGAAGAAGACGAAAATCTCAATGAATTTCAAGAAGCACTTGGAGGAAATATAAATGATGAACACCCAAGTACTCCCACTCCTTCAACAATCGAAAGGGTTCAGCATAACCCTCACTTTAACAGATTGTTTGATGAAATACTCAGGAGCAATGCGGATGCTCACTTTTTAAAACTCACTCAAGAAGGAGCCAAACTCCCCTCTGACTTTGATCTTGCCCAATTAAGACAAACATCAGAAAGACAAAGTCACCATGAGGAGGAAAGAGGTAGAAATCACATCAGATATAACATTCCTCGAGGTAACCCACCACCTCCTCCAAATGAAATGGAGATGTTGCGGCAACAAGTCGAGAATCTCGCCCAACAACTTCATAGTGGTGTTAAGACCAATCAATTCTCACTTAACGACATCTGTCCCTATCTGTTTGATAGGAATCTTTATATGCCACCTTTTCCATGCGGGTTCGAAACACCAAAATTTGAAAAATATAGAGGAAAGGGAGATCCCCATGATCATGTCCGAGAATTTCATTCTGCTTGCCTTGAAGTGGCATATGAAGACACATACCTAATGCGCTTTTTTCCCCAAAGCTTGGGAGGAACAACCACATCATGGTTTTCCCGACTACCAGGTGGCATTAGAACATTTGAGGAACTCATCCAGAAGTTCCTATCTCATTACTCTTATAATATTGAACGCGACATCACCATGGCTGATCTATGCAACACCAAACAAAAACCAGGTGAATTATTCTCAGTATTCCTGCAACGATGGCGCCAAATGTCTAGCAGACATTCTCTTCAGTTACCTGAATGAGAACTAGTGAAAATTTTCATTTCCAACTTAAACGAAGAAATGGAATTTCACCTGGATGTCAAAGACACAGATTCTTTTAACGATAAGATCACCAAAGGTATAAAATGTGAAAGGGCACTCATCAAGAAACGACTCATCAAAATCTTTAATGAACCAAAAGATGGTCCTCGCCCGCGCTTCAATAGTGATAAACCGAACTTCTGGAACAAGAATAAGAATATCGTCAACGATGGGGTTGTGGATGCTCGAACTATCCAAAATGCACAACCTGTGGTTCGGTTTGCAGGACAAAATCCTCCACCTCAGAATAACACAAATGTTCCTCGTAATCAAGGTCGCATCACATCTCATGATGAACCAAGACCTCGTCCACAAAAACAAAAACGCACATACACTCCCTTAGGGGAACCCATTGAAACAGTGTTGCGACAACTCATTTTTTAGAATTTGATCACTCTACCTAAGCTATCAAACTATGAGCCTCAGGTCAAACCGGCATGGTGGAGAGATACTGAACATTGTGAGTTCCATCAAGGAAGAGGACACAAGACAAGTAATTGTCACCGATTGAAAGATCTCATTCAGGATCTTATTGACCGAGGAGAAATTGAAATTGAAGGACATGATCCAAAAACAACCAATAATGATCATCAGATGTTCAAGAATCCACTTCCATCACAAGATCAAAGGGGTCCTTCCACTTCCTAGCGAGGCACTGATACCACTGATTATACACAGGCTGCGTATAACTACACTGTAAATCATCTGTATGATGCCAGTGAACAAATTGCAACCATAACCTTCAAAAATCCCATCTCAAATTGCAATGTTGTTACACGTCGTGGCAAGGTCACCATAAAGGCAGCTCCACAAGGCACCACCTCCATCCCAAAGCAGTACAATCTTGTGGAACAATTAGACAAAACTCCTGCGCTTATATCCATTTTAGAGCTTTTGCGCCTATCACCATCTCATAAAACTATCTTGGATCAAGCACTCCAAGAAGCGTCAGTCCCCGCAAATCTAAATATGGACCAATTTCAAGCCATGGTTGGAAATCTAAAGTCATCACCTTGTCTCACTTTTTCTGAAAGTGACAACTCTTCCTTCCAGCAACCTCATAATGCCTCACTCCACATTGAAGGCTTTATCAATCAACATAGGATCAAGCGAGTCTTGATCGATAATGGAGCAGGCCTAAACATTTGCACACTACAGTTGGTCACAACATTGGGATATGCAATAGAATCAGTGGATCCTCGCAAGAAGATCACCATCAAGGCCTATGATGATGCAGAGCATTCATCCAAAGGAGTTGTGGTACTACCAATCCGAGTGGGCCCTGTGGTAAAGCACATCATCTGTCAGGTTCTGGACCTTCCTCTGCCATATAATCTATTATTAGGGAGACCTTGGATACATGCCATGCAAGCTATTCCATCTACCTACCATCAATGTATCAAGTTCCCACATAATGGTGCAGAGATCACAATCCTGGGCGATGCAAATCCCTTTGCATTTTGCCATAATATCAACCATCAACCAGAGATTACTGTTCCTAATAATAGGGAATCCATTTCCTCCATGTCATATGTAAGTCCCGCCTCTCTTGCTAGTTCTAACACCCCTATACCCAAGCAAGAAAAGCTGAAGATGAAAGTAGTAGAGGAAGGTCCTGGAGAATACAACTTGAGTCAGCTCTTTTGTGTGGGACAAATGCCCACTTCTCCTAGAACACATGGTAAACCACAACAGTTACTCCAGCAACCACTAATCACGCCTGCATGTGCCCTGACGCCTTTCATCCTTGGAAAGAGTCAAGAGGAAGAGGCACAAGATGAGGACCTAGCAGAATGGATCTATAAAGATCCCATCACCACTGACATACCGCAAGTTACACTTCCTATGGACCAGTATGGCAAAGGCCTCCTCATTATGCAAAGAATGGGGTATGATGGTCAGAGTGCTTTGGGATATTGCAAACAAGGACGACATGAACCTCTGCTGCTGGAATTCAAGCCCAAAGGAAATACAGGCCTCGACTTTGAAAAAGAGATCTTCCCTAAATTAAAATTCAAAGGGAAACCCAACAAACCCTTTTGTCAGCCTACGGCCAAAAGGCAACCTTTCATAATCAAAGTAGCATCAAGCACCATCCCCACTGCCCCATCGAGGCTCACAACTCAACCATCTACAATACCAATCATCCCACCAAATGAACCAGTAATCCCATCAATAACACCAATAGCAACAGCAACTATATCAGAACCCGCAGCAGCATCTATGGCACCAGTAGTTCTAGCAGAAACCACTGAGTCAATACTACCAATGCTTCCCGTATCAGATTCTTTAATCTCCATCAACCACCCTGCAACACCGATCATTACAAAGGTACGTCAACCAATTACATCTACAGTATTTAACTCAAAGGACATCCCAGTATGGTATAGTAATCGGATGCTAGAAAGTGATTCAGAGACCGACTCACATGAGTGGGAATTTGATTCAGTACAGCTTAACACTTCAGATGAGGAAGACACATCACCACCTCCACCACGTAAAGACATCCCTGTTTACAGAGAAGCACAGATAAAGACCACTTGGGTTCCTAAACTGGAAACATCTTCCACAGACCCTACGTCTCATCCTACGCCTGATTCTGACAAGGAGAGTACCATTAACGACCTTCACCATAACGTCTTAACCCTCACTGATACATCTAATGCACTTAACCTAATTGATGAAGTAATGCCCATTATCCACCCTGAACTCATCGAATGGAACCAATCAAATCCCCCATGTCTTGACCTCTTTCAGAACGATGAGGCTATCATTGACTTTTTGGAATTAAGGGATAACCTACCAAGCGGGGATCACAAAGCTGGATTTGCCATTGAACTTAATAGCGCAACATACTTCGGGGCGGATGCCAAACCTTTCAGCTGCAAAAACATAACAATAAAACATGGATCTTCCAGTGAAAACCACACTGTGGCGTTGTTTGATCTGACAAAAGTAAAAAGAAAGAGCGTATCCAATGGTGAAAACCTCTCTGAGGTGCTTGAGGATGAAGGGTTTGACATTCTCTCTGCTAGTACACAACAGGAACGATCCACGATTCTTATCGAGGAAACCAATGAATACAATGTGGGGACTCTTGAAAATCCTCATATTATACATCTGGCATCTCTTCTCACTCCAGAGGAACAGCCTAAATTTATAGAGTTCTTTCAACAACGTCAGATCAACTTTGCATGGTCATATGCGGACATGCCTGGGCTTGATCCTGATTTAGTCATGCATCACCCACCGTAGCAGAAGGAGCCAAACCTGTCAAGCAGAAGCTTCGTAAGATGCATCCACAGATTGCAGTGCTAGTCAAAACAGAACTCAAGAAACTCCTGGATGTTGGTTTCATTAGACCAATTGATTATGCAGAATGGATCTCCAACATCGTGCCAGTTGGCAAACCAAAAGGGGGCATCCGCATTTGTACTGACTTCAGAGATCTGAATAAAGCATGTCCTAAGGATGACTTCCCCTTACCAAATATCGACATCATAGTGGATCTAACAGCGGGACATGCCATGCTTTCACTCATGGATGGCTTTTCAGGATACAATCAGATAAAGATCGCACCAGAAGATCAACATAAGACAGCCTTCACATGTCCATGGGGCACATATTGCTGGAATGTAATGCCTTTTGGTCCAAAGAATGCAGGAGCGACCTATCAAAGAGCAATGACTACCATCTTCCATGACATGATGCATACCATGATGGAAGATTATGTTGATGACTTACTAGCAAAATCACTCACTAGAGAAGGACATCTCCACATCTTAGATAAAATCTTTGATAGACTGGAACAATACCATGTTCGACTCAACCCAAAGAAATGTGTCTTTGGAGTAACCTTCGGGAAGCTTCTAGGATACATTGTTTCAAGCAAAGGCATTGAGGTCGATCCAGCAAAGGTAAAAGCTATCATGGACATGCCACCTCCAAAGAATATTAGTCAGCTAAGGACATTACAAGGACAACTTCAATCCATCCGAAGATTCATTGCATAATTGGCTGATAAGTGTCACCCATTTACACATCTGCTACACAAGAACATCCACTTTCAGTGGGATGCCAGATGCCAGCAAGCATTTCAGGCACTTAAAGACTATCTCATGAATCCACCATTGTTGATGCCACCAGATCCAAGTAGACCGTTGTTACTTTATATCTCAGCGACAAGTACAGCATTAGGTGTACTACTGGCACAACATAATACAGAAGGAAAAGAGTGTGCTGTATACTACATCTCTCGCACACTGGTTGGCTATGAACTCAATTACACACCTATTGAGCAAGCTTGCCTAGCAGTAATCTTAGCAGCCACTAAATTGCGGCACTATCTGTTGACGCACAAGGTACAACTCATCGCAAAGATTGATCCACTCAAGTATTTACTCAGCAAAGCAGCATTGATAGGCCGCTTGGCCAAATGGGTGATGATTCTAAGTGAATTTGACATCGAGTATGTAGACCGTAAAGCTATCAAAGGTCAGGTTATTGCAGATCAGTTGGCCGATGCACCACTCATAGGCGATCATCCTCTCATTTCCAATTTTCCAGATGAAGAGATATTCATGATCACAGAAGCACAGCCATGGAAACTATATTTTGATGGTTCATACACTAGGCATGGCTCGGGGGTAGGTATTCTGTTTATCACACCTCAAGGTGATAGCATCCCGAAGTCTTACAGGCTCACATTCCCATGCACAAACAATATAGCCAAATATGAGGCCTTGATCACAGGACTCAGGTTAGCCATACAATGGAAATTACAAGAACTGCAAATATATGGCGATTCCCAACTAGTCATTCGACAAGCAACAGATGAATATCAGACCAAAGATGATAAACTCATGCCATATAAGCAAATGGTGGACACTCTAAAGACATCATTTACTACTATCACTTTTGAGCAGATACCAAGAGATCAGAATCGAGCTACTGACGCCATGGCTACCATCGCATCTCTCGTAGATCTTCCACAAAATTCAACACGCTATGAGTTCTTGGTCGAACAGCTTTGGATCCCCGCTTATGATACCCCTGAATCCGAGATGATATGTCACCTTGTCGGTTCTGAATCCCCATGGTACGGTGAGTTCTACACCTATCTTCGCGATCATACCCTTCCTCCCAACCAATCGAAGAACCAACGTAAAACCTTCATTCGCCAAACTGCTCGATATACCATTATTGCTGAAACCCTATACCGACGCGGTCTTGATGGTACTCTCCTTCGATGTCTGGAACAAGATGAGATAACAAAGGCCTTAGAAGAGGTACATGAAGGAATTTGCGGGACTCACTCAAGTGGTCCATCACTAGCCAAGAAGATCATGCGAGCTGGATACTATTGGCCATCTATGGAAAAGGATTCCTACTACTTTGTCAGGAAATGCAAGAAATGTCAGGTTCATGGCGACCTAATACATGCACCAGCTCAAGAACTGCAACCAATCACAACACCATGGCCTTTCTGTCAATGGGGCCTTGATCTTGTGGGTAAGATTCATCCATCTTCATCCAATGGCCACAAATTCATTATTACCGCCACCGAATATTTCACAAAGTGGATCGAAGCTGTTCCACTTACCCAAGTCACCGGCAAGCAGATCGCCTCATTCATCCTCAACTACATCATCTGCTGGTATGGTGTACCCATGTCCATCGTCACAGATAACGGTCTTCCTTTCAAAAATCAGGATGTCCGTGAACTTTGTGAGAAATTTCATATCCAACACCGCTTTTCCACCCCCTATTACCCACAAGGCAATGGTCAGGCCGAAGCATCCAATAAAAACATATTAAGGATCCTCAAAAAGACAATCAATGATGCCGGTCGTGATTGGCATGTTCAATTGAATCCAGCGCTATGGGCATATCGAACTAGCATTCGAACCCCTACAGGTGCAACTCCTTATTCATTGGTCTATGGTGCAGAAGCTATCTTGCCTATTGAGGTTGAGATACCGTCACTATGGGTTTCCTTGCACAATCTCATTGATGATGAAGTTTACAGGGTCTCACATCTTCAGGACTTAGAGTTACTTGATGAGAAACGACAAGCTGCATACAATCACCTCAAAGCCTATCAGCAGCGCATGAGCAGAAGCTACAATCACCGAGTTAGACCTCGTATATTTGAGGTAGGTGATCTTGTTCTTCAAGAGAATCCTCGCAACCAACCAAACAGAGAACATCAAGGCAAGTTTGAATCAAACTGGTTGGGCCCATATGTTGTCACTGCTGTATTCGGGTCCGGGGCATATCAGCTGGCTACATCAGAAGGAGAACCGCTTGCAGATCCAATCAACAGCATGCACCTCAAACGGTTTTACACATAAAGCTGTACAAAGCATCGGGCTCCCCTGCATATCAGAAAATACCAAAAACATTCAGAAAAATGTCCTGAAGAAAATACAAAAACATTCAAAAAAAAAAGTAAAGAAAAATCATGCATCCAAACGGTGAACAACCACTCCGGTGGCACCTTGGGTAAGTACGGTGGTGAAAACCTGGCAAACAGGGGCCACTCATAAAGGCTATGGCTCCATTATCTTTCAGACTTGTTGCGATCACATTTACTTCATACATACATCCATCCATCCAAAGCCATGGCTTGTTATTCATCTGTCATTAAGAAAATACTCCATGCGTCTAGTATCCCACCTTTTCATAGTCATATCTAAAACTGGGGGCAATGCCTTTAACCTATTGATGGAAGTGGATTCTACATTGTCTTATGTGTCATTACGCTCTTCATTTAGGCAATCATAAAAAATACCAAAAACATTGGAAAATGTCTCAACAAAATACCAAAAACATTCAAAACAATTCAAAATCCAAAAACATCGAAAAAAAAAAAAAAAAAAAACCATCGAAAATCACCCGAAAACATGGCAACCCCTTGTACATATTCATCCGATCAGATACAAAATAAACATTGACAAACTACTCACACAATGACCATTTACCAATCAACCACACAATCAACATCAACAATTAAACTGTCTTCAACAAGGATGCATCCTTCCTTATCAAAAACAAAGACAAGATGACGTTTTCTTTGACAAGAAAATTATGTTAAGCTATCAAATACTTGGTTGATTTGTGAGTACAATCATTTGTTTATCTGTATCGGGATCTTTCAGCATTGTTTTGTATTGTTTGCGCATTACTTTCGATAAAGTACTGGGGCATGTACTAATGGTGTCTACGTGGGAAGTTCACCAAGCTACGTGATCTTATGCAAAATGTAGTCATAGATCACTATGGCTTGCTGACTACAGCGTATACCTCGACCATATGAGCATGAACCATTACCAAGGATCCTTATTCTTTATTTTTTATGTATATATACTGTTTGGTTATAGGTACAATGCTTTTTCTTTGGTTCCTCCTACCTCATCCAAACTGGATAAAGGTTTTATTTCTTAGTACGGTATGCACTTGTCTCAGGATCTGATCAGCCTAAGATCAAGGAGGACGATCCAAGTCATGCACGAAAGGAGATAATCCTTGTCTGTTCCGCAAGCAATACTCAGGTCAACTTGATCCATTATATCAAGTTGCTTGTATTAACTTGCTATATCAAAATCCATGTAAGAAATACTTTGGTCATCTTGAATCCTTATGTCAAGATGCTTGTATTCTCTTCCAACATTTTAAAGCTCAATGATGAAAATAGAGCACTATGGATCATCATTTCACCTCATCTATTTATATATTGCATTCCGTTGCATATCACCCATCCGTTCACTCATTCATATGTAGGTTTTATATGAGAAAGTTAAACTGGTCTTGGATACAATCACGACCGAGTACTCTGATACATCATCCAATGCATCATGCAAAGTTTTACAAACCTTGCATTCCTCATGATCATATCATCCTAACATTTAGTTGCATCATTGCATTAATCATAAATAATTAGATTCATCCATAGGATCACCTTGTCTTTGATTATTTTAGACCATTTTACTAGGCATTCATATAAGTGTTAATTATCCATTATCATCTTATCAACTTATTATTACACACATTCATTTATCCATTTAGTTACAAAGTGCATTCATTCATTCATTAATAAGTATCTTATTATGTTCATCTTAGGATTTATTCGCATTGCATTCATTATCCTCTTTTAAGGTGCGGTTATTCCAACATTAGTTATCATATCATCACATTATCATTTGTACTTAAAACATATTTAAGTATTTAGAATCACAAAAACATTTGTACTTTACATTTTGTTTATCCATAAATACATTCATTTAAAACATTATCATATAAACATTTGTACTTTGCATTTTGTTTATCCATATTACATTCATCTAAACACATCTAGATGCATATTCATACATAATATCATTCATTCCAAACATTGCATTAACATTATCTCATCATTACATCGCAATAGGAAACACCAAAATCCTGTTCATGCATCAAGCATAAGCATATATCATCATGGCATTACATACATAAAGCATTACATCAAAAATAAAAAACAAACCAATCATATATAAACCTGCATTTCATATGTCAGTATCCAACATCATAAATCATCATAAAAACATGCGTATACGGAACATATCATCAATGCATACATATACACATATCCATCTAAGCAATAAACTCATCATCCTGCATAAGCATCCATACATAATCAAATGCATATCATCAAAATATGGGATCTCCTCATATATCTCATCTCATATATTAGAGTACAATGAAGTCTACAAAATCGGCTACCAAGAGCCATCCAAGATACAGTCTATAAATAAACGATGATACAAATACATATAAGCATGAATGCTCTCTCAAATGCCGCTCTGGCCAGATGCTATCCCAATACCTCCCCCTACTCCACCACTGGTGCCTGCACCACCTGATCCATCTCTCCGTGGAGGCCTCATCGAACCCCCACTCCCTCCTACATCTCCTGATCTCTCTCGCCTCAAAGGACCCATCACTCCCCCACTGCTCTGCATCCTCTGTGATCGCTCTGATCTCGTATGCCGCATCTGGGTATAACTAAGAGCTCACTGACTGAGTGGCACCACCTGCTCATATAAACCTCGCCAGTACTCTATCTCAGCCTGTGCTCGCCCAAACTGCCTCATAACATCCCCTGAAGGCCCCTGTGCTCCTACTCCAGCTCAGACTCTCTCCTGCAGCTCCGCCAATCTCTCCACTGCAGTATCTCTCTCCCGTAGCACCACCATCAGCTCTGACTCATGTGCAAATAGCTGCACATCCCTGGCTGCTACCTCCTCCTCTAATCTCTCTATCCGGGTCTGCAAATAAACTATCATATGCTCCCGCAGATCTCCAGTAGCTCCCTCTCCCGTGTCCATCACTGCCTCACCTGTATCACCCTCTCCAATAGGTCCCTCCCCTGCACCACCCTCTCCAGCAATACCCTCTCCTCTATCCATCGGGATCTCTCTCTCCATCCCCCTCCCACTTAGCTGCACTCCTCCCTGCATCAAAGGTCCCTATGATATCTGCAGTGGTAGTCCACCTCTCCCTCTCCGCTGCCTCGGCATCCCCAACCCACCTCCTCCTTCCCCACCTCCTCCTCCACCACCTCCATCTCCTCCGCCACCTCCATCTCCTCCTCCTCCTCCTCGACCTCCTGTTCTCCGTCCTCATCCCCATCCCCTCTCATCCTCAAAAGCTGGGATCGGCTCTACCGAGTCTGATATCCGTCGGATCGGGTGTGCCGCTCGGTACTGTGTATACTCCGCTGTCACCCCTGCATCAACGACCCTCGGTCGTAAGTCCCATGGCCTCGCCTGTAGTGTCCGAAACTCTGCTAGTGCCTGATCATAAGGTAGCACTGGACCCCATGCATACCTCTCCCGAATCACCCGTGCATACTCCCCTAATCCGCTAGGCAGTCCCTACTGCCGTCCGAACTGCCTCATCACTCGTCCAGGCACTTGTCTCTCCACATGATAGGAGGTCCTCCCAATGAGGAATCGGGTCATGAACACATACAGTAGTGCCTCTGCATCATCCTCCCATGGCTCACACTCCAAGTATGGCCGCCATATCACTGCATCTAAATCATCCAATGCCCGCCGCCACCACTCTAACTTCCCCAAGTGGGGCTGACTCATCATGCCACTGTACATAAACATGTATGGCTAGTCCACGGCTCGGAATCTGAGACTCACTGGTCGAGTCACTGGTAGGTGCTCCCATGCCCAAACATGTAGCAACGTCATGCCTACTGCTAGAGAACCCCTCCCTCGGTACACTACCTCGTGGAGCTCCTGATACATGTGCGCCAGCACGCACGGCCCCCATGCAAATCGGGTCCCCTCGATCATCATCATCTCTATCACCTGTCCCCATCCCACTGCCAATCCATGTGACTGCCTGTCTGGACACAGAAGTCCTCCCACAATCCCTGACAACACTACTGGAAGGGGCTCATATAGTGCCGCTATATCCTCCCATGCGATCGAGCCATCATCAATATACACGTCCTCATCAAAAATCCTCTGACAGGAAAGAGTCCCCCAGGATCTGTCATATGTAACCAGCTCTCCTCGAATCGGAATCCGAAGGATGCGCCACACGTCCTCCAAAGTCACAGTCATCTCTCCCTATGCCAAATGAAATGTGCACGTCTCACTGTGCCATGGCTCTGCCAATGCTGTAATCAGGCCGTGATTCATCTGAATCACGGGCATGTGCATCACCTCGTAGAGGCCAGTCGCAGCAATGCAGTCTATCTCAGTCTGAGTCAATCGGTCCCGCAACCCCTGTGTCGCAGGATGACGCTCGCGTAACTGCAACACGCGTAGATCCTCCTGCACATAGACATTCATCAATCACCTTTTCCTCTTTTAAATAAATTAAATAAAACATTTATTTAAATCATTATCCCTACCCCACTTGCATTTTCCTACAAATACAACTTGCACACATTTATTGAAATAAATGAATTTTTATTTTAAATAAAATCCTATTTTCCCTCACCCACCAAATCCACTTGCAAAATCTAATCCCCTTCTAGATTCTTCTAACCCCTTCCTAATTAGTCTAATCCATCCCCTAATTATTGTCACATTCTTAAACAAAATGGAGTCACTTCTCAAAGCCTAAAAGTCTTTGATAACCATTAAAGGCTTTCAACCTTCAACCACTAAATGGCTCAAAGTCTTTGATAACCATTGAAGGCTTCCAACTTTCAACCACTTAATCCCCAAAGTCTCCAATAACCATTAATGGTTAATTCAACCCTCCCACATGGTTAAAACATTTGTTTTGACTCAACCTCTACTCAACCCAAGGGTCTCATCAAGCCTTTAATGCTTTGACCATGATTATCTCTTAATCATTTGCACAAAGGTTTATCCTTGCATTAACTCCTAATCCAGAGGGTAATCCTAATTTGGACTTGACCCTTAGCCTCTAGATAACCATGAGGTCTTCTCAGGCCTTTAATGCCTCCAACCTCTTCTCTCAACCCAATCCTGTGTTGACACTTGTCACTATTTTATTGGTGCCAATTGTGCACATGGATCCCCAACTTTCAAGCTTGACCCTTGATTAAACCCTTCAATCCTGGCCATCAATTGCTCCATTTTTCCTATAAATAGAGCCCATTCCTTCATAATCCAGATCCTGAAAACTTGCATGCATCTAAGCTATAGATATTTTAGAGAGCATTCTTAGCATAATCATCTAATATCTTATCATTTTGGTTAAAATACATCATTTTAGCATTAGTATTAGCTTTTTATTTCACATTTAGAGCTATACTACAATCTCAATCCTCCATAAGCATCCATAGTGCAAAAAGCTGCTGAGAGCTACACTATTTTGGAACTTGGAGAGGAGAGGAACAAGGGAGAAGAAGCTAAAGCCATGCTAAGAGGCAGTTGGAGATGCCTCATAATCTGTGTTTTGTTTATTAGATAAATTAGCATGTCTTTTGTGTCTCTTTTGGTATGCCTTCATAGTTTAGTTTTAGATTGATTAACACTAATGTTTTGTGTGTTTTTGTGTTCTTTGATCATAGACTAACCTTGTGCCATTTTGCAGGGCATCATTATCAATACCAAAGTGTCTGGCTAATCCTCCACTATGCTTCTCCTTTATCAAATTTTCCCTTATAGAACTCTTAAGTATACACAACTGAACTCCTCTGAATAACATCCCATCTTGAATGAAATAATCCAACCATTTTCTTCTATCTACCATAAATGGTTCTCTACATGCTTTCCAAGGCTTTGTAAAATCTAGGTCATCAGCATACAAGGTCTTCAACTCCTCAAATCCCAATGCTATCACTTTCATCTCTGTCAACAAGTTCATCCTTCTACTCAATGCATCAACAAATTTGTTTGACTTCCCACTTCTATGCTTCAACACAAAGGTGTAACTCTGCAAAAATTCTACCAATATCATATGTCTTTGATTCAACTTACTCTGAGTGTTCAAATACTGCAAGGTTTGATGATCAATATACAACACAAATTCCTTAGGCAACAGGTAATGTCTCCACTTCTTCAAGGCTTGAACTATGACATAAAATTCTTGATCATACACTAAATATCTCCTCCTGGCATCATTCAATTTCTCACTGAAATAAGCTACTAATCTCCCTTTTTGACTCAATACTGCTATGATTGCATTGCCACTTGCATCATAGTCCATTTGAAATACTTAATTAAAATATGGTAAAGCTAACATAGGCTGCTCAGTGATCTTCTACTTCAACAATTCAAAACTTTTATTTGCTCGGGTGGTCCACTTGATCTCCTTCCTATATATCCTCATTTCTCAATCATATGACTACAAACTGAACTAAAATTTCCAATAAACTTTCGTTAGAAACTAGTCAATCACTAGTACATTTGGGGCTGATTTTCGATGGCCTATCATCAGAATTTTGACTATTTTTTGTCGGACTGCCAACAAATGAAGCCATCAAAAACTCATCGTTGAGCATTCCGACGGTGCCATCTAACGTCAAAATTTCAACAGCATCCTGAACTCTTCTGACGACGACCATGAACGCTCATCTGACCAAAGAATGTCATCGGGCGTAAAGCATCCTCATCAGATGGACGTTGGAATTCCGACGCTTACCAAGAATTTGCAGCGGCGATGACTACGACGAGCATCCGACAATAAAGTATCGTCAGACATACAACATCCTCGTCAGATGTTTCTTCAATTGGTGTCAAGATTCCGATGCCTACCAGGAACTTTATGCACCGACGCGGATGTTGTTTGTTTAATGGTTTGTCCATCGGTGCAAATTTGGGTTGATGTCAGAATTCTGACGATGATTTATTATAAAAAAAAAAAGAATATGCATGCCAATTACAATGGTGCTTGTTGGTTCCCTTTTAGCATGTGGGGTATGATTCAAGCCTTGACCTTGGTTTTCAGACCTCGGGTATTGGAGGCTATTAAGCCTATTGGATGGGGTCTTCAACCTATCTTCAACCTGCCCATTACCAAACAACTCACCTTTTGTTGTTCTTGGTACAAGTTGATAAGCATTGGGTCTATCTGGCATGTATACATCTCTAAATAACTGACATGGTGTACTCTCATCTCCGAAAGGTCTATGCTACAAATGTGAAGTGGATGTTGGTGCCTTGTGAGACCGCATACCCATAAAAGCTTTTGCTATATCTGCTGGAGTCAAACGAGCATCATCACAAACTTGCAACATGTGCCATTATATCCAATATACCAAAAAATGAATAAATAAGTATTGTCAATAGGATGATTTATCATTCTTTAATGGGGGTTGGAAGAAAATGAAATACACATTAAACTATACAATAGATAACACAAGCAAAATGTGTCAAATTACAGTTCTGGTAACAGAGGGAGACAATGCATCAGAAAACAAGCCATTTTCACAAGAAAGGTTATCTTTCTCTTCCCTTGCCTTCTTCCTCTCATCTTGACATCTTTGAGTCTCTGCAACTTGAAATCTATTTGGTTCATTTCTACCATTAAGGTCTTCTCTCATTTTTACATCATAGTTTTCCATACTGGGAGAATTACCTACAACTCGTGAATGTAATAAACCTATCAAGCGATTGAACTTCTCCTTGAATATTACAAAATTAAGTCCTTGTCAATAACATTTTAAAAAATATCCATGGAACATAACAAAAAGCCTAGTTGTTAATATATGCAGTATGCCTCCTCCAATGACGAGCCGACATTTGTTATGCTCGATAAGCCTAAAGTAGTTCAGCAACCTCCCTCCTAAGGCATTAAATTTTTTTTTGATAAATTAGCTAAAACTAATTTTTGGGTTGCTGGAAGAGGAGAGGAGTTTCAGGACTCAAATGGGCAAACAATCTTAAATCTCTGCAGACCTAGAAACTTAACCAATAATATAATTTACGACTAGTTTTGATCAAAGTTCTCCAAATTGTGATTGAGGATTGGAAAAACATTGCTTGAGAAAGTGACTCCCAAACCATTACCAATACCATGAAAGAAGGTTGAATTAAATCTTGGAAGAAGGTGAAGGTGGATGTTGAAGAGACTAAGTTGATTTCATCCAAATTTTAACCAGTTTTAGTTTCACATGAGAATTGTAAAGGTATTAGCAACAAACAAAAAGGTTGATATCCAGTCATTCAGACACCATTCGTAAGACTTGCAAAAAATACAACATTTGCAGAATGATTAGAAATTTAGAACTAATCCCATGTAACATGAATGACAATAACTTCTTATTTCTTACCTAATGATGAGTGTATTAGTGAATCTCAAAACACTGGGAAAAAGTTATTATGTAGTTGGATCCAGAAATCCAGAAATCCATCCTACAGTGTAATGTTACTTTCCATGGAAATGCAACACTGTGAATCACTATGAAGTTAACATAGACAAGAGAAGTGTATCATAGATAGAATGTTTATTTTGCATTTTAGATTTAAACTTATTTAGACATACAATTGACGTTGAGATTGTATTAAAGTGATTCACCACCTTTCAATTATAACTACATTGATAAAAGTTGCAAGAAGAAAAAATAATGAGTGAAAAGAAACAATATGACAAATAAGCCTGATAATGGAAGATAGAAAAGAATGAACCGTATGAAGATCTACTGAAATAAAACAAACTTAAAATAGTAAAAATTCTATTATAAATAATTTCCCACCTCGAGAGTGTTTTATTTTTCAAGAGCTGCTCAAGTCTAGCAATTTCATACTCATTTCTTTGACTTTCCACTGGATTGACTTCTCCCTCTTTATCAATCAAATTTGTTAGCACAACATTCTACATACATATAACAAGTAATCAAACCAATTAAGAATGAAATACAACAAAACTGCAAGCCATTCCAGTACTCCAACTAGTAGTATTGTAATTGACAGCTCATCTAATGCTGAAGTGTTGCAGTTGTATGGGATGCTACTCTAAAAGTTGAGCATTAGAGTTGATTGGATTACAAAATTGAATAAGACATTACTTTACACAAGCTCCAATATTATAATTTATTGCATTACAAAGTTGAATAAGACCCTCCAACTTTCAAAAGTGCAGACAGTCAACTATACATGCTGTTGTCCAATTAAAGGATTCAATATTTTAAGTGAGTTGGGGAGCTATACCAACACAAGTTGCAAAACAATCTCAATAAATGAAATTTTGGCACCATGCAAATTTAGTTACATTATCAACCACTCTCCCATTCAAGTTGATCTTGAAAAAATCAAGGTGACATGATACTAGCATACCCATGCAAACTCAAATAATTGCACAACAACATGTGTATGAATTAGGGAGGACCATACATCCATGAAGTAATCATGCTGAAAGCACAACAACATGAGTCAACCCCGTAAAGGATGAAGTATTTACATAAAGTATGAAATATACCTTTGATACATATAGTGTGCAAGACACATGAATACACATAAGATATCGATCAAACGTAAATCTTGGATCATACCAATAAAGAAGTACATATAAATACATGAATATATTTAAGGCATGATTTGAATAAGGATCATACATGTGAATATATGTATCTTATAAAGCATGGGATGTTCATTGTAACATGTAGAGTGTCCATGAATTCACTTAAGCACACATGTTGTGCATGGAGCATGAAGAATACACTCGAAACATGAGGAATACAAATGAATACACATAAGTCATAAGGCATACAAATGAATACCTTGAAGCATGAAGCATACAATGAGCACTTAAAGCATGAAGCATACAAATGAATACACTTGAATTATGAAACATACAATGAATACTTAAATCATGAAGCATACTCATGAATATAATTATGGCATAAGCAGGAAGCATACATAAAGCATGAGGCATCCAGATGAATCCACTGAAGTCATAAAGCATGCACTTGAATATATGTAGAGCATGAATTCTCTCAAGTCATGAAACATGCATATTGTTACATGCAAGGCAGGAGCATGAAGCATCTATGCAAGACATGAAGTAATACATAGAAATACCCCCTAAGGTACAATGCATATATGAAAAAGTACATGTATAAATCATACAATGAGGAAATCATGTTGAAGACACAACAAAAACATTAATATCCACAATTTATCAGGTATATATATAAAACATGCATTTAAGAGAAATATACATGAGGCACATGGATGCACTTAAAGCATGAAGTATGCACATAAACATAAAGAATACATATAGAGAATACACATGAATATACTTGGGGCAAGAAGCATTCATGCAAAACATAGAGTGTACACATAAGGCATAGATACATGTAAAACATGAATTGTACACATGAATTCACTTAAGGCATGCAACATACACGTATCATAAAGTATACATAAATACCATAAGATGTGCATACACAGAGCATAAAGTATATATAAATACCATAAGATGTGAAGTGTACACATAAGGCATAAGATAATGGATACATGTAAGCAAAGAATCAACATACATGAATATATGCAAGGCATGAAGTAATGCACATAAGGCATGAAGGAGCTATGTAAAGCACAAACCATACATATGAATATATGCAAGGCATGAATCATACATGTAAACCATGAAGTAATACATAAATACACATAAGGTATAAGCATATATGAGAAAGGTCCTCATGGAGTGGACATGTTGAAGACACATCGATCATGAAGCATACAAGAGAGAGGTATTCATGGAATAGACATCTGAAAACATCTCATTCATGAAGTAACACAAATACACATACGATATAAAACACATATGCTAGACACATGACAGACATGGTGCAAGCATAAGGTATACATGAGGGAAGTGTACATATAAAACACCCATGGAGTAGGCATGCTCAAAACATATTATACACTTAGCAGTTAAAGGCATACTCATAAGAATCCAATATTGGCCAGATCAATTCAATTTTTGATTTATTTAAGAAGAGGGTTGAATCATTAGTTCTAACTGAGTAGTTGTTAAAGCAGGTTCATCCAACAAGCTCGTAGAATCATGCTCTGAATATTGTCAATTATGTTTGACAATATAATTTTCATGCTCTGCATCACAATGCTCCAATGTTGAACTTACCTAATTCTTTGTTGCTCATTGAAACTTACATAAATGCTACTGAGGATGTCATGGGAGCCATCTTGTTATAAGATGGTAAAATAGTATGCTACTATTCAAAGGTTTTCTTTTCAACAATGAGGGACTATCTAGCTTATGATAAAACTTTATGCATTAGTCTAGGCAATGAGAAAGCGTATAAAAAACAGTATGAGAAAAACTCAAATTATGGGGAATACAAATAGCAAGAAAACACATGATCATCGAGGGAAAATCTAAGATTGGTTGACAAATATAAGATAACAAACATGTAGATCATACAATAGTGATAAGGAGAATGCCTAAATAATAGTCCATATGAATCACCAAGTAATAGCAACATATAATCATAATAATCCTCACACAGAGCAACCATGGAGTCAAGTAATAAAAACTAGAACAATAAATTCCATATAAAAGTTGTTAGACTTAAAATGATAAGGAAAATTTAAAAATGCTAAAGAAAATGTCAAGTAATAAAAAAACTTACAAGGATGAGGCATATTCATAACTTTTGCAATCTCACCATGGATATCAACACTAGAAGCAACTCATAGTGTTAGTGTACATAGAAGACAATATGAGAGTTCATTATACCCAACAATTTGTGGTGTTGTTGTTCGTGTTGGCTCTGTTGGACCCTGGAATTAAGATTCAATATACGTTATTCAATAAGATTAACTATGCAACGTAACGAAATATTGAAAAGTGTGTTATCTTATTGAGCTTCCCTTGGTTTTGAGAATAGTTTAATATTCTCTACTTAACAGGGCCAACCACGTGAAGGTGGAAGCTCATTTGGCCCCTCCCCCCCTAACATCACTCTAAATTCCTCATTAACATCTAACATTCATTCATTCTTTCTACCATTAATAAAATATAACATTCATTCATCAATATCACATAATGTTCATTAGCACAACATTGATTAACATTAATTAACATGTAACATTCATCAATATTAATTAACACATATCATTCATAACCATTCATTAGCACATAATTACATTCATTAACACATAAAAATTAGCCATTATCAAATAAGATAGATTACGATCATTTCTTTTTTTGTTTTTTCTTTGAAGCTATGAAAAGACTAAGTGGAGCATCATTTTCTTCATCATTTCCCCCCTCTTCAGTTGTTCTGCCCTTTGCTTGTGATCTTGAGGTATGCCTAGTCCTATACTGAGGACGAGGACACTAAAGCGAAGGGGGGTCCTCTGCAATAACAAAGAAATGGGTTAAATTTAAAACATTTTTTATTATTGTTACAAGTATTTCATTAATTTAGAGAACATAACTGTTGCACTCTTTACCTAATGGGGCCACATCATTCTGTCTAGCCTCAACCTCAACATGTTGAACACCCTCTAAATCCTCTGGAGTTGAAATACTAAAGGTTAAATTAATGTTGAACACCAATTGCAATTAAATTTGTTTAAAGGAATAATAATGGTCCTCTTTACCTGATTGGGGAACATCACGTTCTTGATGTTGTGTACCCGGATCATGCTCCACTTGGTCACCACTGACTACATGCTCTAAAATATTAACAAAAAAGGTTACATTAATTAATACTCTAATTACAAATTAAGATGTTTAATTGTATTAATAATCATATAAATAAATTTGAATAGCAAATGAATACCTCCACTACTGGGATGCACATCCAGACCTTCATGTACAGGTGGTGTTTCATGATTAGCAGGTTGCATTCCAATGTCATGCACATTGTCATCATTGCTTGCTTATTTAAAAAAAATATAGTCACTTTATGTTGGAACTCAACATCAATTAGAATATTGTAGGTAAAGTATTCAATTTAAAATAGCTTATTTACCTGTGTGACAGATGCACTAGAATCTTGTGTTTGCCCACTCAATTCTCATAGCCGATCAACCATGGCTGTATAGACTTGCTGGTAGGAAACTCTCTTGTCATCTTCTGTGGGTGATCTATTGAATTCAGAGCCCTGCATTTTTGCTTGATATCGTGAATTTTGCTTGCATTGTTTGATAAAAAAAAAATCGTTTGTAATTTATAAATATTTTGATGTGATATTTCATTTACAGATACTTACAATTCATGCGGCAAGTTTTATGTAACCACCAGAGCCAAGTATGTGTTGCTCGTGATTTTGTTGTCTTGCCTTGGTTTCCTTTGACATGTCACTCAGTGTATGAAAAGTTTGAAATATGTTAGATTATATAAATATAAAGAGTAATTAATTAGTACATAATTACATTCTTAATAGTATCACATACCTTCTTTTGGCATTTGGTGGTGTATTTCCTTTTTTCCTTTCAATTCTCTCCTTGGCATCGAAAATTAGATCCTTCCACTCCCTCTTTGGAATCATGGGGGGACCCTCATACTTTACGTTCTTCTCTAAATGGGTCCTGTATTGGTCCCTCCCATACTTTAGATATGTGCCAGCTTTTTCAAGGAACTTGGTTTTGTTGAATGTGTCATTTCCAAACCACTCAACCATATGGTTTGTCAATTCATCTTTTAACCTTTTTTCTTGGTCATTCCACCTTTTAAAAAAAAAAAAACCTGTTAGATTCAGAAATGAACTGAAGCTACATTCATTATAGTTCAAGAAATGGATCAAAGGAAAACTATTCTAGAAATGATATGAAATAAAAATAGTGGATTAGGGTTAGTTCACATATGATGTTCCACCTTTTACGTATGGTGGGCCCAAATTTCTGCAATGCAATGTCATTAAGAGTTTTTATAAAAAATATCATTTCCTGGAAAAAAATCATGGGATCATTAGTCCAAAACAAGTGATCAGAAAGTAAATTACAATTAGACTATAAATAATAATAATTTTAAAGTACCTGGAACCTTTTGTATCTTTAAGGGAATCATTTCTTTGTCGCTTACCACCAATGTGGCTTGCAACGCTCCCATACTAGCAATACGAGAAGATCTAGGAAATGATGGTATGTTATCAACAGTAGTCACCTTTGGTGCATCCTCATGTGCATCTCCTACTACAGAAAATGAATCCACTATGAAATGCCCCCAAGAAAGAACACTTGAAGGGAAATAAACACATAACAAAAGATAGAGCAAAAGAGGGATCTACGAATAGTGGGCGGGCCAATATGACATGCAGTAGAGGATGTTTGCATGTTGTGTGTTGCTGACATTACAGTCAGCAATACAGGTGGGGCTAACCTCTGATGAGGCATCGACAACATTTGCACATGAACATTGACAACACCTAAAGAATAATACATTAAATATATGAAAAGTGCAAGAACTGTAAACAAGGATGGACCTTTATTATGAACATTGACATTATTAAGTATGATGTATTTTGGGTACTCAAAGTGATAAGCCAAGCAAGTGATAAGCCAAGAAAATTGTCATCACCTGAACTACCTGTAATACCCTGATCGTGAGGACGCATAAATTGTTGTAAAAACAACACGTACACATTTTAGTTAATGACATAAAAGAGTATAAAATATAAACCATTATTGAACTTTTGTTATAATTAAAGCTTTCATTACTACTTACTTGCAAATTTTTTGTTGTCCAAATCAATTTTTGCACCCTCTCTCATATCTCATCAGTCTGAGGCTCCACAGATGCCAAAGCAACAATCTATCTACTAATTTTTCTAATAGACTTTTTTATCAATTCCATAGGGTTTGTGGAATTTTGAGGGTCATCATCGCTTAATCCTGTTGAGTCCATATCCCTAGAGAGGTGCTCAGGTACTGCAACTCCCTTTCCCTTTCCCTGAACATCCGTCTGTGACAAGAATATCATTAACAATTACAAAATTACTCTAAAACACTAAAAAAAAGAACATAATAATGTAACAGTTTGCTTCTATCTAATTTGTACAATTACAATGAGGTTAACTTGCTCGGTAGAAGTATCGCGACCTACATCCCTGTCTGTGCTATGTGATGGATCCATGTTTCCCCATGACAAAGAAAAAATATAAAAAACGTTAGTGAAATGAAACCAATAGACTAAGCAAAAAAACTTCATAATAAAATGGTATATTGGAGTCATTAATTAGAGGTTGGTTAATTTAAATGGTATATAGTACGTACCACCCCCATGATAGTAACTTTGTTTGTATCTATATGATTCAAATTGTAATCGATTAGCAGCTCTTCCCCTGTACTTATTGATTTTATCACACATACAAACACATGATTTCCCTTGCACGCCTCAAATATGCAATTGGGTTGTTTATTAGTTGACCCAGGTCACGTACTATTTATAAAACTTGCAATATTCCTTGTTGCTTTTAGCCTTCCATCAATGTATACAGCCACTCATTTACTTTGATCATTATCTTTCTGTTGTATATAATTTGCTAACAGTGCATACCTATGCATACTTTTTTTATATCGAACAATCTGCATCCAATTATTGTAATTGTAACAAGGTTTGACAAACTCCATCAATTTAGCAACTTTTTTATAACAAACCTTTATACTATCCATGGAAAATAGGTCAAACCATGTAACGACGAAGGTTCTATGTAGTATATTCTATCGTTAACACAAAAATTAGTGTTTATTGGAGGAAGTTCCTTGGGTAACCATTGTTTCTATAGATGTTTGTACCTCAAGGGCACCTCAATGTCGCCTTTGGTCTCATCATCATAGGAACATGACCCCCCTTAAGCAAGGAAAAATTTCATGCATTTATTGAATTTTCTTCTAATCTTTTGACCTCTAGTTGATATCCCTATTGTAGACCTACTACATGTCTCACTTTTGTTTTCTATTCCTGCATTTCCCTCACTCGAGGAAGACACATCTGATAAATACCTATTTGGTGGTACCTATACTCCATCAAATGAGAGAGTTAGTTGGTAATGAGAGAGATATTTTGCAAATGAGGGTAATGCTGATGAAGAAGTCAACCATAAAGTTGATGTTGAGATTAAAATTTGAATAAGTCCAACTAGGGCCTCAAGTGTTGATAACTGTATTAGATTTGTTGCTAATGTCGAGGTTTGAAAAATTGAGGAAGTTTGTTTTCCAAGAAATTTTTTAAAAATAAACTGTTTCTATAGGGTGTGTTGACTTATACTTGTCGATCCATGAGACTGTGTAGGATCCTCGTCAAATGGGTTCAGGTTCCTACACATGTAATTCAATTATCTTATGTTAGCTAAAAATTAAATAGTACACAACATGAAAAACATGAACTTTGTAGAAAAAAAGAGTATCATTGTAAATTTTTTAATTCCTTACCTTTACTTTATGTAGACTATGCATGGTCCTCAACTAAAGGGTTGACAATGTCTGTAGTCAATGACCCATTCTCACCAAGGGTGACAACATCACACAAAATATATACGTGAAATCAACACCATCAATTGAGCATCATAAGCATTACATTTGTAAGTTGATAAACAATAAATACATATGTATCATAAGCATCACATATATGTAATTGAGCACCATAAGCATCACATATGTGTCATCATAAACATGTAATCCATCACATAGGTAATAAATAATCCACATTCTATAAATAAATACAAAGTTCAAAAAATGTCACATGTATCTTCATAAATGTGTAATCTATCACATATGTATTTTAAATCAACATCCATCACATAGCTAATAAACAATCCAAATTCCATAAATAAACACAAAGTTTAAAAAATGTCACATAAATAGTCACTCTCCTTATCTCCATCTCCTCGGGGTGGCATAATATAGTAATCGCATACCTCATATGTTTCATTCATCATCATCACCATCATGATCATGATCATGATCATCATGATCATCATCGTCATCATCACCACCACCACCACCACCACCACCACCACCACCACCACCACCATCATCTTCGTCATCGTTATTGTCATCATCACCATCACCATCACCATCACCATCACCATCATCGTCATCGTCATCGTCATCGTCATCATCATCGTCATCGTCATCATCGTCATCATCGTCATCATCATCATCATCATCATCATCATCAACTTCTTCTTCTTCATCATCATCGAGTAACTGTAGATCGTGATCATCATCTACATCATCTTCTACTTCTTCGGTATCTTCTTCTTGATGAATAATGATGAATAATAAGTACCAAACTAAAACTGAGAGGGGGGGGTGAATTAGTACAAACAAAAACTTTCCCTCAACCAGTTTGACTGCAAAGATTGCACTAAACTGGTAAACTGTAACACCAGTCTAAATCAGGGCACTACCCATTACACACAGTGAGAGTATGAATAGCATAAACCGGTAAACACTTAGATCTCTACACAATCTAATATCTCATTTCCACTTCACCCTTATGCATAAACAGGTAATATATTATCAGAAATATAATGACTGTCGGTTCAACATGCTTTACCACTTAAAATAAAATATTAAAGCATCACATGAAAAGCATCACACATTGCACAGAAATTTTTCACGTGGAAACCCAACTAGGAAAAACCACAGTGGGGATGAATACCCACAAGCTATTCTTTGAACTCTTTTGAAGTTCGCTCTGTTAGGAGCCTAGTCCAGTTAAAGACTTTTACAATAGGTTCTGCTAGGAACTGATCCTTCTAGGGATCACTTGGTTAAGAGATTGCTAGGGATCACTCGGTTAAAGGTTAGAACCCTATTAAAGGTTACCTCGCAAGAGTATTTGAAGAACTCATTGAATTGAGTCACCCTGTTAAAGGATTTACACAAAAGCCTGTTAAAGCTACCCGGTTAAGGGATTTTCCAACTGCTGAAATGGTTAGAAGTCAATAGGTAATACACTGATCTGATAACAACACTCAATGCCAAGGCAGATCCACTTTAGCTCCTTTTCTTCTACAATCACACTCTGTAGGTATCAATACACTTCTTCAGTCTGGCAAGAATCAAGTATCTCTTCACTTGGATACACACATAGCATTTGCCAACAACTTCAAAATGAAAAACATCATCGACCTTATAGGAAACAGATAGGTTGGTAGCATAAACCCTAAACCTTAAACATTTAGTTTTAACAATTCAATCAGTTCAATCCTGACCGTTAATGAGACTGCATTGCATTCAATAATATTGAACATATCTCAAGACGTTCTCCAACGTTCATTCTTTGCCGCTTCGGGAAGTTGATAACCCATCACGCACTCTCCACCGTTTACAGAGACTTCACACATTCTCGAGGTAGATAGGAACAGTCTCCATGCAAGATCCTCAAGAAAATCCTTCACGCGCACAAGGCTGACGTGGCAACACTATCTGGTCTTCATTACAATGCTAACTCATCACAAGATGTCATCAGTTGAATCACACAAACTATGCATCAACCAAAAACCCTAAAGTTGAGACTACCAACCGGTAGTCATGCCAAATGAAACCTCGATACAAAACTTCCATATACCTGTCCTCATTCCAACATACCGGTTCACCTTGAACAAACATACTGCTTCACTTTTTCACATATACCAGTTTACATCATCATACCAGTTCTATTGCCAATTAGCTTACTACAATATACCGGTTCATACTTCAGCATATTGACATCAATGACAACATACAATATCATCATGTCATCATGCTCTGTGCATATGTCAACAATCTCCCCCTTTGGCATTGATGGCAATATACAAAGATATCTACCTGCTTAGCATCTTCTTCTCCCCAATATTGTAGACATCTTCTCCCCCTTTGACAACAATGCCAAAGTGGAGGCACAAAAAACTATGTCCCACTATGCTGCTCCCCTTAAGGAGTAGCATCCTTCAACAAACCAATCTTGAAAAATATTTATCAATGGAATACCTGACTGATGTGGAGCACACACCTTTAGTTCACCTCTTGAAGGGGAAACACCCCTAATTCACCTCTCAAATAGGTAAAGGTAGCCTTCGGTAGAGGCTTGGTGAATATGTCTGCTAACTGCTCCTTACTGGAAACATGTTCCAATACAACCTCTTTGTTCTGAACCTTTTCCCTCAAGAAATGATACTTGAGCTCGAAGTGCTTGGTTCTAGCATGAAAAACCAGATTCTTGGAAATATTAATTGCACTTATGTTGTCACAGAATATACTCACCGGTTCAAATACAAGAAATTTGAAACCACTTAATACATGCTTCATCCAAATTGTCTGGGTGTAGTTCATAAATGCTACAACATATTCTGCTTCTACTGTAGACTGAGAGATACAACTCTTCTTCTTACTCATCCATAAGACTAGTCTACTACGAAGAAAGAATGCACCACCTGTTGTGCTTTTCCAGTCGTCCACATTACCAGCCCAATCAACATCTGTAAACACTTTTAGGTTGAAATCATTACTGTATTGTTACCATAATCCATAGCCAATAGTTCCCTTCAGATATCTAAGAATCCGCTTGACTACTACCAAGTGAGAATCTCTTGGACTTTTTTGGAACCATGCAGTAATGCCTATTGCATGTGCAATGTCTGGTTTGCTATGTACTACATAGTACAACTTACCAATCATTGATCGGTATTCCTTCTCATTCACCAACGCTGAGTCATCTTCGTTTGATAGTTTACAACTGGTCACCATTCGTGTACCAACCGGTTTGTTGTCTTCCATGTCAAAGGACTTCAGCACCTCTTTGACATACTTGGACTGAGTGATAAAGATACCATCTTTCATTTGTTGAATCTAGAGTAAAATGAAGAACTTAATCTCCCCTATAAGTGACATCTCAAATTCCTTCTTCATCTGATCTGCAAAATCATGACTCATCTTGTCATCTCCACCAAAAATTATGTCATCAAGAAATACCTCACATATCATAATCTAATCTCCTTCTGACTTTAAATAGATATTGCTATCTTCACTTGTTCTTTCAAATCCAATCTTCACAAGATGGGAGTGTAAGCATTCATACCATGCTCTAGGTGCCTACTTCAATCCATACATCGCTTTATGTAGCCTACACACCATGTCACTATCTTCTGATAAGGAAAACCCATTTGGTTGCTCTATATACACCTCCTCTTCAAGTATTCCATTCAAAAATGCAGATTTTACATCCATTTGATATACTTTAAATCCCTTGAAGGTTGCATATGCAAGAAGCATACGAACTCCTTCCAGTCTAGCTACTGGAGCAAAGGTTTCTCCATAGTCTTCTCCTTCTTCTTGAGCATATCCTTTACACACCAGTCTGTCTTTGTTTCTTACCATTGTGCCATCTTCATTCAGCTTAAGTCTGAAAACCCATTTGGTGCCTATGACATTTTTATGCTCAGGTCTGGGTACCAAAGACCATGTACCATTCTTTTCTATCTGGTCAAGTTCCTCTTCCATTGCCTTGATCCAGTCTTCATCTTTATGTGCCTCTTTAAATGTTTTAGGCTCAAATTCAGAGATCATGCAAGAATTTTCTCTGACCTTTCTTCTTGTAAGAATTCCTGCATCCTTGTTTCCTATGATCTGCTTTAGATCATGCTTCAAATTTACATACCAAGGAATGATCTTAGTTGTTTCCTCTTGCTTTTATTCTTCATCCTCATCTTTATCAGCATCATCATCTACCAATGTAGGAGCACTGTTACTGGTACTAGGCTATTTTGCAACCGGTTCCCAGAAGGTTACTACCGGTTCATCTCCTACTTGCTCGCTATAGGTTTCCTCAAGTTTCTCAGAGGTTTCATCAACTCTAACCATGATACTTTCAACAATTCTCTGAGTCTTATTGTTGAAACATTTGAGAGCTTTTCTCTTTGTGGAATACCCTAGGAATATTCTCTTATCACATTTTGCATCAAACTTGCTTTGATGTTCACTCCTCTTGATATAACATTTGCTACCAAACACTGTAAAGTAGCTTACCACTAGTGTCTTATCGGTCCAATACTCATAAGCAATTGTATCCTTACCTTTCTTGATGAGTACATGGTTCATTGTGTAGACTGCAGTGCTCACCGCTTCTCGCCAAAAGGTGTGAGCAACCTTCCCTTGAACCAGCATTGTTCTGGTTGCTTCAACTACAGTTCGGTTGTTCCTCTCTACTAGGCCATTCTGTTGTGGAGTCCAGGGGGCAGACACTTGCCTCTTGATTTCATTCTTTTCACAGTACTTGTTGAATTCACCAGAAGTGAATTCTCCTCCTTGATCAGTTCTTAGGCACTTAATCCTCTTACTGCATTCTTTTTCAACCAATGCTCTGAAGGCTTTGAATTTTCCAAAAGCTTCAGACTTATCTTTCAAGAATGTGACCCACATCATTCTTGAGCAATCATCAATAAGAATCATAAAATACCTATTCCTAGTTTTCATAGGACCACACAAATCAGTATGTACAAGATCAAGTAAATTGTTTGCAGTGAAAGATTTACCCTTGAAGGTTGGAGAAGACATTTTCCCTAGTTGACACTCTCTGCACAAAGGATTTTCTGATTTGCTCAGCACAGGCAATCCTCTAACTACCTTGATCTTACTGGCCTTCACAATATTATCAAAGTTTACATGGCAGAGTCTCCTATACCATATCCAGCTATCATCAAACTTAGCCATTAGACATGTACTGATATTTGCATTCAGCTGAAATAAGTTACCTCTGGTCTGCATATCAGTGGCCATCAGTTCACCACTCTTTCCTTTTATTTTGCACACTCCATCTCTGAATTCCAGAGTGAGTCCATTATCATTCAATTGAGCAACACTCAAAAGGTTATGTCTGAGACCTTCTACCCAATACACATTATCAACAATGCTTTTTCCATTTAGAGAGATGGACCCTTTGCCTTTTACCATACATGATGCATCATTACCAAATTGGAACACACCACCATCATACTCTTCCAGAGACAAAAACTTACTCTGGTCACCAGTCATGTGGTGAGAATAGCCAGTGTCAATAATCCACTCATTGGAATTATCCAAGCGGGAGACAAGAGCCTTCTTGTTTGACACATTTTCCTTAACTGCTATAAACACAATGTCTTCACTTTCTTCATCTTCTAATTCCTCATCAATGACACCTTCATCAAATGCTACAAAACAATTTCCTCCTTTAAACTTCTTGATCTTCTCCGGTTTGTCCTTATTATCACCATTAGGACAGTTTACAACAATGTGTCCTATCCTATTGCAATACAAGCATTTCAAATGGAGCTTACCTTTGTATTTACCAGTTTCCTTAGGACATCTTTTGGCAAGAAGAGCTTCAAATTCCATTAGGATCTCCTCATCACTCTTTGGTGAAGGCCGACCTACTGGTTTACACGTTTGATCTTGTTCTTCGGTATTTGATCCCCTTTGGGATGAATGAATCTCCTTGGATCATATAAATAATTCTAATTGAGCATTAGAAATCAGTCAGATAGAACATAGAAGACATATCATAAGATTTAGAGGTCCGAAGTTGACCAATTTGGTAATTGAGCATGTATGTAACATACAAGTGAACCGAATCTTGTAATCTAGATGTTACCAGTGGCTTGTAAACAGTTTTCATGATCTAATTCATTTAGTCCTGCATTGCCTCCATCATATCCTCTTGTGTTTACTCTTACTTCCTGGTCTGGATTGATCTCTTTGACGTCTCTGCTAATCGCTAACTGCACCAAGTGGTATCAGAGTGAGATTTTAATATGGAGATTGCGTTGTCCTAAGAATTTTTTTGTGGGGTGGCAGATTGTGGATCCGACCTGCAGCTGTAGAGGACTAGTATGAAGATGGCGCAAAGAGGAAATAGGAATGATGGAGCACATCGAAATGCAGACCCTCTTGTGAGGAATTGTAGCCTAGTTGGAAGTCATTGAGACAACCCAGAGAAGAGGTTGACCTATTGCAGATGTGAGTGAGGATGAAGAAGAAGCACTGGTAGAAAACGTAGCAAATCCACCGGCAATTGATCTAGATGAAGAAAGGTTCTTGAGGGTTTTTTGTAGGGAGAACACTAAACCACATTTTACCCCATCGAAGTATGATGAAAAGTTGGATTTAGATGAATTAATGGATTGGATCTCGGAGATGGAGAAGTATTTTGATTTTGAGAACATTGCGAAGGAAAAGAAATTGAAATATTCCTATACCAGGTTGAAAGGTCATGCATCTCTTTGATGGGAGCATTTGCAGGTTGATAGACAAAGAGGAGGTAAAGAGAAGATAAAATCATGGGAGTGGATGGTTGCTAAGTTAAAATTGAAGTTTATGCCAACTGATTATCAAGTAAATTTGTTCTGGAAGTTGCAGAACTTGAAGCAAAAGGAATCTAGTGTGAAAGAGTATACCGAAACATTCTACAAGTTGAATATCAGATTTGGACATGTTGATGATGAGGTTGAACAAGTTGCAAGATATATGAATGGATTGCGGATGTCTATACAAGATTAACTAATTTTGATCAAGTTGCAGAGTGTCTCAGAAGCATACCACTATGCCTTATAAACATAAGAAAAGTTGAACAAAAGACATGAGCAGAGATAGAGAGGTAGAGGTGGAAAGTTTTTCGGAGGAAGATTTCAAGGGGGGAGAGGATATTCTGGAGGAAGATGAACCTGTATAGATCAAAACAAGGACAAGGAAGTAAGAAATGAAGGTAATTCATACCAAAAAGGATGACATAAATTTCTACCAAAGGAGAGAACTTGATGGTTACCAGAATGAGGGTTTTCGAAAAGATGATAGAAGACAAGAGAAGAGAGTGTTTAGCAGGAATTTCTATAAGTATGGGGAAGAAGGACATCATTATTTCAAATGTAAGAAGACAAAGAACACTAGGAGAACAATGTTGGTGGAAGAAATCTCCATTGGATCAGCTAACAAACTGGAAGATGGAGAAATTTTGATGATGAGGAGAGCTTTATGTCATACTAGAGATGATGAAGAGCCCTTGCAGGGGAGGAATTTGTTCAAGACCATATGTAAGGTATCCGATAAGTGTTGTAAAGTTGTTATTGATAGTGGTAGCTTGGATAATCTTGTTTCAGAAGAGATGGTGAATAAATTGCAATTGGAAAGATTGAAACACCCTAAGCTTTATCAGATAGCATGGATTCGGGATGATCATAAGTTGTTAGTAAGTGAGAATTGTTTGGTAAAATTCAAAATTCGTAACTATGATGATGAAGTCTTGTGTGATATTATGCCTATGGACATTTATCACCTATTGTTGGGTAGACCTTGGCAATTTGATAGACAGACAATACTTGATGGGAGAAAGAAGATATACACTATTGTAGAAAATGGGATGAAACAAACCTTGTTACCCTGGGAGGAACCCCTGAAGAGTGAAGTTTGTACGAATGTTAGAATCTGTTTGGTAGATGGGAGGAAATTCCTGGATGGAATGAGACATGAGAAAGTGTGTTTTTCCTTAGTTCCTAAGAAGACTGAGAATCTAGAGCATGAAGAACAACCGAAGGATATAAAAGAGTTGCTGACAGAATACAGAGACATCATTTCAGATAATGTTCCTGATGGATTACTACCTATAAGGTGTATCAATCATTGCATGGACTTGATTCCTGGAGCTATTTTGCTGAACAAAGTTGCACACCAGATGACATCGACAGAGAATGAAGAGTTGAATAGACAAGTGCAGGAATTGTTGAAGAAAGGTCTGATCAGAGAAAGTTTGAGTCCCTGTGCAATACCAGCAGTGTTAGCACCTGTTATCACTGATAAAAAATGGGCTTTTATTTTCCCATGATTGGCTATGGTTTGTTGAAATTTTGAATAGGGTACAGTTTCGAATGCTTCAGATTTGTTTTAGGCCTCAAGGGTTTAAGGGTTTGATTTTAGATCCTCTTGTGTTTGTTTTAAACCCTCTGGTTTCTAATCTTTCGTTACTTTATTCACTTAAGTAATGGGTCATGGGGTCGTAGGAAGTGTTCCCCCTTGTTGTTTTCCTAGGCGGTCATGTTAATTAATCGAAAAATTTATGCCTTATATGTCTTTCTCCTAAAGTTGTCGGGCCCAGTAACTAGTGCGCATCTCGCGGGTGGATCCACGGCTCGCGTTATTTCGCTAGGCGAAGTTGTGCGTAATTTAAAATCAGTGAAGTTGCGAAAATGACATGGCATGCCACATAGACGGTCCAACTGGTTGATGATAGCAAGTAAAATGGTGGCACACGGCACAAGTCACAATAGTCAGCGGGTCAGGATTAAAGGCTAAAAGGCGGGCCCCAAAGGTGAGTCAGGTCGCAGTCAGGAGATGACCTGGCGGGTATAGCTGTCAAGAATAAATTGTGGCCCAGTGGCTTTCTCTCGACAAATAAAAAAGTGACAAGTCAGCTCCGTAGGTGATTGGACGCCAGGTGTTCACAGTGAGTCAGCGGGCCCACCCCTCTCGAAAGCCTTTTCAGATGGTTAAATGCCGATCAACTTAAAAGATGATCTGATGGCTTGTGCCATTTCACAAGGGTAAGGTGCTTGTTCTTTATACCCCGCGAAATAGCGAGAGTGAACGAGAGTCGTCCACATGTCATGATGGAGGACCTAGAGGATACAGCTGTCAAGAGTTTGTTGGGGCCCTGTGGTTTTCTTTCGGTGTATAAAAAAGTGACATGTCAGCGCTGCAGATGACTGGACGCCAGGTGTTCATAGTGAGTCAGCGGGCCCACCCCTCCCGAAAGCCTTTTCAGATGGTTAAATGCTGATCAACTTAAAAGATGATTTGACGGCCCACGCTATTTTGCAAGGGTAAGGTGCTCGTTCTTTATACCCCGCAAAATAGCGAGAGTGAATGAGAGCCATCCACGTGTCCGGCGACACGTGGTCTTAGAAGAAAGTTGTGGGCCCGCCAAGGTGGAACCGGTGGTATAAAAGAAAGACACGCAACCAACGTTAAGTCGAATGCAAAGGAAATTTCAAGGCAAATGGTTAGGCACCACGTGGTATCATGTAGCCAATAGAAAAGCGGGACTCAGCGTGGAGCCAAAGCTGTTAGTTAATCTAATGCTCGACCAAGTTTCTTTTGATCGGACGGTCGGTACTATTTCACAGGATCAAGTTGCTCGATAGTTATGCTTCACAAAGTTGCGAAAGAGCAAAATGAAAGACTTGCAGGAACGTTGTGACTCGTTGGAGCGAAAAATACGAATTCTCATATGAATTCAATTTTGAAGGGACGACCGAAGCATGCATAATCAATGTTGTAGTTAAGACCCTGAGTACAATATTTGATTTCCTATCAACCGGGTGAAGATATCTTTTAAAGAATTTTGCAGAAGAACGGATGCAGAGCTATTTTCTTCAGGTACAGAGCAAGTCAGTTCAGTTGCAGAGCAAATTCCTTTAAGTCAAAAACAGGTTTTCTCGTATTCTTGTGTAGCAATTCCTGTGTGGTGTGTTTTAGATAAGATAATTGATTTGTCATAGGATTATCTAAGAGTGGTATTCATTTCTTACGTTTTCTAAATGGCTCCTAAAAGAGAATTTTCTGGCAAAGTTAACTATTCAGAAAGGAGTGTCTGTGATGATTTTTTAGAATAGTTGACATTGTCAACTAATCAGGCGTCAAAGGCAAAAGAATTAGTGCCCAAGGCTCCCCGTTTAAAGATAGAAGAAGGACTATATGACAAGGGTAACTGGTTGAGAGACCCACAGGTTGGATTGTCTGGGTTGGGGTTGTTTAAGATTGGATTTGGAATGAGAAATTCTCTGGCCCCGCAAAATAGTATTTGGGAACTAGATGCTGGGAAACTGGTAGTCCCAGGGGTATTTATGGACGTAGATCTGTTGACCCAAATTGCGCTCAACTATGATCCAGTCACAAGAAGCATTCGGGATATAAATGGGAAAACCCTTGTTGAGATTAATGCTGAAGAATTCAGGAAAGCTTTTGGGCTTAATGAGTTCACCAATTTTATAGAACCTATAAATTTCACATCATTAGCCCAAATTTACAGTGCACAGAGGAGTCATCTCAGGAAGGGGCCTCTCAAGGAGTTTTTTGTGAAGATAGGAGGGTTAACAGTTGTAGGACCCAACACACAAGAGCCCTTTTCATTAAGTATGTTCACCCTGAGGGCTAAAGGAATGTATTGGGCACTTTGCCAAGTTTTGGGAGAAGATGCTGAAGCAAATATGCCAAATCATTACTTGTTAATGATTGCTCAGATTTTGAATCCTTCTCTTGCAATTACATTTGATTATGCCTCTTTCATTGTTGATGCTATTCATGGAGGGTTAATAGGAATCAAGAATGGAAAGGTGGATAGACCTTTCAGATGGTACTCACTCCTGATGCATCTTTTTTCTCTTCAAAGGTGGTGATTACTTCGCCAGTGGACTGGACCTTGTTAAGGAGAAAGAAGGAGAAAAAATGTCGATACAATTATAAAGTACTATGTTGTCATGGGATAGAGAGGATGCCAGTTTTTTGAAGTTTGATAACTATTTTGCATCCAAAATAAGGACTCTCCTCTACTCTGAGAACCCAAGAATCCCCAAAGTTCTTTTGGAATTCATAAGACCAAAAGATTTCACAGAGAACATAAAAATTGTTCATAACTGGGGTGACATTTATTTGTATCTAGTCTCCACAGTTTTCAGAGTGTTTGGTTTCAGAGGCACCCCATTTTTGCTACCTTACCAGGTCCCTCTCAAAGTGGGAATTGCAGAGATCCTTAGACAAATCGGTGGCTTACAAGAGACAGAGTTGACAGGCAGGGGTAAGGGGACTATTTTCCCTGCAGCTACCATAGCCCACCAATTTGTAATAACAAAGGGAGGCTAGAATTTCTTTGAGGATTTCCTCAAGCCTTATCCTTTGTCCACTGCAGTGTCCAGGTGTGCTGATCCAGAAGACTTCTTCAATGGTATGTTTAGAAAGAAGGTAGCATGTAGAGGTAGGCCTCATCAATTCCAGTTTCCTGAAAACCTCATCAGAAATGAGTTTGATCTACATGAGCAGGAGCTAAGGAAAGAGAAGTGGGTGGCTTATAAGAAAGCCTTGGATTTTGTGCATCAGTTTGATGCCAGCTATGACCCATTGTCTAGCTTTTTCCCTCTGGAGGAGAAAATAAAGTTTTTGATTGTTTGCTTTGAAGATGTGATGCAGACACTGAAGGAGAAGAGGGAAGATATAATCAAAAGCAACCCTGAGAAGGCAAGAATGATCCTAAGTAGGTCAGCTTCCAGCAAAGCAATCCCTCCTAGTGATTATACATTGCATAAAAAATCCAGTTATAGTGTGCTGATGCCTACAACAGAGGAGCCCTCTACCTCCAAAGGAAAGAGGAAGATACAAGATGTCATTGACATCCAAGAAAGCCCCAAAAAGAAAAGGGTGGGGAATGAAGTACAATCATATACACCTTTGTATTCCCCATCCCAATCCCCTATCCATATAGGAAATGAGCAAGCAGCAGCTGAGCAACTCCTACAGTTAGGTAGTCTAGGGGAAATTGCCTACACTTATGATGAAGTGGAGGAAGGAATGCCAGAAGAACCCATTGCTGCTGAAATGGATATCACTACCACTGAACTCAAAGGCTAGGAGTGGGATCCTGAGATAAAGCAGGCAAGTAATGCCTTCTTAGCTGATAACAATTTTGTCACATCAGAAGTATTTATGCAGTTTATATGGAAACAACACATAGATAAATATAATGCTAGATGTGAAAAAAGAAAGGCTGAGTAGCCCAATAAAGATCCAGCCCTAGTAGAAGAGGAAATAAAGCAAGAGATGATGGAAGAATTCAAAACCATCACCCCTGAGTAGGGAAGAGATATGGTAGCACAAGCTAGAGTGCTTATTTTACCCGAATGGGATATAGCAGACGCCGTGGTACTAGATGGAGTGAGAAAAAAGACTAAACCCATGGAGGGGATTACTTTCAATAAGGATAATGCTGCACTCGTCATGTGGTCTCTCAAGAGAAATGAGAGTAAGAAAAACAAAGACACCCCAAGGTCAAGGTACCTTGGTGGGATGATGGTGAAGAGAGTGCAGAGTACAGGGGTAGTGGAGGCTGCTAGCACTATGTTAGAGACTGCAAAATTTAGTGTTGCAGTAGCAGAGAAGGAAGCCAAAGAGAAAGAGGCCCTCCAAGTTAAGTTGGAAACAGTTTTGAAGGCCTATAACAATGCCAAGGAGGAGGTAAGAGGTAAGGATAACATCATTGCCAAGCTGCAGAGCCAGTTGACTGGACAATACCATCAAGGTGAGTCTTCAACACTGATGATCTCTTCTTCTCCTGCAAGACCTCCACCTACTAGCCCTATCATTGAGTTTCCACCATCTCCAACACCCTCCAACTCTCAAATGGTTGAAATTACTCCTGAAGAATTAGAAAACTTGAAACAGGCTCAGGCCTTATATTCAAAGAAGTATGAGGAGAGAGTAAGGGCTACAATTTCCAGGTTTGCAGATACAATAAATGCCTCAGTGCTCTACAACAATGTAGGTAAAATTATGGATATATGGAATGAGCTTAGGAGAGACAAGGCCATTTTGACACCTATTTTTGACAAATGGAGGCCTAGGGAGCAAGATTTAGAGTTTATGTGTGTATCCTATGATGAAGCAAGGGCCAATCCCATCATCAAATCCACTTCTGATGTCGCTAAAGTCTTAGTACAATTAGCAGTAGAGGTGGATAATGTGGATAGGAAGGTTAGTTTGTGCAAAAAGGAGTACATTGATCAAGTTTTTGAGTTGCTCTCAGGAGTTTTTGCTAGCCCGAATCAATTAAAGGACAAACAAATGTGGCTTAAGGAGATAGAAGCTAAATTGTCAGCAAGAGTTAAAGGAATTATTGATCTAGACAATGCTTCTTTCTTTGTTTTGACAATACAAGAGATAGAGAAAATTAAGTCACATTATGGTTTTCTCAATTCAGAAGTCAACAAAATGAGAAATTCTTGGAAAAGGTTGACTAAGACCAAGGATAAAGTGATTAATTTCTCATGGCCGACAGAAGAAGTGTATGATGAGTGGACAACTAAATATGCCACCCATGATCCGGAACAGTTGGAGAGCGCCTCTGAAAAGGTAGAAGAGGTTGCAACTGAACAACTTGTTGAAGAAACTGCAGAGGCCGAAAAGAGCTTGTAACTGTTTTTGAGAAAAGCTTGTAACCTCTTTATTTTGAAAGAAATGATTGTAACAAACTCTCCTCGAGAAGTCCGAAGCTTTGTGCATCCATGTTGTTATAAATGGATACCAAGACTAGAGGAAGATTGATCGCAAAAAAATGTAAGAAAACGCTGCAGAAATTTATCTGAGCTTTTCTAAGTCTAATAGAGAATATTCAAAAACTTTTTGTAATATTTCTTGAACTAAATATCAATATACAGACCATCGGTTTTGAGTGAAGCTTTGTGTTGTCTTCAAGTGTGTTTACAATTTGTTTACTGTTTTCATTCTGAATAATCCAGGGTTGTTCTGTTTGAATGGAATTGCAAAGCAATTTTAGTAGAAGTGTTCGTTAGCTTTACTCTTTAGGAGAGAAATTAAAGATGCGGGGATCACTCACACCAGTAAACTCTTTGGAAGAGACTTTTGAATTTTGATGATCATAGCTTAATTTGGAATACATAAATTCTTGTAGGTGTCAGGCGTATACAAGGATTAATAGAAACCAAGCCAACGGGACGCATAAAGATGTTTTGTTTGAGGAGTATTATCTGAGTTTAGATGACTCTGTGACCTTGGGTAAGGCACTGGTATTGTTTGAAGTTGTTTATTGTATGTTTTGTTGATCGAAATGCTGAATTTAAGTATAATTTCCATTCTTTGTTTTCAGTTGATTTCAAGGTGAAAGGTGAATAGATCCACTAGTTTTCTGGACTAGTTTGCTGTGGGTTTATGTTTGAAAGTGTGAATTCAATTCACAAAGGTATACCCACCTGGGCTCTGAGTAAGTCCAAATTGTAGAAGGTTCAATCAAACCTTGTCATATGTTGTCTTGAGAATTTCCTTATCTTTGATGTCTCTTCTGCACCGAGTTTAATCATATTATTTTAAGGATGTTAAAGGGAATCAGATTTTGAAGACAACAAAAGTGGCGACTCTGCTGGGGAGAGTTACAATAAAGATATAAACACAGATCTGTGTTGAGGATTGTAAAGAAAATTGTTGTGTGTTTGTGGATAAGACTGCTTGTTTTCATAATTCCCATAGTTTTGTGGGTGGTGACTCTATTACTTTTGAACCAGTCCTTGTGAGATACAAATATTTCTAAAAGGAAGACAAGCGAGATGCAAGGAGCAAAAAACACAAGATCATTCATGAAGAAACATCCTCGTGAAACTTTGCAAGAAGGTCTGCCAAAACAGTCATGGAGAGGCCAGAAGAGATCTGTGTTGCATGAGCCATCAAATGCTGCTTGGGTGCAGAAAAACAATAATACTGGTGAGATGCTTGATCGACCTATTTATGCAAAGTCTAATTCATCTTCTAGAGATTCAGAGCATGATATCTTAGGTTTTCGTTCGGGATTGTTTGGAAATATTGATGATGCACCTATTTTAAATCAAGATCTATCTCATGTTAGTGTTTCTGCAAAAGATAGAACTAGTTCAAATGCAATTAGGCACTCTGTTCCTAGGATAATTGATGGGAACATTAGTCTGATTGACATAGATCAAGTTAATGCATTAGACTCTGAAGAAAATTTCCCTGATGAGGATAAAGTGTCTCAAAAGATTGAAGATTTAAATAGAAGAGTCCATCATCTAATCTCCCTAAGAGCCCAAAAGGAGGCAAACAAGGAGAAGGAAGTTAAAGCCAAACTAATGGAAAGAGATAGGCTTCTTAGATAGATAGTTGATCTTGAAATGCTTGCTAAGGAGAAAGAAAAAAGTGATGAGGAAGGCCTTGTAATTAGAGAAATTCTAATCCCCAAAACTAAACAAGCTTGTAAGTCAGTAGCCCAGCCAACTAGGGAAGTATTTAATGACTCCCAGCTTCTTAAAGCCAATATAGATAAAGGAAAACAGAAATGGGTAGGTGATGGAATAGAATCTAAAACTGCAGAAGAAATCTCTCATAGGCTGTTAGCACATGAGAGAGAAATGAAAAGGATGAGGAAGGAAAAAGAAGGTCTCCAAATGGAATTAGAAAACGCTGAGTTAGAAGCAGCGAATCAGGAAGTAAAAAGAAAGATTAACTACTTAAAGGCTCCCCCTATTACATTCCCATTAGAAGATCTTAGCAAGCCTAATCCCTAACATATTTCCCTTCCACAGGCTAATACTCAACCTGCAGTACAAGCTAATATTGCCTCAGCAAGTCAAATACTTGTGAATAAATAGTACACCCAAGCACCTCAATCTCCAATCCCAAAAGCTAAAATGACCATGGGAAATAATAGTGCTATTACCCCTTTTCAAAGAAGACCAATCAATTAAGAACAATATAGACAATTGTTCTTTGATGGGATCGCGGGATATCCAAATCATGTTCCCACTGAGTTAAGAGATAGACTCCATAAATTTGCTGGGAACAATGCAATTAGTGCTGGGGAACATTTGAAATCTTTTGGGGATATAATAAACGATTATGAGATAGTAGATGAAGATGTTATTATGAAAATGTTTGTTCAATCCTTGGTTGATGATGCAAGAGATTGGTACAGAGGTCTTTCAGTCAATAGCATAGGTTCATGGGAAGATTTTAAAAATTGCTTTCAAGAGCAATATGGTGACAAGACTAATGTGAGTTTCATGCTAAATGAGTTCAACAATATTAGAATATCTGAAAATGAAATGGTCACTGATTTCAATGCTAGATTCCAGAAAGCCATGCACAGATTGTATCAAGTGATGAGGCTAGATGATAACATGTGTCTTAATACATAGTACAATGCATTTGATTCCAAAATAGCCTATATCTTGAGAGATAAAAATCCCCATAACTTAAGAGATGCTTTTAGAATTGCCATAAATGTAGAAAGTAACAGAAAAGCATCTGGAAAATTAGGAAGAAGGATAGATGGTAGATTATGGCAAGAAACCGAACAACAACCTAATAAAGTTGCTAAAGAGGATGATAAAATAGAGAAATTGGTTATTGCTATGAAAGATTTGACTGCCAAGGTTAACAAAAATAATAAACCTCATTATAACTGGCAAGATAGACCCCCTAGATTACATGATATGCCATATAATACCAATTGGAAGGATGGTAAACCCCAAATTGAGAAGCCCAAAACTACCCAAAGTCAAGACACACCGGATCCTTTGAAAGGGAAAACTATTCACAATATAGAAAATACTCCTTGGTGTATTGCTTGTGATGGACTACATTCTCCTCATCAGTGTATAGTGGCTCAAGCTCTTGAAGAATCTATGAGACCAGAAGCAGAGCCTGACATTAATATATTTGAAACCATCGTAGAAAGTGATGAGGAATCCGTGCAAAGTGAATACAGTGATGTGCAGGATAGTGAAAAGCTAGTGCAAGGACAGTTAGCCTTAGGTTGGCATCCTACATTGAATGTGGTAACAATTGAAGATGAAGAGGTTCATCTTAGGAGGCCTAGTGAGGAAGAAGTTAGAAATCTCACTAAGGCTGCAATTGCCAAAGAAAAACATAACTATAATCTGAGAAGCACTAAGAGAGACACTGATCAGGGTGAGTCGGGTTCTATGTTTGTAAGGGAAGTTACAAAAAGGGGGGCATCAAGTAGTGCTACTACTGTTCCTAAGGTTGGTCAAGAAAAGGGGGAACAAGTTAAGGATGAACATAAAGGCAAAGATGATAAAAATGTTGGTGATGTACAAGGAGCAGAGACAGTGAAAAGGGCAAGTCAATTCAAAACAGAAAAAGTTAGGGTTAATATTGAAAAATGCAACAATTTTACATTTGATATGGCCCAAGCTTTAACTCAAATGAAGGTCACTGTTCCATTAGTAGAGTTGCTAAAGATTAAAGAATATAAGGATGCAGCTTTGTCTTTATTCTCTAGTATATCTGATAGTGACACAGTATTACCCACCGGTTTAGCTAAAGTTGGAAAGGATCAAGAGTTCCAAACCCCAGAAGTTTATGTTGGAACCACTATCACTCAGGAGCCTTCTCAGGTAGATCCCTTCTATGTTACCTTGTTAGTCAATAACCGGTTGATTAAAAACTACATGATAGATTCAGGAGCTACTGCTAATGTAATGCCCTATGGTGTTATGAAAGAATTAGGGTTATCAGTAACCATTGTGTATGGGAAATGCTATGCCATGGATAACAAAGAAGTACCTGTGATAGGTACAATGAAAGATGTAGAAGTAAAAATAGCAGCATTCCCTGAAGCCACTTACAAAATGGATGTTATTGTTACTGACACTAAACCCCACTATGGTATGTTATTTTCTAGGCAGTGGGTAGCAACAATAGGGGGAAATGTTCGACTGGACTTATCTTATGCTACCATTCCTATTAGTGGTAATCAGGTCAAATTATACAGAGAGCCATGAGCTCCTAGGGTAATTGAAAATGTAGACCCTAGTATGCTTAATTGTATGATTGATGTAGATTTAGATAACTTTAGACTTCAACCAATTTCACCTCAATTGAAGAATACTGACCCTATTGTAGTCGAGCTACAAGCACAACAGTATGGGTTGTGGCAGATGTATTTTGATGGAGCTTGCTCCAAAGAAGGATCTGGAGCATGGGTTCTTTTTGTGTCCCCGTCAGGTATAACTTTTAAATACTCATTTTTATTGGCATTCCAGTGCACAAATAATACTGCAAAGTATGAAGCCCTGTTACTAGGACTTGAGGTTGCAAAAAGGCATGGAATCCAACTGTTGAAGGTAATGGGGGATTCAAAAGTGGTTGTCTCTCAGGTGAGATCTAAATATGTATCCAAGAATGATAGATTAAAGCAGTATAAGCATGCTGTTTGGGATGTTATTGACCATTTTGATGCATTTTCTATTAATTGGATAGAGCGAGCAAAAAATATTATGGCAGATTTCCTAGCTAATGTTGCTTTGAAAAATGATGATGCAACGCTAACCGGTATTTCCACTGTGGAAATAAAATCTAGGCCCGCTATTCCTGATAATGTGTACAATTGGCAAGTTTTTGCCGATGATGAAGACATTCTTAGGTTTATCCAATGTGTTGATGATTATGATGGACAAAAGATTGATTGTAATGCATTGGTGGAAGTGGTAGACAATAGAGAGACAGTGTTTGGAAATGATGTGGTCCAGTTGGAAACCAATGAGATACCTAAAGGGCTGGTGGAGCTGGAGAGCATGTTTAGTTATAATGATAGTCATTTACATCAGCAGTCTACCACCAAGTTGGAAGAGTTAGAGGAGGTAAACTTGGGGATAGAATCATCCCCTAAGTTGGTATATATTGGAAAGAAATTACCCCCTCATGTCAGGACTAACCTTATTAATTTATTGAAAAGGTATAAGCATGTCTTTGCTTGGTTTTATGAAGACCTAAAGGCGTATAGACAAGATCTTTTTCAGCATGAAGTTCCTTTACTTCCAAATGCTAAGCCTTTCAGATAGAAATAGAGGCCTATCAATCCCTTGTTAGAAACTAAAATGCAACAAGAGTTGACCAAATTGAGAGAAGGGGGAATTATCAAACCAATAAGGCATTCTTCATGGGTCTCTAATTTGGTCCCAGTGAGGAAGAAGAATGGAGACATCAGATTGTGTGTAGATTTTAGGAATTTAAATGTTGCTTCCTTGAAAGATAACTACTCATCCCCAAATATGGAAGCCATGCTACCGAGAGTGACAGGATGTGATCTTTTATCCATGATGGATGGTTTCTCAGGATATAATCAATTGTTGGTAAAGGAGTCTGAACAATTTAAGACAACTTTCACTACTCCATGGGGAACTTATGTATATGTGAGAATGCCATTTGGATTAAAAAATGTAGGAGCTACATTTCAGAGAGCTATGGATGTAGCTTTCAAAGAATTCATAAACATCATCATGGTGGTTTATCAAGATGATCTAACTTGTTTCTCTAAGAAAGCTGATGATCATTGTGGACATCTAGAGAAGGTGTTCAATAAAGCCTTGGAATTTGGTGTATCATTGAATCCCAACAAATGTCATTTTGGGGTCACTGAGGGAAAGTTATTGGGACACATAGTTTCTAAGGAGGGGGTAAAGATAGACCTTGAGAGAATTGAAGCAATCAATAAGGTGTCTGAACCTAAAAATGTGAAAGGTATCCAATCTTTCTTAGGTAAAGTTAATTTTGTTAGAAGATTCATTGCAAACTTCGCAGAGATAGTGAAGCCTATCGTCAAATTTCTTAAGAAGGATACAAAATTTTATTGGGATCAAGAAGCTTCAAAAGCTTTTGCTAAGATTAAGAAGGCAATCTAGGAGGCACCAGTGTTGAAATCTCTTGATTATAGTAAGCCTTTTTCTCTATTTTCTTTTGCTTCATATCATACGGTGGTTGCAGTATTACTACAAAAGGACAATGAAGGATATGAACACCCCATAGCCTTCTACAGTAAGTCTTTGTAGGCGGCAGAACTAAAATATGAAACCATGGAGAAACAAGCTTATGCCCTAGTTAAAGCTGTTAAGGCTTTTAGGCCATATTTAGTGAATGCAAATATCATTGCCTATGTCCTACATGCTGCAGTTAAAGATATTTTGTCTCAGTCTGAGGTTACTGGGAAGAGATGCAATGGATTAATAGAATTCAAGAATTCAACTTGGAGATAAAGATCACCAAATTGGTGAGAGGTTTAGGTTTGGCTAAGCTCATGACTGAGTCGAATCTCATGAATGTAGAAATACACAATGTTGAGGTTAGAGATGCTTTGGTCACTAGTATTGAGAGACAACCCTGGTACACAGAGATAATCCAAATTTTGAAAGGTGATACACTCCCAGAAGAAATGGCATACAATCAGAAAAGAACTCTGAAACTCAAGTCCCAAAAATATGTGCTCATTTAGGGTGATCTTTCCTGGAGGAAAAGAGATGGAGAGTTACTAATGTGTTTGGATGAATTTCAAGCTAAACAGGTGTTGATTGAAATGCATGATGGAGTATGTGGAGGTCACTATTCTGCTAAGACTATTGCTGGTAAGATAATCCGGGCTGGGTACTATTGGCCCACCTTACTTAAAGATACTCATGCATATGTTCGGAGATGTGACCCATGTCAGAGATTCTCATCCAAGCTCAAGTATGAAGGAGCCTTACCCCTAAATCCAGTCTCTGTAGAAGCTCCTTTTGTCCAGTGGGGCATTGATTTTATTGGAGAGATTGTTGAGAGGTCAGGGAGAGGTCATGGATGGATCATAGTGGCCACTGATTATTTCACCAAATGGATAAAAGCCATCCCTACAAGAAGAGCTACTAGTAAAGTTGTCATTGATTTCCTGATGGATAATATTGTAACTAGATTTGGAATACCTGCAAAATTGGTGATGGATAATGCCATGTGTTTCAGATCAGAAGAATTTGTAGGCTTTTGTACTAGTCATGGTATACTCATGTCATACTCTTCACCTTATCACCCTCAGGGGAATGGACAAGTAGAATCCAACAATAAAAGCCTGTTGAATATCATCAAGAAAATCCTAGAAGAGAATAAAAGATCTTGGGATCAAAAGCTGAAGTTAGCTCTATGGGCAGACAAAATAACAGTTAAGAAATCCATTAGAATGTCACCTTTTGAAGTAGTCTATGGTGCCCAAGCCAGATTGCCGGTAAATAACCTTCTTCTAGTGTATAATTTTTTGCAAAATGAGGACATGGAGGTATCTGAACCAATGGAAAACAGAATGATCCAAACTGTAGAAATGGAGGAGCTTAGGACTTCTGCCCATAAGAAAAATCAGAAGATCCAGTTGTAGTCAAAGTATCTTTTTGATAAAAGGACATCATTAAGGAAGTTTCAAATTGATGACATGGTTCTTCAGTGGAATGCAAAAGGACAGGATAAGGGAAAGCACAAGAAATTTGAATCACTATGGATTGGCCCTTTTGTGGTTTGTGACTTAAATGGTAAGGATTCATATTTCTTGAAGAATATGGATGATGAAATGCAGGAATTTCCAGTGCATGGACAATTCCTGAAGCATTATTTCTCTTAATGTCCATGCACGACAGGTCCTTTGTTTGTACATATTTTGTTCCTTTCCTGCTTTTCTGTTCTGGTTTGTGTTTTGGTCTGTTTCTCCAGAGTTTCTGGGTTTTCTTGTGTTGACCTTGCGATCAACCATCCCCAGTCAGAGCTGCTGTTATCACTGATAAAAAATGGGCTTTTCTTTTCCCATGATTGGCTATGGTTTGTTGAAATTTTGAATAGGGTGCAGTTTCGAATGCTTCAGATTTGTTTTAGGCCTCAAGGGTTTAAGGGTTTGATTTTAGATCCTCTTGTGTTTGTTTTAAACCCTATGGTTTCTAATCTTTTGTTACTTTATTCACTTAAGTAATGGGTCATGGGGTTGTAGGAAGTGTTCCCCCTTGTTGTTTGCCTAGACGGTCATGTTAATTAATCAAAAAATTTATGCCTTATATGTCTTTCTCCTAAAGTTGTCAGGCCTAGTAACTAGTGCGCATCTCACGGGTGGATCCACGGCTCGCGTTATTTCGCTAGGCGAAGTTGCGCGTAATTTAAAATCAGCAAAGTTGCGAAAATGACATGGCATGCCACATAGATGGTCCAGCTGGTTGATGATAGCGAGTAAAATGGCAGCACGCGGCACAAGTCACAACAGTCAACAGGTCAGGATTAAAGGCTAAAAGGCGGGCCCCAAAGGTGAGTCAGGTCGCAGTCAGGAGATGACCTGGTGGGTATAGCTATCAAGAATAAATAGTGGCCCATTGGCTTTCTCTCGGCAAATAAAAAAGTGACAAGTCAGCTCCGCAGGTGACTGGATGCCAGGTGTTCACAGTGAGTCAGCGGGCCCACCCCTCCCGAAAGCCTTTTCAGACGGTTAAATGCCGATCAACTTAAAAGATGATCTGACGGCCTGCGCTATTTCACAAGGGTAAGGTTCTCGTTCTTTATACCCTGCGAAATAGCGAGAGTGAACAAGAGCCGTCCATGTGTCATGATGGAGGACCTGGAGGATACAGCTATCAAGAGTTTGTTGGGGCCCTGTGGTTTTCTTTCGGCGTATAAAAAAGTGACATGTCAGTGCTGCAGATGACTGGACGCCAGGTGTTCACAGTGAGTCAGTGGGCCCACCCCTCCCGAATGTTTATTTGTATCCAGTCTCCATAGTTTTCAGAGTGTTTGGTTTTAGAGGCACCCCATTTTTGCTACCTTACCAGGTCCCTCTTAAAGTGGGAATTACAGAGATCCTTAGACAAATCGGTCGCTTACAAGAGGCAGAGTTGACAGGCAGGGGTAAGGGGACTATTTTCCCTACAGCTACAATAGCCCACCAATTTGTAATAACAAAGGGAGGCTAGAATTGCTTTGAGGATTTCCTCAAGCCTTATCATTTGTCCACTGCAGTGTCCAGGTGTGCTGATCTAGAAGACTTCTTCAATGGTATGTTTAGAAAGAAGGTAGCATGCAGAGGTAGGCCTCATCAATTCTAGTTTCCTGAAGACCTCATCAGAAATGAGTTTGATCTACATGAGAAGGAGCTAAGGAAAGAGAAGTGGGTGGCTTATAAGAAAGCCTTGGATTTTGTGCATTAGTTTGATGCCAGCTATGACCCATTGTCTAGCTTTTTCCCCCTGGAGGAGAAAATAAAGTTTTTGATTGTTTGCTTTGAAGATGTGATGCAGACACTAAAGGAGAAGAGGGAAGCTGTAATCAAAAGCAACCCTGAGAAGACAAGAATGATCCTAATTAGGTCAGCTTCCAGCAAAGCAATCCCTCCTGGTGATTATACACTGCATAAGAAATCCAGTTATAGTGTGCTGATGCCTACAACAGGGGAGCCCTCTACCTCCAAAGGAAAGAGGAAGATACAAGATGCCATTGACATCCAAGAAAGCCCAAAGAAGAAAATGGTGGGGAAAGAAGTACAATTAGATACACCTTTGTATTCCCCATCCCAATCCCCTATCCATATAGGAAATGAGCAAGCAGTAGCTGAGCAACTCCTACAGTTAGGTAGTCTAGGGGAAATTGGCTACACTTATGATGAAGTGGAGCAAGGAATGCCAGAAGAACCCATTGCTACTGAAATGGATATCACTACCACTGAACTCAAAGGCCAGGAGTGGGATCCTGAGATAAAGCAGGAAAGTAATGCCTTCTTAGCTGATAATAATTTTGTCACATCAGAAGCATTTATGCAGTTTATATGGAAACAACACATAGATAAATATAATGCTAGATGTGAAAAGAGAAAGAATGAGCAGCCCAATAAAGATCCAGCCTTGGTAGAAGAGGGAATAAAGCAAGAGATGATGGAAGAATTCAAAACCATCACCCCTGAACAGGGAAGAGATATGGTAGCACAAGTTGGAGTGCTTATTTTACCTGAATGGGATATAGCAGATGCCCTAGTACTAGATGTAGTGAGAAAAGAGACTAAACCCATGGAGGGGATTGCTTTCAATAAGGATAATGTTGCACTCGTCATGTGGTCTCTCAAGAGAAATGAGAGTAAGAAAAGCAAAGACACCCCAAGGTCAAGTTACCTTGGTGGGATGATGGTGAAGAGAGCACAGAGTACAGGGGAAGTGGAGGCTGCTAGCACTGTGTTAGAGACTGCAAAATTTAGTGTTGCAGTAGCAGAGAAGGAAGCCAAAGAGAAAGAGGCCCTCCAAGTTAAGTTGGAAATAGTTTTGAAGGCCTATAACAATGCCAAGGAGGAGGTAAGAGGTAAGGATAGCATCATTGCCAAGCTGCAGAGCCAGTTGACTCGATAATACCATCAAGGTGAGTCTTCAACACTGATGATCTCCTCTTCTCCTGCAAGACCTCCACCTACTAGCCCTATCATTGAGTTTCCACCATCTCTAGCACCCTCCAACTCTCAAATGGTTGAAATTACTTGATGTAGAGGTATGGTCTACACAACTTGGAAAAACCCAAATTGCTCACTTGCTCAATAGGCAACACTACCCCTTTGGGAAAAGAGGTTCTCCCAACCAGACCTCACACCTTACAAGAACAAATATAACATCTCAACACATATTTTTCCTTCCCCATAACCCCCCATTGAGACATTTCACAAAAGTCACCATTAATGGATTAACAACCCCACAGGCAAAATGCTCAAAAAGTGCTCAAATGGCTCACTCCCCTCCAAGTAAGGTTTATATGTTTCCCAAAGCCTTGTACAGGTTTGATAGGTCTAATGGATCATAAAATATCCAAATCCACCCTCTGGTTTTCTCCTCCAAGTCCCCAAGGTATCCAAGCCCAATTTGGCTCTCTAGGCCCACTAGTCTCCAAAAACAACTTTTTGGCTTACAACACAAAATCTCCAAAGGACACCTAGATTTTATTGCACACATCAAATACACTCCCCTGGGCAGCACTTTTTCCAAAAGGAAAGGGCTTGAAGGCTTCAACAAACCACATTTCTACCAAACCCTCAATGATGACAACAAGGACTAATTCAAGCACTTAATGAAGGAAGTACCATTTTTACACACCATATCAGAAAAGTATGACTTTGAGAATTTATGGGAATCCAAAATAATGCCAATTCCAAGGTTTTATACACTGGTTTACAATTCACCAATAGTTATGGGGTTTTTTTGTGTCTTTTTACTACTTTTGCATTGCCAGCCACATAGAGATGTCTGGCTTCTTTTAATTTCTGCTCTTTCCAAACACTTCCTCTAGGTTTGAAACAAATAAAATCTTAAAATACAGTCCCAAATCTTCCATCCAACCGAGTTTTAGATTTTTTTCATGGTTAAAATGGAAGAAAAGGGAAAAGAAATGTGAAACCCTAGGTTTATGCCCTTTCACGGGCTGTCTTCACTAAAACTTTGATATCTCGCTTATTTCTCCACTTCAAATGCTCTAGTTGGACTCAAATGAAAGGTATTTCACCCCTCTAACTCATCATGGAAGAATTTTTCAGTTTTCAGAATGTACAAGCCCGTACCAACCAAAATAGCAGCAAATTTGCAGGAAAATACAGAATTTTTATTGCTTCAAATTATCAACTTTCACATTATTCTTCAACCAACCTCCAAATTGGTTTGTTGAGGCATAATATAGCCATCCCAACATGTTCCAACCGAAATCAGGTGGTTGTGAATGTTAGGAATTGATTTTAACAACTTTTCAAAAAGTTGTTCACCAATATTGACAACATTTGTCAATTTTTTGACAATTTTGTATTTTACCAACAAACTATCTTCAAACATAGACCTAGGAGCCTAAACATATTATTTTGGACCTAATTAGACCAAAATACACTTGAATCACTAAATCCACACATCCTAAGTCCTTTTGACCATAGTTGACCATAGATTTTATAAAGCACCCTAGGCCACTAGGCCTTACAAAAATGGACTATGAGGACTTTATTATCCAAAATAAACATGAAAATGGGATTCTAAGGTCCCTTACAACACCTTGAAACAAAACATGAAATTCATTGAAGAAGAAATGATTAATTTTAGTCTTGTGCCCCTGCACCATACTCCCAGGGTGGGCTGATCTCATTTCCACATGAGATAAGTTGGTCCAATGAAGTACCATGCTTCAGAATCTCTGCCTCATCCATCCATACAGCCTCTTCAACAGGTTTTCCTACCCATTTCACAAGGTATTGTTTGTACTCTTTGTTTCTGGTCTTCTTGATGACTTTCTCATCAATGATTTTCTCAAGTTTCTTTGGTGCATGATGAGGTATGGCAGCCATATCCTCTTGAACTTCTTCAATCTGAAAGTCCATACCTGCAACAACATTACCTTTATATGGTGTTAGATCACATACATTGAAAATAGGAGAAATACCAAGATTAGGAGGAAGAGCAATCTCATAGGCATTCAACCCATGCTTCTTCAACACTTTGCAAGGACCCACTTTCTTCATGAGTAACTTAGTATGCTTCCCCTTTGGTAATCTTTCCTTCCTCAAATACACCCACACCATATCACCAATCTGAAATTGTACATCTCTCCTCTTCTTATCAGCAATCTCCTTGTACTTTTGAGAGCTCTTTTCAAGTGCCAACCGTACTTGATCATGGATCTCCTTCATGCTATCAGCAAATTGCTCTCCATGAGCACTTATTTGCCCATCATGTGGAAGGTCTCTCAACTCCAAGATGCCTCTTGGATTTTGCCCATACACAATCTGAAATGGACTCCTTCCTGTACTCCTATTCACAGAGTCATTGAATGCAAATTCAGCTTGTTGAAGTACAACATCCCACTTCTCTCCATATTGCTTTGTCAAACATCTTAATAGGTTTCCCAAGGACCTATTCACAACTTCAGTTTGCCCATCTGTTTGTGGATGGTAGGCTGAACTAAAGTTCAAGTTTGTTCCCAACCTCTTCCATAAGGTTCTCCAAAAGTGGCCAATGAATTTCACATCTCTGTCAGACACAATTGTTAGAGGAAGTCCGTGAATCCTCACAATCTCTTTGAAAAACAAATTTGCTACATAGGTTGCATCACTTGTGCTCTTACATGGCAAGAAATGTGCCATCTTACTGAACCTATCAACAACAACAAAGATGCTATCAAATCCCTTTTGAGTCCTAGGCAGCCCCATTACAAAATCCATACTACAACTTTCCCAAGGCCTTGTAGGTATGGGTAATGGTTGATACAAACCAGCATTGGTGGAAGTACCCTTAGCCTTTTGACAAATGCTGCAAGTCTCTACAAATCTTCTCACATCAACCTGCATTTTAGGCCAATAATAATGTCTTCGTACCTGCTCAAGAGTTTTATCCAAACCAAAATGTCCACTCATGCTTCCACAATGTTTTTCTTTCACAATGTTCTCCCTCATTGAACACCTAGGAATGCATAGTTGATGTCCTTTGAACAATAAACCATCTTGGATCAAGTAATCAGCATATTCAACATGGTATGCTTCAGAAAAATCAGAACAAACTTTATAAATTTCATGAAAGTCTTCATCACCTTCATACATACCTTTCAAGGAGTCAATCCCCACACTTTGCAACTTCACCTCTTGCACTGTCAAGGATCTTCTACTCAAGGCATCTGCCACCTTGTTTGCAACTCCCTTTTTGTGTTTGACTGTAAAGGTATATGCTTGGATTGATTCTACCCATTTCATATGCTTGTGACTCAACTTCTCTTGGCTATTCAAGAAGCTAAGTGCCTGATTGTCTGTAAAAACAACAAACTCTTTTGGAAGGAGGTAATGCCTCCACTTTTTCAAAGCTTGTACAAGTGCATACATTTCCAAATCATATGAGGAATACTTTCTCTTTGCCTCATTAAGTTTCTCACTAAAGAATGCAATGGGCCTACCCTCTTGACTCAAAACAGCCCCTATTGCAACATTAGATGCATCACATTCAATAGTAAAAACCTTTTGAAAATCTGGAAAAGCAAGTATAGGCTGCTTTGCTACCTTTTGTTTGAGACTTTGAAAAGCCTCCTCAGCCTCCTTGGTCCATACAAACTTGCACTTTTGTCCTCCCTTGATTGTATCTAGGATAGGTGCACAAACTTGGCTAAAGCCTCTTATAAACTTCCTGTAAAAGGAAGCCAAGCCATGGAAGCTTCTAACTTCAGTCATTGACCTTGGAGAAGGCCAATTCAAGATGCTCTCCACCTTCTCAGGATCCATCTTGACACTTCCACCTGAAACAATGAAACCAAGATACACCAACTCTTCCTGCATGAAAAGACACTTGTCTATATTGATTAGGAGCTTAGCCTCTTGCAATCTTTTAAGGACCAAATTCAAATGCTGCACATGTTCATCTCTATTCTTACTGAATATGAGAATATCATCCAAGTAAACAATGACAAATTTACCAAGAAAAGGTTTCAAGACCTCATTCATGAGTCTCATGAATGTACTAGGTGCATTGGACAAACCAAAGGGCATAACCCTCCATTCATAGAGGCCTTCATTAGTCTTGAATGCTATCTTCCATTCATCTCCAGCCCTTATTCTGATCTGATGGTATCCACTCTTCAAATCCACCTTTGAATACCACCTTGCACCCCCTAGATGATCCAACAAGTCCTCAATCCTAGGCATAGGGAACCTATACCTGATAGTGATCCTGTTAATGGCCCTTGAGTCTATACATAACCTCCATGTACCTTCTTTCTTAGGTGCTAGCACAGCTGGAACAGCACATGGACTCATACTTTTAGAAATCAAACCCTTATCTAAGAGTTCCTGGATTTGTCTTGCCATTTCCTCATTTTGTTGGGGTGTTAACTTATAGGCAGCCTTATTGGGAAGTGTAGCCCCTGGAATCAGATCAATGTTATGGCTAATCTCTCTAATAGGAGGTAAGGAATCAGGTAACTCCTTGGTTACAATGTCTTTGTAGGTCTCAAGCAAATCAGCCACCTCCTTTGGTCCTATCCTCCTAGATTCTTCCTTCTTTTTGTGCACCTTCTTTTCTTCCTGTTTTGGCAACACAACCAAAGCATAACAAGGAGTATCCTCCTCTTTCAAGCATTCTAAAAACTCTTTCTCACCTACAAACATGATTTTAGAGTCCTTTGCTTCTTCACCATTATCAGGTAGGGGTAGTAAAGTTACCTTCTCACCTTTATACCAAATGGTGTATGTGTTCTTCTCACCATCATGCCTTGACTTCATGTCATATTGCCATGGCCTGCCAAGCAGCAAATGGCATGCATCCATGGGTACAATGTCACAAAGTACCTTGTCCTTGTACTTGCCAATAGAAAACTCCACCCATGCTTGTTCTTCAATGATGGTTTGCTACCCCTTTGTAAGCCATGAGACCTTGTAGGGTCTTGGATGCTTAATCCTCTTCAATTTTAGTTTCTCTACTGCCTCAATGGACAGCAAATTATCAGTAGAACCTGAATCAATCATCACACTACATACTTTGTCACCACTTCTACAAGTAGTTCTAAAAAGTGCCTTCCTTTGGGGTGGCTCTAGTGGACTAGGTGCTTTGATCAATGTCCTCCTCATCATCATGATCTCTCCTTGTTCAGGCTGCACAAAGGATCCATGAGAGTGAACACTATGTGTGTCTTCATCTCTCACCAAATTTGCTCTCCTTTCACCTTGTTTGTTTGCCTTCTCTGGACATTTGGATGCAACATGCCCCATTTGATGACACCTATAGCATTTTATGCCTTCTAGGCCTCTTCCACTACCTCTTCCTCTAAAGCTTCCTCTCTTTCCTCTGAAAGATCCTCTAGAGCTGCCTTCCCCTTGTTCATTTCCTTGACTTGATTCACCAAGGTCTTTGGAACCTTGTCCTCTTCCTTGAGACATATTTCTGCCCCTATTTCCAAAGTCTTTTTGCCCTCTCCCTCTTCCACTTTGATCACTCTTCCTCTTGAGTTTCTCCTCAACCTTCAAAGCAAGTTGAAAGCATTTTTGGACTGTGGGAGGGCTGCTTAGACTGAGTTCATCTTGAATGGTAATTCTCAACCCTTGCAAATATCTTGCAAGCTTCACACATTCAGGCTCCACTACCTTGGACTTCATCACCAATTTATGGAACTCTTGAGTATAATCTGAGACACTCATCTCCTTTTGTCTCAAACTCATTCTCCTCTTATGAAGTTGGACTTCATAATCATCAGGAACATATGCATCCCTGATCAATGCAACCATCTTCTTCCAAGTGGTCACTGGATTCTTCTTCTCCTTCACCCTATCATCTTGAGTGAAATTCCACCATGTAAGGGCTGGTCCCTTCAACTTAGACTTAGCAATCTTAACTCTCTGATTTTCAGGTATGTCTTCACATTCAAAGAAGCTTGTGAGGGCATCAATCCAATCCACAGCAGCATCTGGATTCAAGTTTCCATCATAGGAAGGTAGGTCCAACCTAACATCCATGGTCCTTCTCTCCATGGCCTTCAAGGTCTTCACAAGTAGTCTCTGATCAGCAGGCACTTCTTCTTCTTTATCCTGCTCAAGGGGTTCCTCATCACTCCCCTCTTCAACAAAATCAAAGTTTCCACCACTTTTCTTACGAAGTTCCCCATTAAGTCTATCAACCTCCTTCTGCAAGGAATCAATCTTGTGAACCAAGTTTTGATCCTTCAAAAACTTCACTATTTGTGCATTAGTCATCCTTGAGGACAACTCACCCTCTTCTTCTTCCCCTGACATGGCTAAACTGAAACAATCCTTCTCCTAAGGATCACACTTTCTCTGATACCAATTGATGTAGAGGTATGGTCTACACAACTTGGAAAAACCCAAATTGCTCACTTGCTCAATAGGCAACACTACCCCTTTGGGAAAAGAGGTTCTCCCAACCAGACCTCACACCTTACAAGAACAAATATAACATCTCAACACATATTTTTCCTTCCCCATAACCCCCCATTGAGACATTTCACAAAAGTCACCATTAATGGATTAACAACCCCACAGGCAAAATGCTCAAAAAGTGCTCAAATGGCTCACTCCCCTCCAAGTAAGGTTTATATGTTTCCCAAAGCCTTGTACAGGTTTGATAGGTCTAATGGATCATAAAATATCCAAATCCACCCTCTGGTTTTCTCCTCCAAGTCCCCAAGGTATCCAAGCCCAATTTGGCTCTCTAGGCCCACTAGTCTCCAAAAACAACTTTTTGGCTTACAACACAAAATCTCCAAAGGACACCTAGATTTTATTGCACACATCAAATACACTCCCCTGGGCAGCACTTTTTCCAAAAGGAAAGGGCTTGAAGGCTTCAACAAACCACATTTCTACCAAACCCTCAATGATGACAACAAGGACTAATTCAAGCACTTAATGAAGGAAGTACCATTTTTACACACCATATCAGAAAAGTATGACTTTGAGAATTTATGGGAATCCAAAATAATGCCAATTCCAAGGTTTTATACACTGGTTTACAATTCACCAATAGTTATGGGGTTTTTTTGTGTCTTTTTACTACTTTTGCATTGCCAGCCACATAGAGATGTCTGGCTTCTTTTAATTTCTGCTCTTTCCAAACACTTCCTCTAGGTTTGAAACAAATAAAATCTTAAAATACAGTCCCAAATCTTCCATCCAACCGAGTTTTAGATTTTTTTCATGGTTAAAATGGAAGAAAAGGGAAAAGAAATGTGAAACCCTAGGTTTATGCCCTTTCACGGGCTGTCTTCACTAAAACTTTGATATCTCGCTTATTTCTCCACTTCAAATGCTCTAGTTGGACTCAAATGAAAGGTATTTCACCCCTCTAACTCATCATGGAAGAATTTTTCAGTTTTCAGAATGTACAAGCCCGTACCAACCAAAATAGCAGCAAATTTGCAGGAAAATACAGAATTTTTATTGCTTCAAATTATCAACTTTCACATTATTCTTCAACCAACCTCCAAATTGGTTTGTTGAGGCATAATATAGCCATCCCAACATGTTCCAACCGAAATCAGGTGGTTGTGAATGTTAGGAATTGATTTTAACAACTTTTCAAAAAGTTGTTCACCAATATTGACAACATTTGTCAATTTTTTGACAATTTTGTATTTTACCAACAAACTATCTTCAAACATAGACCTAGGAGCCTAAACATATTATTTTGGACCTAATTAGACCAAAATACACTTGAATCACTAAATCCACACATCCTAAGTCCTTTTGACCATAGTTGACCATAGATTTTATAAAGCACCCTAGGCCACTAGGCCTTACAAAAATGGACTATGAGGACTTTATTATCCAAAATAAACATGAAAATGGGATTCTAAGGTCCCTTACAACACCTTGAAACAAAACATGAAATTCATTGAAGAAGAAATGATTAATTTTAGTCTTGTGCCCCTGCACCATACTCCCAGGGTGGGCTGATCTCATTTCCACATGAGATAAGTTGGTCCAATGAAGTACCATGCTTCAGAATCTCTGCCTCATCCATCCATACAGCCTCTTCAACAGGTTTTCCTACCCATTTCACAAGGTATTGTTTGTACTCTTTGTTTCTGGTCTTCTTGATGACTTTCTCATCAATGATTTTCTCAAGTTTCTTTGGTGCATGATGAGGTATGGCAGCCATATCCTCTTGAACTTCTTCAATCTGAAAGTCCATACCTGCAACAACATTACCTTTATATGGTGTTAGATCACATACATTGAAAATAGGAGAAATACCAAGATTAGGAGGAAGAGCAATCTCATAGGCATTCAACCCATGCTTCTTCAACACTTTGCAAGGACCCACTTTCTTCATGAGTAACTTAGTATGCTTCCCCTTTGGTAATCTTTCCTTCCTCAAATACACCCACACCATATCACCAATCTGAAATTGTACATCTCTCCTCTTCTTATCAGCAATCTCCTTGTACTTTTGAGAGCTCTTTTCAAGTGCCAACCGTACTTGATCATGGATCTCCTTCATGCTATCAGCAAATTGCTCTCCATGAGCACTTATTTGCCCATCATGTGGAAGGTCTCTCAACTCCAAGATGCCTCTTGGATTTTGCCCATACACAATCTGAAATGGACTCCTTCCTGTACTCCTATTCACAGAGTCATTGAATGCAAATTCAGCTTGTTGAAGTACAACATCCCACTTCTCTCCATATTGCTTTGTCAAACATCTTAATAGGTTTCCCAAGGACCTATTCACAACTTCAGTTTGCCCATCTGTTTGTGGATGGTAGGCTGAACTAAAGTTCAAGTTTGTTCCCAACCTCTTCCATAAGGTTCTCCAAAAGTGGCCAATGAATTTCACATCTCTGTCAGACACAATTGTTAGAGGAAGTCCGTGAATCCTCACAATCTCTTTGAAAAACAAATTTGCTACATAGGTTGCATCACTTGTGCTCTTACATGGCAAGAAATGTGCCATCTTACTGAACCTATCAACAACAACAAAGATGCTATCAAATCCCTTTTGAGTCCTAGGCAGCCCCATTACAAAATCCATACTACAACTTTCCCAAGGCCTTGTAGGTATGGGTAATGGTTGATACAAACCAGCATTGGTGGAAGTACCCTTAGCCTTTTGACAAATGCTGCAAGTCTCTACAAATCTTCTCACATCAACCTGCATTTTAGGCCAATAATAATGTCTTCGTACCTGCTCAAGAGTTTTATCCAAACCAAAATGTCCACTCATGCTTCCACAATGTTTTTCTTTCACAATGTTCTCCCTCATTGAACACCTAGGAATGCATAGTTGATGTCCTTTGAACAATAAACCATCTTGGATCAAGTAATCAGCATATTCAACATGGTATGCTTCAGAAAAATCAGAACAAACTTTATAAATTTCATGAAAGTCTTCATCACCTTCATACATACCTTTCAAGGAGTCAATCCCCACACTTTGCAACTTCACCTCTTGCACTGTCAAGGATCTTCTACTCAAGGCATCTGCCACCTTGTTTGCAACTCCCTTTTTGTGTTTGACTGTAAAGGTATATGCTTGGATTGATTCTACCCATTTCATATGCTTGTGACTCAACTTCTCTTGGCTATTCAAGAAGCTAAGTGCCTGATTGTCTGTAAAAACAACAAACTCTTTTGGAAGGAGGTAATGCCTCCACTTTTTCAAAGCTTGTACAAGTGCATACATTTCCAAATCATATGAGGAATACTTTCTCTTTGCCTCATTAAGTTTCTCACTAAAGAATGCAATGGGCCTACCCTCTTGACTCAAAACAGCCCCTATTGCAACATTAGATGCATCACATTCAATAGTAAAAACCTTTTGAAAATCTGGAAAAGCAAGTATAGGCTGCTTTGCTACCTTTTGTTTGAGACTTTGAAAAGCCTCCTCAGCCTCCTTGGTCCATACAAACTTGCACTTTTGTCCTCCCTTGATTGTATCTAGGATAGGTGCACAAACTTGGCTAAAGCCTCTTATAAACTTCCTGTAAAAGGAAGCCAAGCCATGGAAGCTTCTAACTTCAGTCATTGACCTTGGAGAAGGCCAATTCAAGATGCTCTCCACCTTCTCAGGATCCATCTTGACACTTCCACCTGAAACAATGAAACCAAGATACACCAACTCTTCCTGCATGAAAAGACACTTGTCTATATTGATTAGGAGCTTAGCCTCTTGCAATCTTTTAAGGACCAAATTCAAATGCTGCACATGTTCATCTCTATTCTTACTGAATATGAGAATATCATCCAAGTAAACAATGACAAATTTACCAAGAAAAGGTTTCAAGACCTCATTCATGAGTCTCATGAATGTACTAGGTGCATTGGACAAACCAAAGGGCATAACCCTCCATTCATAGAGGCCTTCATTAGTCTTGAATGCTATCTTCCATTCATCTCCAGCCCTTATTCTGATCTGATGGTATCCACTCTTCAAATCCACCTTTGAATACCACCTTGCACCCCCTAGATGATCCAACAAGTCCTCAATCCTAGGCATAGGGAACCTATACCTGATAGTGATCCTGTTAATGGCCCTTGAGTCTATACATAACCTCCATGTACCTTCTTTCTTAGGTGCTAGCACAGCTGGAACAGCACATGGACTCATACTTTTAGAAATCAAACCCTTATCTAAGAGTTCCTGGATTTGTCTTGCCATTTCCTCATTTTGTTGGGGTGTTAACTTATAGGCAGCCTTATTGGGAAGTGTAGCCCCTGGAATCAGATCAATGTTATGGCTAATCTCTCTAATAGGAGGTAAGGAATCAGGTAACTCCTTGGTTACAATGTCTTTGTAGGTCTCAAGCAAATCAGCCACCTCCTTTGGTCCTATCCTCCTAGATTCTTCCTTCTTTTTGTGCACCTTCTTTTCTTCCTGTTTTGGCAACACAACCAAAGCATAACAAGGAGTATCCTCCTCTTTCAAGCATTCTAAAAACTCTTTCTCACCTACAAACATGATTTTAGAGTCCTTTGCTTCTTCACCATTATCAGGTAGGGGTAGTAAAGTTACCTTCTCACCTTTATACCAAATGGTGTATGTGTTCTTCTCACCATCATGCCTTGACTTCATGTCATATTGCCATGGCCTGCCAAGCAGCAAATGGCATGCATCCATGGGTACAATGTCACAAAGTACCTTGTCCTTGTACTTGCCAATAGAAAACTCCACCCATGCTTGTTCTTCAATGATGGTTTGCTGCCCCTTTGTAAGCCATGAGACCTTGTAGGGTCTTGGATGCTTAATCCTCTTCAATTTTAGTTTCTCTACTGCCTCAATGGACAGCAAATTATCAGTAGAACCTGAATCAATCATCACACTACATACTTTGTCACCACTTCTACAAGTAGTTCTAAAAAGTGCCTTCCTTTGGGGTGGCTCTAGTGGACTAGGTGCTTTGATCAATGTCCTCCTCATCATCATGATCTCTCCTTGTTCAGGCTGCACAAAGGATCCATGAGAGTGAACACTATGTGTGTCTTCATCTCTCACCAAATTTGCTCTCCTTTCACCTTGTTTGTTTGCCTTCTCTGGACATTTGGATGCAACATGCCCCATTTGATGACACCTATAGCATTTTATGCCTTCTAGGCCTCTTCCACTACCTCTTCCTCTAAAGCTTCCTCTCTTTCCTCTGAAAGATCCTCTAGAGCTGCCTTCCCCTTGTTCATTTCCTTGACTTGATTCACCAAGGTCTTTGGAACCTTGTCCTCTTCCTTGAGACATATTTCTGCCCCTATTTCCAAAGTCTTTTTGCCCTCTCCCTCTTCCACTTTGATCACTCTTCCTCTTGAGTTTCTCCTCAACCTTCAAAGCAAGTTGAAAGCATTTTTGGACTGTGGGAGGGCTGCTTAGACTGAGTTCATCTTGAATGGTAATTCTCAACCCTTGCAAATATCTTGCAAGCTTCACACATTCAGGCTCCACTACCTTGGACTTCATCACCAATTTATGGAACTCTTGAGTATAATCTGAGACACTCATCTCCTTTTGTCTCAAACTCATTCTCCTCTTATGAAGTTGGACTTCATAATCATCAGGAACATATGCATCCCTGATCAATGCAACCATCTTCTTCCAAGTGGTCACTGGATTCTTCTTCTCCTTCACCCTATCATCTTGAGTGAAATTCCACCATGTAAGGGCTGGTCCCTTCAACTTAGACTTAGCAATCTTAACTCTCTGATTTTCAGGTATGTCTTCACATTCAAAGAAGCTTGTGAGGGCATCAATCCAATCCACAGCAGCATCTGGATTCAAGTTTCCATCATAGGAAGGTAGGTCCAACCTAACATCCATGGTCCTTCTCTCCATGGCCTTCAAGGTCTTCACAAGTAGTCTCTGATCAGCAGGCACTTCTTCTTCTTTATCCTGCTCAAGGGGTTCCTCATCACTCCCCTCTTCAACAAAATCAAAGTTTCCACCACTTTTCTTACGAAGTTCCCCATTAAGTCTATCAACCTCCTTCTGCAAGGAATCAATCTTGTGAACCAAGTTTTGATCCTTCAAAAACTTCACTATTTGTGCATTAGTCATCCTTGAGGACAACTCACCCTCTTCTTCTTCCCCTGACATGGCTAAACTGAAACAATCCTTCTCCTAAGGATCACACTTTCTCTGATACCAATTGATGTAGAGGTATGGTCTACACAACTTGGAAAAACCCAAATTGCTCACTTGCTCAATAGGCAACACTACCCCTTTGGGAAAAGAGGTTCTCCCAACCAGACCTCACACCTTACAAGAACAAATATAACATCTCAACACATATTTTTCCTTCCCCATAACCCCCCATTGAGACATTTCACAAAAGTCACCATTAATGGATTAACAACCCCACAGGCAAAATGCTCAAAAAGTGCTCAAATGGCTCACTCCCCTCCAAGTAAGGTTTATATGTTTCCCAAAGCCTTGTACAGGTTTGATAGGTCTAATGGATCATAAAATATCCAAATCCACCCTCTGGTTTTCTCCTCCAAGTCCCCAAGGTATCCAAGCCCAATTTGGCTCTCTAGGCCCACTAGTCTCCAAAAACAACTTTTTGGCTTACAACACAAAATCTCCAAAGGACACCTAGATTTTATTGCACACATCAAATACACTCCCCTGGGCAGCACTTTTTCCAAAAGGAAAGGGCTTGAAGGCTTCAACAAACCACATTTCTACCAAACCCTCAATGATGACAACAAGGACTAATTCAAGCACTTAATGAAGGAAGTACCATTTTTACACACCATATCAGAAAAGTATGACTTTGAGAATTTATGGGAATCCAAAATAATGCCAATTCCAAGGTTTTATACACTGGTTTACAATTCACCAATAGTTATGGGGTTTTTTTGTGTCTTTTTACTACTTTTGCATTGCCAGCCACATAGAGATGTCTGGCTTCTTTTAATTTCTGCTCTTTCCAAACACTTCCTCTAGGTTTGAAACAAATAAAATCTTAAAATACAGTCCCAAATCTTCCATCCAACCGAGTTTTAGATTTTTTTCATGGTTAAAATGGAAGAAAAGGGAAAAGAAATGTGAAACCCTAGGTTTATGCCCTTTCACGGGCTGTCTTCACTAAAACTTTGATATCTCGCTTATTTCTCCACTTCAAATGCTCTAGTTGGACTCAAATGAAAGGTATTTCACCCCTCTAACTCATCATGGAAGAATTTTTCAGTTTTCAGAATGTACAAGCCCGTACCAACCAAAATAGCAGCAAATTTGCAGGAAAATACAGAATTTTTATTGCTTCAAATTATCAACTTTCACATTATTCTTCAACCAACCTCCAAATTGGTTTGTTGAGGCATAATATAGCCATCCCAACATGTTCCAACCGAAATCAGGTGGTTGTGAATGTTAGGAATTGATTTTAACAACTTTTCAAAAAGTTGTTCACCATTATTGACAACATTTGTCAATTTTTTGACAATTTTGTATTTTACCAACAAACTATCTTCAAACATAGACCTAGGAGCCTAAACATATTATTTTGGACCTAATTAGACCAAAATACACTTGAATCACTAAATCCACACATCCTAAGTCCTTTTGACCATAGTTGACCATAGATTTTATAAAGCACCCTAGGCCACTAGGCCTTACAAAAATGGACTATGAGGACTTTATTATCCAAAATAAACATGAAAATGGGATTCTAAGGTCCCTTACAACACCTTGAAACAAAACATGAAATTCATTGAAGAAGAAATGATTAATTTTAGTCTTGTGCCCCTGCACCATTACTCCTCAAGAATTAGAAAACTTGAAACAGGCTCAGGCCTTATATTCAAAGAAGTATGAGGAGAGAGTAAGGGCTACAATTTCCAGTTTTGTAGATACAATAAATGCCTCATTGCTCTACAACAATGTAGGTAAAATTATGGATATATGGAATGAGCTTAGGAGAGACAAGGCCATTTTGACACCTATTTTTGACAAATGGAGGTCTAGGGAGCAAGATTTAGAGTTTATGTGTGTATCCTGCGATGAAGCAAGGGCCAATCCCATCATCAAATCCACTTCTGATGTCGCTAAAGTCTTAGTACAATTAGCAGCAGAGGTGGATAATGTGGATAGGAAGTTTAGTTTGTGCAAAAAGGAGTACACTGATCAAGTTTTTGAGTTGCTCCCAAGAGTTTTTGCTAGCCCAGATCAATTAAAGGACAAACAAATGTGGCTTAAGGAGATAGAAGCTAAATTGTCAGCAAGAGTTAAAGGAATTATTGATCTAGATGATGCTTCTTTCTTTGTTTTGACAATACAAGAAATAGAGAAAATTAAGTCACATTATGGTTTTCTCAATTCAGAAGTCAACAAAATGAGAAATTCTTGGAAAAGGTTGACTAAGACCAAGGATAAAGTGATTAATTTCTCATGGCCGACAGAAGAGGTGTATGGTGAGTGGACAACTAAATATGCCACCCATGATCCGAAATAGTTGGAGAGCACCCCTGAAAAGGTAGAAGAGGTTGCAATTGAACAGCTTGTTGAAGAAACTGCAGAGGCCGAAAAGAGCTTGTAACCTCTTTATTTTGAAAGAAATGATTGTAACAAACTCTCCTCGAGAAGTCCGAAGCTTTGTGCATCCATGTTGTTATAAATGGATACCAGGACTAGAGGAAGATTGATCGCAAAGAAATGTAAGAAAACGCTGCAGAAATTTATCTGAGCTTTTCTAAGTCTAATAGAGAATATTCAAAAACTTCTTGTAATATTTCTTGAACTAAATATCAATATACAGACCATCGGTTTTGAGTGAAGCTTTGTGTTGTCTTCAAGTGTGTTTACAATTTGTTTACTGTTTTCATTTTGAATAATCCAGGGTTGTTCTGTTTGAATGGAATTGCAAAGCAATTTTAGTAGAAGTGTTTGTTAGATTTTCTCTTTAGGAGGGAAATTAAATATGCGGGGATCATTCACACCAGTAAACTCTTTGGAAGAGACTTTTGAATTTTGATGATCATAGCTTAATTTGGAATGCATAAATTCTTGTAGGTGTCAGGCATATACAAGGATTAATAGAAACCAAGCTAATGGGATGCATAAAGATGTTTTGTTTGAGGAGTATTATCTGAGTTTAGATGACTTTGTGACCTTGGATAAGGCACTGGTATTGATTGAAGTTGTTTATTGCATGTTTTGTTGATTGAAATGCTGAATTTAAGTATAATTTCCATTCTTTGTTTTCAGTCGATTTCAAGGTGAAAGGTGAATAGATCCACTGGTTTTCTGGACTGGTTTGTTGTGGGTTTATGTTTGAAAGTGTGAATTCAATTCAGAAAGGTATACCCACCTGGGCTCTAAGTAAGTCCAAAGTGTAGAAGGTTCAATCAAACCTTGTCATATGTTGTCTTGAGAATTTCTTTATCTTTGTTGTCTCTTCTGCACCGAGTTTAATCATATTATTTTAAGGATGTTAAAGGGAATCCGATTTTGAAGACAACAACACCTAAGAAGAATGGAGAATGGAGGATGTGTACCGATTCCAGAGCAATAAACAAGATCACAATGAAGTACTGGTTTCCTTTACCTAGGACAAATGATATAATGGATTGTTTGAGTGGAGCGAAATACTACACAAAGATAGACTTGAAAAGTGGATATCATCATATCAGAATCAGAGAAGGAGATGAGTGGAAGCCAACATCCAAGACAAATGAAGGATTGTATGAATGGTTGGCGATGTCTTTTGGTTTGACTAATACACCAAGTACTTTCATGAGGTTGATGAATGAGTATTGAAGAAATTCTTGGGTAAGTTTGTTATTATATACTTAGATGACATTCTGATTTTCAGTAAGATAAAAGAGGATCATTTGTTGCATTTAAGACAAGTCATGCAGCGGTTGAGAGAAGAAAAGTTGTTGATAAACCTTAAGAAGTGTACTTTCATGAAGGAAGAGTTAGTCTGTTTGGGATTTGTGATATTTCCAGATGGTTTGAAGATGGACCCTGAGAAGGTAAGAGAAATTTTTGAATGGCCTACACCTGAAAGCATCGAGGAGGTAAGATCATTTCATGGATTCACTAATACATTTGGTCTAGATTTCTGATGGAGGTTTCCGACAGAGAAGGTATATTGTGACCAAATTTGATATTTTTTTGAAACAATTCTAGAATTCATCGGAATTCCAACGATATTTTCACATTTGGTTTTGACGAAGCAGGCATTAGCAATGAATTTTTTTATTTTTTTTTAAAAGTGCCCGTGTTCATCGAAATTTTGATGACAACATGCATTACTTAAAAAAAAGAAGAGGGCAAGTCATTTGTGCATTCAATCCTATGCAGGCTTCCGCGTTGACTTCAACCCCTGACAAGATCTTAATTTGAAGTGTCAAGTGGACACCCTATAATCTCAGAAACTAGTTGTAGATTTAGGGATCATAGTGGAAATATGGTCGTGCAGGGGACCTTATTAGAAATATGGTTGGAGGTGCCTCAAAGAGATTAGCACCAGTAACTATCAATGAAGAAGAAGCACATACACTATTTCTCGACCTACAGACTTTTGAATGCTTGATAATCGAATGAGTGCAGAATTTGCAGATAGAAGGTGATTGAATGATTCATGTGAATTCTATTAGGAAGAAACTATCATCTACTTAGAAAAAATAAAAAATATATTGAGGTAGTGGTAGCCTCTCAACTATACTCTAACAAGAAAGATAGAGTAGGGAGCAAGAGAAAATAAATTACTAGCACATATTCTAAGCATACATTATCAACATGGTTAGTTTTTAGATCCATTTGACATGCTAAATTAATCAAATCTAGCAGATAAATGAAGTGACCACATATTACCCTTCCCTTTTCCATAAATTTACCCTAACCTCAAACACCAAATGTTAGCATAAATAAAGTGATTTTTGAAGTAAATAAGCTTGAAACAAATATTTTTAGATCATTCTTAAATCATGGAAGATGTAGACACTAGAAAAATACCAAAAACTCAATGAGACAATGAATCAACAACAACTTGATATATTAACCATGTACTAGCAAATCACTAGCACTTGATTCCACTATCTTCATAAAATGTATCATGAAACAAAGAGAATAAAGAGCCGCAAAAACTAAAATAAACTATGCTAGAGGCCTCAAATCATCAAATTTCCAACCTTTAAAATATCTTGAAAACATCAATTTATAGAAGGAGACCTCCTTAATTCTATGAAATAAGTTGCCCAAAATTACCTAACCTCTAGGAAGTCCAGCCAACATGCAAGTTGCTAACTTTTTTCATTCTAGTCCAATAACCCCAGAATAGTAAGTATGATATGCCAAATAAGAGAAAGTGAGTAATTACTAGCCCGAACTAGAGTGGACAACTCACACTTTCCTTTATACTTTGTGTACATTGAAGTTAGATTTCATGTATGTAGAGGAAGAAGTTGAAATGCTTGTAGAAAGAAGGAAACTTTCTAATTTGGGTGTAGTTCACTAATAGTATTTGGATGGGCCCTTACTTCAATAATGAATTAACTAAGAATCCATTATTTGCCATCTACTTGATCAAAATTTGAAACAAATCAATTCAGACTTGGATTTCTTGTGGAGGAAGGCTTCTTTTGCCTTTCCTTATACTCATAATTGTATAAATATTAGCCTAAAGATATTTCATTTGGCCCATCTATCCATTTGATTCAAAAGTCAACAACTCTAACAACTTTCTTAGTTTGGTAATGGAATTCTCTAAGGATTTCACCACATTGGCAGCATGTGATGTAGCCACAATTAACCCCATACATTCATTCAAGCCTTGTTCATCAAATTTACTATTTGGCCCAAACTTCCCTTCCACCTTCTTATCCCATTTAGACAAAATAACTTATATAGTGTCCAACCAATCCTTATTTGATCTAAAGGGATGAGCCCCCAAATTGATTGTTATGTATTCATCATAAGCTCGATGCTCAGCTAACATGGGATAATGACACTTTACCATCTTAGTTAGTTTTCCTTCTGTGATTTCTAGATTGAATATTAGCTTGTCTAGACTACTTTGAATGAAGCCATTATCTTCATCTCTCAATACATCAACTTATTTGATTTTATTTTTACTCAACATTTTAATTTCACTTCCTTGCATCTTTCTCCCATTGATTAATACATGCTAACATTATTTATTCCAACTTACTACCTTCATCATAAACATTGTAGAACTTAGCAAATAAGGTTCTGATGTGATTCATTTGCTTCATAACCCATGTATCCATCCTTGTATCTTTACCCTTCATAGCATACAAATATTCCATTTCTTTTTTAGGAAGAAAAGTAGGTATCAGTATCCCTGAAACTTAAGAAGCTCAAGGGCCATCAAGATCTTTAAAGAGTTGTTCATGTACTATGATACTAAATAGCCTTCCTTTCTTGTTTAGATTGGTATCATTTTTGCATCCTTACCTTTATAGTCTCAGTAGTTGCATCTAAAGTTGCTACTTCTCCCCATTTAGTTTATTTTCTAAATTTCACTTGAGTTCCCTAATGATCAAAAGGATCCATTTATCAATCATCCTTATTTGGCATTGGGATAGAGATGTTTGCAACTATCTCTCCTTTTGCATAGTTTTAGGTGGCATAAAGGTCATTGCCTTCTTTGGATTCCTTGCGGTCTCAACCTCAACGATCATCTTTTGCAAACTTACTTTCTTCAATACTCTCTTCTTTATCCTTTCAAAGTTGAATTGTAACCACTTAGGAACATCTATATTCTCATCACTTTGGATGGATGGGTTCATGGTAGTTACAACCTACTTTGGCCTTTGTTCTTCATCTTGTTTCTTGTGCACCTAAGTTTAAAATTTTGGAGGATTTATCTTGGGGGTGAGGGCCTAGATAGATCATCTTTTTCTTGTTCTCCATGCTTCTTTGACTCCATTTTTCTTCTCTCTTCATTTTGTTTGGCCTTAGGCTTTGAAAATAAATTTTATAGGTCTTCTATTGTCATGATAATTCTTGAGTTGTCTTGGTCCACACCCATTTCCTTTGCTTCTTGTGTTTTCACTTGGGTAGGAGTAACCATAGGTGTATCATGCTAACTTGGTTCTATGTATCATATTATGTTGTGTGCAAATCTCCAAATTAGATTTGGTACGTGTTTGGGTATGAGGATAGTCTGATATCTCTATGTATCAGACAGTAAAAGGCAATAAGAGTGAAGAATTTGGTGGGAAGACCAAGCGATTGGTATTTTGAAGTGGTTGATGATAGAGAGAGGGGTGAGGGGACCCTTTGCAACCTTCGGAAAGGTTTGTGGATCAAAACCAAATGAAATGGATTAAATTTCTATGACTGTCCTAAGGGTATTAATTGTCACAGTCATAGTTTTACTAGTGATATTGTTTTTGTTTTGATAGAGTTTTTTTTGTAAACCCAAGTGTGGACATGTAATGAAGTCATGAGATGTCTTGAGACTACATCAATACTTAACAACAACATAGTGTGTAGGCACCTAAAATATGAAAGGACTACATATTGGAAGGAGACAATCATCCATACTTATAACAAGCTTCTGCAACTCATGTAGACTCAAGGTGAGTTGCAAAATGACCATCAATGAGTGTGAACCCTGTCTTCACAAATTATGATCAGTTTCCATGATACTTGACCCTATCCTCATGTTGTTGGCTTCATTCATATTAGTTTTCCCAAGCCTAGAAGCCAATTAATGTATCCAAGGGTGTCTAGAAGAATGGACTGTATCATTGACTTTGTATGTTGAAACCATTATACATGCCCCTACCTTTGCATCACACACGAGTCAAGGATGAAGGAACATGTACTAGTGGATAAAGCAACATCCACCAATGTATCAAGAGCATCAAAATTATGAGGGTTTTGTAACGAGTATCCTTTGAGATGATTTGCATAGTGTTACTGCGTCATTTATTCCTCATGATAAGAGTGAGTCATCCTTTAAGATTTTCAGTCGGAGTCCTAATCCTTCTAGTGATACCTCGGTTCAAGTCCTTAGTATGTTTGTAAATCCTTTTTCCAATCATAAAAGTTAAGTTTAGATAATTGGTTGAACTCTGTGAACATGTTGAACCATTTTGAACTGGGTTCAACAGGTTCATTTAGGTTCCATAGGTTCCAAGGTGTTCCGGGAGGTTTTTCATACTAATGTTTTCTCTAAGTGTCTTGCAGTGGCTTTCTTAAAAGTTCCTTGTTTGGTGATATGCCACTTTATTATTTGTCGGGTGTTTAACTCATTGAACTAAGTTCAAGAGGTTCAAATATGTTCAACATGTTCAATATAGCACAAGTGGTCAACAACTTGGTATTATTTGTTTTGGCAAAATTCTCCTTGAGTGCGGCATACATCTTGAACCACTTGAACACCCATGAAGTCTTTTCAAGATGTTCATATGTGTTCGATGTTGGTGGGCCCCGTGGGTTTTAATGATTTGATAGTGCATTCATTGCCAAATATGAAGAGGCAGAACCATGTCTTAAGTGACGTCACTCTTTGGTTTTTTGAAGTAAGTAATCATTCTAGGAACTGGCGGTTACTTCAAAAACACTGCCATGCATTCAATGCATGCGTGCGAGGTCTAATCCACAAACTCGACACACTCAGACTGAAAATTGGAATTATTGCATTCAATGTTTCCATATCATTGCCTTCACTAATAAGGTATGAAGGATTGTTAGTACTCCGCATTTGTTCCTCGCTGCTGTGTCTTTGTTTTTCCTAGATAGGAGTCTTGTTTGTTGCTAGCCGTCGTCCGATTGTTCAACTGTGAAGGTGAGTCTTTTCCTTGTTCTCTTCAGTGGTTTTTGCTTGCATTTTCTCTCTTATAGAAAGTTTTTTTGTAACCAGTTTAGGCTTATTGTTTAGAATTATGAAGTCCACACTGTATTTGTTCAGGAACGTATTTAGCCTGGCATCCACTGAACCCATAGTTAGCGATACTGATCTAAAAGGGGAAAACCTTGAGGTGTTGAAAGAAAGGGTGTTCAAGGGAATTGACAAGTCTTTTGGTGTGGAGATTTTGAGTAGTGGTCTTGTAGAAGCTGCAGCTTTTCCCCCAACCATTCCTTGCCTAGAATTGATTCGGGAATGTATTGCTAGATACGACCCAGTGTCTGAAACCATTAGGAGACACAATGGTGAAACCCTTCTTGCCATAAATCGTGAAGTAATTTCCTCAGTCTTCAAGATACCTGATTACCAGTTCTCCAACTTTTCTCCTGCTCAGTTAATCGCCAAGTTCAACGCAGACAGAACTGGACACCGAAACAATGTAGCAAAATTCTGGTTGAAGGTTCCTCAAAGAGGTGGTTCCAAGTTACCCAAAAATCCTAATAAGAATCACATGTTGCCGCACATTCATGACGTAATGCTTTTGTTGCATTGAGCCAGAGGATCCATTGAAGCTTATAGCTTTGACGACTGGATTTATTGTTATGTGCAGCTAGTTTTAGAAGGAAAGCAGTATTTGGATTGGGCTGAATTGATTGCTGATTCAATGAGAGAACAACTGAGTTTGGCTAAATAGTTCAAACAAAACTTCTTTATGTCTTCATATCTCTTGTATTGTTTTGCTTGTGTTAAGGAGTTGGTTGGAATACCGAAATAGCTCACTGAGGAGGATGTTCCTGTATATGCATTCTATCCTATGCTGCAAAAGGATAAAGCTTTACAGGATTTCAGAAGGGTGCACAACACTTTTCTGGGTGATTTGTGTCATGAATTGAAAAATATGAAAGCTAAAAGAATCTCTGATGATGCACAGACTTTGATAAAGAGTTTTGGTAGTTTTTATATCTAGTTTCCATGCTTCTGTTACATACGGGTAGGCGACTTTGAAGAGGAGCCCTTCAAGCTCCCTCACTTCTGTTCAGATTGCTTTGTTCTAGCGGAGGTATGTAGGCAACTAACCTCTGTAATCAAAAAGGCATAGCCCAGGGACAAATGGGAAGGTCATTTTCCCATACAATTGGGTGTGTTGTCCTACAGTTCAATGTCTGACGCTTTGAGTATAGGAGCAGACCTCAGGAATTTTAATTTTTCTCTGTATTCTGAAAGGAAAGGTTTTGATAACATAGGATTTTCCTGAAGTCTTGGTCTAATGCCATATCTTCCCATGCCATAGTTAGAAGATTTCTGGGAAGATTGTACAGATGAACTTGAAATATTCAAAAGGGGAAACATGAGACTGGTGTTAGAACAAGTTGTTTCTTTGCAGATAAAGTTGGATACTAAGGGGCTCGAAGAGGATTATCTAGAACTATTCGAACCAGGGTACTTAGCCCATGCAGAAGCTGAAATGCCTCCAATTAACTGGGATGAGGAAGAGATTGATGATATACAATTAAGGACCAAAGGAGTTCTAGAAAGGACCGCGACATGGGTGGCCAATAAGAAAGCAATGAAGTCAAGCGTTAAGTCTCATTCTGCGAGAAGTAATAAGGATCCTCTACCTTCACCAAAGCATCTTTCTAACAATGCTTCTATGCCTGTTCGTGCAGGTAAGGATAACAAGTCGCCCCAGCTTAGACACAGGTCTAATTCAACTTTGGATTTTTGTACTCCTCGGCATACCCGGTCACAAAGTACCGCTCAAAGAAAGATGGATCAAGCAAAGGATACGGGGGTGAAAGATACCATGCTCGATGCCTAGATTTTTGAAATTGAAGACTTGGACGACGAAGTTGCTAGTGCCCTGGATTCTCATATGGTGACTGTGGCTATGATGCCACCTTCAAAGATGATTGAAGGAACCACTCATTCCAGTGCAACTCCTAAGTGGTTGACCACCTCGGTGAACAAGAAAAGGTGTTTTCTTCTTGTGACTATTCCGATTCAGGAAATGGTTGTTAAATACATAGAGAAGAATCCAAAGCCGAAGAGGTTCAAGATTGCCGCTCGCCTAGACAATGATGAGGAAACTGGAAAATGGGTTGCTGAAATTGCCTCGTATAAACCCAAGGATGAAAACAAGGAGGCTAGCCCTGATGATTTCGAGATCACAAAGGTGGAATTGGGAAACATGAGCAGAGACACAGACAACCACTTCTTCCAAGTGTCGGCAAAGAAAATGCTCACTAGGTCAGAAAAGGATGGGCGAGAAAAGAGAGAACTAAAGCGACACATAAACGTTCTGGCCCAGTTCATCGATAGTATTGGTTGCCTTGGGGCACTTCCAATATCTCATGCTATAGAGAACTTCGACCCGACTTCACCGGAAAATAAAAAGCTAATGAACCAAGTTCAACGAGCCAAGAGTATTGTTGAAGCTGTGGAGAAATGGATTGAGGGGATAATCAAGGACGGCGAGAAGTACATTACCGTCTCGGAGACTATGTAATGAAATACAAGGTCTTATTGCCGAGGTTCAAAATCAACTTGTGCCGTGGGAGAAGGAGGAGCACAAATGGCAGAATATCTTGCCTCTATTTGCCAAAATAGAAGAATATGGAGTTACCAGGTTTTTGACAGAACACTAAATCAAGCTGGTGGCGGATGAATGTCAGCTTTTTGTGCTAAAGAAAACCATAATGTGGTGAGTGCTTACCTTCAAGTCTATGATCACTGATGCAAAGACCTCTGTTTACGAACTCTAGGATCTCCAATGCAGCGTAGTAAATGATAACAAGGTGGTTAACCCTGACCATGATTGGCATTTGGGAATTTGTGGGTTGAGCACACAGGATGCAATCAGATCTTTTTAGATGAACATGGAGAAGATTAGGGCCAAGGTTAATTTCATGCCTAAAGATATAACCAGGGTGGCTAGGATTGAGTCTATGACTTTCATTGGAAATGATCAACTACCGAAACATTCCGAGAAGATGTTGCAACACCGGTGGAATAAAGAGGTGGCGAAGGCGAAGCTCAACGCGATAAAAGTCCCAAGCCAATCCATTGTTCAAGAACTCACAATTTCTCACGACACTCACGAAAGCAGAGAGGATGATGATGATCGAAATATGACATAATGCATTAATTTAGGGCCGGTTTCCTTTATTTTTGTAATTTCTCATGGTTATGCAAAGACTTCAGGACATCTGTCCCAAAATACTTCTGGTTGGTTTCATAACTGTTTATGGGGGTGGTCGAGTTTTCAGGGAGACCTCCCCTGTTCAAAACTATAAATTAAGGAAAAATAGATAGTATGAGGGTTAGATTTGGTGACCAATTTTTGGTTTTTGGCTCCGTTTTGTGTATTTTCTGTTTTGTTGAAGCAAGAATCAGATTGCTAAATCTAGAATGGAAGAAGATTTGTAGATGTATTTTCATGCCTCTGTTGCATTAGAATATATATATAGACTGATCATATTGTTCTTGGGAGAAGGAAAATCTGTGTGTTTTGAGTCTATGTAGATACATATCTTTGCATATGTTTATCTGATCAAATAATAGTAATGATCTTTCCATTACAGAAAATTATTATTCTTCTAATGTTCTTTCCTTTGAGTGTTTGTTTACTTCTAGAGAAGATTCATGTTTGGAGACAGATTTAGTTTCTTAAATCTATTCATTCTTTATTAAAACCTGTGGAAATGGTATACTAAACTTTGTTTCAGTTGCTGTCATCTCATATATTGAAAAGATAGGAAAAATTGCTTTCTTCTTTTTGAAACATGTGTGAAATATCAGCCTCTCATCCAAGAATGAAGTAGGCAGCCTTACATGCTTTCAGGTTAAAAGCTACTATTCAAAAATAAATAGTTTAGAGCATTCCTTGAAAAACTGAGATAGGGAGCTATACCTATGCAAAATTCAGAGGGAAGTGATTCGAACAACACTTACCCAACTGTTTAGTGGAACACTTGTTCTTAAAATAAGGCAACAGAGTTCAAGATTGATCATTTGTAAAAGGACAAATATGTTCACTAACACATAGGAAGGAGTTGGTCAATTAGAAGGAAAAGAGATTATATTATCTCATTAGGATAAATTGGTTGAGACTAAGTTCAACCCCAATAGGAAATTTAATGAATAAGTTTTGAATGATTTCTTGGAATCGATTATTTTAGCAGAGTAAGCAACACAAATTGCCACAACCTTGGAAGACACCTTAAATAAATTAAAAGAAGCTTGAAGGATGAAATTTTTTAGGATAAAGCGGGTAGATGGGCCCTATAAAGAATCATTAGATTATTTCTTGGAAGCTATGGAGAATATAAGAAGAAGCATAAGCAATAAACCAATTTTTGAATTCAAATCCCAAGGTATATTCTTTATTCTTTCGAATATTCTTTCATTTAATTGGTTTGGTGGCTAAAAGTGATAAAATGGAGACAAGGCAAGTAAACTTAAGTATTGATTTGGTGAACTCTACCTAACACAATAGTTGTATCATCAACTTCACAATGATTTGTAGTTCAACACAAGGAATGCTTCTTTAACCAAAAAATAGGATGTTTCTTCCAAGGCATAAGGAGTCAAAAGTCTCAATTCAACTAAAGCTCAAAGTGCCCATTCTCAACAGTTTGAGTTACAACTATGAATTCCCAACGCTTGACAACTATATATTCTAATTTCCTTCTGGCTTATATTTCATTTTCATGAGTCAACTAATAGTTCTTAATTCAGTTATAGGCTAGTATCTTGTGTGTTGATTGTACCTCCTTAGTTTGATAAGGTTTTGGGTGGATTTTAATCTCTAATTTTGAGGAAAAGTTTCCCTATAAATGTAATTTCAAAATTCATTTTGAGGGTCTAAGAATTGATTATTTAAGGTCCAAGTTTAGTAACACTACTTAGTTTGTTTTCTTTCAAAATACATTTAGCAAGAGGTTGTAGATTGAATACTTATGCTTTGCTAGTATATTTTGAAGAATTAATGGAAATGAAGTTCATAGTTTGCAATGGTATTGGTAGTCTTTTTTGATTGCTTGGTATTCTTCTATTTCTTTCATTTTCCTTAGTCCTGAATTAATATTTACATTTATGAAACATCTTCTTTGTTAAAATCAATTTGTGCATCTTTTGTGGTGATTGAGCTTAATAATGAACATGTGAATGAATAGTAGTAGTTCTAGAGCTTTCCTTGGTCTCATTTTCATGTTAGAATTGGCAATTTTGGAATTATAAATTATTTACATACAAGGTTATTTCTAGATTTTGTTGATAATGTGGGTTTAGGTAATATCGATGATTCATTTTCTCGTAGCCTTGTTCTATCTTTTGCAATTTGTTTTAACCTTTTAGCTTAGGCAAATTGAGAAATTGACATTTCAACTTGATTAGTGACATTTTCCCCTTGAACAAACTGGCCACATGAACACTTTATTATCTTGTATCATTGTTACCCCGGGAGGTCTAGAATACCTTTAGTTTCTACTATTTTATAAGAGAGATTAAGTGGAGATACTTAGTCTATGTTGAGTGTGTCAAAAGATCCATCAACAAAATTGGCTCTAGATGGAGGGAAAGAACAAGCTGGAGCATATGCCATTGTTCTCTCTTGAGAAGTTCAAGAGGGTTCTAAGATTAACTCCCAACAAAGGAAAATTATTAGAGCTTGGACTCATCAATAGATCCAAAGGAAATAAAGAAAAATGGCAGCCCCATATTCATCTTCACAATCAACACCCATTGTCCAAACAACATCCCAATTTATCATGGTCCCTTTGGTGAATAAAAACTATAGTTATCTTAGTTGTCCAAACAACATGAACACTTAGTTATATTGCATCATTGTGACACAACAAAGAGACCTTGGGAGGTCTCGAATACCTTTAGTTTCTACCTCTTTAATATTAGTTTTCCCAAACCTAGAAGCCAATTAATGTATCCAAGGGTGTCTAGAAGAACGGACTGTATGATCGTTGACTTTGTATGTTGAAACCATTATACATGTCCCTACCTCTGCATCACACACATGAGTCAAGGATGATAGTGTGGTGTGAAAACATCCTATATGGATAGGACACAAGAATTTGTATCAGATAGTGCTAGGTGAAATGTATTTAATAAATTAGACTTACAGGGACATATGGGGAAGTTTGCACATGTGATGATGCCATGAAAGGTTTGATATCCCTATGTATCAGACTGAGAAAACCAGTGAAAGACAAAAAAAATTCATTGAGAAGGAAAAAGGTTGAATTGCCTAATGTTTGGTGTTGAAGTGATGTGTGGGGACCCTGCCAAGTCAAATACCTTGTTGTAGTTTCGAAGGGTGGAAAAAGAATAAGCATTTTATTTATCGTCCTAATAGACCATCCATCATAACAATGATTACCAATGATATGTGCATTGCAAACAAAGTTCTAGAGGAAGCATCTTTCTATTTTAATACTAAGTGAGTGTTCATAGACCTTGTGTAGGGTCCTCCAAGCCTAGAGTAAGGAGTTTGAATCCTAGATACATTGATTTGGCCTTGTGGCCATCAATGAGTCTTGAGACTGACAATTTTGGAAGTTTGGAATTGTTGAGAGCCAACACTTAGGTGTGAACCTCGTCTTCACGTATTATGATTATTTGACATGATACTTGACCCTATGCTCATGGTGTTGGCTCAATTCATATTAGTTTTCCCAAGACTAGAAGCCAAGTAATGTATCCAAGGGTGTCTAGAAGAATGGACTATATGATCATTGACTTTGTATGTTGAAACCATTATACATGCCCCTCCATTGAGGGTATTGAGGAAGATTGGGATCAGAATAGTGTGTTTTGTTGAAGAAACATGATGTGAGAAGTTTGATGTAGAGGCAAGGGTAGAAATCAGTATTTCATATTAGGACAACAACCACATTGATTAGGCAAGTCAAATAAGGTCTCTAAAAATGTTTAGGATACACAAGGGCAGCATTAGTCATGTAAGTATGCATGAGCATGGGAATGGATAGTTACTTTCCTTTTAGACTAATTTGGACCGTATTGAGAGGATCCTATAAGGATGACTATCACCATAATCTCAATGACTTCACAACATTGATAATGAATTCACATTAGACATTGATGGATTACCCCAATTAGGCATTAGTCAACTTAAGATATGATATAAGGATTGCATACCACAAAGCCATTAGCATATCACCTTCTCTAAATCACCACAAAGTCATTAGATATGTTTTGAGATGAAAAAGAAGAGTTAAATGGTTTTGGTTCAATTTGCATAATTTCTATGTTCAAGTAATTTAACTTGTTATATTATACTGCAACGTGATTTCATAACTAACATTTAAACTTCTATATAAGTATTTCTATAGCCTGATTTTTTTGCCTGTGAAGAAAGACCATGTCAGACAATATCAGTGAACAACAAAATAAGGAGACAATTGCTAGATTGTGGTATAACTTGAAAAGAAAAGGTGATGGAAAATGTTATTATCCCTGCAAAATTTGTAAGGGGTTAAAGACTAGAAGACTTCTAATAAAAACAACTAAGAAACATTGTAGGCTGCATGGTCACATTGAAGGGGGACATGATTATCATCCATTGGTAAGTTTTTCATTATATCATTTTAACAATTTATATACATAAGAAATCACTTGATGATGAGATCATGATCATGGTTTATTTATGTTTATCAATTTTATATAGGTCAATCACCCAGAGCACATGACATGTATCAACACAACCCGAAGAATATGGTTTTCGAAGTGGAGGAACATGGAGGTGTGAATATCGAAGCTGAAGATAATGATCCCATGGAAGATGATGATCATGAGCCACAAAACACAATTGAAGATGATGGTACAAATACATTGATCCATGACACATTTAGTACTGGCGCAACTGATCATGATGATGAAGATGACCTTGATTTTCATTATTTATGTCTACTTGAGAAGGCATATGAGGCCCTTTACGAAGGCTCCCAAACAACTCTTCTCTCCGCTATATTGTTGTTGGTGAACTTGAAGGTTATGAATGGTTTATCCAACATAACAATCTCATGTATGTTAAGGTATGTCATATATGTCATAGTTAATAAATGGTGAATCATGTACCATTAATATTCTTTATATTAACAAATTATTTTTTTTTGTTGTAGATTGATAGGTGAGTTTTTGTTACCACCATCAAATATTCTACCTTGCTCATACCGAGAATTATTTGCCATTATGAAAGATATTGGAATGGAGTATCAAGCAATAGATGCTTGTCCTAATGATCATATTATATATCACAAGCAACATTAATTTTGAACTGAATTCCCTGAATGTCATATCAGTAGATATCGAACATATCAAATAACAAAAAAGGTGCCTCGCAAGGTTCTTCGTTATATTCCCATTATTCCATGTATGCAATGATTATTCAAGTGCACTAGCTCGGCACAATTTATGGATTACCATGCACACAATAGAAGTCGAGATGACATTATTTGAATGCCTGCAGATGGTTCAACATTTATGGACATAGAGGAAAAGTGGCCACACTTTAAAGAAGAACCTCATAATCTCAAGCTTTCATTGGCAGCGGATGGTGTCAATCCATTTGGAGAGCTGAGATCTATTTACTTAGTGTGGCCTATTTTTGTTATGAACAATAACATTCCTCCATGGATGTCAATAAAGAGGGAGCACATAATGTTGGCAATGATTGTTTCAGGTATTTTATCATTTAATAGTCATCTACACTTAATTATAAATATTGCAATAAAATGGTCATAATAATTATGTAATGTTTTTGTTCATTCGATTAGGTAAGTACCAAGTTAAAGATATGAATGTATATATTGAGCCTCTTATCGACAAGTTGCTAGAGTTATGGAATGGTGTCACTATGTATGACATCTCTAGACCAATAGGATAAAGACAATTTCAATTCCATGTGATGCTTGTATGGACAATACACGATGCCCCAGTGCTAACACATTTTTGTGGTATGTTATAGTGTTCAAGTTTCGCATGATAATTATAATTAAAAAATTAACATATTTAATCCAATTATACATTCTTCTAGGTCTTCAAACAAAGGGAAAATTTGCATGTCCAGTTTGTGGTCCAAAGATGAAATCTAGTCATTCAAAAAGTTTAGGAAAGCAGGTGTTTGATGAGTATAGGCACTTTCTCCACAAAAATCATAAGTATCAAAATACTAAAAAACATATTTTCAATGGGAAAGAAGAGAATACATCAAAACCACGAAGAATGACACCTCACCTGTGGAAGTTGGAGTATAATAGAATTAATCATCAAGGTAATGCCATTCCATCTAATGGTTTATGTCATAAAGTATCTTTTCTATCGTGTTTTGTTTACTGATGATGTGATTGATGATCGTGAAGGTCGTCAAGGCATTAATGACCACCTTCCTAAGGGACTAAAAATTTGTCCCTGACAATTTAGTAGGTTGCCCTAGTATGAGAAGTTACAAATTGTGCATTTGTTTGATACTATGCATATTGGAAAGAATATAATAGAGACATTATGGAAAATATTGGATGAAAGGCGTGACAAAGAAAAAATTGTCAAAATTTGCATTGACATTCAGGAATCCAATCATGTAATGAAAAATGTCATTCAATCAAATAGCCATGGAGACCAGATTAATATAAGTGACCTTCCTTGGTTATTAACGAACTAGCAAAGCAATTCTATAAAATAAGTCATACAAAAAATTCGATTTCCCACAGGATTTGTTGCGAACATAAACAATCTCATATCAAAGAAAAGTGAATTTGGGCCAGGGATGAAAATGCATGATTGGCATACCTTCATTAAGGTAATTCATGTTTTTGTGTATTTACTATATATTTGTATATTGTGCATGTACTTTTCATTGTATTATGTTAGAAAAAAATGAAAAGAATTTTATAATTGTTGCAGTACGTTCTACCTCTATCTCTCCCAGACCACTTCGACAATAAAGTCAAGCAAGTCATATATGATCTTGGAAAATACATGAGGTAAGTAGTGATATTTGTTCAATTCATTGTATAGATATTAAATTTGCGATTTGTTTTTACTTGTTATGTAATATATATTTTTGCATCTTGAATATCTTGTAGGTGGTTGTCATGTAAATAAATTCACAAAGAAGAAATAAAATATTGGAAGAGAAAAATTATTCATCTAATGTGTGAAATGCAAAAGTGTCTACCTTCAAATTTTTTCAATGCACAAGAACACTACCTCATACACCAAGTTGAGGAGATTGAATTGTGTGGACCTGTACGCACTAGGTCAAGGTGGATGATTGAGAGGCACTTGAAATTTTTGAAGGCTTTGGTTCGACAAAGAGAACATCCTAAGGGTTCTATGGTGGAGGGATATATGGTATACCAGAGTATGGTGTACATTTCTGAATATCTTCCTAAGTTTGCAGCAAAGATCCACGTGGATCACATTAGGGATCTCGACCCCATTAACAAATCAATTGTAAGATGTCTATTTATTTTTTCTACAGTTGGTCAAGAGTGGGATGCACTACATTTTTATATTGCAAACAATCTTCATTGGATGATGGTATGAATTGAATGTTGTCAAAATTTTGGTTGCACATTAACATGGGAAAGTGTGGCTTCATTGGTTAAAGAAGCTCATCGTAATGGAGATTATTGTTAGGTCCCGGAGACAATTGAGAGGGGGGGGGGGTGAATTAGTTGTCAAAATAAATTCAAACCAAAACAACTTAACCAACCTTAATGCTTAATACCAGTAAACCAAACTTTATGTCGGTAGATAGTTTATCAGTTAATTATAGTGTCGGTAAAGATTAATGCATGAAACAAAAAGACAATAACATCCACAACACATAACACCAATATTTGTATGTGGAAACCCTATAAGGGGAAAAACCACGGTGGGAAACCTTACCCACAATCAGATGATACTACTGCAGATAGTATGTGTATATAAATGGGGTCTGCACATGCAGAAAGGCCAAGTGCCTAGAGCTCACTGCTCAAACACATATAGGAGTCACACTGACTACAATTGGATGGTTAAATCCAATAATGATGTACTACTCAAAATAGCATCTTCATATGTTGGATTCAGTATCGGTGTAGTTCTGATTGTCTTTACAAAAACCTCGCTTCACCTTCAAATGATGTCTGCGTGTATAGCTCTACTTATTCTCACATATACCTTCTTACAAATCTTTATCTTAATCGCTTATCGATCTTACAAATAAGATCTTATATATATACCATAACCTAAGACCAATTTTAGTAGGTCGGCTCTAAAAGATATTACAATAAAATAATTACAAGTAAATCAATAACCGATGCAATATCCAATTCAATATGTTGGCTTAATGCATTTACAATAACAACAAAATCATCTTCAAAGCATTTCGTGTTGATCTGGAATAGATAATCCTGTCGGTGCTTATTCTAGACCTATTTGTTGGTAACAACAAATATGCAAATACGAATATGCCAATGAACAAATCTCCAAGACAAAGTGTCAAATGATGTCTTTGACATAACCAAGTATTTTCCATGTCATTCCAAGTGTCGGTGAACAATATATCCTGTCGGTGTACCAGATACTGGTGACTGTGCATAAGTCACTTGCTTGCCGGTGAACATTGTTGATCCTCCAAAGTGCTAGAGTTGATAAGTGTTATAGGTGTTGACATCAATGACAAAACCATACCAAAATACCAACAATCTCCCCCTTTGGCATTGATGGTAACACAAGACAGAAAAACCATCAAAGTGCCAAAAACCAAAAACCAACAATCTCCCAAAAGAGATCATAACTAGAAATCAAAATTCAGATACAAAGAGTAATCAATCTCTCCCTAAGTAACAATCTCTCCCCCCGAGAGTAACATGTGTTTTCCTTGTGTTTTTCCATATCAATCTCTCCCCCTTTGACATCAAATGCCAAAGCCAATACAAAAGCCAGGTTCAAATATAAAATACCAACCAATTCAGTATGCCAACTACTCCCCCTAAGAAGTATCTCTCCTCATCAAAGCTAGAATAAAAGATTTCTCTGTTAGTTCTATCGGTTGATGACAAACATCAATTGTCTAAGTCTCTACTGGTGGGGGTATGACCCCAAGCTGGTCTTTGAGATATTCAAAATTTTCCTTAGGCAAAGGCTTAGTGAAAATATTTGCAATCTGCTCTTTGGTATTCACATTAACCAGTTTTACTTCTTTTGCTTCAACATTCTCTTTCAAAAAATTCAATTTGATAGAAACATGTTTAGTTTTAGAATGTAGTATCGAATTCTTAGAAATATCAATTGTTGCAGTGTTATCACAATAGATAGTTATAGGTTCCTTTCATTTTACCTTTATGTCCTTCAACATTTGCTTAAGCCATAATACCTGTGTACAGTTAGTTGTTGTTGCAACATATTCTGATTCTATTGTTGATAAAGATGTGCAACTTTGTTTCTTACTCAACTAAGAAATTAATCTGTTTCTAAGAAAAAATGCTCCATCGGTGGTGCTTTTTCTGTCATCCACATCTCCTACCCACTTTGCATCTGTGTATGCACATAATTCAAAGTTTTCATCTCTAGGATACCATAAACCAAGATTTGTAGTGCCTTGTAAGTACCAGAAAATCCTTTTTACTACTGATTCATGATTTTCTCTAGGATTACTCTGAAATCTTGAAACAATACATACTGCATTCATAATATCAGATCTTGTTTGTGTCAAATATAGTAGGCCTCCTATCATAGACTTGTACTTTGTCAGATTAACAGGTGTAGATTCATCCCTTAGTGATAATTTGTCATTTGTAGTCATAGGTGTGCTTACTGGTTTAGAGTTCTCCATCCCAAATTTCCTTAGTAACTCCTTCAAGTACTTGGATTGACTTAAGAATATACCTTTATTAGTCTATGAAATCTGCAATCCTAAAAAGAAATTTATCTCTCCAATCATAGACATTTCAAATTCATGTTGCATTTCAATAGAAAAGTCTTTACATAATTCATCTTCTCCTCCAAAGATTATATCATCAACAAAAACTTCTATAACCAAGATGTCATCATTAGTCACTTTATAGTATAAGTTGTTGTCAGCAACTGATCATGATGATAAATATGACCTTGATGTTGTTCATGATTTACCTCTACTTGAGAAGGCATTTGGGGCCCTTTACGAAGGCACCCAAACAACTCTTCTCTCTGCTGTATTGTTGTTGGTGAACTTGAAGGTTATGAATGGTTTATCCAACATAACAATCTCACGTATGTTAAGGTATGCCATATATGTCATTATAGTTAATAAATGGTGAATCGTGTACCAGTAATATTCTTTATATTAACAAATTATATTTTTTTGCTATAGATTGATAGGTGAGTTTTTGTTACCACCATCAACTATTCTACCTTGCTCATACCGAGAATTATTTGCCATTATGAAAGATATTGGAATGGAGTATCAAGCAATATATGCTTGTTCTAATGATCATATTATATATCACAAACAACATGAATTTCGAACTGAATGCCCTGAATGTCATATTAGTAGATATCGAACAGATCAAATAACAAAAAGGGTACCTCGCAAGGTTCTTCATTATATTCCCATTATTCAATGTATGCAACTATTATTTGTGTATCTGTATCTGAAATACACAACACTTCAATTAAGTCATTAGATGCATGGTTAGTAAATCAATAATCAATGAATAATAAACCATTACAAAGCGACCCATTGCCTTCTAAAAGATGCGAGTATAAGATTGCTCTAATATTTGTATAAGTAATCCAGTGACTAAACAACACCAAGACGAAGGATTTTAATATATATGAGCATGATATTAATGCTAGATGGATGCAAGATTAATTTAACAAGATTTAAGCAATAAATGAGATAAATGATCTAAATATGTATGCAATATTCTCAATGAACCTAGAGCAAAAACAGTATAATAACAATATATTCTTCAGGATCTTTTGAATGAGAGATGAGAGCCTGAATTTATAGAAAATTCAGAAAGAAACCAAGGCTGAGATCAAATGATGATGAGCGGTCAAGATTTTCCAAGAGGAAGCACAATCCAGGTGAATTGATGTGATTGGATGCTTTTCTCAGTTTTAAAAGAAATTGAACTAAAATTAAGATAAATCAAGAAAAAATTGATTTATTCTCTATTTCATTCAATTTTAAGATTTATTTGTTTTAATTGCTTTCTTTGAGATTATCTATCAATTTTTAATTTGTTTTTTTCAAGATTATCTTCAATTGATTTCTTTTCTCAAATTTTTAATTCTTTCTTGGTCAATTAATTCCTTTTTTGATTTATTTCCATTTTTGAAGATTTGATGGCAAATTGATTTATTTAATTAAATATGCTAGGATATTTAATAAAATAAATAAGATAATTGTTTAAAAAATAATTTTCTTGGAATGATTTAATTAATTAAATAAATATTTAATTAATATTGATTGATTAATTTTTCCATGTGACATTTGATGATTTTAGAATTAATTGTGTGCTCAAGATTTTTTTAATTGCCTTTGGTAAGGACCTTGGTGACATTGTCGAGATTAGGGGTTCATGGTTTAGATGACCATTTTTAGGGTATTACATTATTCAAGTGCACTAGCTTGGCATAATTTATGGATTACCATGCACGCAACAGAAGTCGAGATAACATTATTCGAATGCCTATAGATGGTTCAACATTTATGGACATAGAGGAAAAGTGGCCACACTTTAAAGAAGAACCTCGTAATCTCAGGCTTTCATTGGCAGCGGACGGTGTCAATCCATTTGGAGAGCTAAGATCTATTTACTTAGTGTTGCCTATTTTTGTTATCAACAATAACATTCCTCCATGGATGTCAATAAAGAGGGAGCACATAATGTTGGCAATGATTGTTCCAGGTATTTTATCATTTAATAGTCATCTACATTTAATTATAAATATTGTAGTAAAATGGTCATAATAATTATGTAATGTTTTTGTTCATTCAATTAGGTAAGTACCAAGTTAAAGATATGAATGTATATATTGAGCCTCTTATCAACGAGTTGTTGATTTATGGAATGGTGTCACTATGTATGACGTCTCTAGACCAATAGGACAAAGACAATTTCAATTCCATGCGATGCTTGTATGGACAATACATGATGCCCCAGGGCTAACACATTTTTGTGGTATGTTATAGTGTTCAAGTTGCGCATGATAATTATAATTAAAAAAATTAACATATTTAATCCAATTATACATTATCTTGTAGGTTTTCAAACAAAGGAAAAATTTGCATGTCCATTTTGTGGTCCAAAGATGAAATCTCGTCATTCAAAAAGTTTAGGAAAGCAAGGGTTTGATGAGTATAGGCACTTTCTCCACAAAAATCATAAGTATCGAAATACTGAAAAACATCTTTTCAATGGGAAAGAAGATAATACATCAAAGCCATGAAGAATGACACCTCACCTGTGGAAGATGGAATATAATAGAATTAATTGTCAAGGTAATGCCATTCTATCTAATGGGTTATGTCATAAAATATATTTTTTATTGTGTTTTGTTTACCGATGATGTGATTGATGATCGTGAAGGTCATCAAGGCATTAATGACCACCTTCCTAAGGGACTTAAAATTTATCCCAGACAATTTAGTAGGTTTCCCTACTACGAGCAGTTACAAATTGTGCATTTGTTTGATACTATGCATATTGGAAAGAATATAATAGAGACATTATGGAAAATATTGGATGGAAGGCCTGGCAAAGAAAAAAATATCAAAATTTGTAGTGGTATTTAGGAATCCAATCATGCAATGAAAAATGTCATCCAATCAAACAGCCATGGAGACCAAATTAATATAAGTGACCTTCCTTGGTTATTAACGGACCAGCAAAGCAATGCTATAAAAGAAGTCATATGAAAAATTTGATTTCCCATGGGATTTGTTGCGAACATAAACAATCTCATATCAAAGAAAAGTGTATTACCTATTGATTTCTAACTATTTCAGTAGTTGGAAAATTCCTTAACCGGGTAGCTTTAACAGGCTTATTTGTAAATCCTTTAATAGGGTGACTCAATTCAATGAGTTCTTCAAATCCTCTTGCGAGGTAACCTTTAGCAGGGTTCTATTCTTTAACCGGGTATTTAGCCATCCCTTAACCGGGTGATCCCTAGCAGGATTGGTTCCTAGCAGAACCTATTGTAAAGGTCTTTAACCGGACTAGGCTCCTAATAGAGTGGACTTCAAAAGAGTTCAAAGAACAACTTGTGGGTATTCATCCCCACCGTGGTTTTTCCTAGTTGGGTTTTCACGTGAAAAATTTGTGTGTCATGTGTGATGCTTTTCATGTGATGCTTTAATAATTTCTGTTAAGTGGTAAAGCATGTTGAACCGATAATCATTATATTTCTGATGATATATTACTTGTTTATGCATAAGGGTGAAGTGGAAATGAGATATTAGAATGTGTAGAGATCTAAGTGTTTATCAGTTTATGCTATTCATACTCTCACTGTGTGTAATTGGTAGTGCTCTGATTTACACCAGTGTTACGGTTTACCAGTTAGGTGCAGTCTTTGTAGTCAAACTGGTTGAGGGAAAGTTTTGTCTGTACTGATTCACCCTGCCTTTCAGTACCGGTTTAGTACTTAATGTTCATCGTTATTCATTAATTGGTATCAGAGCATCTTCAAGGTCCTCTGTGTTGTAAGCTTAACCACTTGAGGAAAAGATCCTACTCTAATGATGAAGAGGGAAGGTCCAAAGTTCAACAGAGATAACTTTAAGAAATGGAAGGACAAAATGAAGATCTACATTAGAAGCATGGGTGCTCAACGCTGGAGCTATGTTGAGAATGCTTATGTTATTCCTATTGGTACTCTCACCGATGACCAAAAAAGAGAGATTTAGGAGAATGGGCAAAGCATGGAAGCGTTAATCAGTAGTCTATCTAACATTGAGTTTATTGATGTTTAGGATAAAGACAATCCCAAAGAAGTATGGGATGCTCTAGAGAATATCTATGGCGGTGATGAGCATGTGAAACAAGTTAAGGAAGAGAGCCTTAGGGGAAATTTTGAAGACATGCAGATGGTTGAAGGAGAGACCATTCAACAATATGGAATAAGAATCAAAACTGTTGTTGGAGACATCAAGAATGTAGGTGGTAAAATAGATGATTCCACTATTGTTAGCAAAGTCTTAAGATCCTTATTACCTGTCTATGCAATAAGGGTTGCTGCTATTCAGGAGTTGAGGTCTATAGACAAGACAAAGGTATCCCTAGACTCCATCATTGCTAAGTTGACATCTTATGAGATAAATAATTATGATGGTAGTATTCAAAAGACTGAATCAACCTTTAGAGCATTTGCTGCACCATCTAGAAAGGGTAAAGAAGCTAGTACCAGTTGTGAACCAAGACAAAGCAGAAAAATGGATGATGAGGAGATCCTGATGGAATTTGAAGCTCTTCTTGCTAAGAGACTTCCTAAGAGAAATGGTAAATACAGAGGTAAGCTCCATTTGGAATGCTTTTCTTGCAATAGGTTAGGACACATTGCTATAAACTGTCATAATGGTGATAATAAAGACAAACCGGAGAAGTTTAAGAAGTTTAAAGTAAGAAATAGGAGAAATTGTTTTGTAGCATTTGATGAAGGTGTCACTAATGAGGAATCATAAGATGAAGAAAGTGAAGACATTGTGTTTATAGCAGTTAAGGAAGATGTGTCAGACAAGAAGGCTCTTGTCTCCCGCTTGGATAATTTCAATGAGTGGAATATTGACAGTGGCTATTCTCACCACATGACTGGTGACCAGAGTAAGTTTTCATCTCTGGAAGAGTATGATGGTGGTGTGTTCTAATTTGGTAATGATGCATCATGTATGGTAAAAGGTAGAGGGTCCATCTCTCGAAATGGAAAAAATAGTGCTGATAATGTGTATTGGGTAGAAATTTCAGACACAACCTTTTGAGTGTTGCCCAGCTGAATGATAATAGACTCACTCTGGAATTTAGAGATGGAGTGTGCAAAATAAAAGGAAAGAGTGGTGAACTGATGGCCACCGGTATGCAGACCAGAGGTAACTTATTTTAGTTGAATGCAAATATCAATAAATGTCTAATGGCTAAGTTTGATGATAGCTGGATATGGCATAGGAGACTGTGCCATGTAAACTTTGATAATATTGTGAAGGCCAGTAAAATCAAGGCAGTTAGAGGATTGCCTGTGCTGAGAAAACTAGAGAATCCTTTGTGCAGAGAGTGTCAACTGGGGAAAATGTCTTCCTCAACCTTCAAGGGTAAATCTTTCACTGTAGACAATTTACTTGATCTTGTGCATACTAATTTGTGTGGTCCTGTGAAAACTAGGAGTGTGTAGGGAGATAGGTATTTTATGATTCTTACTGATGATTGCTCAAGAATGATGTGGGTCACATTCTTGAAAGACAAGTCTGAAGCTTTTGGAAAATTCAAAGCCTTCAGAGCACTTTCTGAAAAAGAATGCGGTAAGAGGATTAAGTGCCTAAGAACTGATCAAGGAGGAGAATTCACTTCCGGTGAATTCAACAATTACTGTGAAGAGAATTGAATCAAGAGGCAACTCTTTGCCCCCCAGACTCCATAGCAAAATGGCCTAGCAGAGAGGAACAACCAAACTATAGCTGAAGTAGCCAGAACAATGTTGATTCAAGGGAAGGTTGCTCACACTTTTTGGAGAGAAGCGGTGAGCACTGCAGTCTACACAATGAACCGAGTACTCATCAAGAAAGGTAAGGATAAAACTCCTTATGAGTATTGGGCTGGTAAGACACTAGTGGTAAGCTACTTTAGAGTGTTTGGTAGAAAATGTTATGTCAAGAGGAGTAAACATCAGAGCAAGTTTGATGAAAAATGTGATGAGAGAATATTCCTAGGGTATTCCACAAAGAAAAAATCTCTCAAATGTTTCAACAATAGGACTCAGAGAATTGTTGAAAGTATCAATATTAGAGTTGATGAAACCTCTGAGAAACCTAAGGAAACCGACAACGAGCAAGTAGGAGATGAACCGGTAGTAACCTTCTAGGAACCGGTTGCAAAACAGCCTAGTACCAGTAACAATGCTCCTACATCGGTAGATGATGATGTTGATAAAGATGAGGATGAAGAAGAAAAGCAAGAGGAAACAACTAAAATCATTCCTAGGTATGTAAAGTTGAATCATGATCCAAAGTAGATCATAGGAGACAAGGATGCAGGAATTCTTACAAAAAGAAAGGTTAGAGAAAGTTCTTGCATGATCTTTGAATTTGAGCCTAAAACATTTAAAGAGGCACATAAAGATGAAGACTGGATCAAGGCAATGGAAGAGGAACTTGACCAGATAGAAAAGAATGGTACATGGTCTTTGGTACCCAGGCCTTAGCATAAAAATGTCATAGGCACCAAATGGGTTTTCAGAAATAAGCTGAATGAAGATGGCAGAGTGGTAAGAAACAAAGACAGATTGGTGTGTAAAGGATATGCTCAAGAAGAAGGAGAAGACTATGGAGGAACCTTTGCTTCAGTAGCTAGTCTGGAAGTAGTTCGTATGCTTCTTGCATATGCAGGCTTCAAGGGATTCAAAGTATATCAAATGGATGTAAAATCTAGATTTCTGAATGGAATGCTTGAAGAGGAGGTGTATATATAGCAACCAGATGGGTTTGCCCTATCAGAAGATAGTGACATGGTGTGTAGGCTACATAAAGCATTGTATGGATTGAAGCAAGCACCTAGAGCATGGTATGAACAGTTACACTCCCATCTTGTGAAGATTGGATTTGAAAGAACAAGTGAAGATAGCAATATCTATCTGAAGTCAGAAGGAGATCAGATTCTGATATGTGAGGTATTTCTTGATGACATAATTTTTGGTGGAGATGACAAGATGAGTCATAATTTTTTAGATGAGATGAAGAAGGAATTTGAGATGTCACTTATAGGGGAGATTAAGTTCTTCATTGGACTCTAGATTCAACAAATGAAAGATGGTATCTTTATCACTCAGTCCAAGTATGTCAAAGAGGTGTTGAAGACCTTTGGCATGGAAGACAGCAAACCGGTTGGTACACCAATGGTGACCAGTTGTAAACTATCAAAGGAGGATGACTCAGTGTTGGTGAATGAGAAGGAATACCGATCAATGATTGGTAAGTTGCACTATGTAGTTCATAGTAGACCGGAAATTGCACATGCAATAGGAATTACTGCATGGTTCCAAAAAAGTCCAAGAGAATCTCACTTGGTAGCAGTCAAGCAGATTCTTAGATATCTAAAGGGAACTATTGACTATGGATTATGGTATCCATACGGTAATGATTTCAACCTGAAAGTGTTTACAGATGCTAATTGGGCTGGTAATCTGGATGACCGGAAAAGCACAACAGGTAGTGCATTCTTTCTTGGTGGTAGACTGGTCTCATGGATGAGTAAGAAGCAGAGTTGTATCTCTCAGTCTACAGCAGAAGCGGAATATGTTGCAAATTTTTTGAACTACACCCAGACAATTTGGATGAAGCATGTATTAAGTGGTTTCAAAGTTCCCGTATTTGAACCAGTGAGTATATTCTGTGAAAACACAAGTGCAATTAATATTTCCAAGAATCTGGTTTTGCATGCTAGAACCAAGCACTTCAAGCTCAAGTATCATTTCTTGAGGGAAAAGGTTCAGAACAAAGAGGTTGTATTGGAACATGTTTCCAGTAAGGAGCAGTTAGCAGACATATTCACCAAGCCTCTACCAAAGGCTACCTTTACCTATTTGAGAGGTGAATTAGGGGTGCTGCCCCTTCAAGAGGTGAACTAAAGGTGTGTGCTCTACATCAGTCAGGTATTGCATTGATAAATCTTTTTCAAGATTGGTGTCTTGAAGGATATTACTCCTTAGGGGGAGCAGCATAGTGGGACATAGTTGTTTGTGCCTCCACTTTGGCATTGTTGTAAAAGGGGGACAAGATATCTACAATATTGGGGAGAAGAAGATGCAAAGCAAATAGATATCTTTGTATATTGCCATCAATGCCAAAGGGGGAGATTGTTAGCATATGCACAGAGCATGATGACATGATGATATTGTATGTTGTCATTGATGTCAATATGCTGAAGTATGAATTAGTATATTGTAGTAAGCTAATTGGCAATAGAACCGGTATGATGATGTAAACCGGTATATGTGAAAAAGTAAAGTGGTATGCTGGAATGAGAACCGGTATGTGGAAGTTTTGTATCGGGGTTTCATTTGGCATGACTACCGGTTGGTAGTCTCAGCTTCAGGGTTTTCAGTTGTTGCATAGCTTGTGTGATTCAACTGATGACATCTTGTGATGAGTTAGCATTGTAATGAAGACTAGATAGTGTTGCCACGTTAGCCTTGTGCGCGTGAAGGATTTCCTTGAGGATCTTGCATGGAGACTGATCCTATCTACCTCGGGAATGTGCGAAGTCTCTGTAAACGGTGGAGAGCGCATGATGGGTTATCAACTTCCTGAAGTGGCAAAGAATGAAAGTTGGAGAATGTCTTGAGATATGTTCAAGATTGTTGTATACAATGCAGTCTGATTAATGGTCAGGATTGAACCGATTGAATTGTTAAACCTAAATGTTTAGGGTTTAGGGTTTATGCTACCGACCTATCTATTTTCTATAAGGTCGCTGATATTTTCATTTTGAAGTTGTTGCCAAATGCTATGTGTATATCCAAGTGAAGAGATACTTGATTCTTGCTAGACCGAAGAAGTGTATTGATATCTGCAGAGTGTGATTGCAGAAAAAAGGAGCCAAAGTGGATCTGCCTTGGCATTGAGTGTTGTTATCAGATCAGTGTATTACCTGTTGACTTCTAACCATTTTAGTAGATGGAAAATCCCTTAATCGGATAGCCTTAATAGGATTTTGTGTAAATCCTTTAAGAGGGTGACTCAATTCAATGAGTTCTTCAAATCCTCTTGCGAGGTAACCTTTAACAGGGTTCTAACCTTTAACTAAGTGATCCTTAGCAGGATCGGTTCCTAGCAGAACCTATTGTAAAAGTCTTTAACTGGACTAGACTCCTAATAGAGAAGACTTGAAAAGAATTCAAAGAACAACATGTGGGTATTCATCCCCACTATGGTTTTTCCCAGTTGGGTTTCCACGTGAAAAATTTGTGTGTCATGTGTGATGCTTTTCATGTGATGTTTTAATATTTTCTGTTAAGTGGTAAAGCATGTTGAACCGACAGTCATTATATTTCTGATGATATATTACCTATTTATCCATAAGGGTGAAGTGGAAATGAGATATTAGATTGTGTAGAGATCTATGTGTTTACCAGTTTATGCTATTCATACTCTCACTATGTGTAGTCGGTAGTGCCCTGATTTAGATCGGTGTTGCGGTTTACCAGTTAAGTGCAGTCTTTGTAGTTAAACTAGTGGAGGGAAAGTTTTTGTCTGTACTAATTCACCCCCCCCCCTCTTAGTACCAGTTTGGTACTTACTGTTCATCATTATTCATTAATTGGTATTAGAGCATCTTCAAGGTCCTCTGTGTTGTAAGCTTAACCACTTGAGGAAAATATCCTACTCTAATGATGAAGAGGGAAGGTCCAAAGTTCAACAGAGATAACTTTAAGATATGGAAGGACAGAATGAAGATCTACATCAGAAGCATGGGTGCTCAACACTGGAGCTATGTTGAGAATGCTTATGTTATTCCTACCAGTACTCTCACTGATGACCAAAAAAGAGAAATTTAGGAGAATGGGCAAGTCATGGAAGCCCTAATCAGTAGTCTATCTAACATTGAGTTTATTGATGTTCAGGATAAAGACAATCCCAAAGAAGTATGGGATGCTCTGGAGAATATCTATGGTGGTGATGAGCATGAGAAACAAGCTAAGGAAGAGAGCCTTAGGGGAAAGTTTGAAGACATGCGGATGGTTGAAGGAGAGACCATTCAACAATATGGAATAAGAATCAAAATTGTTGTTGGAGACATCAAGAGTGCAGGTGGTAAAATAGATGATTCCACTATTGTTAGCAAAGTCTTGAGATCCTTATTACCAATCTGTGCAATAAGGGTTGTTGCTATTCAGGAGTTTAGGTCTATAGACAAGACAAAGGTACCCTTAGACTCCATCATTGCTAGGTTGACATCTTATGAGCTAAATAATTATGATGGCAGTATTCAAAAGATTGAATCAGCCTTTAGAGCATCTGTTGCACCATCTAGAAAGGGTAAAGAGGCTAGTACCGGTTATGAACCAAAACAAAGCAGAGAAATGGATGATGAGGAGATCCTGATGGAATTTGAAGCTCTTCTTGCCAAGAGACTTCCTAAGGGAACTGGTAAATATATAGGTAAGCTCCATTTGAAATATTTTTCTTGCAATAGGATAGGACACATTGTTGTAAACTATCCTAATGGTGATAATAAGGACAAACTAGAGAAGTTGAAGAAGTTTACAGGAGGAAACAAGAGAAACTGGTTTGTAGCATTTGATGAAGGTGTCACTGATGAGGAATTAGAACATGAAGAAAGTGAAAACATTGTGTTTGTAGCAGTTAAGGAAGATGTGTCAGATAAGAAGGCTCTTGTCTCCCGCTTGGATAATTCCAATGAGTGGATTATTGACAGTGGCTATTCTCACCACATGACTGGTAACTGGAGTAAGTTTCTGTCTCTGGAAGAGTATGATGGTGGTGTGTTGCAATTTGGTAATAATGCATCATGTATGGTAAAAGGCAGAGGGTCCATCTCTCTAAATGGAAAAAGTAGTGTTGATAATGTGTATTGGGTAGAAGGTCTCAGACACAACTTTTTGAGCATTGCCCAACTGAATGATAATGGACTCACTCTAGAATTCAGAGATGGAGTGTGAAAAATAAAATGAAAGAGTGGTGAACTGATGGCCACCGGTATGCAGACTAGAGGTAACTAATTTCAGCTTAATGCAAATATCAGTACATGTCTAATGGCTAAGTTTGATGATAGCTGGATATGGCATAGGAGACTCTGCCATATAAACTTTGATAATATTGTGAAGGCTAGTAAGATCAAGGCAGTCAGAAGATTGTTTGTGTTGAGAAAATCGGAGAATCCTTTGTGCAGAGTGTCAACTGGGGAAAATGTCTTCCTCAACCTTCAAGGGTAAATCTTTCACTATAGACAATTTACTTGATCTTGTGCATACTAATTTGTGTAGTCCTATGAAAACTAGGAGCGTGCAGGGATATAGGTATTTTATGATTCTTACTGATGATTTCTCAAGAATGATGTGGGTCACATTCTTGAAAGACAAGTCTAAAGCTTTTGGAAAATTCAAAGCCTTCAGAGCACTGGTTGAAAAAGAATGTGGTAAGAGGATTAAGTGCCTAAGAACTGATCAAGGAGGAGAATTCAGTTCCGGTGAATTCAACAAGTACTGTGAAGAGAATGAAATCAAGAGGCAACTGTATGCCCCTCGGACTCCACAACAGAATGGCCTAGCAGAGAGGAACAACCGGACTATAGTTGAAGCAGCCAGAACAATGCTGATTCAAGGGAAGGTTGCTCACACCTTCTAGAGAGAAGCAATGAGCATTGTAGTCTACACAATGAACCGGGTACTCATCAAGAAAGGTAAGGATAAAACTCCTTATGAGTATTGGACTGGTAAGACACTAGTGGTAAGCTACTTTAGAGTGTTTGGTAGCAAATGTTATATCAAGAGGAGTGAACATCAGAGTAAGTTTGATGCAAAATGTGATGAGGGAATATTCCTAGGGTATTCCAAAGATAGCAAAGCTCTCAAATGTTTGAAAAATAGGACTCAGCGAATTGTTGAAAGTATCAATGTTAGAGTTGATGACACCTCTGAGAAACCTGAGGAAACCGATAGCGAGCAAGTAGGAAATGAACCGGTAGTAACCTTGTGGGAATCAGTTACAAAACAACCTAGTACCAGTAACAGTGCTCCTACATCGATAGATGATGATGTTGATAAAGATGAGGATGAAGAAGAAAAGCAAGAGGAAACAACTAAAATCATTCCTAGGTATGTAAAGTTGAATCATGATCCAAAGCAGATCATAGGAGACAAGGATGCAGGAATTCTTACAAGAAGAAAGGTCAGAGAAAATTCTTGTATGATCTCTGAATTTGAGCCTAAAACATTTAAAGAGGCACATAAAGATGAAGACTAGATCAAGGCAATGGAAGAGGAACTTGACTTGATAGAAAAGAATGGTACATGGTCTTTGGTACCCAGACCCGAGCATAAAAATGTCATAGGCACCAAATGGGTTTTCAGAAATAAGCTGAATGAAGATGGTACAGTGGTAAGAAACAAAGACAAACTGGTGTGTGAAGGATATGCTCAAGAAGAAGGAGAAGACTATGGAGAAACTTTTGCTCCAGTAGCTAGACTGGAAGGAGTTAGTATGCTTCTTGCATATGCATCCTTCAAGGGATTCAAAGTATATCAAATGGATGTAAAAACTACATTTCTGAATAGAATACTTGAAGAGGAGGTGTATATAGAGAAACCAAATGGGTTTGCCCTATCAAAAGATAGTGACATGGTGTGTAGGCTACATAAAGCCTTGTATGGATTGAAGTACACACCTAGAGCATGGTATGAATGCTTACACTCCCATCTTGTGAAGATTGGATTTGAAAGAACAAGTGAAGATAGCAATATCTATCTGAAGTCAGAAGGAGATCAGATTCTGATATGTGAGGTATTTCTTGATGACATAATTTTTGGTGGAGATGACAAGATGAGTCATGATTTTGTAGATGAGATGAAGAAGGAATTTGAGATGAAGAAGATGCAAGTAGATAGATATCTTTGTATATTGCCATCAATGCCAAAGGGGGAGATTGTTGGCATATGCGCAGAGCATGATGACATGATGATATTGTATGTTGTCATTGATGTCAATATGCTGAAGTATGAACCGATATATTGTAGTAAGCTAATTGGCAATAGAACTAGTATGATAATAAAAACCAGTATATGTGAAAAAGTGAAGTGGTATGTTTTTTCAAGGTGAATCGGTATGTTGGAATGAGAACTGATATATGGAAGTTCTATATCGGGGTTTCATTTGGCATGACTACCGGTTGGTGGTTTCAGCTTCAGGGTTTTCGTTTGATGCATAGCTTGTGTGATTCAACCGATGACATCATGTGATGAGTTAGCATTGTAATGAAGACCAGATAGTGTTGCCATGTTAGCCTTGTGCGCGTGAAGGATTTCCTTAAGGATCTTGCATGGAGACTGATCCTATCTACCTCGAGAATGTGTGAAGTCTCTGTAAACGGTGGAGAGTGCATGATGTGTTATCAACTTCTTGAAGCGGCAAAGAATGAACATTGGAAAACATCTTGAGATATGTTCAAGACTGTTGTATGCAATGCAGTCTGATTAACGGTCAGGATTGAACCGATTGAATTGTTAAACCTAAATGTTTAGGGTTTAGGGTTTATGCTACTGACATATCTATTTCCTATAAGGTCAATGATGTTTTTCATTTTGAAGTTGTTGGCAAATGCTATGTGTGTATCCAAGTGAAGAGATACTTGATTCTTGCTAGACCGAAGAAGTGTATTGATACCTGCAGAGTGTGATTGCAGAAGAAAAGGAGCTAAAGTGGATCTGCCTTGGCATTGAGTGTTGTTATCAGATTAGTGTATTATCTGTTGACTTCTAACCATTTCAGTAGTTGGAAAATCCCTTAACTGGGTAGCTTTAACAGGCTTTTGTGTAAATCCTTTAACAGGGTGACTCAATTCAATGAGTTCTTCAAATCCTCTTGCGAGGTAACCTTTAACAGGGTTCTAACCTTTAACTGGGTGATCCCTAATAGGATCAGTTCCTAGTTGTGAGGCCCCACCCCAACTCAGTCTGACATTTCAGTGGTTTTTATGATGAGACTATTATGGATGCTTTATTTTTATGCATTATAGAACTTATATGAATCCATGATTTGGATAACATTGCTATATGTTGATGTTTTATTTATATGCTTTATGATATTGAACACTACATGATTTTTGGATAGGATGAATTTGCGGTGATAAATGTCATTATTGAATTTTTAGGACTTTACTATGATGATAGAAATATGATGTATGTTTTAAGTGTGGATCAAAATTATGAGAATTAGGATGAATTGCTTATGTGAAATTGCTTGGATATAAGATGTATTAAATTGTTCAGATGTAAATTGTATGCAAGTGATGATGTGTATTATTATTCTTGTGATTTATATTATATGAGGTTACTTGAAGCTACTAATGTGTAAATTAAGATGCACAGGAAGTTATCCATGTGACCATGGAAATATTACGGAGAACCAAACCTAGACCTATGTATGTTCGTAAAGCTAGGGTTTGTCTATTTGGAGAGACAACACCCCGTTTGTGTTTTATTTTATTCATAATAGTAAATGATGCATGTGTGTTAAGTGTTATTTAATTGATTTATGTAAAATCCACAAGAGACATGATTTCATGTATAAATTTGTAAAAGTAGTTTCTTTGTGTCACTTGACACATGTGTGGATTTATGTTTGAATTTTTAAATTTGTCTCTTGGTGGGAATTGTTTAACTATAACTTTTTCAATTAATGTAATGAGATTCCATAAATGCCTTGGGTAAAGAATCTTTGGGATGGTCAACATAGGTTTAACCGAAAAATAAACTTTAGAGGGGTTAAAAAAGGGTTAAATGGACACCTAGGGGTAGTTTAATAGGGTTTCCTAAAGCCCATAAGGTATACCTAAGGGTTAGGGGTAATTTTAGGGAAGTTTCTACTCCCATGTGACCTTTTAGACACCCTAAAAAGTGACTTTTCTAAGTTGTGCGAAAATTGAAATTAGAAGACTTGAACCTAGTTGTAAACCTTCCTTTTCGAATGAGAGTTCCCTTTCCCATTTTACCTTACCTTCCTTTTTAGTTTTTAGAAACTTGTGAGAACTCTCACAATGGGCTTCTTAAGCAAGAATTAGAAAATTTGTGGGTAATTACCCACTCTCCATTTTTGGAGACAAGAAAATTTTGAAAAGAAAAAGATAGAATTTTGTTTGAGAATTTTGGCTAAGGGTAGGAGGAGAAGAACCATGGAATTGGGCTACTCATCCTCAACAAAACTAGCATACCTTTGGGCGGATTAAGGTTGGTTGTATCCTTCTTATAATGGATTTCTTATTGCATGTGATTTGAAAGTAATGATTGTGTAAAAGACTAGTTTCCATGCATGTTCTCTTGGAAATTTATTTGGTATTTTGTGCTTATACATTTTATGTGTATTTTTGGGGAGTAATCAAGACCTCCTACTCTTGGGAGAGAGGAGGATCTTGTGGGTGGTAGAAGTGACAACCCTCGAGTGAGAGACTCTTGTTATGAGAGCAATCACAAGGGATTTTGTGTGACCCTTGCTGCATGACTTGTTTATGCATTGGGGGTTATAAGGAGGGAAATAAGGCATGAAAGCCTTGGGAGGAATAAGGAATAAGGGGTTGCTATACTTGATGTATTTGGTTTTCCATGAGGTGGCTACATGTTTTTCCATACTTGCAGTTCTCCTCAGGGTACTTGGTCCACTACCACCCTTGAAAAGGACATCACCAATGTGTGGTGCAGTGTAGCCTGGGTTGGGATGTGTTTGAGTTTGTGTGTATTCTGTCGTTTGTGTTTGCATGTTTGTTACCCGTCTAGGGCTTGGTTCTCCGAGCTCGGGGGTGGCTACTAGTTAGCCTAGGCTAGGAGGTGAGCACTCCATGGTCATAGTTTTGATTTGTTTGCAAGTTGTTAGAAGAAATATCAAGGCATGCAGTTATGGCGGAAGATATTGATTTAAGAAAAATGTTGTAAATGTAATTAATACCCTTTGAAAAGTCCTCATTTGTTTGAAATGAGAGGCTATTTGTAAATAGCAATAAAGACTTGGAGATATGTTATTTGTTATATATATATATGCAGAAATTATCATGTTATTTTGCAGAAAAGATAAACGGTTTATTTCTAAGTTCTAGTCTTAAAGTTGAGGTGAAATCTTGTAGAGTATTTCATATTTCTTGAAAGGAAATGAGTTATATTAATTCTTTATTTAATTGAAAAGAAATAGAATTGATTTTGCATGCATGCAAAGGTTGAAAATAAAAGCATTTAGGACTATACATGGAAATGTAAAAGTATTTTAATTAAAACTGTGATTTCATTTTATCTGTAATTTTATTTTAAATACAAAAAATAAAATCTAACATTATCATAACCATCTCTATAGTTTAATTTAATAAATTCTCTATTTAATATGTAGTTGCTGTTAGATTTATTAAAATCTGTCATTTAAATAGTTGCTGTAGATTTTGCAAGGTCTGTCAATTTATTTATTGCAGAAAATGAAAATCACAATCTATTATAGTTTTTATTTAAATAAAATCTAGATTCATTAGTTGCTGGTGAAATTATTAAATCTAGTCATTTATATAGCTGAAGATTGAAATAAAACACCTACAATAAACAGTTTAAATGGAAAAAAATAAAATTACTATACTCTTGTTGTAAATGAATCATAAATTTATTAATCCATCTGTTTTATCTTTACATCTAGGGCTTTTATGAAAGGAAATAAATCAACAAGAAAACAAAATCATATTTCAGTATTCTGTTCGAATACATATCTAGAATCAAATACTAGGATTTATTCATTACATAATTTCTGTCATATAAATTATATATATTTATATAAATTTATAATTTATAGACATGCAAATTACATGTATATCTTTATATATATTTATATAAAATACATTGATATAAATAATCATGAAAATAAAAGTATATATAACTGCATACATATAAAAATGCATATATATATATATATAAATTATTTATAATTATATTTAAAAAAACATAATATATATTTAAACAAACCCTTTGTTTTTTTTTTTTTTTTCAAAAAAAAAATTATAAATTTTCTTATGCCCTCGGCTGAGCCCACTGTGCTTTGCATAGAGGCCGGCAGCGCCTCCCACTGTGCAAAGCACAGTGGATGGCGAGCCCGAGCCCACTGTGCATTGCACAGTGGGAGGCATCGGCCACGTCGTCCCCCCCTCCAAACTGCGCCCCTCTTCAGCCATGGCCGCTGCCGGACCTCCCCAGTTCGGCCCTGCACCAAAACTCCAAAGCAAGAAAAAAAATATTAAACCCTAGCCCGGGTAGGACTAGGGTAATAAATAATTATAAAAGAAATGGTAACACTATTTTTTGATTAAGGGCATTTTATAATGCAAAATCCCTAATTAGGGTTTGTATGGCTTGTTTTGTTATTAAGTTGGGAAATTTTTTAAAGTAGATTATATATATATATATATATATATATATATATATATATATATATATATATATATATATATATATATATATATATATTTGTATATGTATTTATATTTAAATATAAATATTTAAATATACATATATGATATATAAATAGGAAGTTGGGGAAAATTTAAAGAATAAAGCCTAACCTTATATTTTAATATTTATTTAGTGTTGTAGATAGTTAATTGCACCTTAGTTAATTTAATTTGAGTATTTATTTTTAAGTTTGGATTAAAACGGATTAATTTAAGCACATTTCATTTTGGGATTAGAATGGATGCTAGAAAAATAATTTTAATTAGCTTTCTAAAATCAATTGATAGCTATCTGTGATTAATTTTGCCCGCGTAAATTAATTATCTAAATTAATTGACTTATTAAATTCGAGTAGACAATAAAACCATTCAATTAGAATTCCGCATTTAATCTTATTTAATTTTTGAATATTTGAGCTAGTAGATAAAGCTAATCCAAACATAGTTAAGACAAAACATGTTGTAGTTTTTTTATATGTTTGTCGATTTAATGCTCTTATCAGTTATGTTTTAAAAGAAAATTTATCCCGTTCTTGCCCTAAATTTTGGGCATGACACTAGCATAACCTATTGTAAAAGTCTTTAACTGGACTAGGCTCCTAACAGAGTGGACTTCAACATCCTCCATTCTCCATTCTTCTTGGGTGCTAACACTGCTGGTACAGCACAGGGACTCAAACTTTCTCTGATCAGATCTTTCTTCAACAATTCCTGCACTTGTCTATTCAACTCTTCAGTCTTCGCTGGGGTCATCTGGTGTGCAACTTTGTTAGGCAAACTAGCTCCAAGAATCAAGTCCATGCAATGAGTGATACTCCTTACAAGTGGTAATCCATTAGGAACATTATCTGAAATGATGTCTCTATATTTTGTTAGCAACTCTTTTATTTCCTTTGGTTGTTCTTCATGCTCTAGATTCTTAGTCTTCTTAGGAACTAAGGCAAAACACACTTTCTCATGTCTCATTCCATCTAGGAATTTCCTCCCATCCACCAAACGATTCTAGCATTCGTACATTCTTCACTCTTCAGGGGTTCCTCCAAGGGTAACAAGGTTTGTTTCAACCTATTTGCTACAATAGTGTATATGTTCTTTCTCCCATCATGTATTGCTTGTCTATCAAATTACCAAGGTCTACCCAGCAATAGGTGATAAATATCCATAGGCGTGATATCACACAAGACTTCATCATGATAGTTCCCAATTTTCAATTTTACCAAACATTGCTCACTTACTAACAACTTATGATCATCCTGAATACATGCTATCTAATAAGGCTTAGGGTGTTTCAATATTTTCAATTGCAATTGATTCACCATCTCTTGTGAAACAAGTATCCGAACTACCACTATCAATAACAACTTTACAACACTTACCAGATACCTTACATCTGGTCTTGAACAAATTCCTCCTCTGCAAGGGCTCTTCATCTTCTCCGGTATGACATAAAGCTCTCCTCATCATCAAAAGTTCTCCATCTTCCGGTTTGTTAGCTAATCCGGTGCGGCTTTCTTCCACCAACATTGTTCTCCCAGTGTTCTTTGTCTTCTTACATTCAAAAGCATGATGTCCTTCTTCTCCACACTTATAACAAGTCCCTCTAAACACTCTCTTATCTTGTCTTCTATCATCTTTTCCAAAACCCCCATTCTGGTAACCATTAGGTTCTCTCCTTCGGTAGAAATTTCTATCATTCTTCCGGTATGAATTACCTTCCTTGCTTACTTCCTTGTCCTTGTTCTAATCTATATAGGTTCCTCTTCCTCCAGAATATCCTTTTCCTCCTTGAAATCTTCCTCCGGAAAACTTTCCACCTCTATCTCTTTGTTTGTGCTTATATCTTTTGTTCAGCTTCTCTTCTGGTTTTAAGGCATATTGGTACACTTCTTCGACACTCTGAAACTTGATCAAAATGAGTTCATCTTGTATAGACATCCGCAATTCATTCATATATCTCGCAACTTGTTCAATTTCATTATCAACTTGTAGAATGTTTCAGTATACTCCTTCACACTAGATTCCGTTTGCTTCAAGTTCTACAATTTCTAAAACAAATTTACTTGATAATCAGCTAGCATAAACTTTGATTTTAACTTAGCAACCATCCACTCCCATGATTTGATCTTCTCTTTACCTCTTCTTTATCTATCAACTTGCAAATTCTCCCACCAAAGAGATGCATGACCTTTCAACCGGGTACAAGCATATTTCACCTTTCTTTCCTCCGCAATGTTCTCAAAATCAAAATACTTCTCCATCTCTAAGAGCCAATCCATCAATTCATCTGAATCCAAATTTCCATCATACTCTGATGGGGTAAAATATGGTTTAGTGTTCTCCCTACTCAAAACCCTCAAAATAATTTCTTCATTTGGATCAATCACTGGTGGATTTGCTACTTGGTCTACTGGTGCTTCTTCTTCATCCTCACTCACATCTTCAATAGGTTGGCCTCTTCTCTGGGCTGTCTCAACAACTTCCAACCAGGCTGCAATTCCTTGCAACATTTCTATCACAGCAGGGTCTGCATTCCCATGTGCTCAACCATTCTGATTTCCTCTTCGCGCCATCTTTAGACTAGTCCTCTGCAGCTGCAAGTCAGATCGACAATTTGCCACTGCATAACAAAATTCTCAGGACAACGCAATCTCTGTAATGAAATCTCGCTCTGATACCACTTGGTGTAGTCACCAGTTAGGAGGGACCTCAAAGAGATCAATCCGGATAGGGTAGTAAGAGTAAACATAATGGAAACAGGAGGATATGATGGAGGCAATGCAGGACTGAATGAATTAGATCATGAAAACTGTTTACAAGCAACTCGTAACATCCAGATTACAAGATTTAGTTCACTGGCATGTTACATACATGCTCAATTACCGAATTGATCAACTCTGGACCTCTAAATCTTATGATCTGTGTTCTATGTTCTATCTGCCTGATTTCTAATGCTCAATTAGAATGATTTATATGATCCAAGGAGATTCGTTCGGCCCAAAGGGGATCAAATACCAAAGAAAAAGATCAAATGTGTAAACCAATAGGTCGGCCTTTGCCAAAGAGATTCCTCCATAAAATCCAAAGGATAAAGTGCAGATCGAAGGGAAGGTTGACCACATGCCAAGGAACTACAGGATCAACAAACATGGCTTGGCAAGCTACAAAAAGGATCCGGCAGATTCACCAATGCAAATAGGTCCAAGCGGTTTTGGTGCTAGAAAACTGTCACGGAATCCGGAATCGATAACTTGCCAGAAATTGATCCAAAAAAAAGTGCTCCATGGTTTAGGAATAAGGAAGATGATCATGTCCTCAAGCAAAATCCAGCTCCACAAGATCTGGTGAGCCAATGCAAGAAAATATAGAAAGAAATGCTAAAACTGCAAAATAGAAAACAAATAGAAAAAGAAATATTTTTGGTTGATGCAAGATTGCCAAGAACCAGGGATGCTCCTGCATCACATCTCTTTGAAATAAGAGAGGACTCACGACTATTCAATGATTTAAAATAAATGTATTAAACTATTACACCAAACTTGTGTTTAATTACCCCTAGATGAGAAGGGTTAAGGTAGAAGTCAACTAAATTTAAATTCAAAATTTTGAATTTTGGAAGGATATGTCCACAATCACAATGGCATCCTTGTAACCATGAACTAATCCTTAAACATTATAGAAGTAAAATCAAAGATTAATTGACCTCGCACTTTACTTGGGATCATTAATATTTATGCATATTTAGTGGGAGTGAGTACGGGGTCTGTTTTTGGCTCTCTACTTGATGTTATTAGATTGCATTCTTGTTGATGATTGTAGGGAATGTGCTAGCCGGATCATTGCTTCTGAGATGATGTGTGGATTGGTGACATCTCGGGTGAGGTGTATGATCTTCTTGCAGTGTTTTATGATATTTCCTGTACGGCTCTTTGCTTGGCACGAGCTTCCTTGTTTAAGGCTTTCGTTAATGATTCCTTCTATGTGGTGTGGCGGCTTGAGAGCCTTTGCTGGTACAGGTAATGAATTATGGCTCGTGTGGCCTTATGGTTTCATATCAGGTTTTTTGATGAGATGGACTGTCAGGCTTGTGCAATTTTATGACTGTTAGTGGTATGAGGTTGGCAAATAATGATGTTTCTTTTTATTCTTTTATATATGCTCGACGACTCTATACATTTTGCATTGCTTTTTTCTTATGGTTTTCAGTGTTTTCTTGATGGATGTTTTTAGTGCTAGTTACAAAATTTTGCTTCCTGTTAAGATTTGTGATTTTCAGGATACTCATGCTTTTGATGATGAGAAGCTTGGTAGGTTGTTTAAGTTACATTCTTCAGAGTTTTCTTTTTCTATTCATAAGGTGGTGGGTCGGAGGTGGCTAGTGGAAAATGCTGATGTTTTTCTTGCTAAAGTGGCTTCTCGCTTTGTTACTGTTTGAATGGATATGCTCATGGATGATTCTTTGGTTCGAGCATTATTGGATGCATACTTACATTCCTCTTTTTATTCTGCTCTTGATGTGGATCGTGCTCTATCTTCTTATTGTTTTGAACTTGGTGATTTTCCTTATGATGGCTTTTTATCTCAACATCAATTATTATCTAATGGATGACATTGTGAATTACTTTTTGTATTGAGAGGAGGTTTGGTTTCTGATAACTATGATGATATTGTGCTTGCTCTTGAAGTCTTCTTGGATCATTGCTCGCCGGTTACCTTGGCTGTTGTTGTAAATGTTTTTTTAGGTTTACACTTTCTTCTTGAGTCTATGAATGCAGTTGTCTCTTCCAAGCATGGTGGAACCTTTGCAAGTGATTGCTCCAGATGATCAGGTTTTATTTGATTTTTCAGTATGAGGTTATTTCGCCTCCTCCAGATGTGGGTCCAAGCAACCAGTTTCTTGGTCCTTGATGGTTGTATGCTTGGCCTTTTTTGAGCTTTTCGGTAGGTCAATTTTGTAATTGGCTCCCAAGATTTGGATGGGCTGGGTTCTCATATTGTACTCAGGGTTGACTTATAAGCATTTTTGGATAGGTTGGGCATGGGTTGTAGGGTTGAAATCTCCTATTTTCATGTAATTTTATATGTTATATCCACCCAATGGTGGTTTTTTTATGAGCAAGACCAGATGTTTTCTTTGTCTGGTTCTTTCCTACCAGTGCTCTTTGAACCAGGTTTGTAAAAAATTATAATTAGTAAAATTAGCGGTTCTCAACTTTTATTGAAAAAAAAAATAAAAAATCAAAGAGTACAAGGTATGTATGAAAAAACATGTGTGAATATGTGTAATAAACAAGTTGATAACCAATTGTATGACAATGTATAAACATATAGATGCGTTGAGTGATAAATATAAGAAAAACATGTTTGATGAATAAATAGATATTGTTAAAAAAAAAAACTTAAAACCAAAAAATTACATCATTTACTAACATGTTTATCTATAAAGATACTCTCAAAATAATTAAAAATAAATAAAAGAAAACATAAATGTACAATTTTTTTGTACGTATACACATACACATACACACATTTTTTCAATAGAACATAGAATTAGATAATGGCTTGTCCTACATACTTAATTTCCCACTTGATGGACTACGATCGGTGTAACATCTGAAATGATAAAGAATACCATTTGGAGCTATATTTACAGCTGTCCTTCGAACTTGAAACATATATGCAATTGGGTTTTTGCAAAAATATTTAGAAATACAGTGTAATGTATCTATGCTTCTTGTTAGTTTGATGGTAAAAACAAAAGTCAGTTCAGATTTTGTTAGTGCAAAGGAAGAGTCTGTATAATTAGTAAGTTGTGTTTATGTAGGGAAGGTCCTTTAAAAGAATTATCATGTTGTGCTCATTATTTTTAATAACTTGTGTAGACGTATAAAAATGACCATATTCCTAAATGAATATTTTATGTTCATTTCTCTATTTAATTAAATCCAATTTAATTGAATAACCCACATTCCTCTATTTAATTAAGTAAATTACTCAATTTATTTAAATTAAATTCACTATACCTCTTTTACCATTTAATAGAATAAATCATTTTATTCAATTAAATCCCCTATCCACTTTTTAATTAAATTCAAATTTAATTAAATAGTTATCCTAAATTGAATAAATCTAATTTATTTGATTTCCCCAAATTGCAACCAAATTGAATTAAATCCATTTTATTCAATTAAAGCCTATTATCCCTCCATCCACTTGCAAAGTCCTACACCTCCCACTTGCCTCCTAAGCCCTATTTCTAACCCCTTCTAGATTCTTCTAATCGCTTCCAATTAGCCTAACCCATCTCCTAAACTTTGTCACATCCCTAAGCAAGGGGAGGTCACTTCTCAAACCCTCAAAGTCTTTGAAAACCCTTAAAGGCTTCAACCACTTAACTTTGAAAGTCTTCCTAACCATTAATGGTTAACTCAACCCTCTAGCATGATTAAAGAATTTCTTCTAACTCAACCTCCATGTAACCCAAGGGTCTCATCAAGCATTTATTTCTTTGACCATGGTTATCCTTAATCTTTTGCACAAGAGTTTATCCTTTGGGTAAAAGCTTTATCCATTGGATAACCCTAACTTAACCATAACCCTTACCCCTAAGATAACCATGAGGTCTTCTCAAGAATTTAATGCTTCCTACCTCTATTCTCAACCTAGTCTTATGTTGACATTTGTCACCATTTCATTGGTGCCAACTGCAAAAATGGATTCCCAACTTTCAAACTTAGCTCTTGATTAACTCTTTCAATCCTGACCATCCATTGCCCTATTTTTGCTCTAAATAGAGCTCTCATTCCTCCATTTTCATAGATCCAAGTCTTTAGCATCACACTTATACTCAAATCCATGCAATCTTTAATATATCATTTTATGCTCATCATTTAGCCTCTCTTTTCAATAGGAATTAATATAAATATGCGTGTTTAGAGTATTTTCCTTATCATTTAGCTGAATCATAGACTAATATAGCATGCTAGGATAGTCTTGTTACTAATCTTGTCATCTTATAACTATTTTATTGCATTTATAGGATCATGTATAACTTAGGATGCATTTCATCTTAAAATCAACCAAAGCATCCCTCGTTCTTGCATTTGTCATCCCTAAACCACTTTGCTCAGTGATCTGAGAGAAAAGACATTGGTTTGAGGGACCTTGTAAGATAGAGAACCATGGAACCAACCTTGGGAAGCTAAGCCATACTTCATGACTCCATAGCTTGCACCAAGAAGTCCTGTGGGTATGTGAGCAAGGCTCCCTAGAACTCCATTTTTCCACATTTCAAGTTCTATCGACCCGCTTTTCCCGCATACAACTTGTAAGTAGGTTTATATATCAAATTAGTGTCTGGTTTGATGGTGACCTATAATAATATACCTATGTAATGCATAAATCTCTTTTCTTTTTCTTTAATGTTTTGTTGTTCTTTTGTCTCTCTGTTTTCTTGTCTCCCTATCTTTCTATTTTTTATGTTTCCCGTCTAATCATGGTATGATATGATAGTATGTGAAATAGATGGAATTCATTTCTTTCTCAATGGAGACATAGGAAACTTAAAGGAAATGTTCAGAGAAAGATATGTGAGCTCTTTAGCAACTCATACTCCACCCTAGAAGAATAACCCTCGTGAGCAATGCATTGTACTTAGATTTGACTATTGTAATTGTTAGAAAACAACAGGGGTTTGTTGATCTATTTGAATAGCACTACACTTACTTGTTAAAATCCTTTTCATGCTCCTATCTTCCTTTACACATATTGTAGATACATCATCTGGTTCAGCAACCACACTCTCATACTCAGCTACAAATTGCCAACTCTTCAACAAAACAACTCATTGACCTTATATACAAAACAATAGGTCGGTAACACATCACAAACCTAATTTTCTCATAGAGATTACAAACAAATCGGTTCAAGTATGACTGTTAGATTACATAACAATCACTACATGTCATTCAAGATAACCTCAACCGTTCCTTGATCACCGCTTCATCGAACACTGTAACTCATCACGCGGTTTACATTACATGCAATGCACTTGCTCATTCCCAAGATAAAAACCATTACCTCTATGCGCCAAAAATTATTTGAAACTCTTCTCATACAACATGCATATGTGTCATAATAATTACCGCTCATCATCAGATCATAAACCAATACAACCGATTCACCAAACTTCATCGGTTAGGGTTTATCATATCAACAGGTAGGGTTTTTCGGTTCACCTCTCCATTAAATAGCAATATCGGTTTCCTCCACAAACTCACCTATCGGTTGCAGTTCCCTTCACTAGCTCTTCCTATTGGGCTAGAAAACAACATTACAACAACATCATTATCGGTTAACTGACATCAATGACAACATAACATTTCATTAATGCAATCTTCATGCAAATGCCAACAGGGCTTGTGTAGGATTTTGGTGAGATTTAATTAAGAGAGGTTCCATAATATTAAAATATTAATTTAAACTAATAAAAGGTCCTATAGTGCATAGAGGAATGAGGGATACTAAAATGAGTGCTAGGAGAGTGTGAAATTGGACACCCTAATTAAAGGTGTACAATTTATGATGCTACAACACCATCATTTATTTTATTTAATTAGTGTAATTTATTCCCTTACAAATATTAAAGTGCATTCACATACAAGAAATACAGTTTTTCGAATAACACTCCAAGATTTTGTGTCGGTTCAATTGTAAGTCTATTTTAGAACACTTTTAATTAGATAAATGGTTGGTGATTAACTATCTTAGATAAGGACTGGCCTCCTTTCCCTAGGGATTTGAATAAGGATTCTCCTCTTCTAAATTTTGAGTAGGAACATTCAGAATTTACTGGGATTGGATTGTGATGATGTTGTTGATCAATTTAGGATTTCGAAATAGATTTTTTGGAAATGAACCAAGTCACCATCACTCTTCAGTCCCTTAAGAGTAAGTTTCAAACTCTCAAGTTGGGTGAAGGTAAAGTTGATATGTAGGGTGATGTTAAGAAAATAATTCCAATGATGGAAAAAGTTGTTAATGATGTAAGTTTATTGAAAAATGACTATGAAGGTTGTATTGGCACTCTGGAAGCCAAAATTAAGAGGGTTGATAATAATCTCATTAACTTGGTTAACCCGAGTCGTAAGTCTATCCGCAACAATGCTGGCTGTCATTAAAATAATAGTGGACAAATGGCAAAAGAATCTGGTTAATGTTTCTACTGATGAGGCCTTTATGGATTTGGACTATGTTGATAAAGGGAAATAGATTTTGGAGGAAAGGGTCTATGTGCAAGAACTAAAGGTAGCCTTAAAAAATTAAAAGAGAAAGAAAAAGAGGAATTCTAGGATATGCACAATATGGTTGAGAATTTGGATCAATTGGAAGTTGAGGTTGTTGAAGCCCTTAATCAACTTGGGTAGATCCTTCCTACTCCTTGTTTTCTTGAGTTTTTTTGTCCCTTTTTTAAATCTTTGTCTTAGTTTTTGTTGACCTTTTGCTGCCAGCAGGCTTGGTTTTTATTGTTTGTATCTTGATGACAATTTGTTGTATTTAGGGTTTTGGGGTCCCTTCTAAATCTATTTTTCCCTTAATAAAAAATTATCTTAGATAAAGTTGAATAAAAACAACAAATAATTGTTTGTGGTACATACATGTTGACTTCAAGAACATTAAACTTTTGAATGTTGATAAAATAGTGAAGTATAACAAACTTTCCTTATGGATGGTTTGGAGCAACTAAATAAACACAAGAGGATATGATGGAGGCAATGCAGGACTAAATGAATTAGATCATGAAAACTGTTTACAAGCAACTAGTAACATCCATATTACAAGATTCGGTTCAGTGGTATGTTACATACATGCTCAATTATCGAATTGGTCAACTCCGGACCTCTAAATCTTATGATCTATCTTCTACGTTCTATTTGACTAATTTCTAATTCTCAATTAGAATGATTTATATGATCCAAGGAGATCCGTTTGGCCCAAAGGGGATCAAATACCGAAGAACAAGATCAAACGTGTTAACCAATAGGTCGGCCTTCGCCAAAGAGATTCCTCCAGAAAATCCAAAGGATAAAGTGTAGATCAAAGGGAAGGTCGACCACATGCCAAGGAACAACGAGATCAACGAACATGGCTTGGCAAGCTACGAAAAGCATCCGACAGATTCACCAATGCAAATAGGTCCAAGCAGTTTCGGTGCCAGAAAACTGTCACGGAATCCGGAATTGATAACTTGCCGGAAATTGATCCAAAAATAAGTGCTCCACGATTTAGGAATAAGGAAGATGATCATGTCCTCAAGCAAAGTCTAGCTCCACAAGATCTGGTGAGACAATGCAAGAAAATACAAAAAGAAATGCTGAAACTGCAAAACATAAAACAAATAGAAAAATAAATATTTTTGGTTGATGCAAGATTGCCAAGAACCGGGAATGCTCCTGCATCACATCTCTTTGAAATAAGAGAGGACTCGCGACTATTCAATGATTTAAAATAAATGTATTAAACTATTACACCAAACTTGTGTTTAATTACCCCTAGATGAGAAGGGTTAAGGTAGAAGTCAACTAAATTTAAATTCAAAATTTTGAATTTTGGAAGGATATGTCCACAATCACAATGGAGTCCTTGTAATCATGAACTAATCCTTAAACATTATAGAAGTAAACTCAAAGAGTATAAGGTATGTATGAAAAACATGTGTGAATATGTGTAATAAACAATTTGATAATCAATTGTATGACAATGTATAAACATATAGATGCGTTGAATGATAAATATGAGAAAATCGTGTTTGATGAATAAATAGATATTGTTAAAAAAAAGAACTTAAAACCAAAAAATTACATCATTTACTAACATGTTTATTTATAAAGATACTCTCAAAATAATAAAAAATTAAATAAAAGAAAACATAAATGTACAATTTTTTTTTACGTATACACATACACACACACATTTTTCCAATAGAACATAAAGATAGATAATGGCTTGTCCTACATACTTGATTTCCCACTTGATGGACTACGATCGGTGTAACATCTGAAATGATGAAGAATGCCATTTGGAGCTATATTTATAACTGTCCTTCGAACTTGAAACATATATGCAATTGGGTTTTTGCAAACTATATTTAGAAATACAGTGCAATGTATCTATGCTTCCTGTTAGTTTGATGGTAAAAACAAAAGCCAGTTCAGATTTTGTTAGTGCAAAGGAAGAGTCTATAATATATATAACTAGTAAGTTGTGTTTATGTAGGGAAGGATCCTTTAAAGGAATCATCATGTTGTGCTCATTACTTTGAATAACTTGTAAGTAGGTTTATATATCAAATTAGTGTCTGGTTTGATGGTGACCTATAATGATACACCTATATAATGCATACATCTCTTTGCTTTTGCTTTAATGTTTTGTTGTTCTTTTGTCTCTCTGTTTTCTTGTCTCCCTGTCTTTCTGTTTTTATGTTTCCCGTATAATCATGGTATGATATGTCAGTATGCGAAACAGCTGGAACTCAATGGAGACATAGGAAACTTAAAGGAAATGTTCAGAGAAGGATATGTGAGCTCTTTAGCAACTCATACTCCACCCTAGAAGAATAGCCCTCGTGAGCAATGCATTGTACTTGAACTTGCAACCCTTGGTGGAGCACAATTCTAATAAACTTTTGAGTAACTTAATGATATAAATTCAGAGGTATCCTTGAAATTTGAGTATTGAATTACATGACTGGATTTGGGGTAAGTATATAATTTTGATATGATTGTCTCTTCTGGGATTTTCCAAGTCTTATTAGATACGTGCTACACTTTTCTTAGTCCCTTTCTTAGTACTATTCGTTTTACTCGGTGCTTGTCTTCTTCATCTCTTTCGTTGTCTATTTGTCTCGTATATATTCATAGTACTATTGAGAGGGTCTAATATTCAAGATGGCTGTTTCCCTCACGCCAACCCACCGTACGTAGTGGGATTAGACAAGAGTAACGTATGTGTGCAGTCCAAGAACATGAATGTGTAAATTCTTGAGGTGATTAAATTGATGGGTCAAATAAAAATAGTAATCGATTGTGACAAAAACTATAAGAACATATCAAGCAGATGCCAAATATTCAAAATCTCGAACATAGCAGCTGTTTACATGCGAAATATTTCAGGTTTCAAATAAAATTTGTATGCAGATAAAGCAGCTTCCATGTTTTATCTAATGAATTTCCCTATCCTCAGTTTCTCAACAGGTCGGTATTTCAATTAGATTTTAAAGAAGAAACACTGATGATGAGTTACAGCCCCTCAGCTTTGAAAGATCTTTGTAAGGAGGGAGTGGAATTAAGCTGCTCCTATTGTTTTAAGCTTCGAAGAAGCATTCCCACCTCTTTTTTCATCATTGACATGGGTCATGTTGTGTGCTTTCATAGTAGGCCTCAATTTTATTCTAGAAAAACAAGGACTCTCTTTTTTTTTCATTTTTCTTGTGTTGGTAGTTAAAGGTAGTTGTTCTATGGTCTTCAAATCTTTATTTTTGGTTTTCTAAGTGACCTAAATTTTGTTACTAATAGATAGAGAATAAAAAAGAATATAAGTCACTTCTTGGCTTTTCTTAAAATTTGCTAAAATTTATAAGTTATTTCCTTGCAATGTTTAACATCCAATTCTCACATTCTGTTGGTTCACTACATTTTCCCTGCATGTGCTATTCACTTGCATTTCCTTGTAATTACGAGAATTTTAGTTAATAGTGAACCAATCTCTTTTGCACATTATAAGATTTGTCATTCTTGTAATTGGTGGACCCAACATGTTTATATTATTTTCTTATATGTTTTTGTAGGAGTCTTGACCCTCAACTGAATTCCATATTTTAACATAACTTTCTAGTTCACTTGGATAGCCTCACATCCCATTGGAGCCTTAACCAAATTTCATTGTCTATATACGTCTAACTACTTATTGAACTTATCCTTTATTAACATACGAAAACATATTTAGTTCATATGGAATTACTTGCAACCATACCAAGCTAACATAAGCACTCTGTCATACTAAGGATCTCTCACTCCCATCTAAACTAAACCCCTTTTTAACATAAAATTTCCAATGCACTTGGAATCTCTTGCAATTGTATCAAAATGACATTAGTATTTTCTCTTGCTAACATCATCCACTCAATAAGACTAAATTCATGTTAACCATTACACTGGTGACTTCATCATTCATTTGGTTGACATCATCAATGAGACTTCTTATTCAAACTAAACCATTATTTACCAAATTATCATGTTCACTTCATATCTCTCATTAGGAAGTTGCAAATGAATTCCTTGCAATTAAAAAAATGAACCCCAACATCACCTATGCCAAATCAAAGGTAAAGTAGTCACCATGATTCAAATTTTTCGGCAAAGGTCTTGAATAATTGAATTTGAAGATAATGATTTTTTTTCGGTTTAGCCTCTATTGATTTGAATGACCAATTAAGAAATAATAGTTAGTCAAACTTGTTCTGATTAATAAGAAAAACAAGTTTTCAGAACCCAAAACCTTTAACATAGGAGATTAAGAAGTATCATCATAGAGTATCCAGACCATAAAAAACTGCTAACAAAATGACTGGCAAAAAAACCAGTAAATAGAAAGGACAACAAAAGATAGAAACAACAAAACAACAGAAACCAGGAAAACACTGCACAGTTAAAGAGTCTTCAAGAGGTCCTCCACCTTAATCACCAACTGGTCATAGGTGGCTGCTGTATATGGTGAAAATGGATAACAATAATAACAATATTGAAAGGCTAAATGAATCCAACCACAAAACCCTAGCCTAACAATCAACAAAGATCCACCATAACATATGAAGATTACCTAAGACAATGCAAATCACATGAAATCACAAAAATTATACCATCACATGCCCAATAGGGTTTTGATCTCCATTCTTCCTATCTCCATTGATCTTGCTTGATATATTTGCTCTCAGATTTTATGTGCACAAGAGCTCAACAAAGAATGGAATGTGGTTGCAAGTAGGATCGTAAGTGTAGTCGAGTCCTCCAAATTGTCGATTAGGTCATTAGAATGCTTGATTAGGATGAATGATTAGGGTTTGATAATGAAGGAAGCATCTCCTTATATAGAAGACACTATATGAAATGGAGGGATAAGATTGAGAGGTGTAAAAGGAGGTCGGCTATGATTAGAGGGTAGGTAAAAGAAATAATAAAATAATGAGAGAGGTAGGTAGTGTAAGAATTAAGAGATGAATGACATGTGTCATGTGTAGAAAAAGCTAATGAATTAATTAAATAAATAAAGATTTATTTAATTAATAAAAGAAGTGGGATAATTAAATAAATAAAAATATTTATTTAATTTAGGAAAAGGATAATTTAAATAAATAAATGTATTTATTTAAATGAGAAATAAGGCTAGAAGAGGATAAATGAATTAATTAAATAAATATAGATTTATTTAATTAATAGAAGAATTAAGCTTAGATAATTAAATAAATATTTAATTAGACATGACAATTTTGGGTGTCTACATTTTGCCCCTCTTTGAGACAATGCGGCTTGTCGCGTTGTTTCAAAGAAGATAAGATGAACTGATACAAATTTGCCCCAAGATGGGAATGATATGCCCCCTCGAGAGATTGGATGAAAATGTTTGAAAAGATTGCAGACAATCTCTCGATAAGAAAGACAGGATAGAATGGACTAACCGGATAAGGTGACAGAGTCATGGGATAATGAAGACTGACTCGGGAAATGAAGGCGAGGGCTAGGGTAGGCTATAAGATAGGCCACGGGGGAAAATACATCCTCATTGTCATCCACACATCCACAAGAGCATATTGCAGAGCGAAAATAGAGCAGGAGCAGTCAACAGCGATGGCTTTCGTGCATAGATTCGACCGCGTTCACCGATTTTAGAGGCCAGCAGAGGTAGGAGAGCCGGTAAGTACCACCAAACCTCCTCGTACTTTGACGCATTTAATTTTGTCATTAATGCATGTCGAATAGGGCAATAAATGCGCTTAGACTAGGGTCCAAAAAGTGTCAAAAAATGTCCAGGCGCGTCTGCGTTGGTGCCAGGCGCGTCTATGTCTGCTATGCGCGTCTGTGTTTGTGCCAGGCATGTTTATGTCTGGACCCACGTCTATGTTAAATGTGGCCACGTCTGTGCTTTTCAGGCGCATTTGTGCCAAGAAGGCACGTTTGTGTCAAATAGGCGCGTCTATGCAGAGCATAGGCACGTCTGTGTCCGGCAGGCGCGTCTATGCAGTCTTTAAAAGCGTTTGTGTCATGTAAGCGCGTTTGCGTTTAAAAAGTATGAATTTGCATCTTCTAGGTCAAATCGGCAGTTCTGTGATGAACATACGCTGTCGATTGGATAAACTGCTGAGAGGATACACTCAAGCAGGTCCTCTAGGAAGACTCGGATAGATCAAGGCACTTTGTGATGAACAGTGAGTACCAAGATAGAGTACTTTGTGATGAATAGGGAGTACCCAAAGTATGAGCAGCACTTTGTGATGAACAGGGAGTGCAAATGTGAGTAACACTTTGTGATGAACAGGGAGTACCACTAGGAGAGATAGTAACACTTTGTGATGAACAGTGAGTGTCACTAGGGTTGATAGCCATATGCATTTAGATAGCATTTTGTGATAAATAGTGAATGCAACTATGACTGACATGATTGATTTGCTTGACTGTAGGAGTATTTGCCTATGCTAGAGTCACGGGAAAGATTCCCGTCGACACAGAGGTTGCGACCTGAGTTGTCATTTCAGGATAGAGCTGCCATCGAGGAGATGGGTCTGAGACATATATTGTATGTGCCTGAGTTTCGGGCAAACATGGGTTTGCTGACTGCGCTGGCTGAGAGATGGCACTCTGAGACATGCACATTCCATTTGCCGATGGGTGAGATGACAGTCACCTTGGATGATGTATACAGGATTTTGTGAGTGCCAATCGATGGGGAGCTGATCCCATACGATCGAGATGGTGACAGAGAGGCATTGAGACGGGTGTTTCAGGACCCTGGATTGGAGATGAGGGCAGGACACGTGGCCTGGGATACCATGACAGCCACAGGTTTAGCATTGCCAGCGGTGATCAGAGGATCTATCAGTGGTTTCCTGTGTCCAGACAGGGCGACACGGGGATTGGTTGTGGGTTGGGGGGAGCACTGGAGACGCTGATGTCACAACATACCAGATATGCCTGGGGACCATGTGTGCTGGCACACTTGTACTATGAGCTGCATCAGTTTGTGTATCACAGATCAGTTGGATTGGGCTGCGGGGTGACACTATTGCAGGTTTGGGCTTACGAGCATCTGCCAGTGACGAGGCCGATACACTTCAGAGGCAGGGGACATGGACGCAGTTTTGTGCACCTGTATGATATGATCACCTCGTAGCCACGGATTGGCAGGTTGGAGCATTGGCGACGGGTGCTAGATGATATCGATGTGGTCATATGGAGACCATATCTAGGCTATGAGGAGTGGGAGGATAACGCAATGGAGCTGCCCTACACCTTCCGGAGCAGGTACCTGATTGGGTGGACACCCTATGTGCTAGAGAGGCAGCTTGTGGACAAGGTTGGCTGATAGTTTGGTCGGATTCAGAGGATGTCGCAGGGCTCAGGCATGTATGCCCGTACCGTGAGAGATCAAGCACATTTTGGGCCGTTGTTGTCGTATGATCAGGCAGTGACACAGCTAGTGGAGATGCTACCTCTACCCTGGGACATGTGGCCAGAGATCGAGGATGCCGGCATGGATGCCGAGTATACAGCGTATTGGGCAGAGCATCCATTTCCCCGATTGACAGATCCAGGAGAGGCACTGGAGGGAGATGGTGGTGGTGAGGAGGATGATGATGGAGGTGATGGGGGCAGACGCTGATGGAGGAGGAGAGGAGTAGTTGGAGAAAGGCAAGTTTCACCTCGGAGGGAGGGTGGAGAGGAGAGGCAGGCTCGGGTGGTGAGGGGTCGCGACGGATTGCCTTTACAGGTGCCAGCAGCATAGGGTCCTAGGCAGGTGCAGATATAGGGACAGGGACAGAGACAGGTACCAGTACAGGCACAAGGACAGGTACAGGGGTAGGCACCCACAGAGGAGGAGCCACAAGCAGGGGCAGAGGCAGAGGGGGTTGACCCAGTGGAGGTTGAGCTACTGGATCTGAGGGAGATCTGCCAGGGCCAAGCAGATGAGATTCAAGATCTGGAGAGGGAGAGGGATCGTCTCAGGACCAAGCTCAGGGATACTGAGTGAGAGCAGGATCAGGCTATCCAGCGCTACATAGAGGCTGAGACAGCACTGAGGGCTGGGAGGTAGGCAGCACAGGACACAGGGGCCGAATATGCCTATGTCATGCGGGTAGGAGAGGAGATAGCCTACTGGAGGGACCTCTACTATGGTGCAGTGCCAGTAGATCAGCGGGCGAGGAGCTTCCATAGACCGTCGCGTACAGCGACAGCTACGGGGGGGAGCTGGAGGAGACAGACATCGAGTGGTGGGGTCATGGGTCCTTCAGGGGCTCAGATTCCACTGAGGCTAGGTGGCTCTGAGGGAGGGAGTTCATCATAGCCTTAGAGGGCTCCCCTTTGTATCAGTTTTGTACCATTTTTTCATTGTAGACACCTGCGGGTGATTGTAGCCATATATATTTTTGACATCATTGTATCATGACACTTATGATTATATATATGAGAGGATTCATTTTTGCGGCAACTATATGCATGTGTACTTATGTGATGAGATGTTTCATGATGTATGTTTTTATGTGATGCTTATAATATGGATGCAAATATGTATATGATGCAATGCAATATATTTTTGTTCTTTTATGTTCTATATGCGTATGCATGATGCAAATGTGAATGTATGAAATGCAAATGAATATGATAATGCAAATGATTATTGTGCTAACAGGTGTTGTGTGCAGGATGAGATGCAGTTGTGATATCTATATGTATGTATGAAATGCTTATATGTGGTAATGCAGGTGCAACTACATGAAATGCAAATGTTTTTGGTGTGTCATTATACTCAGTCATGTGATAGCAGGCTATGCGGACTCGAGAAGGATGATGGAAGTCAATCAAGAAAGGGGGATGAAAGACAAAAGATATGAAAGTGAAAGAGCTTCTTGTGTGTTATCATCATTGAGTTTTATTATGGCAAGTAGGTTATGACAATCGAGGCATTTGTTCAACCCAGAAAGTCATTGTACCTGTTTGCATGGAGATAAGACAGTCACAAACAAGGAATGCCCCAGTTCACACTAGACTCACAGTGTCCTCATATCCTTGGACAAGTCATAGCATTACTAAGAAACAATCCACAGACAACAAAGAAAAATAGGTGACGATACCCCATCCTCGCCTTTCTAGTCAAAGACATCCTGGAGATAGAATCTCTAGTCAAAGACATCCCGGAAAAGCTAAAAGACATGTCACCAAAAAAGATGAAATCAAAAGAAAAACAAGACTCGACACCAACATCCACTGTAGTCCTCAAGTTTAGTGTCTCTTGTCACTTGTATAAGTCTTATTTGATTGTGGTCACAATGTTCACTTTCACAAAAAGGATAGATAGCACTGAACCATAATGTTGTCTAAGTCTGTTGAAAGATTTGATTTGTTGAAGCCCATTGTTTTTGCTGTGTCTCATCTAAAACTGACTAAATCCTTGAAACTGATACTTTAATGTGGAGAAGATGAAACTTTATTATGGATTTGTGATGCAAATGTTGCTTTATTGCGGATTGTGCGCGAATAGACTGAAGGAAGCTGGAAGAAACTGTACTCTTCGAAACATGTGATGTGTTTAGTTCCACACCCATCACTAGACGCAGGATTTGCCTTAACCACAGATAGGATCTGATTTATTATGGATGAAAGGGAGGTTTATTATGAATGGCTAACCAATCTTGGGTAGATCAATAACAAGCCATGATGGGAATGGGTAAGTTTATTATGGATGAATAGGTTGTGAGTGTGTGCAAAGTGAAGTGATGAAAGAGAATCCTGAAGGAGGGAGGAGCAATGTCTCTACGCATGGTGCTGGTGACCTAGTTTTCACCATGGTACTTGCCCAAGGTGCCACCGAAGTGGTTTTCACCGTTGGACAAAATTATTTCTCTTTACTTTTTTCGATTTTTCAATGTTTTTTTTTTTGTGTCACAAGGCACCTGTTTGCCAGGTTTTCACCAAGTAACGATTTTTTTTGTTTTATAATTTTTTTTTGTATTTTTGAATTAGGATATTCCGAAGAGCTATGTGTAGAACCTGCGAAGGTGCATGCTGTTGATAGGATCTTCCAAAGGTTCACCTTCTGTAGTTGAGAGCTGATATGCACTAGATCCATATGCTGCTGTAATAATGTAAGGACCAAGCCAGTTTGGTTCAAACTTGCCCTTCTTCTCTCTGTCTTGCTGATTCTTGGGGTTTTCTCTGAGAACCAAGTCACCTACCTCAAATGTGCGAGGCTTGACCTTGTGATTGTAGCTGCGACTAATTCGTTGTTGGTAAGCCTTGAGATGATTAAAAGCAGTTTGTCTCCATTCATCCAGCAGTTCTAGTTCTTGTAAGCGAGAGACTCTGTAATCTTCATCAGTGATGATGTTTTGCAAAGAGACCCGTAAAGAGGGTAACTCAACCTCAATAGGCAAGATGGCTTCAGCGCCATAAACAAGTGAATAGGGTGTAGCTCCTGTAGGTGTGCGGACACTTGTGCGGTAGGCCCAAAGTGCAGGATTGAGTTGGATATGCCAATTACGGCCAGCGTCGTCAACTGTCTTCTTGAGGATTTTAAGGATTGTTTTATTAGACGCCTCAGCTTGGCCATTACCTTGGGGGTAATACGGTGTGGAGAAACGATGAGAAATATGGAAGCGGTCACAGAGTTCATGAACATCCTGATTTTTGAAGGGATGCCCGTTATCAGTAATAATGGAAACAGGAATACCATATCGGCATATGATATAGTTAAGGATGAATGTAGCAATCTATTTTCCAGTGACTTGTGTGAGAGGCACGACTTCAATCCATTTTGTGAAATACTCTGTGGCTGTGATAATGAATTTATGACCATTAGAGGAAGGAGGGTGAATCTTGCCTATGAGATCGAGTCCCCACTGACAAAAGGGCCAAGGAGACGCAAGTGGTTGTAGTTCTTGTGCTGGCGCATGTATGAGGTCTCCATGAATTTGACATTTCTTACATTTCTTGACAAACTGATATGAGTCTTTTTCCATAGTGGGCCAGTAATATCCAGTCCTGATAAGTTTGTTGGCCAAGGTAGGACCACTAGCATGTGGACCACATATCCCTTCATGCACTTCCCGTAACACAATCTGAGCTTCATCGCTTTCTAAACATCTAAGAAGAGTGTCATCTAGACCTCGTCGGTATAGGATATCAGCTAAAATGACATATCAAGAGGATTGGCGAATGAAAGTGCGACGTTGGTTATTTGATAGATCAGGAGGTAAAGTATTGTCACGTACGTATGTGAAAATGGAACCATATAACCGGGACTCGGGACCGACAACACATATTGTTTCAGTAGGAGGGATCTCATATGAAGGAACCAAAAGGTTATCCACCAAGAACTCATAGCAAGTCTCATTTTGAGGTAGATCAATCAGTGAAGCAATTGTAGCCATGGCATCTGCAGCACGATTCTGCTCTCTTGGTATCTGCTCAAAATCTATCTTTGTGAAGTGTTGTTTCAAATCATCCACCATTTGCTTGTAAGGCAGTAATTTTTCATCTTTTGTTTGGTAATCATCAGTTGCTTGACGGATGACAAGTTGGGAATCCCCAAAAACACGAAGTTCCTGGATCTTCCACTGAACTGCAATCCGTAATCCAGTTGTTAATGCCTCATATTCCGCTATATTGTTAGTGCAAGGAAATGATAAGCGGTATGATTTTGGTATAGAATCTCCTTGAGGAGTTATAAAGAGAATACCAGCTCCTGCCCCATGCTGTGTGTATGAGCTGTCAAAGTATAGTTGCCATGGCTTTGCATGTGATATTGTTAAAATGGATTCGTCTAGAAATTCAGAATTTAGAGGAACATCATCAATCATGGGGGCATCTGCTAATTGATCCACGATGGCTTGTCCTTTTATTGCTTTTCTGTCCACATACTCGATGTCGAATTCACTAAGGATCATTACCCATTTGGCCAGCCGCCCCATAAGTGTTGCTTTATTGAGAAGGTATTTCAATGGGTCTATCCTTGCAACTAGCTTTGTCTTATGAGTAAGCATGTAATGTCGTAATTTCTGTGAAGCAAAGACCATAGTGAGGCATGCACGCTCAATTGGTGTGTAGTTTAGCTCATATCCCACCAATGTGCGACTGATATAATATACTGCTTTTTCCTTGCCTTCAGCAGTTTGTTGCGCTAAGAGTGCCCCCAGTGCTGTTGGAGTAGCTGATATGTATAGTAGCAAAGGCTGATCTGGAACTGGTGGCATCAGAACAGACGGATTCAAAAGATAATCTTTGAGTGTCTGAAAAGCTTGTTGACAGTTATCATCCCATTTGAATTTGATATTTTTATGTAGCAGGTGTTGAAAAGGATTACACTTATCTGCAAGTTGTGCTATGAATCTTCGTATAGACTTGAGTCTCCCTTGTAAGGATCGAAGTTGACTGATATTTCTGGGTGGCGGCATGTCCAAGATAGCCTTGACTTTTGCTGGATCAGCTTTGATTCCTCTTTTGGACACAATGAATCCTAGGAGCTTCCCGGAGGTTACTCCAAAGACACATTTCTTGGGATTTAATCTTACTTTGTATTTTTCCAACCGATCAAAGAAGACTGAAAGTATGTCCAAATGTGTATTTCTGTCTACTGATTTACCCAAGAGATCGTCAACATAATCTTCCACAGTTACGTGCATGAGATCATGAAAGATAGTGGTCATTGCTCTTTGATATGTAGCACCTGCATTTTTTAGCCCAAAGGGCATGACATTCCAGCAGAAAGTTCCCCAAGGACAAGTGAATGATGTTTTATGTTGATCCTCAGGTGCAATTCTGATTTGATTATAACCAGAAAATCCATCCATCAATGATAACATTTCATGACCTGTCGTGAGATCAACAATCAAGTCAATATTTGGTAATGGGAAGTCATCTTTTGGACAAGCTTTGTTGATGTCTCTGAAATCTGTACATATTCTGATACTGCGATCTGGTTTACTGATAGGTACTAAATTGGAGATCCATTCAGGATAATCAATTGGGCGTATGAATCCGACATCCAATAACTTCTCCAGCTCTGCTTTGACTAGTAATGCCACTTGTGGATGCATTTTTCTTAATTTTTGTTTCATTGGCTTTGCCCCCGGTTTGACTGTCAAATGATGCATTACCAAACCCGGATCCAGTCCAGGCATATCAGCGTATGACCATGCAAAGTTGATTTGTCGTTCCTTGAAGAAACTTATGAACTGTGACCTTTCGGACTCTGTCAATGATTTAGCCAGGAATATGTTGTGTGGAACCTCTTCCGTACCAATGTTTGTTTTGATAGTCTCCTCTACCAGCATGGATGACCTTTCCTCATACGAGGCTGGGAGAATGTCGAGCCTTCCATCTTCGGGTGCCTCAGAGTGGTTTTCACCCTCAGATACGTCCTTTCTTTTTACTTTTTTGGGATCAGATAGCGCCACAGTGTGGTTTTCGCCATAAGACCCTTGATTTGTTCTTATTTTCACATTTTTGCGATTGGAAGGTCCAACACCCTCACCAAAATATGCCATGTTGTTGAGTTCTATAGTGTATCCTGCTTTATGGTCCCCAAGGGGAAGATCATCTCGTATGCCAAAATAGTCAATAACAGCTTCATCATTTTGGAATGTGTCAAACTGTGCTGGTCCTTCATAATCCCAGTCAATGAGTTGGGGGTGAACAAGGGGAAGGCCTTTAATGTTTTCGGAGTTTGCGGGGTTAAGAGTGAAGATGTGGTTATATTCAGGTATGTCAAGGTAATTATTGAGGTCATCGATGGCACTCTCCTCATCAGTCTCGATCGCGAACGAATCCAAATTTTCATCACTAGTAGCGCATTCTGGAATAGGTGTTCTCATCCTATGTGATTTCAACCTAGAACCTTGAGACAAGGACTGTGTAGACTCCTCATGGGTTGTTTCTTGACCAACTCTGAATTTGTTATAAAACTCCTCCTCTTCTGTGGGTTCATCTGGCTCTCTGAATGTCTCGATGAGCTCATAGTCACTGGAGGATTTGTCTGAACCCCATTCCCATTCGTTGGAGTCTGTGGAATAGCGATCCTCTTGTTGAATTTTGGCAATTTTGATTCGTGATGCCTCTTCTGTCATTTTAGTGTGGATCTCGGAAGTCAGAAAACCAAGTCCCTTCGAGCGTTCCCTTTTTACAGTCAATTTAGGTTGTAAGGGCTCCATAACACCTTCTTTTCGTAACCCAAGAGGGCTTTTTCCATCATACCCGAATTTTTGTAGAATCTTGAAGCCTTTGCCATATTTCTCACAGGGTATATTGATCTGATCTTGTGTGTCATCTTCAATGTCTTTGTAGAGCATTTTGTATAACCCTTCCTCTTCCAGTTCGCCCCATCTTTGAAAGGTAGTAGGATCCCATTTGAATACTATGATGGATATTTGCTTGTTAGGATGTGGTCTTCCATATTCTTTTGGAGAGCTCATGACTTGTCCTAAATACATGGTCTGATTTAAAGTGTATTCTCCCATGCCTTTGTCCTGGAATCTGCCTTTAAGTTCACCCTGTTTTGATGTCGAAGGTTTCAATGACTCAGGGTCAATGTATGCCGAAGAACGGACAACTTCACGATTACTGGGAATGATGGTTTCCGTATGTGATCTCAGGTTATTGCAATATATGAATGGTTTAGGATCACCATTAACTGTTACTTCGACTCCATTGTGAGGAAACTTAATGCATTGGTGATATGTCGATGGGACTGCCCTCATTTCATGAATCCAAGGACGTCCTAGCAATATATTATAAGTGAGGTCTAGATCTAGGACTTGACAAACCACATCCTTTGTAACTGGCCCAATTCTTAGAGGTAAGGTGACCGTGCCCTTGGATGAGCGCTCTTCATCATCATATGCCTTGATGGTGATTTGATTCGTTGAATTCATAGCTTTATCAGAATATCCCAATTGTTTAATGGTTCTCAATGTACAAATGTTTAGACCAGCTCCTCCATCTATCAGGACTCGCTTTATTCGATGTTTGTGTATGAAGGCTTCAATATGTAATGGTGCATTATGTGGCTGACTTACGGAGGCATCATCAGCTTCTATGAAAGTAAGGGAGTGTGGAATGGAAAGGTATCCCACCATGGCTTGAAATTGGTCCATGTTCAGATCAGTAGGAACGACGGTGTCTCTCAAGGTTTTGTCAAGAATGGCTTTATGTGCGGGAGATATGCGTAATAGCTCAAGGATTGAAATGAGCGCGGGTGTCTTCCCTAACTGTTCTACAAGGTCATACTCAGGTTTGGTTGATGAAGAAGTGGTGTTTTTAGTTGAAGCACCTGGCAAAGTAATTTTACCTCGACGGGTTGTAACATGACATTCAGAGGTAGGTTCAGAAGAAGGTCCAACACCTTTTAGGACAATCCTGGGTCTCTGAGTAGAATTCTCAGATGCTTTGTCCTTGATGATAATAGTAGAGACGTAATTGTCCATCGAGATGTGATTGATAGTTGAATCATAGTTGTAAGGTGCTCTAGTATAGTTGGCTTGATCATCTGTGACTTTAGCTTTTCCCTTGTCGTGCTTTGGGAATGGTTCCTTAAACATCTCATGTTCTTGATTGGATGAGTGTCCCTCAATCTCAATGTCACCTCTATCAATGAGATCTTGCACAATATTCTTCAGTCGATGACAATTACCTATTTTATGACCCTTGCTCTTATGAAATTCACAATACTCATCATCGTTCCACCAATTTGGTTTAACCTTTGGTTCATATGGAGGAAAATCTGGAACTGTGATTACCTTGTTTGCCACCAGCTTCTTGAAAATTGACTCAAGTGGTTCTCCCAATGGAGTGTACTTCCTTCATGATCTAGAAGTTGTTTGAGTATTCACTTGATTGTTTGTAGAACTTGATCCTGAAAAGATGAATTTGGGTCGCACCGTGTTGGCATCAACAACACCATCATTGACTGTGTTCTTGTTTTTATTCCAAAATCTTGGCTTGTCTTTTCCTTTAAAGTCATCTTTGTTTTCCTTGAATATCTTAATGACTCCTTGTACAATTAGAACCTTTTATGTTGCTAAGCCCTTTTCAATGACATCCTTGAAGGTGGACAAACAAGCTTTTCTTAGATCATAACCAATGTCTTTGTTAACATTTTGTGTGAACATCTCTACCATTTGTTTTTGTGGAATTTCGCAAGAGCATTTGCTGGCTAGATTTCTCCATCTTTGTAAAAATGATGCAAAAGATTCTCCCTCTTTTTGCTTGGTGTTGCACAAAGTAGTGATTGATATATCTATCTCTATATTGTAGGAGAAATGTTGAATAAATGCCTCTGCTAAGTCACCCCACGACTTAATACTAGGTGGGAGTTGGGAGAACCATTCCATAGCTTGATCACCTAGGCTTTGTGGGAATAATCTCATCAAATATGTCTCTTCTGCTGCTACCTCAATGCAAGCTGTGAAAAATTGTCTTATGTGTGCCTTAGGATCCCCTTTTCCTCTATACTTGTCAAATTTAGGCATCACAAAATGTGTAGGAAATGGAGGCATTGGAATGCTCTTGTCAAATGGATAAGGACATATGTCTCTCATTGTGTATGTTGGCTTTGGTGTATTTATGTCCTCCATTTTCTTTTGTAAGTCCCTGATTTGTTGCTCCAAATTGCTCTTAGGTGGAGATCGACTTCTTGGACCATACCCCATGTTTGAGACACCAATTTGAGGAGGAGCTTGTTGCATATATGGATGATATTGATCATACACATGTTCATATGGAGGAGGTCTATAGTGATGCTGCATATATGGAGCACTTGGTATAGATTCATGTTGAGGAACACCATATCTATTTTGCGCATGTATGTCATACTCTACAGGTATGTCATGTTCCATTGTGTTGCCCCCAAATTTGACATGAGGTTTCCTTGTGTCCAAATTTTGAGCATGCCTTGGAATATCCCATTGCTTTGGTGGTTGATCCTTAGCATTAGTATGTGATTGAGCATATTTGTCTGCATAAGACTTCCATAATGGTCTACGAAGGTAAGTATCATATGTTTGACCATGTGTATGTGGGACCTCTGGTTTTTGAAGCAAAGTTGATGGTGATTCAGGTACCATATGTGGTCCTCTATTTCCTCCACTATTAGGTCTCCTTTGATCCATATTGGAGTGAGGTTGTTGCAAAGGTCTATGTTCCATTATTTGAGACATGTCAAAATCATGAGGTATCTTGGCTCCACTTTGTGCCATCATTTGTAAGAAATATTGTCTATCCCTCCTCATTATTTCCTCAACCAATCGATTGAAATGGGGATTCATAATGGATTCTTCCACATCTGATGAATGTATTGATAAGTTGTCCAAATTGTCATTGTGTGTAACATTGTTGTTTGTAGTGCCTGTGTTTTCAACATTTGGAATGTTTCTATAGACATCCATGTCCGACAATGTAGTGTGATCAGTATTGAAAAATAAATCATTGTCATACTCATAAGAACTCATGTTTGCGGACTCTTGAGCCTCTTTAGTTTCTCTCCTAGATTTTTGAAGATGGGTTTCAACCATGAACTAGGAATTGACCAAGATGTGTAAGACTAGATGAAAATGGAAAAAGTATGGAAGACCAAGAGTTGTATGGAGTGTAAATGAATCTGAGGTGTACTTGCAATTGTCCAAAGTGTAAGACCAAGTGTGTATGTAGTAGAGTAGGTGTGACTTCCAAAGAGAGGATAGTTTCTCTTGATGAGGTAAGCTGACCTTGACCCTAAGTAAGACCAAATGAGACCCAAAGGTAAGAAACCTTGATGAGGGACCACTTAGCGAAGTGTTGTTGTATGTAGTGTGTTGACAAAGTATGATGAGGACAAGCAAGTGACCTTTTGACCCAAGTTTAGACAAGTATGAATGTAAAATGAGATGTGAAGCAATGATGGACTTTGTGAGACCCAAAGACAGGTTGAATGCTAGATGAAACCTGAAGAAACAACCTAGGAAGCTCAAGTATTTCGAAACTGATTTCTTTTTGTTTGCTGGACTGTAATAGTTTTTCAATTCTGGACACAGATGCGACTGTATACTTCACAGACGCGGTTTCCTGACACAGACGCTACTCTGTTTAACACAGACGCACTTCTGAGATTTTCTTGTTTATGTTTGCTGGACTATAAAATTTTTTTTTGCAATTTTGAACACGGACGCGCCTGTATACTGCACAGACACGGTTACCCGACACAGACGTGTTTCTATCCAACACAGACGCTGTTATAAACATAGACACTATTCTACCTTTCACAGACGCGTTTATATGACTCAGACGTGGTTAAAACAGATACAGACACGTTTCTGTAAAATTTGTGCGATTTTTTCCAATCTGTGAAGTCATTTTGTTGTGACCAAATCTGATTGTTTGACTGTTTTTCGTGACAAGAGGACACAATGTTGATGAGGACTCAATGTTTGCAAGTGTTTAGACTCCAAAATGACTCCAAGAAAAGTGTGTTGTTTGATGTAAAATTGTTTTTGCATACACTTGAAGACACAAAAGATATAATGTTTTTTTGTTTGGTCTTGAATGTTTTGAATGTTTAACATAAGTCAAGCACAATTCTTATGGCTGGCCAAGACAATAGTTGTTGATCCCACATGGGGTTTTACCCCCGAGGCTACGCTATTCAGAGCGAATACTTAGATGCTTGACCTCACTGGCTCCACCCTCGGCACTCACTTCTCGGGTCAGCCAAGCATCAGTCCCCATGAAAACTCCCCATGGCGAACTTTGTATCTATACTAAGAACCGTATGTGTGTGGGCCGCTACTAGAGGTCCGACCTCCTGCCCCAACAACTAGAAGGATTTGGGCCTCTAAAACAAAATGGTGCTAGTAAGGGCATCCGCTCGTGTGGCCATACATGCGGCACTTTCAGCTCTGTAAATACATAAGGCTCCCAGCCGGTAGGGGTTACGCCCTACAACTGATCAAATAAATTTGATCAAACGGGTTTATGGGTAGACATAGTGTCGGTATGAACTAATCAGCACATGTTATTCATAGTTTTCACCATGAATACATTTGATTATAGTGGTTCGAATGAGGTGGGTTTTCCTCGCTACCACTTGGGTCGTCCTCTTCTCACTAGTAGTCTTAATGACCACACAGGAAGACAGGCCCTCTAAAGATTAAACAAAAAGAGCCTATTGCTCAAGACACAAAAGACAATGATTCAATTTTAGTGCACCAATGGAAGTGTTTGCTAGTCTATGAAAACAAGGCACACAATAAAAAAAAATCAAAAACTCTTGCCAAGGACCTGCAACAAAGAGTTGTTAGTAGTTTGGGTTGTTTGAAATAATCACCCCTTCCTGCAAACACACAAGTTAGGTAAATTTTAAAACCCAAAAGACTTTGTGAAAATAGGGGCCTTCAACCAAATGATTTAGCTTCCAAGGCAAGCTACACCAATTGTGTTAGCTAGATCTGAAAATGTTAGTCCAAAAATAAACCAGATCTGAAACCCTAAATACAAAATCTGAAACTGAATCAATACAATTTCCAAAATTTTGAAACAGACAATACACAGATGCGATTACCGCATACGCAGATGCGACTCCACAATAGAAACGCGGTTTTGTGAGACACAGACGTGATTAAAAACCACAGACGCACTTTCTGTACGCAGACGCGGGTGAAAATGACACAGACGCATTTCAGTAACACAGACGCGCCTCCCTGGAACCTGCAAACTGAAATATGACCAAAACACAGACGCGGATCCAACTGTCTCAGACATGCCAGAAAATAAAAAACGCGATCCGAAAGTGCGCAGACACGAAAATACCAAAAATGCTGCCGAAAATGTCTGATTTGCAACTTCAAAAACACAAGATCTGCAACAAGGGGGTCAAATGCAAAGGGACAAGAGTCCCACCGGGCGTGCCAAAATGGATATGGTGAAAATGGATAACAATAATAACAATATTGAAAGGCCAAATGAATCCAACCACAAAACCCTAGCCTAACAATCAACAAAGATCCACCATAACATATGAAGATTACCTAAGACAATGCAAATCACATGAAATCACAAAGATTATACCATCACATGCCCAATAGGGTTTTGATCTCCATTCTTCCTATCTCCATTGATCTTGCTTGATATATTTGCTCTCAGATTTTATGTGCACAAGAGCTCAACAAAGAACGAAATGTGGTTGCAAGTAGGATCGTAAGTGTAGTCGAGTCCTCCAAATTGTCGATTAGGTCATTAGAATGCTTGATTAGGATGAATGATTAGGGTTTGATAATGAAGGAAGCATCTCCTTATATAGAAGACACTATATGAAATGGAGGGATAAGATTGAGAGGTGTAAAAGGAGGTCGGCTATGATTAGAGGGTAGGTAAAAGAAATAATAAAATAATGAGAGAGGTAGGTAGTGTAGGAATTAAGAGATGAATGACATGTGTCATGTGTAGAAAAAGCTAATGAATTAATTAAATAAATAAAGATTTATTTAATTAATAGAAGAAGTGGGATAATTAAATAAATAAAAATATTTATTTAATTTAGGAAAAGGATAATTTAAATAAATAAATGTATTTATTTAAATGAGAAATAAGGCTAGAAGAGGATAAATGAATTAATTAAATAAATACAGATTTATTTAATTAATAGAAGAATTAAGCTTAGATAATTAAATAAATATTTAATTAGACATGACAATTTTGGGTGTCTACAGCTGCAATAGCCTTGAGATCATCCAGGTCCTTATTAGGCTTCTTCTCCTTCTTTTTACCTTTGGTTTTTGTTCTGGTTCCTTGAACATCTCCTATACCTTCATTGTCAGGGTCAATTTCTAGGATGTCCTTCTCCTCATCCAATTTGCTGATGAGAGTTTTAGTGTTGCCAGCAGAGACCTTCAGAATGTTTAAGCTTTGCTTTGCGATACTTTTGAGACATTCCCGAATTTTACTGAATTTACTGACAGTTCCCAACATAGTTTGATCCATAGCATTAGCATTTATTTTCCTCTCCAACAAGTCTTTCTCAATTTCCTTGAATTTGGGGTTGAAGGAGTCTCTTATATTTTCAGCTTTAGCAATAGTATTTGTCAAATCCTCATATAATCTGTCATAGTCTTCCCTTCACCAGTGTTGATAGTTTCTAGAATCTGGATTCTGTGGCTGAGCTTCTTGTTGTCATCCACAACTTTCTTGTAACTGGTGATTAACCATTCCATGGTGTCCATAAAACCTTTCAAACCCTCAGGAGGAGGGTTTGAGGGGGGATCTATCTTACCGGAGTTGTCATGTTCCTTATTTGGGGTGTCACCAACAATAGCTTTATCTTTAGCCCTATGAACTTCTCCAGTGGTCACCTCCTCCAAGTTCTGGTCAACATCAGAAATCTTTTTCTTCTTATGTTCCTCCAGCTCCTTCACATTCTCATCCTTTCTCTTTTGTTTGTTTTTGGTCTCAATATGGGCTTTAGTTTTCTTTTTCACATAACCCTGGGGTTTCTCCTTCTCTGAATATTCAGAGACCTCTGAGGAGGAGGAGGAGCTTATCTAGAGAATTTTGCCTTTAGATTTCTTGCCCTTTGAGGAGGAAGGCCTGGTTTTCAAATGTTTCCTCTTCTTACCTACTTGAACTTCCGAGTCATCCATACTCTCCTCATATTTTCTCATTGGATCACTGTCAGAACCCTCATCCAAAGAAAAACAGAGTCCAACCCATCCCCCTCAGACTCAGAAATAGAGGGCTACGGGTGGGCTATTTGGTTAGCCTTGAGGTGGTCATAAATAAGAACCATTAGTTAGTTATACTTGTTGGTCACCATTAGTGATGCCACAAATTCATTCCCTTCATTGAATGTATCTAATAATTGTAAACTTATAATTTAAAAGGAAATTTCATTGTGTCATTGTTGTCACAAAAGCATTTAGGCAAACAAAAAAATTAGAGAGGGAGGAACAAATTAAAACAACATCACTCAGCATAGGGATTTGAAGGAATAGTGGTGCACAACTATACTATTAGAGAGGAAGAAGCAATCCTATTAACAACATTGAACTCTTGTATTCAATTGAGGTTTGAAATATTGTGAATAACTAGGTAGGTTGTCATGTCCCCTTTTCAAAACTAGCACTTATTATTTTTAGTAAGTTTGATAGTCTAAAAATAGTAAGTTAGGACTCATGGATAGACCACAAACTAATATCCTTTTTGGTGATCTGGTTAAGTCAAGAATCATATTTTATTATCAAAGAATATTTTAAAATAATAAATACCCAAATATGGGCGTGGTATTTGGAAGAGAATTTCTTGAGTACTAATTTGTCTTTTAATCGCTCTATGACAACTTTTGATAAGTGGCTAAATTGTATAGATATGTTGAAAGTGGAGGACATTTGGACAAAGGAGTTACAAATATTAGAATGTGAAATTCTCCTCTTCCTTGGTCATGGGTTTTAGTTTTCAACTTGTTTTAAGGTGTGGTTTTCAATAAAGGAGGGCTTTTGGCTTCATTTTGGATCATTCAACTTTGTTGTTTTGCTATAAAGATTTTCTTTCTTTAGAGGTTGATAAACTTATGAAGATGGTTCTTCAAGGCTAATAAGCCATGGTGGAAAAATGCTAAAGGGAACTGGTTCCAAGGGTCTTCATGCAAAATTTCATCCAGATATTGTCAATGTGCTAAAAGGTTTCAAATTTCCTTGTTTTTTCTAGCATCTTTTGTAGGAATTTTTTAGAAGTTTAGGTGTTTCTAGTTTTAGATTTTTATTCAAATTGTTATAGATGATAATTATAGATTTTTTGGCTATATTTTTCTATTTTTAATCATTCTAGACCTTATATTTTATCAATACTTAAGTTTTGGTATGTTGGGTGAAGTTTATTCAAAGACAGTGTGGTTCTACAATGCTTGTTGGTGCCTTGTTTGGGATTTTTCTTGTAATATGAGTTGTAGGGTTCATTTTTACACTTTACACCATATCATTTCTATTATGTTACTATTTTTTTCATTAATGAATACACCAAGATCATATAGTGCAAGTTTGGAAAGGTTTTAGTGAGTTTCTACACATTTTAGGTTTATTGGGTGTGTTAGATTTGATTGTTTTGTACCCAAATTTATATTGAAAATAAAGAATCATATATATATGATTAAAATAAGCCTTATGTCATATATTTAGGGTTATTTTATTATTATTTAAATGTATGTTCAATTTGGTTAAGTTTCAAGTTAATTTAATTACCAAATTCTCTAATCGCGTGCATAGTTTGTAAGATTTCCTAATAAATCTTTGTGGGTGTAGAGGGAGGAAAGTGGATTGCTTTGATAGGTGGTATCAACCTCTTGGGGACTCACTAATCGACCTCTCCAATAAAGATGAGCATAAATCATAGAGATATTGGGTTCCCTATACATAACACGTGATAGGTCGCAAAGATCTTCTAAGGAACTATGTTAGCTCTATGTCTGAGGATGCACAAGTGGGTCATGGATGATAGTGCAACATGCTGGGATCCTATACAAATAGAGTATATATTTCAATATAAAAAATTCAATGCAATAGATACATGTTTTAGATGAATTAAAACTAAATGGACTTATGATAGAAAGTGAAAAGTGACTATAGATACTTAAATAAGAGATAAATAAACAAAAGGAAAGAAGCAATCTCACAATCGGTCCATGAATGAAGCCTCCAGTAATAGATCTCTCTTAACAACCTACACACAAGAAAAAAAAAGAAAATGTTGGGGCTATTTTTAATAGGCCCACCATAGTTAGACCCCCATTTTGGTGTTTCTGCTTCCACAAACAACCATGACAGATTGATAGATAAAATGATAGATGAAATAGAAATTAAATGTAATAACAAATATGCTAATGGAGATGACCATGAGAAGAGAAGAAATCCCCTTCCACACCCAAAGCAGAGAGCTTGTTAGATGAAGAATAATAATTACAAAGTCCTCCTCAAAGCATGAAAAATGGTGAGTCTCAAGTACAAACTTCATAATGTGAGAGAGCCAAGAGTGCTAGAAAATCAATAAGAGAATGCTAGAAAGAATGCATAGAGTCGATAGAGAGCCAATAGAGTTTGTAGAGAATCAAAATGAAGATCCCAAGGTAATATATGAATCTTGGGATTGAAATTTATGTCAATGGCCACAATAAGAGGCATTATGAGATTTGCCAAGGATAGGTGTAATGCTTCAACGACCACCTTTAGACTGTAGATTTTCAAGATGCTATCACGACACACAAATGTCTCCATTGTGTGCAAGTATTTGTGAATCAATTAGTCAACAAAGTCAAGAAAAGGACAAAGAAAAGGGTGATGGGGAATCCAAATAGACAAAGGGATAGGCGATGAAGGAATTACATAATCAGTGTAGAGAAGAGGCACTTATGTAGCATGGAATTGCATGAGGTGTAATTTATGACACTACATTTTGCCCCAACTTTAGCGATCATATTATTATCCCAAGATGTGATATAAAGTAGAAAAAGGTTAAAGAGATTTTTTTGAGATATGAAGAGGAAGCAAAACATTCAAACCATATGGGGTTTCCCTCAAGGAAGAGACTTGAATATTCGTGTGATAGTGCTAGGTTGTTTCATCAAATATGTCAGTTGCAAACAAATACGTTAGACATAAAAGAAAAAGAAATGAATAAAATGATATGATCAAACACAAAGATAACAAGATAGTGATTATTGAGATAAAATAATTTCACTAGTATGAGTAGCAAGTTGTGTTATGCTAGATAGCCATATGATAAGGCAACTATAGATTAATTTGATAGTGGTTTAGCCCACACAAAGGAAATTAGATAAAATAAAGATCAAGTGGTTTAGCCCCCACAAAGGCAATAAATATCAAGTGGTTTGACCCCCACAAAGGCAACATATAAAATAAATATTAAATAGTTTTAGGATTGTTAAAAAATTGATAGATCTAGGGCTTTGTTTTATCTTTTAAGCTCAATAAAAAATCTTGTCCATAATCTCCTTGTGTTCTTCCAAGATATTGACTTTTAATGCCTAGTTATAGGTCACATTAGTTACAACTAAGGGTATCATGGTCATCAAGTTGATTGGCCCCAAGTATTAACCTTCATTATCTTGCTTGGCCGAGTTTTCCTTAAGTGTCTTATGCTTAATAATCAATTGCATCTTTAGCACATGACCCCCCCAGACCCTTTATGTATCTTATCAAGTCATTAAGTGTCCACATTCATAATAAGTCAAGTGATTTTCCTATTATTGATACATGCACCTATCACTGGACACCCTTCCAAGTCCCAATGATCCAATGATGAGGGTCGTTCAATCAAATGTAGCAAGTAGTAAAATGTTCATCAATGAAATTTCAACTATCATGGGTGCTCACTTGAGCCCCAATGATCCAATGATGAGATGCTATGGTCAGATGTATAAGTGCAAGCCTATTAGTGGAGCTTATGCTGATTGTTGGGTTCTCTTCCGAGACCCAACAACCCAACATCAAACACGAAAAGGGAAGTGGTTAGAAGATGGTAAGCCCAATTATGATGATGAAATAGCTAGAACAGTGTATTGGTGAGGCTCCATTATATCTTTGGGACCGTGTCTTGGCCCCAATGATCCAATGATGAATGATGGTAACTATAGTGATGGACATAGCAACACATGAAAGTGATGAGTTGGAAAATGAAGTGCATCGCTAGGAGTTGGCTTGTCAGTGGAACATTTGGTGGGTTCCGATGACCCAAAGATGCCATGATAATTTCAAAGAGTTTATTGATGGAATATCTGTGTACTATTGGGCACCTTTAAATGCCCCAACAATCCAACAATAAAACAATGTTTGAGATAGAAATAATGTGCTATGAAATAAATGCATTACTGATAATTATACACATCATTGGGTGCTTTTTCGAGACCCAACAACCAATGACATTAATGAACATAAATATTAGCTCAAGGACAATTTTCAAACCTCACCAATTATCATTTATTTTTTAATTGATGGAGGAGATTCAAACTAGGCAACCACTTCACTGACACTGTGGGATTCCACATGAGAAAGCATTGATGAGTAGAGTGTTGGCATTTCAATAAGGATATTGAGAAGTTGTTTGATGATTATGGATATAACTGATTAAGGATGTTTACAGTCTTAATATTATTATTTTGTCATTGATGTCAAGAAATTGATTTTCTAATTCAGTATGTTGTTGCCATATCTTAAGAAGTATGATTTGATGAGTATAAAGATGTCGGTAAAAGACAAAGAAAGATTGTGATGAATAAGGGGAGAAATAAGTTATTCAATGGGAAACTATTACCAAGTTAGACAATGATGAGATCATGATGTTTAGATTGTTTTGATATCCTACATATGTTGTTGATTGTAAGGTTAATACTATACTATGTTACTGAGCAAAGAACCTAGTTGGTAAACCCTAAGGAACCTAGTTGGTAAACCCTAAGGTTATCGCTATCGGTTAATGAAGGCGGAATGTCTACCGAGTGAAGTTTAGTATTTACTGAGTTGCAACTGAGTTGTAATAGAATGCATTAAATGATTAGAAGCATTATTTAATGAAGGAAGCTGATGAGATGGAATTGATTAAATGATTGATATGTCATGCATGAAGTTTGTTAAGGATCTATGGCAAAGGAAAATTGACAGGAAGATCTACAACGTAGATTGAACCACAATACCTTAGCACAAGTTCCAAGAAATGTATGCAAGTTCCAAGATGAGGTAAAATGTTTTCAGATCGAAGGATACATTGAACCTGGTCAAGTTTGAAGATCTGATGGCTATGATTGATCATGGGATATGTGATCAAGGAGATTCAGCGGTTAGCAAATTGTTTATAAATAAGGAATAGTTGATAAACAATGTATGCGGGCAAGTGTAAGCACAGGGATGCTACATAGTGATTACCAAGCATAGAAGCTTGAAGACCTGTTTGATTAATAGAGTATAGAGCCCAGCAGAGGGACAAGATAAGTCCTATGACTAGATTGTATTGAGTAAATAAGAATCTGCTTTAGCATTTTAGATGTGAAGTTGTAGATAGATTTTTATTACTGTTATTTTGTGAAGTGATAGAAAATCTCTTAACCGAGTGGACTTAATAGTCTTATTTGTAAAACCCTCTTGCAAGGTGACATTCTGATTGAGTGTTTGAAATCCTTTAACAAGGTCACCTCTAACAAGGTGAAAATCCTAACAGATCTGAGGGAAATCCCTTAACCGAGTCACATCTAGCAATGTGTTTGTAATCTTTAACAGGATTTTCTTTTAACCAAGCATACTCTTGAAGAGTATATTTCTTAGTGGGTCTGAAATCCCATAGTAGTTTTTCCCTATTTGGGTTTCCACATTAAATCTGGTGTTATGAGTTTTATGATGTTTATGTGCTTATGAGTTTGCATGTTTAGCAATTTTGGTTATATTACTGAAGTATATGTTACCGAGGTTGGATCTATTGTTTTTATGAAAGATTAAGTTTGTATGATTCACCCCCCCCCCCTCCTCTCATCTTGTTAGCTTGGCATCTGTGCTTAACATTAAGTATTAGAACTATCAATTGGTATGAGATCTTTGGACTCCCAAAGAAAAAGTTTAAAGGTACTTGAGGAAAAGATCCAAAGATGTATAAGAGGGATGCACCGAAGCTGAACAAGTCTAGTTTCTCTACATGACAGAAAAGGATGAAGTTGCACCTATCAAGAGTTGGAGAATATGTTGTATATTATCTGGAGAATGATTTCATTACACCTAGCACCTATCCATTAACAATGGAAGAGATAAAGGAAAAACAAGAACATATTCAAGCAATGATTGAAATAACTTTTGCATTGACCGACTTAGAGTTTAATGATCTAGAAGGTTGTAATGATGCCAAGGCAATGTGGGACAAGCTCATATTTGTGTATGGAGGTGATGAACATGTTCAAAGAGCAAAAGTGGATATTCTAAGAGGACAACTTGAATCTATGAGGATGAATGAAGGTGAGAACATAACCTAGTATAGTACAAGACTAAAGGAGATTGTCAATCAAATCAAAGGAGCAGGAGGAACCATTGAAGAAAAGGATGTCACAAGTAAGTTATTGAGAAACCTTCTACCTGCTTATGCAATCCGAGTCTCTGCAATCAATGAATTGAGGTTTGTACCCAATATGCCAGTTTCTTTGGATGCTACTATTGGTAAGCTACACACATTTTAATTAAGTAACTTTGATAATAGTGGGTCTTCGGTAAATAAAGTTGAATCTGCATTCAGTTCTTTTCATCTTGATGAATCTGATGATTACAATGATAGAAAGTATAAGTAATATGAAGGGAATCATAGTGGAGCAAGTGAAAGATTTCATAAGAACATGGAAGAAGTGCACAAACTATATGAGGAAATTAGAAAGCAAGAAGAGTTTGAAGCACTATTAGCTAGAAGGTTACTGAGAGGCAAAGGTAAGTATAAAGGAAAACTACCTTTGAAATGTTTTAACTATGATAGAATAGGACATATGGCTTCTAACTGTCCTGACAAAGAATCTAGTGAAAAGAGAGATTATCGAGATGATAGATAGAAAAATAATCATTATAGAGGACACCGAGACTTTGGAAGAAGAGATAGAAAGTCATGCCTAATAGCTGATGAGGAATCCAATGATGATAAATCAGATGGAACTGATACAAAGGAATTAGTTTATGTGGCTATCAAAGATGGATCAGATGAAGAAAGGTATGAAGAAAAAGCCCTAATATCTCACATAAATAGTAATAGTAATGATTCTTGGATCATAGATAGTGGATGCTCACATCACATGACAGGTGATAAACACAAGTTTGTTATGTTAGAAGATTATGATGGAGGCTATGTAAGATTTGGTAATGATGCACCATGTCCAGTAAAAGGTAAAGGATCCATAACACTTCTTGACAATGCTAAATGTAATGATGTTTATTGGGTTGAAGGTTTGAAATATAATTTGTTGAGTGTAGCACAGCTAAACAATACAGGATACCGAATAGAATTTCAGAAAGGAATTGTCAAAGTTCATGACAAGAATGGAAAGTTAGCTGCTACCGAGACACAAACAAAAGGTAATACATTTCACCTTGACTCAACTCAGAATAAGTGTCTTTATGCAAAGATAGATGATACCTAGTTATGGCATAAAAGGTTTTGTCATGTAAATTTTGATAATTTGATCAAAATAAGTAAGAAGCACCGAGTAAGAGGTCTACCAAGTTTGGAAAAACCTGAGAATGCTATGTGCCGAGGATGCCAGATGGGTAAGATGACAAGATCAAGCTTTACAAGTAAGTCCTACACTTCTAAGGGAATTTTAGATCTTGTGCACACTAATCTTTGTGGTCCTATGAAAGTTCAAAGTTATTATGGTGATAAATATTTCATATTATTTATGGATGATTATTCAACGATGATGTTAGTTATGTTTTTAAAAGAAAAATCAAAAGCTTTTCAAATGTTTAAATGGTACAAGGCAAGAGTTGAAAATGAAACAGGAAGACAACTGAAATGTCTTAGATCTAATAGAGGAGGTGAGTTCACTTCTGACGAGTTCAACTTATTCTGCAATGATCATGGTATAAAAAGACAAGTCTCTGCACTGAGAACTCCACAGCAAAATGGGATACCTAAGAGAAGAAACAGATCTATTGTGGATTGTGCCAAAACCCTGATGATTGAAAAGAAAGTGCCACAAACATTTTGGGGAGAAGCAATAAGCACAACAGTTTACACCCTGAAGCGAGTACAACTGAAGAAAGGAACTTTGAAGACACCATATGAAATTTGGTATGACAAGAAACCTAATGTAAGTTACTTCAAAATCTTTGGAAGTAGATGCTATGTACACAAAGATGATAGAAATGGAAAGTTTGATCAGAAAAGTGAAGAAGGAACATTTCTTGGTTATTCTTCTAGAAGTAAAGCATTTCAATGTCTAATCAAATCATCTAACAAAATAGTAGAAAGTGAAAATGTGAAAATTGATGAATTTGCAGAAAGAAATGATGAAGGAAACCCCAAAGAACCAGAAGATTATGAAGAATTTGTCTATATTCAACCGAGAAGTCCTACCGAGAAAGCTGCTGAAGGAAATGAAGAGAATGTCTAGTTACTGAGTGATGAAGAAGATCATATAGAACCTACCAAGCCTATATTAGCCAAGTATGTTAGAAGGAATCATGCATCAAGTCAAATTATAGGAGATAAAGATGATCTAGTGATGACAAGGAACAAACTGAGACAGAACACATGTCTGATATCTGAATTTGAACCGAGAATAGTGAAAGAGGCATTTAACAGTGAAGATTGGATAAATTCTATGACAAAAGAGATTGATCAAATCAAGAAGAATGACACATGGACACTAGTCCCAAGACCAAAGGACAAAAATTTAATTGGTACTAAGTGGATTTTCAGAAACAAGCTGAATGAAAAAGGTGAGGTCATTCGAAATAAAGCAAGACTAGTTTGCAAAAGATATGCTCAAGAAGAAGGAATTGATTATGGTGAGACTTTTGCACTAGTGGCAAGACTTGAAGGAGTAAGAACATTGTTGGCATATGCTGCTTACAAAAATTTCAAGGTATATCAAATGGATGTCAAATCTGTATTTCTGAATGGTATATTAGAAGAAGTTTTTATTGAACAACCTGAAGGATTTGTTGAAGACAAGAATAAAGATCAGGTATGTAAATTGAACAAAGCATTATATGGTTTGAAACAAGCACCTAGAGCATGGTATGAAAGATTGCACTCTTATTTAATCAAGATTGGTTTTATGAGAACAAGTGAAAACAACAATATGTACATGAAGAATGATGAAAATGGAATACTAATCTCAGCCATATTTGTTGATGATATTATCTTTTGTGGAAATGACTCTTTATGCAAGAAATTTGGAAATGAAATGAGAAAAGAATTTGAGATGTCATTAATCAGTGAGATAAAGTATTTTATAGGTTTACAAATACTGTAAATGAAAAATGAGATTTTCATTACTCAATCCAAGTACATAAAGGAAATCTTGAAGAAATTTGGAATGGAGGATTCAAAACTAGTAAGTACTCCTATGACTACCAACTATAAACTATCAAAGAATGATGAATCTACATCTGTTGATGAGACACTTTACCGATCCATGATTGGAAAGCTACAATATGTTGTTCACAGCAGGCCAGACATAGCACATGTGGTAGGTATAGTTGCAAGATTTTTTGCAGATCCCAAGGAGACACATATGACAACAATCAAGAGAATTTTCAGATACTTGAAAGGTACTGAGGATTATGGCCTAGTATATTAGAAAGGAAATGACTTTGATTTAAAAGTGTATACTGATGCTGATTGGGAAGGCAACATTGATGATAGAAAAAGCACAAGTGGAGGAGCTTTCTTTTTAGGAGAAAGACTAGTGAGTTGGCTTAGCAAGAAACAAGGATGTGTTTCACAGTCAATAGCAGAAGCTGAATATGTTGCTGCAGCATTGAATTGTACTAATATAGCATGGATCAAACAACTGTTGGAAGGTATAAATGAGAAACTTACCAAGCCAGTAACTATATTCTATGACAATACTAGTGCCATTAACATTTCAAAGAATCATGTTATGCACTCTAAGACAAAGCACATCTCTATCAAATATCATTATCTTAGAGAAGAAGTTCAAGAGAAGAAAGTGGTGTTGGAGTATGTTAGCACAAAGGAACAAATAGCAGATATCTTCACCAAGCCACTGCCAAGGGACACTTTTGAGTATCTCAGAAGTAAGTTAGGGGTCCTACCCCTATCTTCTACTCATTGACTAAGTTCAGTGAAAGCATCAATTCGATGAATCTACAAAATATTATGTGTGGATTGATGCTTATTTACACCCTTTAGGAGATTTTCTAAAGGTGTGCAGGAAACAAATACAGGGAATAGGAATTGAAGACATAATGCTCTGACCAAGATTGAGTTGACACATAACAGCAAGGAATTCACTTCTCAGTGAAAGAAATCATGTTTTAGCTCTTTTACTTTTTGGCATTGTTGTCAAAGGGGGAGAAGACTAATGTATGGGGGAGGAGTCTGATGACAGCGGGAGAGCATTTCAGAATCTCACAGCAATCTGAATCCAAATCAATTAGGTCAAATCAATTGGCTTTGTCATCAATTCCAAAGGGGGAGATTGTTGGCATTATAACAGACAAGGGGAGATTGTTGGCATTTCAATAAGGATATTGAGAAGGTTGTTGATGATTATGGATATAACTGACTAAGGATGTTTACTGTCTTAATATTATTATTATTTCATTGATGTCAAGAAATTGATTTTCTAATTCAATATGATGTTGCTATATCTTAAGAAGTATGATTTGACGAGTATAAAGAAGTCGGTAAAAGACATAGAAAGATTGTGATGAATAAGGGGAGAAATAAGTTATTCAATGGGAAACTATTACCGAGTTAGACAATGATGAGATCATGATGTTTAGATTATTTTGATATCCTACATATGTTGTTGATTGTAAGGTTAATACTATACTATGTTACCTAGCAAAGAACCTAGTCGGTAAACCCTAAGGTTATCGCTATCGGTTAATGAAGGCGGAATGTCTACCGAGTGAAGTTTAGTATTTACCGAGTTGCAACCGAGCTGTAACAGAATGCATTAAATGATTAGAAGCGTTATTTAATGAAGGAAGCTGATGAGCTAGAATTGATTAAATGATTGATATGTCGTGCATGAAGTTTGTTAAGGATCTATGGCAAAGGAAAATCGGTAGGAAGATCTACAACGCAGATTGAACCGCAATACCTTAGCACAAGTTCCAAGATGAGGTAAAACATTTTCAGATCAAAGGATACATTGAACCTGGTCAAGTTTGAAGATCTAATGGCTATGATTGATCATGGGATATGTGATCAAGGAGATTTAGTGGTTAGCAAATTGTTTATAAATAAGGAACAGTTGATAAACAATGTATGTGGGCAAGTGTAAGCACAGGGATGCTACATAGTGATTACCGAGCACAAAAGATTGAAGACCTGTTTGATTAACAGAGTATAGAGCCCAGTAGAGGGACAAGATAAGTCCTATGACTAGATTTTTATTGAGCAAATAAGAATCTACTTTAGCATTTTAGATGTGAAGTTGCAGATAGATTTTTATTACTATTATTTTGTGAAGTGACAGAAAATCTCTTAACCAAGTGGACTTAACAGTGTTATTTGTAAAACCCTCTTGCAAGGTGACATTCTGATTGAGTGTTTGAAATCCTTAACAAGGTCAGGTCTAACAAGGTGAAGATCCTAACAGATCTGAGGGAAATCCCTTAATCGGGTCACATCTAGCAATGTGTTTGTAATCTTTAACAGGGTTTTCTTTTAACCGAGCATACTCTAGAAGAGTATATTTCTTAGTGGGTCCAAAATCCCATAGTGGTTTTTCCCTATTTGGGTTTCCACGTTAAATCCGGTGTTATGAGTTTATGATGTTTATATGCTTATGAGTTTGCATGTTTAGCAGTTTTGGTTATATTGCTGAAGTATATGTTACTGAGGTTGAATCTGTTGTTTTTATGAAAGATTAAGTTTGTATGATTCACCCCCCCCCCCCTCTCATCTTGTTAACTTGGAATTTGTACTTAACATTAAGTATTAGAACTATCTTAGAGTTGGATGATTTAAGTTATATTTTCTCAATCAATTGCATTACAAAGTAATTGTTGATTTTCTAGGTCTTTGATAAGTGTAGAATTGAGTTTCAAAGCAGTTAGTGGTAAAGAAGACCACATTTACTCAAAGAATTCAAAGTAGAGTGTGACACTTTAAAGTAGTAAGTCCCAAAATATATGGTGACTAGCAAATTATAGTTTAAGTGTGGGGTTTGGTAGAATTTTCTCACTGTAGTTGAGGCCCTACCTAGTTCAAACCCATTTATATTTAAAACTATAAGAAGAATTTTTTGTGTTCTATTCACTGTGAAAACTTGATCACATCTTAGTATCCCATTTAAACCCTAGTGAAATGGAAAGTTCCTTGCAAACCCCTTCTCAAACAAAAGACAAGACACATAAGAAGGATAAACAATTTAATCAAGATTTGATTGACCAACTTCTTGGCTTAGCTACCAGGCCAAGACATCCACAAGCTATAAATCCCATTGTGAATAGATTTGAAGATGTGCATAAGGGTCTTTGGGATGCTTGGACTCCCTATTGTGGGTATGATTTTCTTAGGTACCACTACAAGAAGATGTAAAGAGAAATACCAATTTGCAATCCATGGGGGTTGAATTTGGGAAGACTTATGGTACCAAATGTATTTGTCAATATGGAGCTAATTAGAGCTTTAGCAAAGAAATATATACTAGAGAGAAAGGCAATTTGTTATGTAGATGGTTAGAGTTTATGGTAATACCCAAAGTTCATTTGTTAGCTATTCAAAATGGATTCAAGATGTGATTTGAAGCTCAACTTGCGAGATATTCTTGACGAATATCATAGACTAGAGAATAATTACAAGAGGAAACACCAACCTCATCATAGACCAAGAAATTAAAATGGGAATTTTAAGGTCTTACAAGATACTGATAAGCTACCTTTCTCTGTAAAGTTATTTAGAGAGTATTATGAGTACACATATTACTCTATGTGCTAGGTTTTGGGCACGAATGCCCACTAAAGTATGCCAATTATTCTAATGATCCTTGTGGCTTACATTAGAATGTGTGATGTGAGGCATTATGACTATGTTGAGTTTCTTGAAGATGAGATAATTAAAGCCTTACCTCAATCAAGAATAGTGATGAGGTTATTGGTTTCAAGCACTATTCACTATTGATGCATCTTATTTTGTATAGAGGATGGAAAAACAACATATGGAAGAAGCCACTTATGATAAGGTATGAGGATCATAATGGAAACATATGTTCAATTCAAATATGAAAACTATATGGGACTACAAATGTTATAGGGCCCACTATTTGGATTTTGAGGAATCATTTGTAAAGCAAGTGCATATGGAACTAGGTTATCCCTAAAATTATAAGTTGTTGCCCTTCACAATTTTAAAGTCTTTAAGACCCCAAAGCAAAGAAACCAAGAAACCAATTGACCACAACTAGGGAGATTGGTATGCCTTTGAGGATTGCACTAAAATTAGGTTTTTTTTTTTTTGAGGGGGTTCCCTATTTATTACCAAGGACTATACCTGATAGGGTTTCTTTCTTGGAAATTGTGAGGCAAATGACAAAATCAGGTTTTTTGCACTTGGAGTCTTAGAACAAGCAATCTTTCTTTCCTACAACTCTACAATTTGGAGATTTTAGATTCACTACATTTGACAGACACCCTCTCATTTCAACAAAGATCACATATTACAAATTACCTTTTGGTACGACTAGGAGGTGGTTTGATGCTGAAGGTTTCATTAATGAAAACAAACTTGCATGATAGTTAAGTGGATATCATCTTGAATATTATTATCAAGATATTTTTATAAGGAATTGGGAGGAAGACCATTATGCAAGGAGAATTGATATCTATAATAAGGTCATGGTAGCTGAAAGGTGGACAATGAAGCATAATCCTTTATAGAGGGGTGCCTTTATTGAGGAAGAAGATCTGTTAAATATAAGATTAGAGAAAATGATGCATCATAAATTTGAATTAATACCTTGTGTACCACAAGAGGTTTTCATATGATGTAGAGGGGCACTTATTGAACAAGATGTGAGACCGATGGAGGCAGAATGTGTTGGATGTTGCTGAGAAGTTTGCTGGGATGATGTGTTGTCATTGATGTCAACATAATCTTTTGTATATTCTGTAGACACCTAAAAATGGTCAACGCTTGCGGAGTCATACTTTAACATTTGTGCATTGCCTCATTTTAGGTTTTTGCATCACATTAACATTTCTCCTATGATTTGTACTTGGTTTTTATCATTTGCGAACATCGAGTCTTTCTTCTACATTCTTCCTTTATCTCGCTCTCGAATTTGGTCTTGTCGACAACAATCTCCAGTCATGATTTTAATCAATCTTATCCTATTGCATCAATGTGCGTGCTTATTTGTCATCATTTTGGACATCATCAATCCTAATTAGGGTTTTGTCCTCCTGTCAATCTTGCGATCGATTTGTCATCGATCGTTGTCCTCTTGTCAATCTTGTCCTCTGGTGATCGATTTATCATCAATCCTTATCATTTTCAATCTTGTCGATTAACAATCGATTTGTCATCGGTCATTGTCATGTTTGATCTTGTCATTTTGCGATCGATTTGTCATCGATCATGGTCATTTTCAATCCTGTCGTCTTGCAATCTATTTATCATCAACCCTTGTCATCTTGTCAATCTTGTCATTTTGCAATTAATTTGTCATCGATCGTCGTCCTTCTCAATCATGTCAATTTTGATCAATTTGTCATTGTTCCTCATCAATTGGCACATTTTCTCAATCAAATCATTTATCACATTGGTCATTTATCAATCCAAAATCAAATCATGATCAAATCAATTATCTTTCATCAAGACCTAATTCATCTTCTAGGGTTTTATGATTTAATCATTTAACCTTTTGTGTCATTTTCCTCCTTTAGGACTAATAAATTATTTATTTATCCTAAGTCTTCTCATTACAATTAAATGTTCATTTAATTGGCTAAATTATTCCTCTTTGTGAATTAATTAATAAATGACAAATTATTAATTAATTTACCTAATTCCTAATTCTTAATTCTCTAATTTCTTAATTTTCTAATTCCTAATTTCAATTTCCTTCTATTTCTCTCCTAAATTCATGGAAATGACATAGAAATTTGTCATAAATTTGTCATAAATTTGTCATAAATGACAATCAATCAATTTTGACATAGAAGTTGTCATAATTTGTCATAAATTATCAATCAACAAATTTTGCATAGAAAGTGCATAATTTGTCATAATTGACATAATTGATTTACAATTTCCATTTGAATTGAATCATGCTAATCTTGTCATCTCTCCAATTCTTCTATAAATTGGATGATCTTCATCAATCAAAGCTAATTTGGTAATCAGACTATCGAATTTACGCTTCTAGTACTCTTGATCAAAAATCTCTTCTACTTGCTTTCGATTGTGTGTGTGCACTTGTAGGTGGGATCCACAACCAAACCATTTGAAGAGGAAAGAAGAACAATGGAGCCGCATGAAGGAGCATTCAAATCACATCTTTGGTTTTCATAATCTTTGCTTTTGAATGTTTTTATTTCATGTCTCTATTGAGTGTTGTTTAGGATAGATCATTGCAATGAATGCATTTGTGATTGAGCTATTAGTTTTTATCTTTTCTTGTGATGATTTCCTATTTCCTAACATACATTAATTGGTGAACCCGACATGAAAACTAACCTTCTAACCTCTTTATGGTGTTTTGAGTGCTTTCAAGTTGATTTGCAGGCCAAAAAACCCAAAAACAGGGTCATGTAGGGTTTTTTGGAGACTTCTGCGCCTGTGTCCTGCGTCCTGCGCCTGTGTTGAGCATTATGTGCCTGTGTTGAAGACATTCTGTGCTTGTGTCCTGCATTCTGCGCCTGTGTCCTGAGTTCTACGCCTGTGTAAAGTCTAGAATAGGGGTAAAAATGCAGTGTTTTACTTGAAATTGGTTTAGTTTTTGCATTCTGTTTTCTATGCTTTGGATTTTGGTACTAATTATCTGTGCAGAATCTTGGCATACGCATGGCAAAGAAAATAAATCAAACTACTAACATGTGCTATGCAGAATCGATAGTCAAAGACAACAAATCAAACTCTTAACTTGGGTTTTGCAGGTTGCCTTGGAGAAACAACTAAACTTGGTGTTTGTCTTTAAATGTTTTAGGCACCTAGTGATTTTAAAATAGGATGGAATGAATCTATGCTTGATTTGATTGTTGAGTGTTACATTGGAGTAGGAGAGTATGCTCTCATCCTTTTAGGGTGATCAAGAATCCAGATCTTCGATACCATGCTTTTGTCTTTGATTGTGTGTCTCCTTTAGAGGGCCTGCCTTCCCGACCACTTTGCTTTTGCAAGCAAGTGATAATCGTGAGAAGGGAACGACCCAAAGTGAGTATGGCTAGAATTACTTGGCATTATAACTCACTATAAAAAAATACCCGATGAGCGAAAGCTTTGAAGGAAGTGTCACGTGGGAATTGTAGTTACTTGGGAAGTGATGACCCTTGAACTCTTTCTCATATCAACATCTAAGTAGGGCCTCTTGGTCTAAATCGTGCTTGTGCGACTACATTTGTTTGGTATCTTGATGGGCTTAATGTCTCAATCATGCTTGCGTGACATCAAGGAGTAACGCTTAACAGAAATCCTTACTAAACACCTTGTTTTAGAGGCCAAAAACCCTTCTAGTTGCTTGAGAAGGACAAATTCGGATACTTGGAAGAGATACTAAGTTCGCCATGGGGAGATTTCCATGGGGACTGATGCTTGGCTGCCCTGAGAAGTGAGTGCCATGGAGGGGAGCCCATGGGGTCAAGCATCTATGTATTCTCCTTGAATCTCATAATGAGTCTACCTCTCAAGTACCTAATGTCTTTGCCTACCATAGGAAATGTGGAAATGAGCATGATTGTCTTGAGTTTAAGTTGCAATATCTTGTATTCTTTGCTTGTCAAAAGTTGAATTGCATCCCATTTCAAAAGCAAAAACAAATTGATTCAAAACATAAGATTAAACACAAGAGACATTCATCCAACAAAGGTCCAACAAATCTTCAAAACTCATCTTCAAGCATGGTTAGCAAACATTGTTCAAAATCTTATCTCAACAAGCATGTCACTTACATTTAGGTTCATCCTAGGTTGCATTTTGCAAAGTTCATTGTCAAGTACCAAGGTTAGGTGTCACCTAAGTCATACTCCTTTGCATATCAATAAGAGTCATCCATTTGCATATGTCCTCTTGCATTAAAGTCATATCAGTGTCATACATTTACATTGCTTACCCTAGGTCTCTTCATTAAGCTTAGGTCATTATCATATCATATTAAGGTCACTTGCATAGTAATGTCCCTTTGCATATAGTGCCAAAATTAGGTTTTGTCATACTTGAGTAATCCTAATCTTTGATGCAACCCTAAGTCATTGTTAAGAAGTCTAGACCTTATCAAATCTTTTGTCCTTTTGTCATCAATATCATTTGGTCAAACCTAGCTTAGTATCCAAGCATATAGGGGAGACTTTGTCATTTGTCCTTTTGTCACTTACGTCCTTTTGTCCTTTAAGGTCTAGATATCATTCCAATTTCCTAAGGGTCCCTCTCTTAGATTTGCAATTCAAAAGTTTGTCAAAATCTTCAAAAACAACCAAAAACATAGATTGCATTTTCATCTATCTAGTTTGCATTTAGTTGCATATCATACATTATCTTTGAAAATTCCAAAAACATTGCACTTGCACAAGTGACATGCCTGTTGAGACAAGATCAAAATCTAAAAAGATGGGCGAACCAATGTATCAACCCATGGACAACATAGCAAATTCGCAGTTTCAAACCAGTCAAACAGTACAAATTGAAGGTTCATCAAACACATCTCTACCACCATATGGAACGGTTCAGCTTGGACCACCTCCATTATATGAACCAATGTTTGTACCTATGAAACCAGGACATGGGAGTGTTCCACCAACTCAAAGAGGAAGTGCGCCTTTTAATTTAAATCAACCACACCTGCAACATGACATTCAAACTCAAACATTATATGAAGAACAAACTCTCTCACAAGGATTTGGTTCAGATCAAGGCATTCAACAAGAAACGAATCCAAATGTCCAACCAGATTCTTCATCCGATTCTGATACTTCTGACGATGTTGACATGTTCCTTCAAGATCCAAAGATAACAAAAAAGATGGATAAGTTCTTGAACAAGGTCTTTAAGATGTTTCCACAAAAGTATCTTAACATGATGAGTAATGTGACATCTTCAAGTGACCAAATCAATGTACAAGAACAACAAGGTGGTGAGTTGTTAAGTTTTTCCCTGCATCCAAATGAAGAAAATGCACAACAAACAACTCAACCTACCTTGATGAGTAAACATGCTTCAAAGGCATTGACAGTGACTATTCCTCAAAAGTCACCATTTGAAATGATAAATAATCCACTATTCAACACAACACCTGTAACGCAAGATCAAATGAAGAGCACACACGTATTCACGGCTGTCCCTCAACAAGAAGTGGTTCCTTACATGCATAAAGTGGGATCAAAATCTAAGATGCAGGAAAGCTTCACAACTGGAATGCCTAATGTCACCAATGTCCAAAATAATTCCACGATGCGACAAAGTTCTTATGTCCCGTTAAGTTCAATATCTTTGCCGAGCACTATTGCGACAAATCCTTTGATAATGGCAACACAAAGAGCTACAGATAGTGGTTTGCACCAACAACAATTGTTGCAACAATTGAGTAATATACAAAAGGTACAATCGAATGTGCAAACAAGTAATGTGCAACAACAACAATTTCGCATTCAACAACAAATTGCAGTGCCTTCGGCACCATTACAAGTTAATGCAAACTTGCAACCATCACAATGGATTGGACAAACAACACAACAAGTTAATGCCAGTGCTATACCCCATCCTAAGGAGAAGCAATGAAAAGCACCTAAACAAAGTTTTTTACAAATGATGGGATATACACCACAACAACAATTGGCACAAAGTCAACAAGTTCCGATCCGTCAGCCTCAACACCAACATGTGCCACAATATGTGCCAAGGCAAACAAGCTATCCTACTTTACAACCGCAATTGGTGCTTGTGAAATATCAACAACCTACTCAATTGTAATATCAACCTAGGCTCCAAGAAGCACAACAACAAGGTCAATATCAAGGCATAGCACAACTGCAACAACAAGCGATGTACCAAGACCTTTATATGCCGAAAACACCAAAAACGGCCATTTCAGAGTATCAACAACCGATCGGAAATGCGATGTATCGACAAAGGATACCAACTGGGATTAATGATGGACCTCTAAATTCTGATACAATTGCGCAACAACTTGAGAAGTTGCAATGAAAAGTTGACACATTAGAAACTAAAGGAACAAAGAAGTTGTATATAGATCAAGATTTATGTCCTAATCCCTTTGACAAGAGTGTACACATGCCTCCATTCCCTAAGCATTTTGAGGCACCTGATTTTGAGAAATATAAAGGGAATGGCAATCCAAAAGAGCACATTCGAGCATTTTTCCTGGCATGTACTGAGGTAGGCTATGAAGAGACGTATTTAATGTGCTTATTTGCATGGAGTCTCACGGGACAAGCTATGGATTGGTATTCACATCTGCCAGGAAATATAAAGACTTGGTCTGAATTGGCTTAAAAGTTTTTATCTCATTTTGTGTTCAACATCGATAGTGATGTGACCATGTCAGATTTATGCAACACCAAGCAAAAGCAAGGTGAATCATTAGTGACTTTCTTGCAGCGATGGCGAAGCTTGTATAGTCGTTCTTCTCTTGATATACCCGAAGAACAACAAGTGAATCTGTTTATCCAGAATTTGGTCCCAGAAATGATGTATGAGCTAAAATTGAAAAGTCCCAGTACTATAGAGCAACTCATTAAGAAGGGAATGAGAATTGAAACGGCTCTGGTAGCTAAAGGAATTATCAAGCTCAATAAAGACAATGACAATACCAATTATTCAGGGGATAGAAATAGATTTTGGTATAAGAACAAGAATGTCACTAATGATGGAGTTGTTGATGCAAGAGCGGTGAATGCAAATCAACCCCCATTCACGATCAAGAAATTGAGTGTTCCTAATATGTCAACCATGGAACAAAATCAAGCACCAATGAGTAATATTACTCAATAGCCGCAATACCAACAACATGCTCAACAACAGCATACTCAACAACAAGGCCAACAACAAAACCAGCAGCGCAAACCCTTCCGATCGCGGGATGGGCCTCCTCGACAATTTACGCCATTAGGAGAGCCTATTGAATCGGTAATGAGACAATTGATGCAAGCAAAATTTATTAAGCTACCAGATATCAAGGTAGAACCAGCGGTAAAACCACATTGGTGGAATGATAATGCGTACTGTGAATATCATCAGTCTAAAGGACACAAAACTGCATCCTGTTTCCAATTGAAACACATGATTCAAGATTTATTAGAGCAAGGAGTAATTGAGGTAGATCCACCCCATCCAACCTCTAACACTGATCATACTATTTTCAAAACTCCTTTGCTTGATCATGACAAGGGTAAAGCATCTTCTTCCAACTCTGCCCAAACGGCCAATTATGCAAGTTCTAGTTATAATAATGTCATTAATTGTTTTCGCACATCAACTAAGTATGTTTCTACCCTGAGAATAAAGGGAGAAGATCCTTCTTGTGCAGTCACCACTCGTCGATCCAAGATAGTCCTGAAAGGAGCTCCTGCAGCTCCTCCCAAGCCAACTCCTGCAAGTCAGTATAATCTTTTGGATCACCTATCACCTAGGAAAGACACCTGCACAAATATCAATCCTTGAGTTATTGAAAATGTCTCCCATGCATCGTGCAGTCCTGGATAAAGCTTTAATTGAGTCCACTGTTCTGACAGATATTGATGTTGACCAGTTTCAAGCCCGGATTGGACATTTAGCCGTTTCCCAAAATGTCGCATTTTCTAACAATGATATCTCACCTGATAAGCTCCCTCACAATGATCCTTTACACCTTGAAGTCTTTGTTCATAACTAAAAAATCCGACGAGTCTTGATAGATGGTAGAGCAGGTCTTAATATTTATACTTTGAGAGTGGTTATTGGCTTTGGATATACGGAAAATGACATTGATGCTTCTAAAAGAATAACAATTAAAGCCTATGATGATGCTGAGCGCCCATCCAAAGGGATAATTACATTGCCTATCAGAGTTGGTCCAGTGACAGAAAACACTTTCCTGCAAGTCCTCGACCTTGATCTCCCTTATAATATGATCCTTGGCCGTCCATGGATTCATGCAATGAAAGCGGTTCCATCCACCTATCATCAATGTTTAAAATATCCTTACAATGGAACTGAGATAACAATTCCGGGAGATCCTAATCCCTTCCAATTTTGTGCTACGCTAAAGGATACCCCTCAGCAGCAAGTCCCAGTCAACAGATGTTGTCCAAATCACATAGCTATGTGGATCCTAATCAATTGTTAGATGTTGTCAAAGGAAAATTGAAGATACAAGACCAAGGATGTGGAGAATATTCAATGGATCAGACATTCCTCATCGGGAATTTGCCAATATCTCCAAAATCATATGGCAAACCGCATTTATTGCAAAAGGAACCTAAGGTCATTATTCAATATCAGCCTCCTACTACATTTACAAGATGGGGTGAACTTGACAAAGAAACTGTAGATGATGATGTCATAGATTGGCTTATAAAGATCCAACTGAGACCCCACCTGTCAGGTTGCCAGTAGAACGATATGGCAAAGGATTTACTATGCTGTAAAAGAAAGGATATGATGGTTGCAATGGCTTAGGCCTGAACAACAATGGAAGGCTAGAACCTATCATACCCAAGAGATGACCTCCAACTTTAGGGTTAGGTTTTGTACTGTTGCGAATTGGATCCACATCTACCAAAGTGCCCACATGTAGAAAAGGGCGTGATTCTGATGATGAAATAACACCTGAGGATCCCCGACCCGAAACTGATTCTAATGAATGGGAATGGAGTTCTTTTTCTTCTAGCTCCTATGCCCTCGATAATATTTTCATTGACCCTGATAATTTGCCTATGGAAGACAAACATGAAATAACTCCTCTTCCTAAAACCTGTCCTCATACTTGGATAGAGACATTTTGGGATCCAAGCTCCGAATCCGATACAAGCAGTTCGGATAGTGACACTACAGATGTTCATATCTTTACCATATCAGCCCTCTCTCTCCTTACAACTGATGATGACATGCCCCTCATCTATCCCCAGCTTATCCAACATGACCAACAAGAACCGCTCACATTGGACTGTTTTCAAAATGACGAAGCAATTGCAGAATTCCTTGGACTACGGGAAGGCATACCACAAGGTGATCACAAGGTAGGATTTGATATTGACCTGGATTCCACGGCATATTTTGGGGAGTCAACTCCCTCTTCTAGTCATCAAAATGAAAAAAGAAAAGAAATAGTAAAAAATCAAAAGAATAGATCTTTGGGTGAAAACCGTAAGGCACTCTCTGATCATACAACAGTAAAAAGAAAAGACGTACCTATGGGTGAAAACCTCTCTGAGATGCCCAAAGGTGGAAGAGTGGACATACCCCTATCAAGTCAAGACAAATCAAGTGGAAATGACCGAGGAAATCAATTTGGGTACACCTGACAACCCTAAGGTCATTCATTTTGCCGCTTCTCTCTCACAACAGGAAAAAGTAGATTTTGTCAATTTCTTTCTTGAGAAGAAGATCAGCTTCGCATGGTCCTATGTAGATATGCCTGGCCTTGATCCAGAATTGGTTCTTCATCATTTGCCACTAAAAGCTGATGCCAAGCCTGTCAAAAAGAAACTTAGAAAGATGCATCCTCAGGTGGCTCTTTTGGTCAAAGTGGAACTAAAAAAATTGCTAGATGTGGGCTTCATCAGACCCATTGATTATGCAGACTGGATTTCAAATTTAGTACCAGTTAGCAAAGTAACTGGGGGCATCAGAATCTACACAGATTTTAGGGATCTCAATAAAGCATGCCCTAAAGATGATTTTCCATTGCCAAACATAGACATCATAGTGGACATGACGGCTGGATATGAGATGCTTTCATTAATGGATGGTTTCTTCGGCTATAACCAAATTCGCATTGCTCCTGAAGATCAGCATAAGACAACATTCACCTGTGCTTGGGGTACCTACTGTTGGAATGTGATGCCCTTCGGTCTTAAAAATGTAGGCGCAACATATCAAAGAGCAATGACGACAATTTTTCATGATTTCATGCACACTCTGATGGAGGACTATGTTGATGACTTGTTATGCAAATCTGTCACCAGAGATAGTCATTTGGCCATCCTGGGCCCAATCTTTGACCGAATGGAGACCTACAAACTCAGGCTCAATCCAAAGAAGTGTGTATTTGGTGTCACAGCTGGAAAGTTACTAGGATACATTGTTTCTCACTGAGGCATTGAGGTCGACCCTGCCAAAGTCAAAGCAATAATGGATATGCCTCCACCTTCAAATCTCTGGCAATTAAGAAGTCTGCAAGGAAAGCTCCAGTCAATCCGCCACTTCATAGCTTAGTTGGCCGACAAATGTCATCCATTCTAGCATCTATTGCATAAAGGTGTCACTTTCAAATGGACTGAGCAATGTCAATTAGCCTTTCAAGCTCTTAAAGAATATTTGCTGTCGCCACCTATTCTAATGCCTCCAATAGATGGAAAGCCATTTTTATTGTATATTTCTGCAATTGAAACGACATTAGGAGTTCTCTTGGCCCAAGAAGTTGAGAATGGCAGAGAGTGAGCTATTTACTATATCAGTCGGACACTGGTAGGCTATGAGCTAAATTATTCAACTATTGAAAGGGCATGCTTAGCAGTGGTATTTGCAACGCAGAAACTCTGACATTATATGCTGAGCCACTGAACATTGTTGGTTGCAAAAATTGATCCCTTAAAATATTTGCTTAGCCGAGCAGATTTAACGGGTCGCCTAGCAAAATGGGTCATGATTCTCAGTGAATTTGACATTGAGTATATGGAGTGAAAGGCGATAAAAGGACAAGTCATAGCAGATCAACTTGTAGAGGCTCCTATTTCTGATGATCATCCCATGTTGACCAATTTTCCAGATGAATCAGTCTTTGCTTTCACATCCTCTAATGAATGGAAGTTATACTTTGATGGGTCCCATACCAAGTTCGGGTCCGGAGCCGGCATCTTGTTTGTCACCCCTCAAGGTGATTCTATTCCAAAGTCCTACAGAATAACTTTCCATTGTACCAATAACATTGCAGAGTATGAAGCACTGGTTACAGGACTCCGAGTAGCAGTCCACTGGAACATCAAGCATTTGCAAGTCTATGGAGATTCTCAATTAGTCATCCGACAAGTGAATGATGACTATGAAACAAAAGATGAAAAGCTTATTCCCTATAAGCATATGGTAGATTTCTTCAAGACCAAGTTCATGGCTATCCATTTCAATCAAGTTCCAAGAATGCAAAATAAGTCGGTAGATGCGATGGCTACAATTGCTTCCATGTTGAATATGCCAAGCAATATGGACAAATGTGAATTTTTAGTTGAACAATTACTGGTTCCTTCTTTTGACATTCCGACAGCGGATGTGATGTGAATTCTTGTTGGTCCCAATTCCCCATGGTACAATGATGTATATCAATATTTGAAATCCCAAACCTTACCACCCAACCTTTTCGCTAACCAACGCCGAGCCTTTATCCGACAGACAGCCAAATATGTCATCATCGCCGACACCCTTTACCACCGTTCCTTTGACCATACCCTCCTCATGTGTTTGGATTCTGACGAAGCACAAACGGCTTTACATGAGGTTCACGATGGTATATGTGGGGGCCATTTCAATGGTCTAAGCTTAGCTAAAAATTTGATTCGTGCTGGGTATTATTGGCCCACTCTGGAAAAAGATGTTCATGATTTTGTTAAGAAGTGCTACAAATGCCAGATTCATGGAAACCACATTCATGCACCAGCCCAAGAGCTTCATTCTGTCATATCTCCGTGGCCTTTTTCTCAATGGGGATTGGATCTTATTGGCAAGATTCACCCAACCTCTGCAAATGGACACAAGTTCATCATTACAGCCACAAAGTATTTTACAAAATGGATTGAGGCTCTCCCCATGACCTATATCATGGGTGTCCAAATTTCAAAATTCTTGCTGAATTATATCATATGCCGGTATGGGGTTCCCCTTGCCATAGTCACAGATAATGGTCGTCCTTTCAAGATTAAAGATGTTAAAGAGCTTTGTGCAAAGTTTCATATCCAACACCGTTTCTCCAGTCCATACTATCCACAGGGGAATGTTCAAGCTGAAGCATCAAATGAAACCATTATCAAGATCCTGAAAAAGGTTGTCAATGATGCTGGTCGAGATTGGCATGTACAGTTGAATCCAGCACTATGGGCTTATCACACTTCTATCCGCACACCTACTAGCGCAACACCTTATTCCTTGGTGTATGGTGCAGAAGCTATTTTACCTTTGGAGGTGGAGATTCCTTCCTTGCGTGTTTCCTTGCAACATCTGATTGATGACGAGACACACAAAGTCTCTCGACTGCATCAGCTTGAGATGTTAGATGAAAAACGTCAGACAGCTTTGACACATTTGCAAGAATATCAAAACTGTCTCCGTCGCTCTTATAATAAGAAGGTCAAAGGGCGACACTTCGAAGTGGGAGACCTGGTTTTAAAGGCAAACCCTAAGAATGCACAGTCTACCGACATCATCAAAGGTAAATTTGAACCTAATTGGGTTGGTCCTTTCATAGTAACTGCAGCATATGGCTCGGGGGCATATCAGCTTGCTACCCCGGAAGGTGAACCTCTATGCAATCCTATAAACAGCATGCATCTTCGCAAGTACTGGGCATAATTTTCTATCAGTACTTTTTCAAATATGATCTTGAAAAAATACAAAAAAATCAAAAAAGAGAAAAAATACAAAAAAAAAAGAAGCAAAAATACAAAAAAAAAAAAATGAAAAAAAATGAAAAAAAAAAAAGCAAAAAAGTAAAGAAAAATGATTCGCCCTTTAGTGAAAACCTGGCAAACAGGCGCTTGGGGCAAGTACCTTGGTGAAAACCTGGCAAACAGGCGCCATGTGTAAAATGAGATCATTGCTCCGTCATCTATCATGACCTCTAAGCTATGCTTTTTCTCGGCCGGTTTCTCATGTCTATCTTTGTCTTGACCCAATGTCCTATTCCAGGCTCGTTATTGGTCAACATCATTGTCTTACATACCCCAATTCTTTGTCCATATGTTTTGGTCCCGGTCTATGTATGTCTTTTAGATGCACATTGGGTGCGTTCCCTTGTCATGATCGATCACTGGAACTTTTGCATTTAAAAATGTCCTGAAAAAATCTCTAAAAATTGAAAAATGTCCTTAAAAAAGATCATAAAAATTGTAAAATGTCCTGAAAAAAGATCATAAAAAATCGAATAAAGTCCTGAAAAAATCTCTAAAAAATTGAAAAATGTCCTAAACAAATCTCAAAAACGTTTTAAAAAGTCCTGAAAAAATCTTCAAGCAAAAAAAAAAAATCGAATAAAGTCTTGAAAAAATCTTCAAGCAAAAAAAATCGAATAAAGTCCTGAAAAAAGTATCTAAAAATTGAAAAATGTCCTGAAAAAATCCTAAAAAATCATAAAAAGTCCTGAAAAAATGAACAAAAACATTTCAAAAACATTAAAATCCACAAACATGCATTTTGTCAATAAATGATCCCTCTGTGCATAGACAGATCCCTGAGTATACATCCAACGACACGCAATCAAACACTGTGCTTTAATGAAATCATGCATTAACAGATGAACTTTTTACTAAAACCAGACATTCAAATTGATCGCACTTGTCATATCAATCAACCGCCGATCATTTGTCCTTGGCACACTATCATGGGTCTTATATAGGGTGTGGTATACTCGAAACTAGACAACATGATCGTCCTATCAGCACATTCAACTTTTGACAACGAAGATCAAGGTGTTTGTTTGATTTGTTGGAATTTGTGCATCTTATCTTTTTATTGATTTATCTTTGGCTTCGAACATGTTCTTATGTTGCTCGATGATGTCACTGAGTGATTTAGAGTGACCGGGATGGATCATGGTCCTTTTCTTGATTGTTGTTTGTCTGTGATGTGTCTATCTTTTGCAAAAAGGATTGCATTTCAGCTCTGGCCTTCAATGCCATGATGCTACGCATCCATTTTGCTACATAAAAATAAAGGTTCTCACCTACAAAGTGCATTACTGAAAGCAAGTTTTTCTTCATCTTTAACTGTCTTTTGTATCATTTTCTTCTTACTAACATTTCTTCCATCAGTTTGGATAGTCAGTTCGGTCTAGTGCTCCGATTTCCCCGCACACATATGCTGCATCCTGCATCCATTTGGTTAGTACATTTGCATTACATTTGCACCATATCAAGCATTTTATCCATTTCATATTATAAATGCATTAAAAACACATAAGCAAAAAAAACACATCCATACATGTTCCACAATGGTACATAAACAGTGCATAAGTCATCCATACATGGAAAATAACATAAGTCATTTGCATCTCATCATATCGATGCATATCATATCATCTATCACAATAATATCAGAGTACAAAATTGGACTGTCTGTCCTAAGTATGGCCCGCAGGCTGACTACAAAATGTCAAAATACATAATGTCCACTGTCTGTCTAAGGAGCACGTGCCTCTGTCACTGGGTGCTCCCTCTGTCCTCCTCATCCTTGCAATGTCTTGTGGATGATGTCCCTCCTAGTCCTGGCTGTGGTGGTCTCATCGGTCCACTCACCCCCATGCTGCTCAATGACCTCCGAGAGCGTGCCCTGCTCTCTGTCCTTGATCGTGCCCGATATGAAGGTGCTCTCTGCTCTGGTGGAACTGCACTCTCATATAGTGTCCTCCAATGGTGTATCTCCTCTCCAGTCTCTACCAGCATTTGTCCTAGCTCCCGTACACTGGCATCCCGAATCGACCCAATATACTCAGTGACTCTCTGTTCTTCTCGCTATGCCTGAGCAATTGCTGTATCTCGAGCCACTGTGAGTCTAGCTATCTCCGCTCTAAACTGATCATGCTCTCTCTCTAAAGTCACAATGTGATCCTACTGACTCGCTATGGTAGCCCTGAATATCTCCATCTCCTCTGTCCTAGTTGTCTGGCTCTATGGGTATGTCCTATAATACCTCATGCTCGCCTGAATCTGGCTCATCCTCGTCATCCCCACCATCCTCGTCTCTGTCCTCGTCATCCTCATCCTCATCTCCGTCCTCATCATCCTCCTCATCCTTGTCACCATCCTCATCCTCCTCGTCCTCATCATCTCCCTCCTCCTCTCCTATGAGTGGGAAGTCCTCCTATTGCCTAGGTACTGGAATGTCTGGATCTGTCAATGGCACTGGCTGCCATCTTGCAAACCATCTATCATACTCATCTGTCATCTTGGCATCTACCACATCTGATCCCCAATCCCACTGTCTCTGCTGTAGCTGTGAGAAGTCCGCATATGCCGTGTGTGGCTGAATCCTACTCCCCCACTGACTCGTCTCTCTGTGAGATCGGGCAAAGTGTGTAGTCCTCCTGGGTACATCCTACTTCTCTCCAAACTATCGTTTGACTCTCTCTGGTAGGTACAACTCAATCACTCTCTGGCGATTCACTGGTCGCCCAATCAGGTACCTCTCCTGTCTACAATACGGTAGCTCCTCACTATCATCTGACCATCCCAGGCAATCACGATATGGCCTCCATATGAACTCTCTCAGTCGGTCTAGCTCATGTCGCCAGTATAGTATGTATCCAAAAGGACCCTGTCTCAGTGCTCCCCCATAGTAATACACATATGGTCGGTGTGGTACTACCTATCTATCTGTGATCGGTCGACATATGGCTATGTGCTCAAATGCCCATACCAGTAGCAATGTGACTCCATAGCTCAAAGTCTGCACTCCCTGATATGCTATCTGATGCAGCTGAAAATAGAGCATAGCCAGTACACATGGTCCCCATGCGTACACTATCCCCTCTGTCACCATCCACTCTAGCACTCTTCCCCATCCAATAGGGAATCCATGTCCTCATTTGTCTCCTGCTAGTAGACATGCTATCACCATGGCTATCACCACATATCGTCGATCATACTCTGATGCCATAGTCTCCCAGCCAATCTCCCTCTCGACGATATCTAGATCATCTGTGCCACACTCAAACAATCTGCACAATGCATCTCTCCCTATCACTGGACCATACTCTATCATCTCTCCATGAATCAGAATGCAGAGGATATGCCATACATCCTCCAGTGTCACCGTCACCTCTCCAGTCGCCAGATGGAATGAGGAGGTCTCTGAATGCCATTGCTCTGCCAATGCGGTAAGCAGTCCTATGTTTGCCCTAATCTCAGGCATGAATGTGACATAGTATATCCCAAGTCCTACTAAGGTATCTCTCTCTGTGCTCCTGAGTCTATGTCGTAGCATGAAGCAATCTAGTCGGTTCTCTCATGTGATCAACGGATACTGTCGACTCTGCATCACAATTGGGGCAAATTTTGTCAGTATTAGGGTTTGCTCCTACGGGTTGCATTTCCTCATTTTCATGTCTAGTCAAGGTGTTTTTCATCTAATCTGACCTATCCTACCCTTATTCCCCTTTTCCGGATCATTTGCATGCTGTTTTGGCCCAAAAATTGAGTTCCCATTGCACAATTGCGCCTGTGTAAGGTAACCTGTGCCTGTGTCTCCACGCAGAAGACCCTACACAATCGCAGGATTTGCCCTACACAAGCGCATGAGTCCTTTTCTGCATCCCCTGTGGGCCCCGCAATGTCCCGCAAGCAATCAAAATTAATGAAATTGAAAACATGGGTATTTGAGATCCATACCGCTGCTCCTTCATCGTCAGGTCATCTGAATGTGCGTACACATTCCCCGAGGTGATCCGCCATTGGAGTGTTCGCCATCTCTCTGCAAGTGTTCTTGTCCAGAGCAACAAATCCTCCTCTTTGTCTAGTGCAAATGAGCAATTTTCCTTCTCTTGGCCTCATTTATAGATCTTTGTCAGTGCATAGATGGACGTGCACCCTCTCCATCTTATGTTGGTCGCGGTCTTTTGCATCTTCAATTGCTTGTCCTTCATGCATCCGGTATCCGATTGTCAGTCCGTTCGATCCTATCCTTTTTATCGATCAATTGGCCTCTTTTCTGCATGTTTCTGGCCAATTCCTCGAGGGGGCATGCATATGTCATTATTATTGTCTAGGGCATTTTCATTATTGTTCTTTGAAACAATGCTTAAAATCGCATTGTCTCAAAGAGGGGCAAAATGTAGACACCTAAAAATGGTCAACGCTTGCGGAGTCATACTTTAACATTTGCGCATTGCCTCATTTTAGGTTTTTGCATCACATTAACATTTCTCCTATGATTCGTACTTGGTTTTTATCATTTGCGAACATCGAGTCTTTCTTCTACATTCTTCCTTTATCTCGCTCTCAAATTTGGTCTTGTCGACAACAATCTCCAGTCATGATTTTAATCAATCTTATCCTATTGCATCAATGTGCGTGCTTATTTGTCATCATTTTGGACATCGTCAATCCTAATTAGGGTTTTGTCCTCCTGTCAATCTTGCGATCGATTTGTCATTGATCGTTGTCCTCTTGTCAATCTTGCCCTCTGGCGATCGATTTATCATCAATCCTTATCATTTTCAATCTTGTCGATTAACGATCGATTTGTCATCAGTCGTTGTCATGTTCGATCTTGTCATTTTGCGATTGATTTGTCATCGATTGTGGTCATTTTCAATCCTGTCGTCTTGCAATCTATTTATCATCAACCCTTGTCATCTTGTCAATCTTGTCATTTTGCAATTAATTTGTCATCGATCATCGTCCTTCTCAATCGTGTCAATTTGGATCAATTTGTCATTGTTCCTCGTCAATTGGCGCATTTTCTCAATCAAATCATTTATCACATTGGTCATTTATCAATCCAAAATCAAATCATGATCAAATCAATTATCTTTCATCAAGACCTAATTCATCTTCTAGGGTTTTATGATTTAATCATTTAACCTTGTGTGTCATTTTCCTCCTTTAGAATTAATAAATTATTTATTTATCCTAAGTCTTCTCATTACAATTAAATGTTCATTTAATTGGCTAAATTATTCCTCTTTGTGAATTAATTAATAAATGACAAATTATTAATTAATTTACCTAATTCCTAATTCTTAATTCTCTAATTTCTTAATTTTCTAATTCCTAATTTCAATTTCCTTCTATTTCTCTCCTAAATTCATGGAAATGATATAGAAATTTGTCATAAATTTGTCATAATTGACAATCAACCAATTTTGACATAGAAGTTGTCATAATTTGTCATAAATTATCAATCAACAAATTTTGCATAGAAAGTGCATAATTTGTCATAATTTGTCATAATTGACATAATTGATTTGCAATTTCCATTTGAATTGAATCATGCTAATCTTGTCATCTCTCCAATTCTTCTATAAATTGGATGATCTTCATCAATCAAAGCTAATTTGGTAATCAGACTATCGAATTTACGCTTCTAGTACTCTTGATCAAAAATCTCGTCTACTTGCTTTCAATTGTGTGTGTGCACTTGTAGGTGAGATCCACAACCAAACCATTTGAAGAGGAAAGAAGAACAATGGAGCCGCATGAAGGAGCATTCAAATCACATCTTTGGTTTGCATAATCTTTGCTTTTGAATGTTTTTATTTCATGTCTCTATTGAGTGTTGTTTAGGATAGATCATTGCAATGAATGCATTTGTGATTGAGCTATTAGTTTTTATCTTTTCTTGTGATGATTTCCTATTTCCTAATGTACATATTCTAGTGTTATAGTTTGGTTGAATGAGTTGGTTTAGCCTATGTATTGCAGATGAGTTGATTTAGATTAAAGGATTTCTGGCATGTTGTCTGTAGTTGGTTAATTCTTATTTGTAGAGGTTCGCATGATGTTTTGATCAAGTTATGAGATCTAGTATTGAGGTTGATATTCAGTTGTTCATGTTATTTGGTATTCTAGTTTGTACTCTGTATTGCTCCAGAAATACTATATCTTTAGTTGTGGATGTATGGAATGTGTTTTGGATGTTGAAGTGTGTCCTCAGTTCATGATGTAGGAGCATCCCCAATCGATGAGCAATCTTGCATAACCAAAAATATTTTCTTTCAGTTTTGTTCTTGTTTAGTTCTTTGTGAAGTTTTATGTGTTCTTACTGGTATGTACTGCTAGTTGCTTGTTCTTCGTGGCAGATGTTATTTTTGGTTTCTAGATGGTTTCATGTGCTTGATTCCATATTTCCAATTCATTTGGGTTCTTTTCTAGTTGACTATTTCTGGGTTTCGAGATAGTTCTTGTGCTTACCAGTTGGTTTTCCTTCTTTACCGGCAGGATTCTTGGCATGTCGATCCATCTTGGGTCTTGTCCGATGTTCTTTGGCATGTGGCTGACTTTCCTGCTGAACCACATCACTTGGTTGTTATTTTTCGGAAAGATTTATCTAATTCTTTGGGCATGTTATACAATATATTCACAAACAAGATATTCCCTGATCTCTTTAGAAGCTACATAAATTTTCTTAAAAAAAAAAAGACTAAGTATATCCCTAAGAATTGTAGGTCCCGGAGACAACTAAGAGGGGGGGGGGTGAATCAGTTGTCTAATAAATTCAAACCAAAAACTTATTAACCAACTTAATGCTTAATATAGGCAAATCAATTAAGTATGCCAGTATACAGTGTTAATAGTAAATTGCTATACCGGTAAGAATTAATGCATGAAACATAAGCACAAAGTCATCCACAACATATGACACCAATATTTGTATGTGGAAACCCTGTAAGGGGAAAAACCACGGTGGGAAACCTTACCCACAATCAGATGATACTACTGCAGATAGTAAGTGTACAAAAGGGGTCTGTACATGTAGAAAGGCCAACAACCTAGAGCTCACTACTCAATCACAAATGGGAGTCACACTGACTACAATTGGATGGTTAAATCCAATAAGAATGTACTGCACAAAATAGCATCTTCATATGCTGGATTCAGTACCTGTGTAATGCTGATATGCTTCTCCAAAAACCTAATTTCACCTTCAAATGATGTCTTTGTGTATGCCTCTGCTTTATCTTGCATATACCTTTACTTAAATCTTTTTCGTATTCCACACTTGATCTTACAAATAAGATCTTACATTTATACCATACCCTAAGACCAACTTTAGTAGGTCGGCTCTACAAGATATTACAATAAAAACATTTTACAGACAATACAATATTTGTTGGTGTAAATAAATATTCATTATGGATATTATTACACTTACTTAAGTTAACTTAGGATAATGCATCTCTTCGTAGTTTGGATTTGAGACACTTAGGGAAGTGTGCACTTAGGGATAGAGCTTGTAGGAGAAATTTTACCTTTTGTGGTCTTATTTTGCTGTTACACTCCACATTTGGTGGGTCATCCACCTCTTGTGTAATATTATATTATTTCTCCTACCTACCCTTAGTATTTCTTACCTACCCTTGTTTCTCATTGAGCCACATGTCATATTTGTGTGCTCATACATCCATATGGCCTTGCCTATATAAGCAGGCCTCTATTCATTGTATTGGTTAATCCAGTTGATCATTTTGCATATTGATGAGAATACAGTTTGTTCTTGTCATTCTATTGTCTCTTTTATGCTTTTCATTGTGCCCTTGATCTTGGCAAAATCCTACGTGGTATTAGAGCTATTGGGGCTTCATTGATCGGTTTTTGGAGACATCGTGGAAGGCTTCTATTTTCGGATTTGGGGATCTTCATTTTTTGGGGGCATCATACAGCGATTTGGACATCACAGTTGAATCTAGGAGGCCATTTCCATAAATTTCGACTATAAAGTCGACCTATTTTGTTGAGAAATTTTTTTTTCCCCATTTTGGCTAATGTCGTACGGATTTTGAAATTTTTTAAAATTTTTTTTTTTTAATTTTTCAAAAAAAAATTTCCAAAAATTTCAAAGAAAAAAAAATAAAAATAGTTTTTTTGTGTTTGGGGGTCCGTAGACCCCCCCGTACCCGTAGTACGCAGGTTGCAGGCATACCTGCTGTCAGACTCGTGCCGTAGGCCCATGTCACCCGCCGCCGCCCGCACCGGTACCCGCTGAGTCACGTCACCCGCCACCATCGGTCGTCCCATCCTCCCGCCGGTCTCTACGCTCGCTGTCATGCCGCTGCCAAGACTCGCCACCGCCGCTGCCCGTAGGTCCCCGCCGGTCTCCGCCTTTTGCAGGCCGCTGTCGGCCCCCTCAGCCACCACCGCCGGCCCCTCGGCTCTAGCCGCTCCCTCCGCCGGCGACAACCAAAGACAGGCGACCCCGTATCCGCCATGTGGTAGGCAGCCATTGGCCTGCGGGCTAAACCGTACACCCTGCACAGCCACGTCAGATCCGTACGCTCTGTCAGCAAATCTGCACAGTCAACTGCCCCGTCAGTAGTTCGCACAGTACATACGCCCAGTCAGCAGGGAGGCGAAGTTTTCACGACGGTCATACGGTTGTCAAATTTAACCTAGTGAATTGATGACATCAGCGCCACATCAGCACTTTTTGAAATTTTTTTGACCCCTCTCCATTGGGCTTTTCAGTTTTGCAGTCCAACTTTGAAAGGCCATATCTTGCTCATTTTTGCTCCTTTTTTGGTGCAATTTTTTTTGAAATGGGCTAAAATTTTGTGATCTTCGTAGTGGTGTGGTTATTTTTTGATTTTGGTGCATAGGCTTTTCAGAATTTTTGGATTCTCTCAGCTGTACCTGTCCAATCCTCAATTCTGCAACTTCAAAGGCCTCGTTTGAGCTCATACGGCCTCCTTTTCAGGTGCCATTTTTTTTGAAAGTGCTTTTTTTTTGTCTACTTTCAGAATCTATGATTAGATTTTAGAGATTTTGAGTGAAAAATGTACTTTCAAATATTGGTCTTATTTGGCCTATTAGGTACTTGTAAATTGCTTGGATCTTAGTTAGATCTCTTGCATTATTAGTTTGCGACTCTTTTGGCCTTATTGAGGCAGTTGTAAAATTGTAAATTAGAAGTCCACTTTGCCATTTTTTGCAAGCACTACTTATAAAGTGCCAAATCATCACATTTGGGGGGGTTCTTTGATTGAGTGAATTTGGGGGGGTGTCTTGTGTGATTGTGCCTCTCTTTGTGCTCTTTCCATTCTTGTTACAATGAGTCCTAATAAGTTTCCACCATTAACTCCACATAATTATGCATCATGGAAAATTAAAGTATGGAGTAAACTAATGGAAAAGGGTCTCACACACTACATAGATGGAACAATAACAACACCACCTGATCCTAAGGCTGATCCAATTGCTCAATTAGAATGGCTCACAAATAATTGCATGGCTCTTGGAACCTTACGCAAGTATGTATCATATGACCTCATTTTCCACATTGAAAAGTGTACAACAATTAAAGAGGCTTGGGATATGTTTCAGAAATTGTATGGACAAGTTGATGAAATCAAAGGCTATCAGATTGACAATGAGCTCACCAACTTAGATCCCAAGAGTTTTGATACAATCCAAGATTATGTCACCAAAGAAAATGAGCTAAGAGAAAAGCTAAAGGATTATGGAATTGACAAAAAGGATGCTCAATTGATATTCAACTTGTTGGACAAGCTTGCACCAGAATATGCAGCATTTGTATCTAGCTTCCAAACTCATCGTTTGACAGTGGGGAGTTCTTATGTTATGCCTTCATTTGATGCTTTCATAGAAATGTTGATATTGGAACAATCTAAGTTGTTGAACATGGGGTTTCTCAAGTCTTCAAAGTCCAAGGCTTTGGTAGCAAATCAAGGAAATCACGAAAGTCAAGGCAAAGATTCCAAGAAGAAGAAGAAGCAATCCAAGTCTAAGCCACACCAAGAAAAAGGACAATCATCCTCTCCATCACAAGGCGATTTTTCATCCTCTTCCAAGAAGGGGACACCACCTAAGAAGGATAAACCAACTTGTGCATATTGCAAAAAGTATGGTCATGATGAGCATTGATGCCATGCAAAGCAAGTTGATGAGTTAACCAATCTTCTCAAGAAAAACAACATCAACTTGCCATCCGCCTATACAAAGAAGGATTCATCTCCTTCCTCTTCCTCACAGTCTAAGGGAAAAGGGAAAGCATTTGTGGCTACAACAGGTTCTTCACAGCAATGGATACTTGACTCGGGTGCCTCATATCACATGGGTTCTACAAAAGAGCAGTTTTCTTCATTGGAGCCATCCAAGGTACCTCACATTTACATAGGTGATGACACACAAGTAGAGGTTGAAGGGAAAGGTTCAGTTGACATGGATGATGGAACATTTGAGAATGTTCTCTATGTTCCTAACTTGTCTACCAACCTTCTCTCCATCTACCAAATCACTCACTATGGGAATGGGAAAAAGGTTGAGTTTATACCAGATTCAGTTGTGGTAAAGGAACTTGATGATGATGCCTTGGTAGCAATGGGACAAGTCAATGACAACTCAAGGCTTTATTCATTCTCCCACTTTGTACCAAGTTCACCTTCTAGGGCCTTGCTTACTCATTCAAATTCAGAAAGTAAGCTATGGCATGAGCGGTTTGGTCACCTCAACTACTGCTATCTTCAGTAGCTAAGCACTAAAGACATGGTCACAGGTCTACCTCGAATCAGTTTTTTAGAGGGTGTATGTTTAGGTTGTTCCATGGGCAAGCATCCCGAAAAGAAGTTTGATAAAGGGAAAACTTGGAGAGCTTTGGAAGTTCTTCAACTTGTTCACAGTGATGTAGCAGGTCCATTTCCAGCACCTTCATTCAGTAAGGCCCACTATGTTCTTACCTTCATTGATGACTACTCCCGCTTCACTTGGGTCTACTTTCTCATTCATAAGAGTGAAGTATTTGACAGATTTCAGGACTTCAAGACTCGTGTGGAGAAGCAATCAGGGAAAGTGGTCAAGATCCTTTGCACAGATAATGGAAGGGAATATGTGAACAAGAGACTTGAGGATTTTTGTACATTTGAGGGGATTGATCTTTAGCATTTTGTTGCATACACTCCATAGCAGAACGCAAGAATAGAACTCTCAAAGAAATGGCTAGCTGTATGATACATGCACGTTCTCTTGATCCAGCCTTTTGGGTAGAGGCTATCAATTGTGCCACACACATCCAGAATCCGGTTCCTCACAAAGCTTTACAAGGTATTACTCCTTTTGAAGCTTGGATTGGTAGGAAATTGATTGTGAGACATTTCAGAGTCTTTGGGTGTCCAGCATGGGCTCGCATACCTCCACAGAAACGCAAGGCATTGGAACCTCAAAGTCGACCTTGCATATTTATTGGATATCCTGAGGGTGTTAAGGCATACAGATTGATGGATCCAGAGACACATGAGGTATTCATTGAGAGGAGTGTTCACTTTGAGGAAAGCTCTCCTAGCTTAGCCTCTCTACCTCCTCCACCTTCCTCCATTGTGGATAGTGATGTTAGTGATTCAGATGATGAGACTCCCTCAACTCTGACTCGCAGGGTTACACCTCCATAGGGTCCACTTGTAGTTGAGGAGCCTCGTTCTCCACCTCCGCCTAGACCTCATTGGGCTTGACAGACACTTGAGTCTGTGGGTTCTCTTGTTGGGGATCCTTCAGATACATGGAGAACTCGATCACAACATCAGGATCTTCCACATGCATTCATTGCTACCGCTTCCAATCCACAGACATTTAGGGAAGCATCAGGGGTTCCTGAGTGGGACCAAGCTATGGAGGAAGAGTATAGTTCCTTCATGAGGAACAATACATGGGATTTAGTCCATCTCCCTCAGGGGAGAAAGATGGTTCAATGTAAGTGGATCTATCGGACCAAGTTTGCAGCGGATGGTAGTGTGGATAAGTATAAGGCTCGACTTGTTGCAAAAGGTTTCTCACAGGTTGCAGGTGTTGACTATACTGAGACCTTTGCCCCTGTAGCCAAGATGAACTCCATTCATTTGACACTTGCTATTGCTGCAGCTCATGGTTGGGCTATACATCAGATGGATGTGAAGAGTTCATTTCTTCATGGTGATCTTGATGAGGAGATTTATATGGAGCAGCCACAGGGTTTCATCCAGGATACTTCCTTGGTTTGCAGACTAAGGAAATCTCTCTATGGCCTTAAGCAGGCCCCTAGGGCTTGTTACGCCAAGATGGATTCTTTTCTTCTCTCTGCAAGGTTCACCAGGTGTCATTTCGATCCAAATGTCTACATTTTGCAATAGGATGATTCTCACTTGATACTTGTGCTCTATGTTGATGACTTGATCATTACAAGGAGTACTTCATCCATCATTAGCAGGGTCAAATCTGCTTTGCATGACAGATTTGCTATGACTGACTTGGGTCTTTTGCACTACTTTCTCGGGATAGAGATTTCATAGTCACCTTCTGAGATCACACTATCGCAGCCGAAGTATGCTCTTGATCTACTTGCATGCTTTCATATGGCTAATTGTAAGCCTGCCTCAACTCCCTTTCTTTCAGGAGTCAAGCTTGAGGCTCATTGTTCTTCTGCACCAGTTGATGCCACTTTGTATTGTCAGCTTGTGGGCAGTCTCATCTACTTGACTCATACACGCCCTGATATTTCATTTGCAGTTGGCATGGTTTTCTGCCTCATGCAGGATCCACATGAGCTTCATTGGAAAGTCGCCAAATGCATCCTTCATTACATCCAGGGTACACATCACTATGGGATTCACTATGCAGTAGGCACAGGACTTCGCTTAGCTGGTTACACAAACTCCAATTGGGCTAGCAATCTAGTTGATCGTAATTCTACTTCTGGTTACAGTTTTTACCTTGGTTCGGGCCCCATTTGTTGGCAGAGCAAGAAGAAACATGCTATTGCTCTCTCTTCGATTGAGGCTGAGTATTGAGGCACTGTTAATGCAGCGACTGAGACCATTTGGCTCCAGCAGATTCTCACAAAGTTTGGATTCACCACTCCACAACCGACAGTTCTACATTGCGACAATCAGAGTGCTATTGTGATCTCGAAGAACCCGGTCCAGCACTAGTGGACCAAACACATCAAGATTCATATGCACTATATCCGAGAGCTCATCCAGGAGCAGGTCATTGATTTGCAGTATTGTCCTATAGCAGAGCAGGTTGCTGACATATTCACCAAACCTTTCACCCAGAGTAAGTTCAAACAGTTGCAAGCTCTCTTGGGGGTGCGAGATGTGTCATTAGGGGGGGTCAACTGACTTCTCCTTCCTCTCTTATGGAGGGGACTTTTTCCTCTTTGAGGTTTTGTCCTTCTTCTTTGAGAGTCTTTTGTACATTCATCTCTCTTTTGGGGGGGAGTTTTTTCCCACTGGGTTTTCTCCCTTTCTTCATTTGTGAGAGATTGCATTGCATTGTTTTGCTTGCATTTGCATGTTGTACATGGGTACCTATCATGGCCTAGTAGCCGGGACCCATCTTGCATTGTTGACTTGAGTCTTCATTCCCCTAAGTTGCACTTAAGGGAGGGTGTTGGTGTAAATAAATATTCATTATGGATATTATTACACTTACTTAAGTTAACTTAGGATAATGCATCTCTTCGTAGTTTGGATTTGAGACACTTAGGGAAGTGTGCACTTAGGGATAGAGCTTGTAGGAGAAATTCCACCTTTTGTGATCTTATTTTGCTATTACACTCCACATTTGGTGGGTCATCCACCTCTTGTGTAATATTATATTATTTCTCCTACCTACCCTTAGTATTTCTTACCTACCCTTGTTTCTCATTGAGCCACATGTCATATTTGTGTGCTCATACATCCATATGGCCTTGCCTATATAAGCAGGCCTCTATTCATTGTATTGGTTAATCCAATTGATCATTTTGCATATTGATGAGAATATAGTTTGTTCTTGTCATTCTATTGTCTCTTTTATGCTTTTCATTGTGCCCTTGATCTTGGCAAAATCCTACAATATTTGATGCAATAATTGATTGAACATGTCGGCTTAATGCATTTACAACAATAATAAATCATCTCCATAGCGTGTCGTGCTGATCTGGAAAAGATAAACCTGCCGGTGTAACCCTAGATAACTTGGACCTATTTGCCGGTAAAAGAAAATATGCAAATAAGAATATACCAATGATTATTACTTCAAAATAAAGTGTCCACATGATGTCTTTGACATTACCAAGTGTCTTCCATGTCATTCCAGGTACCGGTGAACATTATATCCTGCTGGTTAATCATATACCGGTAACTGTTGCACAATTTACTGTTTGCCGGTGAATGTTGTTGGATCTCCAAAGTAGGTGAATTTAGTAGGTGTTGACATCAATGACAAAACCATACCAAAATACCAACAATCTCCCCCTTTGGCATTGATGGCAACACAAGATGGAACAACCATCAAAGTGCCAAAACAGAGATGCCAAGTGTAAAACCAACAATCTCCTTAAAGTGACAATCTCTCCCCCTGGAAGCAACATGAGTTATTTTATGTTATCTTGTACCAATTTTCACCATGGATATCTCTCCTCAATTGATAATGTGTTTTTCCGTATATCTCTCCCCCTTTGACATCAAATGCCAAAGCTACAAAATTTAAGTCCATACAAAAATACCAACTACTCCCCCTGAGAAGTAGCTTCCTCATCAAATACCGGAATAAAAGATTTGTCCATTTAATTCTACCGGTTGATGTAAATCATCAACTATCTAAGTCTCTATCGATGGAGGTATGACTCTGAGCTGATCTCTGAGATACTCAAAAGTTTCCTTAGGCAAAGGTTTTGTGAAAATATCTGCAAGTTGTTCTTTAGTATTCACATAAACCAGTTTTATCTCTTTTTCTTCAACTTTTTCGCTTAGAAAATTCAGTTTGATAGAAACATGTTTTATTTTAGAATGTAATACTGGATTCTTAGATATATCAATTGCTGCAGTGTTATCACAATATATAGTAATAGGTTCCTTGCATTTTACCTTTATGTCTTTCAACATTTTCTTAAGCCAAAGTACCTGTGTACAGTTTGTTGCTGCTGCAACATATTCTGATTCTGCTGTTGATAAAGATGTACAACTTTGTTTCTTACTTAACCAAGAAACTAATCTCTTTCCAAGAAAGAATGCTCCTCTAGTGGTGCTTTTTCTATCATCCACATCTCCTGCCCAATTTGCATCTGTGTATGCACATAGATCAAAAATTTCATCTTTAGGATACCATAATCCAAGATTTGTTGTACCTTGTAAGTACTGGAAAATCCTTTTTACTGTTGATTCATGATTTTCCCTAGGATTACTCTGAAATCTAGAAACTATACATACTACATTCATAATATCAGGTCTGGTTTGTGTCAAATATAGTAAACCTCCTATCATAGATTTGTATCTAGTTGGATAAACAGGTGTAGATTCATCCCTTTGAGATAATTTGTCATTTGTAGTCATAGGTGTGCTTACCGGTTTAAAGTTCTCCATCCCAAATTTCTTAAGTAGTTCTTTCAAGTACTTAGATTGACTCAAAAATATGCCTTTATCAGTCTGTAAAATCTGCAATCCTAAAAAGAATTTTATTTCTCCGATCATAGACATTTCAAATTCTTGCTGCATTTCAAGAGAAAATTCTTCACATAATTCATCTTCTCCTCCAAAGATTCTATCATCAACAAATACTTCAATAATCAAGATGTCATCATTAGTTACTTTGTAATATAAATTGCTATCTGCATTTCCTTTAGTAAAACCAATCTTTAAAAGATACTTATCCAATCTTGCATACCAAGCTCTTGGAGCTTGTTTTAATCCATATAGAGCTTTTCTTAATCTGCAAACCATATCATTTTCATCTGTCAAGGAAAATCCATCAGGTTGTTCAATATAGACTTCCTCTTCAAGATCTCCATTCAAAAATGCACATTTAATATCCATTTGATAAACTTTGTAATCCTTGTGAGCTGCAAAAGCCAAGAATAATCTAACTGCCTCAATTCTAGCTACCGGTGCAAAGGTTTCATTGTAATCAACTCCTTCTTTCTGAGAATATCCCTTACACACTAGTCTTGCTTTATTTCTGATAACCTTACCATCTTCATTGATTTTGTTTCTAAATACCCATTTGGTTCCAATTACATTTTTATTTTTAGGCCGGGGAACTAATGTCCAAGTATTATTTTTCTCAATTTGTCATAATTCTTCTTCCATAGCTTTAATCCAAAATTTATCTTCGCATGCCTCATTGATAGATAATGGTTCAATTTGAGAAATAAGACATACCTCTTCATTTGCCAATCTTCCTCTTGTCATGACTCCTTTAAGTTTCCTTCCAATTATCTGATCTTCAGAATGATTCAGTCTTACATACCGGGGTGTCTTAGTCTGTTGTTGTTCTTCAATTACTGTGGAATCCTCTTATGATACCAGAGTAATTGGATCATCATTCTATACCGGTGGATTTATTTTAGGTCCATTTGTCATAATTTCTATTCCCAGTTCAGAGTCTATATACCTTGAAGTTCCTCTGAATTGTTCATCAATCTTTACATTTGTACTCTCAACAATTTTCTGTAATCTTTTATTAAAACATCTATATGCTTTACTCTTAGATGAATAACCAAGAAATATTCCTTCATCACTTCTAGGATCAAACTTGCCAATATACTCATCTCTTCTAATATAACATTTACTTCCAAAAATTTTGAAATACTTAAGAGTAGGAGTATTACCAAACCATAGTTCATGAGGGGTCTTACCGGTTTCACCTTTGATGTGAACTTTGTTGAATGTATAGACAACAGTGCTTACTGCCTCTCTCCAGTACACGTGGTAGATTTGCTTCTGATAACATACTTCTTGCTGCATCCAAAATAGTTCTATTTTTTCTTTCAACAACTCCATTCTGTTGTGGTGTCTGAGGTGCTGATAACTGTCTTTTGATTCCATTTACTTCATAGAATGTATTAAAATCTTTAGATGTGAATTCTCCTCCTTGATCTGATCTTAAACATTTAATTTTCTTACTGGTTTCATTTTCAACCATTGCTTTGAATAGCTTGAACTTCCCAAGTGCTTCTGATTTTTCTCTGAGAAAAGTAACCCAACACATTCTAGAATAATCATCAATAATTAGCATGAAATATCTATCACCTTGTAAGCTTTTAGTTCTAGCTGGACCACATAAATAAGTGTGAATTAAATCAAGGGCATTATTGGATTTTTCTAGAATACTTTTGAAACTAGCTCTAACTTGTTTTCCAAATTGACATTCCTTGCAAATTGTATTATGAGGTTTCACAATTTTAGGTAGATCTCTAACTGCCTTAGAAGTACTGATTTTTACCATGCAATCAAAATTTACATGACATAGTCTTTTATGCCATAGCTAACTTTCATCTATATGTGCAATTAAGCATGCCTTTTCACTGTTATTCAAATGAAAGATATTACCTCTAGTCTGATTACCAGTTGCAATTTCCAAACCAGTTCTATTCATGATTTTGCATTTTCCATTTTTAAATTGTAACTGAAAACCTTTTTCAACTAATTGACCAACACTTAAAAGATTATGTTTTAATCCTTCAACATAGTAGACATTGTCAGTGTTATGTTTACCATCAAGAGATATTGAACCCTTACCTTTGATTGAACAGGCTTTGTCATCTTCAAATCTTACTAGACCTCCATTATATTCTTGAAAGTTCAAGAATTTACCTTTGTCCCCAGTCATGTGATGTGAGCATCCTGAGTCAATAATCCATTCATCCTTTGATTCAACTTTAGCTGCTAGGGCTTGTTCTATCGGTTGAACAATAGGTACCAGTTGATCTTCTATTATAGCAACAAAGACCCATCCATTGTCTACTGGATCCTCATCAAAATCATCAGTCACACCTTCATCGGCAATGTAACAAGATTTATCTTTGTTTTTCTTAAATCTGTATCTCTGATATTCAGGATTAGGTTTGTATGTTCTTCTAGCTTCTTCTCTTAGTCTAGCATGTCTATTAGGGCATCTTGAAGCCATATGACCAATCTTATTGCAGTTAAAACATTTAAAGGGTGCTTTACCTTCATACTTACTTCCAATTGGGCCTTTTGGCATTTTTCTTGCAAATAGTGCTTCAAGTTCTTCAAGCTCTTCATTCTCCTTCCTGGTTTCTTCAAGTTCTCTTGCGTAAAAGGCTCTCCAGTGTAATTTGCCAAAGGATGGAGTAGATGATATTGATGCTTTGAAGGCCAAATCAGTTTTTATAGTAGTAACAGGACCAAATTCCTCAATTTCAAAAGATGAAAGTTTTCCAATCAATGTATCCCTAGTTACTGATGTATTAGGCATTGTTCTCAACTCATTTATGGTAGTAACCTTCATTTTATATGCCGGTGGCAAACCTCTTAAGATTTTTGAAACAATCTCATCTTCACTCAAGGTTCCTCCACAACATTTGATACCCAAAACAGTTTCACTTACTCTTTCCATAAAAGCAGAAATCCTTTCATCTTCCATTTTTAGATGTCATACCTGACTCAGAAGCTTTCAAGTTTTGCAATTTTGACTGTGGAATCCCCTTCATTCAGTGTTTCCAAATGACCCCAAATAGCTTTTGCAGTGGACCTATCTGATAATCCCATGATTTGTTGATCTGATAATGCGCCCAAGAGTGCTTCTCTTGCTTTGCAATCATTTTCTTCATCTTTAGCTAAAGTAGTGGGAGCAGTATGACCAGCTACAGCAGCAGTATAACCATTCTTAGTAACTTCCCAGATGTCTTTACCAATGAAATTCAAATGTGTCTCCATTCTGATTTTCCATATCCCATAGTTGGTTCCATCAAGTGTAGGACTATCCTTTTTGAAATAATTAGTAGACATTGGATCTCCTCAAGTTGTTAAACTTCTGTAAAAAGAGGACTAAGCTCTGATACCAATTGTAGGTCTCGGAGACAACTGAGAGGGGGGGGGGTTGAATCAGTTGTCTAATAAATTCAAACCAAAAACTTATTAACCAACTTAATGCTTAATACCGGTAAATCAGTTAAGTATGTCGGTGGACAGTGTTAACAGTAAATTGCTATATCGGTAAGAATTAATGCATGAAACATAAGCACAAAGTCATCCACAACATATGACACCAATATTTGTATGTGGAAACCCTGTAAGGGGAAAAACCACGGTGGGAAACCTTACCCATAATCAGATGATACTACTGTAGATAGTAAGTGTACAAAAGGGGTCTGCACATGCAGAAAGGCCAACAGCCTAGAGCTCATTGCTCAATCACAAATGGGAGTCACACTGACTATAGTTGGATGGTTAAATCCAATAAGAATGTACTGCACAAAATAACATCTTCATATGCTGGATTCAGTACCGGTGTAATGCTGATATGCTTCTACAAAAACCTAATTTCACCTTCAAATGATGTCTTCATGTATGCCTCTGCTTTATCTCGCATATACCTTTACTTAAATCTTTTTTGCATTCCACACTTGATCTTACAAATAAGATCTTACATTTATACCATACCCTAAGACCAATTTTAGTAGGTCGGCTCTACAAGATATTACAATAAAAACATTTTACAAACAATACAATATGTGATGCAATAACTGATTGAACATGTCAGCTTAATGCATTTACAACAATAATAAATCATCTCCATAGCGTGCCGTGCTGATCTGGAAAAGATAAACCTACCGGTGTAACCCTAGATAACCTGGACCTATTTGCCGGTAAAAGTAAATATGCAAATAAGAATATACCAATGATTATTACTTCAAAATAAAGTGTCCACATGATGTCTTCAACATTACCACGTGTCTTCCATGTCATTCCAGGTACCGGTGAACAATATATCCTGCCAATTAATCATATACCGGTAATTGTTGCACAGTTTACTGTTTGCTAGTGAATGTTGCTGGATCTCCAAAGTAGGTGTATTTAGTAGGTGTTGACATCAATGACAAAACCATACCAAAATACCAACAAGAATTTCTACAAGAACCTTTGAACTTTCATCAACATTAGATTCACAACTCCTATCAACCAAATTCGACCATCGGGTGAGCAAAGTAAACTCTCACCGAAAATCTTAGTCTCACAGAAAAGATATATCTGTTGTATCGAAGAAATTGATAAATGTTTCCTCGATAATAGGAACCATCGAAGGGATTCTGGCCATGATAAGATTCAAAAGGGATTCACCAAAGTCATTGTTTCTATCAAAAAATATATAGAAGAAACATACTGAAGTGCCATCGACGATACTATTTCGAAGAGATGTGAGTTTCGGAGAACCAATAAAGCATTAGGCTGACATCTAAAGTCTTATCGATAGAGTAAAATGTCATCGATGGAAGCTAGTCATCGAAGGAGGGTTTTCGGCTCTTAGAAAAATGAAAAGTTTCATCAACATAGTGATATCGAGTAAGACATGGAGGTCACTCATCGATGACTTGTCATCGATAGAACTCAGGCATCAAATAAACTATTTCAAGGTACAGCGATGGGATGGATTTCATCGAAAAACAAAGTTTTGATGAAATGAAAAAGGTTCACATCGAAGTTGATCACTCGGAATAAAAATGAATGGCATCCATTTCAATGAAAAATGATAACAATACTTTCATAAAAAAAAAGTATGTTCGATGAAAGGAGACCTTTCGATAAGAAAGAAAGGGACACTACCAAAGAATGTAGTTTCATTGAAGTAAACAATAAAATCATGTCGTAAATAAGCATCAAAGAAAGAGAAAAGGAACTATTAGAAGAAGTAATTACTTTCTTCCATGAAATCATTCTAGAATTAAATGAAGTCCCATCATCATAAATTCAAAACAAGTGAGTTCATGACCATTACATAATAGGTGGATATAACTGATGAAACTACTATAAAATTGTAATAAAAATGACAAGGAAGAGGAATTCACAGAGAGTCCTGAAAATCAGAAGGTCCAAAACTCCAAGTAAGTTCCTTATTTCCGAGCTTTGTAATTATAATGGAATCCTCCTCGACTAAGAAAACTAGAGCTAGGAAACCTAGGGAAAACCAGTCTGCAGGTGAAAAACCAAAGAGGCAGAAGAAGGAAGGTCACCCGTTAGACCAAGACCTATTAGACTAGTTCCCTACCTTGAGCCATCAGTCCAAAAAGATTAAAATAGGTGACGAGGGCTTGGAGGATAGATTTGAAAATATGGGAGAAATTTGGACAGAGGTTAGAGAGCATGAATTGTTCATCTTTGGATATTTGTGAAGAAATGCCTTGGAGCTTGTAAATAATTTATGCAGATTGAACCTGGGGAAATTGGCAGTACCCAATGTTTTTGTAAACGTTGAACTTATGAAATCTCTAGCCAACAATTATGACCCCAAGACAAAAGCCATTTATGATTATATGGGGAAACCAATAGTGGCCATCACTAAAAAAGTTATAGAAAGTGTATTTGACTTAGATTGGGGATTTGAAGAAAAGATAGATACTAGCAAGCTTACTCAGGAGTATTTTAATATGGAACATATATATAAGAGGCGAAGACTCACTATCCACAGACCAAAAATTGCAGGATCAACAGTGCCATTCGGTGAAGGAGATAAAGATCCCTTTGATGGTAACTTTTTATACCCCTATTTAAAGTACACATACTATTGTGTAGCCCAGGTCTTAGGAATAGAAGCCTCCCCTTGATGGATATAATGGCTATGATAATATGTGTGGATTTGCAATCAAAGCACCCTAGGGCTTTTGATTTTGCTGCTTATTTATCTGAAGTCATGAATCATGGTTTGGAGAAGTTGAAAGGAGACATGGTGAATGTTCATTTCAAATATTTTTCTTTTCTCATGTATATATTACTCTGTATTGGACAAGATAAAGGATTATGGCCGGATGGGTTATGTGTCAAGGCTTATGATAAAGATGGAGTGAGGAAGCCTGTACAATTATGGTTATCCTCATGGGACCAGAGATACAACAATAGTCAATATTGGCACTTTGAAGAGTTCTTTGTTAAAACACTGTACAGATTGATAGGTTCCATGTGATCATTTTAAATCTCCAGAAATTCAGAGTTTTCTCAGGCCGAAAGAGTTATGTGAAGACACTCCAATTACACATAATTGGGGAGATTGGTACTAATTTTTGGATTATACTCAGATAAGGGTGTATGTGTTTGAAGGAAAGCCTTATTTGCTGCCTATTATAGTGCCTAATAGAGTAGCTTGCCTTGAGATTATCAGACAATTATCGATAGCCAGTACTAAACACTTGATAGATCATGGGAAACAATCCATAGTGCTTGGGTTATTGTTTTATTCAGTCTTTATTGTTAAGAGTTTAAAAAGCTATGACTTATTGCAGAATAAATTAGGTTATTATAAGATGGTGGAAGGTGATCCTAGGTCAAACTTCAACCCTGAAGGCTATATGAGAGAAGCGAGAGCATCATAGAAGCTTATGGCTAGAGAACATGTTCCACTAACGCCTAATGATTTCATCAAAAATATGGAAAGGCAAGAAGCTTTTGAGAAAAGGACAAAATATGACAGAGTATCCAAAGCCTACAAATGGAAGCTTAGTAGAGGAAAGATTAATAAGGATATTATGTAGGGGATAGATGACCATTTAGCCAAAGCTAATAAACTTATGCAACATGAGTTGGAAATTCTCATTGGTGTCCCTACATATGTTTTCAAGGATAGGAGACAAGGTGTCAGGGATACAAAGCCATTGGCACACATGTCTCCTCAATCTATTTTTGAGTATGTCCCTGTTGGTTCACCAAGAGAAGGGTATCCACCCAGATATGATTATAACATGCAGATGAGTCTAGCAACTGGCCAATGTGGTGTATAGGAGATTAATGATGTTAGGTTACTGGAGCATGAAGAATTTATTTCAAACAATGACTTTATTCATACCAAAGAATTTAACATATTTTTGTGCTAGTACAAAGGGACTTTAGTTAGAGCCAATACAGAAGGGAAAACCAAGGAAGAGATTCTCAAAATACTGCAGGAGGAAATAGACCAAGCCATGAAGGAAATAAAGTCTAAAAGGGGAAGGCTATTACTTAAAGATGCTGGGATATTAATATACTCAGGATGGGATTTGAGATCTGCTTTGTTGTTTGACAGTTTTCTAAAGAAACAGGGGCCTGACAAATGAATCATGCCAGATGTAATAGATAAAATTTTCATGGGATCAGGATATGATCCAGATCAGAAAGCTCTTATGTTGTGGGCTCTATATCTTAAGGATAAAATTCCATTACTTTTTGACATTGATGAGGCCTTTGGACATTTAATGATTCAAAAAGTTGGTAAAACTGGCCCTAGGGTCACTGCCAAACTGAATTTGGATGTGCCAAAACTCAATCAAGATCAAATTGAATTCTTAGTCAAGGATAATTGCTCATACAAAGGTCTATATGAAAAGGCCCGTGAAGAAGTACAATGATTATAAGAAAGGGTATTACAATCAAGCTCTGCTCCAGGAATTGATACAATGGATATGGTACTTGAAAATGATTGAAGGGTCATAGATGCCTTGATAAATACTATGTACTGGAAGACTAAAAGTGAAAATTTGGTCAAACAGGTAAACAATGCTTGTTAGAGAATGGATAAATTGGTTGATGACATCATTGAACACAAATTTAGAACCACGCTAACACATGTAGATCAGTATTGGAAAGTGTATACTGGGACTACAAGAGGTGATGAACAACGTTGATACCATGACACCTGAAAAAGAGAGTAGAAGGGACAACATACTTGGAGGAACATGACAGATATGCAAATACACTGATCAAAGACCTCCAGGTGTTGGATGATGGGAGCACTTCATGAATGCCAACAATCTACAAGGAGGGGGAATTGATATCATTGGAACAATGGCGGAATGAGCTTGCTGGCATCAAGGAGTGAGCCATCTTAGGATTGGATCATGAGAAATATTTGGCCTCTCATGTCAACCAGATAATCTTTGAGTACATTTCATTGCAGGAAGAGATGAAGACGCAAAACATTGATATCAGGTTATACAAAGAGGATGATTACATAAATCACTTGGGAATGCTTAATATATTTTTATTTAACTTTGTTAAGAACATACAACCTGGTTGTTGATGTTAGGAAGGGATGTGACTTTTCATAAAGATAGTTTATGTTCTCATATATATGAGAGGTTTTTTGTAAAACAAAAAAAGGAATTAAGAAGATGTACTATATACTCTGGTAGTTTTTATAACTTTCAAAACTCTATCAATATAATCAGCTATTTTTTCTTTTACGTATGTGTTGTGAGTTGTTTATTTCAATTGGCAGTTGTTCTGTGATATTGTCTCATATAAGATAAGGTTTCTTGTATCTTTCTAGTGAAGTTTATTTTCCTACTGCTATTAATTTGAATAAAAGGCCTATTGGTGGATTGTAATTGTTCCTTGTAAGTCTTCCTTGAATGGTCTCTTAAAGTAAGGGTTAAATTCATTTGAGCAAATTATAGCATAAGACTATTAAAACAGATCTTTTTGAGGAAAGGTAACTGAAAGATCTACCTGGGGGGTGATTTAAAAATTGTCTCATAGAAGCATACATTAAGTCCTACTGAAGTAATAGACTATGTGGCCCAAACAAGAGGAAAGGCACTAATCGTTCATAAACAACAACTTTTTACCATGTCAATTACCTTTACTTTAAAGAAATAAAAATAGTTGAGTAGGATATATATAGAATCAATTATCAATAGTGTATACATATAAATTTCAAGCACAAAGATCGAATATCTTTCACAACAACAATCTTGAACTCATCTAAAATCCACCTATCCTAAGAACCTATGTCATTCTGAGATAGGGGAAAATTTAGATCAAGATACTCAATCCACTATAAAAGGCATTAGTCATTAAAAGTGGCTAGTGAGTAAGTATACCTGCCTAGGTCTTGCAGAGCCTAAAGTAAGGGAGTTAGTAACCAAATAGGTTCACTCTATAAGTTGGCCAGGTCAATTGGAGGTTTTGATCATAGGAGTTTTCATTTCCTTAGAACCTATCCAATCTATTGATTTGAGATCCAATAGATTGCTAACTCTGCTATGGGAAAGAACTAATACACAAAATACAATTTCCTTTCAAGAAGAAAGGTGGTGACTTTGAAATAAGAAATTTTATGTACGGAAGAAGGTCATTAACACAAGGCCATCCTATTGTGTAGTTGGAATTCAACAAGAAAAGAAACCAAAACAATCAAAAGAAAGAATCCCTGAACATATCAATGGATGATTTCATGTATGAGAGATATAACCAATATTACTCTGAAACTAATCCACATTCATCTTGGAGTAAACAAAACAATAAAATCCCTATAGGCCAAGGAAGTGAATATATAGCACCTGCGAACAAAGCACGAAAAGGAAAAAATAAAGTTCCTCCTAGTTTTGAAAACCACCACTCAAACTCAAGAACAAACTCAACAATTTCATCTAGCTCAAGGGGAATAGATGCACCAGAACATCTTACAAGACTTTTGAAACAACTTGATGAGGTGGCCAAGAAAATGAAAAATACTAGGAGGTCACAAGAAGCTGTGGAATTGTGTGCTAAATTGGGCATCAAAATTGATGAAGATGACATTGATAATGATTTAAATAAATACAAAGAAACATTTATAAATACTAATACAACCCAAGGGTTGAAACAAGAAAAAAATCCCAAAGGCGAAGCAAATACAAGCGGTGAAAATTTCAAAACACATGACAATCCCTTATATCATACACACAGCCAAAGAATGAATAATTTCGCACATGTTAATAATAACATACCTTATGAACAATAGTATAATCATTTTAACAACTTCGCCTATCAAAATTAGTATCAGCCTCATAATCAATTTTCCTCTTTTACTTATCCATACAAAAATGTGAACCAAAACTATGGGAGTTACTTCCAAGGAGGCTTTGGATTGGTTAATATAGAACATATCAGACAATTTGATTTCTTAGGAATGATGGTCTGTCCTCACCCCATTCCAAATGAAATCAGAACTTTAATTCCAAAATTCACAAACATCAATGCTATTAGTGGAGAAGCACATTGCAAAGCCTTTGATACAGTCATGGAGGATTTTTGTCTTCCTTATGAAGATGTCAAAATCAAGTTGTTCATGCAATCACTAATAGAAGATGCAAGGGATTGGTTTAGAAGATTACCTGATGTTTTGATAAGCAATCTTGCTTAATTTAAAATGCTTTTCCTTGAACGGTATGGGGATCATAATAGCTCCGAGTTTGCATTACACAAAATCATAAGTATCAAGAAGGAACAAAATGAAACAGTGGTTGAGTTCAACAAAAGATTTAACAAAGTTATGAGAAAAATTCCTAATAGGATAAAACCAATACCTCAAGTGAGTATCCTTTATTACATAAATGATTTTGATAGCAAAATAAATTATGAACTCAGGACAAAAAATCCTACAACTCTTCAAAAGGTAATGAAGGTTGCAATAACCATAGAGAATAACAAGAAATATTGAGTGATTTTAAAGATTTATCTATGAAGGTAAACAAAACATAAAAGCAAGAGTTCTTCCATCGTGATAGACCCAAATTACATGATATGCCTTACAATACTACATGGAAGGATGCAAAACTAGTGGAAAAGCATCAAATAAACATTATGTAGCCCCCAGATCCTTTGAAGGGACCTATGAATCATATGATAGATGATAGAATATGGTGTTTTTCTTGTGACATGCCCCATTCCCCTTCTCAATGTATAGTAGTGAAGAAGTTACAGGAAGAAGAAGAAAGCTATGAAGGGTATGTCAATGATCAAACTATAAACATGTTATCATTTGAAGAGGAAGGGGAATATGATATAAACTCCAAACGAATCACTCAAGAGTATTGTGTACAACAGATATTTTCAGATGAAGAAGATGAAGTCAAGCTCAAGATCCCTATTGAAGAGGAAAGAGAAAGAATTACAACAGTTACAGTTGAACAAGCCAAGAGGACTTACAATCTAAGAAATAGAACTATAAATCCTAAACAAGGAAAGCCTCTGGCATGTTCATGAAAGAGAATAACAAAGTACCCAAGCAAATAATTATGCCAAACAAGATCCAAGAAGAAGATCCAGGAAAAACTAAAGAGAAGGATCCTAAAGCTACAAAATTACAAAGGGGTGAAAATGATGAGGTGATAAAATTCCCAATGGTACCTACCACCACATCATTTGACATTTTTAATGCCCTAACATAAATGAAGGTTTATGTTCCTCTACTTGAAATGATGAAGTTCCCTAAATATAGAGAAAAGACTTTGAAGATGATTACAGATATCCCAGAGGAGAAAATAAAAGAGCACAAATGTGATGATAAGAACAAAAGCAGTGAGGTGGATCCAGCCCCAATTATATATTTAGGATCTACAATAACAAAAAATCCTACTCAAGTGGACCCTTTTTATTTAACTTTGGAAATCAATAACAAGAAGATTAAGAATTGCATGATAGATTCAGGGGCAACAATAAATGTTATGCCTGTTGAAGTTATGAGAGAACTTGGAATGGGTATAGATACTACATTTGGTAAATGCTATGCTATGGATAACATATCCATTCCAGTAGTGGGTGTCATGAGAGATGTAGAATTCAAGTTGGCAGAATGGCCCAAAGCCTCTTACAAGATGGATATCACAGTAGTAGATGTTCCCCCAAATTATGGGATGTTCTTATCTAGAAATTGGTCAAATCTGATAGGTGGACATGTCCAATTAGATTTATCATATGCCACCATACCAATATATGGACACAAAGTAAAAATTGAAAGAGAGCCTTGTTCTTCTCATATTATTGAGGATATTGAACCTGTTGAGCAAATATGCTTCATCCAATCAGATATGGATAATTTTAAGGTGCAACTAATAAAGCCAAAAATAGAAGAGTTGACCCCAATTAAATCTTGCATCCAAGAAAATGAAGATCAATTATGGTGCATGTAATTTGATGGGTCATGTAGAAAGGAAGGAAGTGGGGTTGGAATTCTATTCATTGCACCAAATGGAGAGACATTCAAATACTCTTTTAAATTAATATTTGAATGTACAAACAATATTGTTGAGTATGAGGCCTTGCTCACTAGATTAAATTTAGCAATTAAGCATAGGATCAAGATGCTTAGTGTGTTTGGGGATTCAAAATTGATAGTGTCACAGGTCAAAGAAAAATATACTTCCAAACATCTCAGGCTGAAACAATACAGAAATGCGGTATGGGATACAATTGAGTTGTTCAATGCTTTCCAAATCAGTTAGATTGATAGGTCAAAAAATATAATGGCTGATTTCCTAGCAAATATTGCATTAAAAGAAAATGATGTGACACTAAATGGAGTATCAAAAGTGGAGATAAAAGTCAAACCCTCTATTCCTGACAATCTGTATAATTGACAGATTTTCCAAGATGATGTTGATTTAATAAACTTCTTGCAATGTGTGGATCACTATCAAGCATAGGTCATTAACTTTAATGACTTTATGGAAAAGACTGATGGGAAAGAAACTTTGTTTGGTCAAGAAATCATACAATTGAAATGTAATAAATTACCAAAAGGTTTAGTGGCATTAGAAAGGAATTTTAATGCACAAGACAAGATGGAAACAAAAGTAACTACAGCCAAAGAAAGTGATATTGAGCAGTTTAATTTGGGCAATGAATAATCCCCAAGACGTGTACATTGGGAGGAGGTTAACCCCTAAAATGAAGCAAGAAATGGTGATTCTACTGAGGAAATATAGAAATGTGTTTTCTTGGTCGTATGATGATCTTAAAGCCTATAAAGAGGAATTATTTCAGCATGAGATACCACTCAAACCAAATGATAAACCATTCAGACAGAAACAAAGGCCTATAAATCATACATTGTTACCCAAAATGAGAGAAGAAATAATTAAAATGAAAGATGTAGGAATAATTAAACCATGCAGGTATTCTACTTGGGTTTCAAATTTGGTACCTATAAAAAAAAATAATGGAGACATAAGACTATGTGTGGACTTCAAAAATCTGAACATATCATCATTGAAGGATAATTACCCTCTACCAAATATGGACACCATGTTGCAGAAGGTAATCAGATGTGAGCTGCTATCCATGATGGATGGATTTTCTGGTTATAATCAGGTAAAATTCAATGAAGCAAAATAGTATAAAACAACTTTCATAACACCATGGGGCACTTACGTGTATGCTAGGATGCCATTCGGATTGACTAATGCAGGAGCAACTTTCCAGAGAGCAATGGATGTAGCATTCACATAACTGATAGATGTGATCATGGTGATATATCAAGATGACTTGACTACCTACTCAAAGAAGGCAAAGGACCATTGTAACCACTTGGAAAATATCCTTAAAAGGGATTTGGAATAAGGGATATCACTTAACCCGAAGAAATGTCATTTTGGGGTTGAAGAAGGAAATATTTTAGGACATATAGTGTCTAAAGAAGGAGTAAGAATTGATCCAGAGAGGGTGGTTGCAATTAATTAAGTCCCTATCTTGAAAACCGTTAAGGCCATTCAGTCATTCCTATGATAGATAAACTTTGTCAGAAGATTTATCTTGAACTTTGCAAATATTGTAAAACCTATAGTGCGGATGTTACGAAAGGAAGCTAAAATAGACTGGACTGTTGAATCATTGGATGCATTTATAGCCATCAAGAGGGCAATAAATGAAGCACCTATGTTGATGTCACTAGATTTCAGTAAACCATTCGTGATATTCTCCTTTGCTTCTTGTCACACAGTAGCAACAGTACTATTACAAAAGAATAAAGATGGTTGTGAACAACCAATTGTATACTTCAACAAATCATTGAGCCCTATTGAAATAAAGTATGAGATAAATGAAAAGAAAGCCTATGCCCTTATAAAAGTAGTCAAACACTTCAGGCCATATTTGGTGGGGGCAAAGGTGATAGATTATGTCTCCAATGCAATGGTGAAAGCTATATTTAGACAAACTAAGGTCACAAGGAAAAGATGCAAATGGATAAATCAAATTCAAGAGCTCGACATTGAGCTTAAGATTTCACAAGTCATAAAAGGACATGGATTAGCTAAACTCATGGCTGAAACAAATATTGAGAAGTCACAAATAAATGAAATCAGGTTGGAAGAATCTAATTTTAGTATTGAACACACAACATGGTACAAAGATGTTATGTATTACCTCAAACATATGAAGTGGGTGTCGAGTCTCTTACTTATGTAATAAGCCCTTTACAGTCAAATTCAAGAGTTTGACATTGAGCTTAAGATTTCACAAGTCATAAAAGGATAGGGATTAGCTAAACTCATGTCTGAAACAAATATTGAGAAGTCACAAATAAATGAAATCAGGTTGGAAGAAGCTAATTTTAGTATTGAACATACAACACAGTACAAAGACGTTATGTATTACCTCAAACATAGGAAGTGCCTAGATGGCATGACTGAAGATCAAAAGAGGACTTTAAAATTGCAATCTTCAAAGTATGTGATAGTTAATGGTGATTTATATTGGAAGAATAGAGATGGAATATTTCTACTTTGCTTAGATGAATATCAAGTAGAAAAAATCTTGCAGGAAATGCATAGTGGGTTGTGTGGTGGTCATTTCTTTGTCAAGAATACAACCTAAAAAATACTAAGGGCTGGATATTACTGGCCGCATGTATTTAATGATTCCTATAAGTATGTCAGGAAGTGTGAAGCATGCCAAAAGTTCTCCACAAAGATGAAGTACCAAGGAACACTCCTATTAAGACCTGTGCAAGCTAAAGAACCCTTCCAACAATGGGGATTGGATTTTATAGGGGAAATATCTGACAAGTCAAGTAGAGGACATAGATGGATATTGGTAGCCATTGATTACCTTACTAAATGGGTGGAAGAAATCTCTACTAGACAAGCTACTAGTAAAGTGGTAATCAAGTGCATGATGGAGAAAATTATTACCAGGTTTGGTGTCCCTAGAAGAATCATTAATGACAATGGTATGTGTTTTAGATCTGAAGAATTTAATACTTTTTGTGAGGAATATGGCATTAAGATATCACATTCATCCCCTTACCATCCTCAAGATAATGGACAGGCTAAATCTAGCAATAAGAATATTCTCAAAATCATCAAAAGAGTGTTGGGATAGAATAAATAGGCTTGGGATTCACAACTGAATTTGGCACTTTGGGCAGACAGGAAAACAGTAAATAAATCCATAGGAAGGTCCCCATTTGAATTGGTCTATGGTAAGAAGGCTAGACTCCCCCTTGACAATATCTTGCCTATTCGTAAATTTATAGTACAAGAAGAAATTGATGTTGTGGATCCTCTACAAGAAAGGCTTGTGCAATTGATAGAATTGGATGAAATCGGGATAGAAGCTCAGAGAAAAAATATCAAAGCACAAAATTAGATGAAGAGATTGTATGATAGAAGGGAAACAAACAAAAAATTTGAGATAGGTGATTGGGTCTTGATGTGGGATGTGAGAAATCAAGAAAAAGGCAAGCACAAAAAATTTGAAGCTCTTTGGCTAGGGCCATACATAATTATGGAAAAGGTAGGAGAGGACTCATATTTAATACAAAGTGCAATAGGAGAGAATCAAGAATTGCCAGTACATGGACAATTCTTGAAGAAATTTTTCTCTTAAACAAAGAAATATATTTCCATGTATAGTAGATTAGGACCCACTTTTCATTGTAAACACCATAATCTCTCAGTGATGTATGTTCATTCAACAAAGATTCTGAATTGTTGAAGGCACCCATAGTATACCTCCATCCCCAGTCAGAGTCATTGTTATACAATATACTCACAAACAAGATATTCCCTGATCCCTTTAGAAGCTTCAAAAGTTTTCTTAAAAACCAAATGACAAAGTATACCCCTAAGAATTTCTATAGAAACCTTTGAACTTTCATCGACATTAGATTCACAACTCCTATAGGCCAAATTCAACCATCGGGTGAGCAAAGTAAATTCTCACTGAAAATCTTAGTCTCGCCAAAAAGATATATCTGTTGTATCAAAGAAATTGATAAATTTTTCCTCGATAATAGGAACCATTGAAGGGATTCTAGCCGCGATAAGATTTAAAAGGGATTCACCGAAGTCATTGTTTCTATCAAAAAATATATAGAAGAAACATATTGAAGTGCCATAGACGATACTATTTCAAAGAGATGTGAGTTTCAAAGAACCAATAAAGCATTAGGCCGATGTCTAAAGTCTTATCGATAGAGTAAGATGTCATCGATGGAAGCTAGTCATCGAAGGAGGGTTTTTGGCTCTTAGCAAAACAAAAAGTTTCATTGACATAGTGATATTGAGTAAGACATGGAGGTCACTCATCGATGACTTGTCATCAAAAGAACTCGGGCATTAGATAAACTATTTCAAGGTATAGCAATGGGATGGATTTCATCAAAAAACAAAGTTTTGATGAAATGAAAAAGGTTTACATTGAAGTTGATCACTCGGAATAAAAATGAATGGGATCCATTTCGATGAAAAAGGATGATTCGATAAAAACCTAAAGCACAATAACGATAACAATACTTTCATAAAAAAAGTAAGTTTGATGAAAGGAGACCTTTCAATAAGAAAGAAAGGGACACTGTCGAAGAGCATAGTTTCATCGAAGTAAACGGTAAAATCATGTCGTAAATAAGCATCGAAGAAAGAGAAAAGGAACTGTTAGAAGAAGTAAGTACTTTCTGCCATGAAATCATTCTAGAATTAAATGAAGTCCCATCATCATAAATTCAAAACAAGTGAGTTCATGACCATTACATAATAGGTGCATATAACTGATGAAACTAATGTAAAATTGTAATAAAAATGACAAGGAAGAGGACAATTTAGGTAGCGTTGGTTAGAAGAATTCATAGAGAGTCTTGAAAATTAGAAGGTTCAAAACTCCAAGTAAGTTCCCTATTTCTGAGGTTTGTAATTATAATGGAAGCCTCCTTGAATAAGAAAACCAGAGCTAGGAAACCTAGGGAAACATAGTTTGCAAATGAAAAACCAAAAAGGCAGAGGAATGAAGGTTGCCCGTTAGACCGAGACCTAATAGACCAATTCCCTGCCTCGAGCCATCGGTCCAAAAAGATTAAAATAGATGAAGAGGACTTGGAGGATAGGTTTAAAAATATGGGAGACATTTGGACAAAGGTTAGAGGGCATGAATTGTTCATTTTTGGATATGTGCGAAGAAATGCCTCAGAGCCTGTAAATAATTTATGGAGATTGAACTTGGGGAAATTGGCAGTACCCAATGTTTTTGTAAACATTGAACTTATGAAATCTCTAGCCAACAATTATGACCCCAAGATGAAAGCCATTTATGATTATATGGGGAAACCAATAGTGGCCATCACTAAAACAGTTATAGAAAGTGTATTTGACTTAGATTGGGGATTTGAAGAAAAGATAGATACTAGCAAGTTTACTTTGCAGTATTTTAATATGGAACATATATATATAAGAGGTGGAGACTCCCTATCCATGGACCAAAAATTGCAGGATCAACAGTGTCATTTGGTGAAGGAGATAAAGCTCCCTTTGATGTTAACTTTTTCTACCCCTATTTCAAGTACACATACTATTATGTAGCCTAGGTCTTAGGAATAGAAGCCCCCCCCTTGATGGATATAATGGTGTAGCATCATAAATTGTATGCACTTGCTAAAGTGGTACAATTTCACACATAGTTTAGCACCCGCCTTGGTGCATTTTGCATTTTGCATTGTATTTCCCCTTTAGCACTTAATTAATTAAATTAATTAGGTCTAAGGTTCTATTTTATCATCTCCCACATCATAAAGTTGGGCCCTTTCATTAAAATGTGCCCCTTTCATTTTATTCCTCCAATACATCATTTAATCAAAAACCCTAGTTAGGTCCTATTTTGAACTTGGGGGCTTGATTTCGGGGGTCAAAACATCTTGAAATCAGCTGTAACTTTGGGATTCTCTCTAAAATCATCATATTTGATGGCCCTGAAAATTTGGTGAAAAGTTGTCGGGACCATGGCGCCCGAAGTGCACACGGTCCTAGACATTTTTCTTGAAATTTTAAGAGTGTGATCCAATCATAAAATAAAGCTTAACCCCAAGAAATTGGCGGGAGATTCAATCTCTAGGTTGGCCAAAAATTGAAATTAAGACCTAGGGTTTCATATATAAGAGCTCTCTTTCTTCATTTGAAAGGATCGGAAATTTTTGGTTTAAGGTGGGATCTTCGATGCAACGAAAGAGCAGATCTTTGAAGACTTCAACAACATTCAACATCCACCCATCAAGCATTCATCAATTTCATTCATCCATTTAGGGTTTTGAAGACATTGAAGAGCAATAGGGGATCACCGACTGAAGATTGGCTTGTACCCCTCCCTTGGGATTGGGTATGATTTCATGTTGTTTTCATGTCTTTGCATAAGCCTCATTATATCATTTGTATTCATGCTTTAGATCACCTTGCATCTTGATTTAGAGCATTTCACATTATCATTTACAAGCAATTAGGGTTTACTTTGTAGGTTGCTCTAGTTTGCTTACTTTCATTTTAGGATCTTGCACACACACAAGGTCTGCACACACAACTTTTACTATACAACTTGGCTATTCGTGGAGGTGGAAATCACCAAAGCGGGGGTTTGACTAAGGCAAAACCCTATATAGCCACCTACAACCCTTTTCAGATATATAAGTGCAGAGTTCCGAATTCGAAGGACGCTGCAAGTTGTAGATCCGACGGAAGCAGACCGAGACAAAAATTCACACCAAATTCCAACCTAGAAAGCTAGGACAAGGGCATGGGGCACCCTGGTCCTACCAGGATAGGGGCGCTGGGCGTCTTGGTCCCTGAGACAGGGGCGCTGGGCGCCCTGGTCCTTGTCCATTTCAGTGAATTTTAGCAGTTTCAGAGGTAGCAGCTTCAGTATTTCAGGCTTCTGGCTTCAGTGGTAGATCTTGCAGAATCAAATCCATTCAAGGTACACATTTACATTTCTCCTCTTATCTTTACAATTGTTCATCATTAAATCTCAATTCTACAATCTTGTGCTCAAAGTTACTAGTTCATACTTACACTTTAGGGTTAATAGTTGAACTTGCATCATTCTATCTATCATTTGCAACAAAGGAATAGAAATCCTAATAGGTAGCTCGTGGCTCTCTTTCCACAAAAAGAAGTAGCCAATTGTGTGATACCTCTAGGCTCTTTCGTACTCCACAACTGTGTGATTGAAAGTGAGATTAGGGCATGTTTGCTTAGTGTCACTTTTTCCCCCACACATTTTTGGTGAACCCAACGTGAAATTCCAATCTTCTCTAATTCTGATTTATGTTTTCAAATTTGAGTGTTTATGCTATTTCAAATTCAAATTTGTATTTACAAGTTTTAATTTCTTGCAAGATTCAAAAAATTTAGAGGAAATTTTTCCTAAAACCCTAATTTTTCAATTCAAAGTTGAACTTGTGGATAGCTTAATTGGGATCCATAATTTCAAATCTAATTTAGGAACTCATTTGAATCATAAATTTCATTTTCTAAATCTACATTCTAAGTGCTTGCATTGAACATTTCCTTCTATTTTGCATGTGTTATCATTTGAAAGAGGAAAATTGTTGTCATGATGCATTCATTTCATAGATGTGATAATGGGTTAGCTTCCCTTGTTTCAATTTTTCCTTCTCCTAAAGAACCTCTCCCCATATATAACAACATTTTAGTGCCTAAAAGAGTTGCTACCAATCCCTTTGAGACTCTCCCATGCTCTAGGGATGAAGACTTTAAGAGTGATCTTGACAATTCTCCTAAAATGTGCCCTTCCTATTTAGCTATCCTAGAGGAAGAGATTGATATCATAAACACCTTTCTTAATGTTACTTCACCTTCCCTACATGATGCCTCTCTAAGTGAAAAGGTATTGATGGACATTGGCTTATTTTCTCCTAAAGTTGGTCCTTCCAATGGGGGCATGTTAGTGCAACAAGAGGTTATGAACACTTCTTTCAAAGATCTCCTTCCTAAGCATGAATCTTTGGAGAAATATGTTCATGTTCCTCCTTAAAAACACTCCCTTCATGAGGATCCTTTTGTGCAAGAAGATGACATTATCCCTACATTTCCTAGTGATGGCATTTCCTTTTCCAACAAAATTCCCACCAGAGATGATGAATTAATGATAAATGCTTACCCTTCTCCTAAAGTTTGTCTTACCCATAAGCATCCCTTAGAGAAAGAAGATGAAATAATAAGCAATTTCCTTAATTCTCTCTCCCCTAAAGATCATATTGAACATATTTTGAGGAAAGAGGATTAGTTTAACACATCTATTGATGCTCTCTCTCCTAAGGATGAGGAATTAATAAACAATGTTATCTCCTCTCCTGAAATTGACAATACTTCAAACATTCCTTTCAACCACCTCACTATTTGGGATGAACCATTAGAAGAAGGTGTAGATTATTCTCTACCCCATGAGAGAACCCTAGCCAAAGGGGATGAAATCAAGATTGAAAACTCCCTTGATAGTTTCTCACCTTCCTTGAATCTCAATTATTCTTCCTCTAAAAATAAAGCATCTCCCTCTCCTCAACTTGGTTCTACTCATAAGGAAACCCTAGTTCAAAGCAAGATGGTTAACATCTATGATCTCCCTCTCAAAAGTGAGACTTTAGAGAGTAATGTTGATCCTTCTCCTAGAGAGTTTATTCCCCATGTAGATCCTTTGATGATAGAGGATGATATGACCTTTCCTAGTAATACTTTTCCTACTGGAACATCAATGCCTACCCCTTGTCTCTCTCCTAAAATTGATTTAATCCATGATAAGATTTTAGTGCAAGAGAAGACTATCAATAATTCTTCTCAACTTGAATCTACACATGAAAAGGCTTTTGATCCTAAGAAGGTTCTCGCAGAAGATGATTGGGGATCTCTTGATTTTAATCCCACCTTTGTAGGTGAGTATAGGGTTCCTCCTAGAGAGCTTAAAGTTAAAAAGAAGGAAGAAACTAGAGATCAATCAGTCTTACCTGAACCTATGAGCAATAATTTTGTGGCCACTTCTCAAACTTCTTCTCCTCACACCTCTAATTCTGAAGAATTTGATTCTTTGTCTTATGAAAAACCACCTTCTCTTTCTAAAATGGCTAATCGTTATGGTCGTGGTTTTCACATTTTGGCTAAGAGTGGCTATAGTGGAAATGGTTGTGGCACAAATGAACAAGGAATTAAAGTTCCTTTAGAACATAACATGCATGAATATTCATTTGGACTTGGATATAATCTTTCTAAGCCCACCAAAGCATCTAAAAGACCATCTCTCAATGTGAATGCTATATTTAGTAGTGATGATGATCTCACTTCAACTAAATCATCTTCTACTTCTATCAACTCTCATTCCCCTCATAAGGAAATCTTGGCGATGAACAAATCTCTTTATGACTCCCCTCAAATTTCTAAATCCACTTATGAATCTTTATCTCCTATTCATCATAAAGTCCTTTCCTCCAGGGATAAGGCTCTAATAAATTACACTCATCTCTCTTCTAAGATTTCTCGTAACTTTCCTTCTTCAATTTTTATCATTTTATACATGTTTTTTATCTTAATTATAGTTGAGCATTTAGCATGTCATAGTCAAACACCTCATTCAATCTATCATGTCTTTAAATAACATTAATGGCTATTATGTTGCTCATCATTATGTGACATTGGTAGCTCATTTATTGGGGGCTCATTGTCATTCATGATCGTACAATTTCAAGTGCAATCATATTTTTGAAGCAACATAATAGCCTAATTTTCTATGTTATCTCTTGTTCCTATGGGGACAAGAGTGATTTCATACATCTCTTCTTTTTATGGTTAAAATTTCCCTTTGGGGTAATAGTGTGGAAATATTGATCATCTTTTCTTTAGAATCCTCTTTTTCCTAGATATGGGAGAAGATGTGTATTCTCTTTCTTATCCTACCCACTTCTTGTGAGGAGCATTTTAAATACACTAATGTCTTGCCTGCATGAACTCATGTGAGTATGTAGTACATTTTTCTTATGTCTAAATCTCTCCATAGAAGATTGTGTAAGTCCTTCTCATTGTCCTTATCCTTGGGAGGCAATGATCTTTCCTTATTTTTATCTAAGGATCCACTTTTTCCTATTTCGTGGATGGTGTGAACTTTATTACTTGATGTTATTCCTGGTATGCATTTGTTGTTGTTTGTTCAAGGATTCTCTCTTACAAGAGGTGTAGGTCCTTGACTACAACCTCTTTTGCACTTGGTAAAATACATCCATAATGAATTCACCCTCCCGATTGGGTTAAAAAGAGTGTCATCCTTCATTAAGAATCACTTTCACCTCGCAAAAGAAGGAAGTATTGCATTCTTATTCTCTTCTTTGTCTTATTCTAGAAGATGTTATATTTGTCTAAGACAATTCCTCTCGGGGATAGGTGTCTTTTGTACAAAGATCTCTTCTCTTCTAAGGATCTCCTTTACACATACTACAAGATATCCCTTTTCAACTATCTTATCTTTTCTTCTCTTTGCATTTTGTTTCCATTTGCATCCTTCATCTTGTGTTAGAGAACTCTCAAATCCTCACACTCTTTGTTGTGTTGGAATTGAGATTTAGTCCTCTTTCTTACCAAATGATTCTCCATTAGTTTTTGATCTCATATCGAATCTTCTTGTGAGCATTTGTCATCAATATTCTTTAACAATTAGAAGTGGTAAACATGATACCCTGCTTCAACTCACTAAAATTAGCAAGCCGAAACAGGGGGGGGCATATAGCTACCCTTGAATTTTCATCACCTTCCTTAGTAAGCATTAGGTGATTTTGTGATCTAACTTGTGTTTTGTAGGGTGCGGTTCCTAACTGTGTACTGCAGATACCGCTGGGGGCTTCGTTCGACAGACTTATGGATATATCCTTTTTCAAATAATGTTTACTTTTCTATACTTTAGCTTGCATATGCACGTAGTGTTCATATGACCGCTAAAGTGGGGGCTACATGTAGCGTCGTAAATTGTATGCACTTGCTAAAGTGGTACAATTTCACACCTAGTTTAGCACCCGCCTTGGCGCATTTTGCATTTTGCATTGTATTTCCCCTTTAGCACTTAATTAATTAAATTAATTAGGTCTAAGGTTCTATTTTATCATCTCCCACATCATAAAGTTGGGCCCTTTCATTAAAATGTGCCCCTTTCATTTTATTCCTCCAATACATCATTTAATCAAAAACCCTAGTTAGGTCCTATTTTGAACTTGGGGGCTTGATTTCGGGGGTCAAAACATCTTGAAATCAGCTGTAACTTCGGGATTCTCTCTAAAATCATCATATCCGACGGCCCTGAAAATTTGGTGAAAAGTTGTCGGGACCATGGCGCCTGGAGTGCACATTTTTCTCAAAATTTTAGGAGTGTGATCCAATCATAAAATAAAGCTTAACCCCAAGAAATTAGGGGGAGATTCAATCTCTAGGTCGGCCAAAAATTGAAATTAAGACCTAGGGTTTCATATATAAGAGCTCTCTTTCTTCATTTGAAAGGATCGGAAATTTTTGGTTTAAGGAGGGACCTTCGATGTAGTGAAAGAGCAGATCTTTGAAGACTTCAACAACATTCAACATCCACCCATCAAGCATTCATCAATTTCATTCATCCATTTAGGGCTTTGAAGACATTGAAGAGCAATAGGGGATCATCGACTGAAGATTGGCTTGTACCCCTCCCTTGGGGTTGGGTATGATTTCATGTTGTTTTCATGTCTTTGCATAAGCCTCATTATATCATTTGTATTCATGCTTTAGATCACCTTGCATCTTGATTTAGAGCATTTCACATTATCATTTACAAGCAATTAGGGTTTACTTTATAGGTTGCTCTAGTTTGCTTACTTTCATTTTAGGATCTTGCACACACACAAGGTCTACACACACAACTTTTACTATACAACTTGGCTATTTGTGGAGGTGGAAATCACCAAAGCGGGGGTTTGACTAAGGCAAAACCCTATATAGCCACCTACAACCCTTTTCAGATATAAGTGCAGATTTTTGAATTCGAAGGACGCCGCAAGTTGCAAATCCAACAGAAGTGGACCGAGATAGAACTTCACACCAAATTCCAACCCAGAAAGCTAGGACAGGGGCGTGGGGCGCCCTGGTCCTGCCAAGACAGGGGCGCTGGGCGCCCTGGTCCTTGTCCATTTCAATGAATTTTAGCAGTTTTAGAGGTAGCAGTTTCAGTATTTCAGGCTTCCGGCTTCAGCGGCAGATCTTGCAGAATCAAATCCATTCAAGGTACACATTTACATTTCTCCTCTTATCTTTACAATTGTTCATCATTAAATCTCAATTCTACAATCTTGTGCTCAAAGTTACTAGTTCATACTTACACTTTAGGGTTAATAGTTGAACTTGCATCATTCTATCTATCATTTGCAACAAAGGAATAGAAATCCTAATAGGTAGCCCATGGCTCTCTCTTCCACAAAAAGAAGTAGCCAATTGTGTGATACCTCTAGGCTCTTTCGTATTCCACAAGTGTGTGATTGAAAGTGAGATTAGGGCATGTTTTCTTAGTGTCACTTTTTCCCCCACACAAATGGCTATGATAATATGTGTGGATTTGAAATCAAAGGACCCTATGGCATTTGATTTTGCTTCTTATTTATCTGAAGCTGTGAATCATTGTTTGGAGAAGTTGAAAGGAGACATGGTGAATGTTCATTTCAAATATTATTCTTTTCTCATGCATATATTACTCTGTATTGGACAAGCTAAAGGATTATGGCCGGATGGGTTATGTGTTAGGGCTTATGATAAAGATGGAGTGAGGAAGCCTGTATAGTTATGGTTATCTTCATGGGACCAAAGATACAACAATAGTCAATATTGGCACTTTGAAGAGTTCTTCGTTAAAACACTATACATATTGCTAGGTTATCCGTGTGATTGTTCTATATCTCCATAAATTCAGAGATTTCACCAAAAGAGTTATGTGAAGACACTCCAATTACACATAATTGGGGAGATTGGTATTGCTTTCTGGATTATACTTATTTGCTACCTATTACACTGCCTGATAGAGTACCTTGCCTTGAGATTATTAGACAATTATCAATAGCCAGTGCTAAACACTTGCCAGATCATGGGAAACAATCCATAGTGCCTAAGTTATTGGTTTTTTCAGACTTTATTGTTAATGTAGACATCTAAAAAAGGTCAACGCTTGTGGAGTCATACTTTAACATTCGCACATTGCCTTATTTTAGGATTTTTGTGTTGCATTAACATTTCTTCTATGTTGTGCACTTGGTCTTTATCATTTGCGAGCATTGAGTCCTTCTATATTCCTCATTTTCATCGCTTTCGAATTAGGTCTTGTCGATATCAATCTTCAGTCATGATTTTGGTCGATCTTATCCTGTCGCATCATGGTGCGTGCTCATTTATCATCATTTTGGACATCGTCAATCCTAATCAATGATAGAATTAGGGTTTAGTCCTCTTGTCAATCTTTCAATCATCTTTTAGTAATCATTTGTGATTATCAACTTGTCAATCTCATCATTTTGCGATCGATTCATCATCGATCCTTGTCTTTATCAATCTCGTCATTTTGCGATCAATTCATCATCGATCCTTGTCCTTGTCAATCTTGTCATTTTACGATCGATTCGTCATTGATCCTTGTCCTTGTCAATCTCGTCATTTTTGCGACCGATTTGTCATCGATCCTTGTCCTTGTCAATCTTGTCATTTTGCGATTGATTTATCATCGATCCTTGTCCTTTTCAATCATGTCAATTTGGATCAATTAGTCATTGTTCCTCGTCAATTGGCGCCTATCAATTTAATCTCCTTATCAATCTTGGTCAATTTGTCATCGATTTTTGTCAACCAGTCTCAATCATTTATCAACATTGGTCCTTTGTCAATCAGAATCATGATCGAACCTACATTAATTTCTTGTTGTCTTGACCTAATTACTTGTCCTCTTATTTCTAGGGTTTTATGATTTGTTCATTTAATCATTTTCTTCTTCTTGGTGGGTTAAATAAATCTATTTTTTTGGTCCTGGGTCTCTTTCATGAATTAATTAATGGATGAAAACCTATTAATTAATTCACCTAATTTCTATTTCATATTTTTCCTCAATTTTCCAATTTACTAATTTTTCCTAATTCCTAATTTTCTATTTCTCCTATTTTCTTCAATTTTTGTAATATTTCCCCTAATTTTGTGGGAATGGCATTTCAATTTTGTCATAATTTGTCAATCAATCAACCTTGCATGTCAAATTTGTCATAATTTGTCAATCAATCAATCTTGCATAGAAAATGTCAATTTTGTCATAATTTGTCATATTTGTCATTCTTGATTTGAAATTTCCTTTCAAATCTCTTCATGCTAATCTTGTCATCTCTCCAATTTTTCTATAAATTGGATGATTTTCTTCAGTCATGGATCAATCAATCACGCTTCTAGTATCCTTATGTTGTCATTTCATCTTGTCAATCTTGCTTTCATACGATGCTTTTGCACTTGTAGGTGAGATCCATAAACAAAGTAATTTGAAGGAGAAAGAAGGACAATGGAGAATTATGGAGGAGATATTTGGGTTTGTAATGGTTTGCATTTGGTTTGATTATCTTGTCTTCATATCTCTATCGAGTGTAATTAGGATTTGTCATTGCAATCTAGTTTTTGTGGTTGAGCTAGTTTAAAGTTGCTTTTGATGCATTCCATTTTCCTAGTTACATTTTCTAGTGAATCCAACATGAACTAACCCCTCTAACCATGTTTTTGAGTGATTTTGAGCTAATTTGTAGGTGAAAAACTCAAGAAACAGGGTGACTCAGAGCTTTCTGGATCCTTCTGCGCCTGTGTTGAGGCATTCTATGCCCGTGTCAAGGCATTTTGCGCCTATGTTGATGGGATTTGTGCCTGTGTCAAGGCATTCTGCACCTATGTCAAGGCATTCTACACCTGTGTTGAGACATTCTGCACCTGTGTAAGGCCAGAAATAGAGGTGAAACCAGTGTTTTTACTTGCAAATTACTTCATTTTCATTCTGTTCTTTATATTATGGTTTTTCTTTGGTACTGATTCTCTATGCAGCATCTTGGCATTACGTGTGACAAAGACTAAAAAAAAAAATACAACTACTAACAAATCTTATGCAGGACGCGGTCAAAGACTTTCACTAAAACATCATGCTTGCATTTTTTAAAGTAGTTGCATATTTAATTTCTTAAAGGTTAATGAACACCATGCATGCTTTTTTTTTTTTTAGCTCGATTGCATGTTTTAACCCTTAGAATTGGGCCTGCCTCCCGATTTGCCTGGCACTTTGCATAGGCATTGGTGAGAGGGAACGACCCAAAGTGGTGACGAGCTAAAGCCAAGGTCTTCTGAACCACTCCAAATAACTGTGGATGCAACGAAAGTTGTAGACAATAGGTGCTGGAATGGTATTGCGACAATTTATTCGCCAGATCAATACCCACCCGAACGGATGCCCTTACTAGAATATTTTGTTTTTAGAGGCCAAAATCCTTCTATATGTTGGCTCAGACATTGTGATACGCACATGTCGAAGACACTTCTCATGTACTCCTTAGTTAGAGATAGCAAGTTCTTGGGAAGTGATGCCCCTCGAACTTGAAGCTTGGTATGCCTGAGAAGTGAGTGCATTGTAAGGGGGAGCCAGTGCTACCAAGCATCTAGCTATCCAGCTAAGTGTTGTATTTTATGGTTAGAGGATTCAATAGATATTACCCTTGCCAGCCATAGGATTTTTTGTAAATGTGCTTGATTGTCTTGAGTCAAAGTCAAACAAACATTTTGTCTTCCGTGATTGTCAAAGGTTAAATTAAAAACAAACTTTCAAAAGTGCTTATAATCAAATTGGATTTTAAAAATCAACAACCTTCAACTCAAAACACAATCCAAACAAAAGTCCAAATTTGTCCAAGTATTCATCCGACATTTGAACATGGCTTGTCAAAACATTGGATGTCTTTGTTTCAAAATTCATGTCACTTTAGGCTAGGTTTTGCATAGTCCAACTTAGGTCCTAGGGCATATTGTCATCTCCCTTCATTTTAGTCCTTTTCATTGCAAGCGTTCTCATTTTGCACTTAGGTTAAAAATCATTTCCCTAAGTTTTCTTTTCATTGTCATATCCAAGCTAGATTTCCATTTAGGTGACATTCATGCATTATCCTTGTCATGCTAAAATTAGGTCTTGCCTAGGTTGCATTTTGCATATTCCAAGTCATTGGTCTTTGCATATCCTTATCATTGTATTGTCATCTTGTCTTGGCTTCATCTTGTCATATCATATCCTTAGATCATTTTCATGTCATATCCTAAGTCATTGTCATAATCATTGCCTTCTTGCATTTAGTCTCAAAAATTTGGTTTGTCAAACTTGAAAAATCAAAACTTTGGATGATACCCTAAGTTGTTGTTAAGGAGTCTTGACGTTGTCTAAAATTTGTCCTTTCATTAATATCGTTTTTGTCAAACCTAGCTTAGTATCCAAGCATATAGGTGAGACATTGTCAATTTGTCCTATTTTCATTTGGTCCTTTATCCTTTAAGGTCTTGACTTCATTTCAATTTCCCAAGGTTGTGTCTTTAGCTTTGCATTTCAAAAGTTTGTCTCCAAAAATTCAAAAGGTACAAAAACATTAAGTTGCATTTTCATCCTTTTAGGTTTCATTTGTCAATCCCATTAGTTGTATTGCATAGTGACATGTTTGTTGAAATGAGGTCTCAACCTTCTTATGAAGCCATGTCATCACAATTGAGAAATCAATCATGTCAATCCAATCTCTACATGTCTCAGAACTTGGATCAAACTTATCATGATGATGTAAATGTTCAAATACAAAAACTAGAAGAGAAACTAGCTCAAGAAAAGGAGATTTTGGAACAAAAAGTGAAAAACATTGAGGAGAATAGATCACAAATGTCCAAAACATTTAAAGAATTTCAAGGTCCAAACCCAAAATTTGAGCCAATTGATGTAAAATCTCTTATCGAACGATTAGACATACCAACTCTCATCTCTCAAATAGAGATGATGAAACAATTTCAAAAAATAAGCACGAATTTCAATCAAGTCCCAAATCAAAATTCATTTGGTCAAATTTCATTCAATCAAATCTCAAATCAACAACATATCCAACAGACACAACCAATGGTCCAACATATACAACCAATGGTCCAATTTCAACAATATTTCCAACCAAATATACAATGTCAACAACCACAACCAAACATTCAAAAACAAAACTTGCAACATGCACCAAGCCAAATTTTGAACATGTCAAACCAATTTGATCAACATCTATTTCGAAATCAAAACATGACATCAGACTAGAACCAACTCCTTGCCAAACAAGTTCAAATTCCAGATACAACTATGTCAAAACCTCGAAAGAAAGGTGGCTTTATTGCAAGGATCTTAAGGAAATTACCAAGTGAGTTCTTTGAGGAAGATCAAGATAATACAATTATGTCTAGCAATGCCTCACCCCTCCACAAACAAATGAACTCTCCAGTGGCATCTATCCCTACACCTTTAGAAGTTTCCCAAGAACCCTCGATATTGTCCTCATCAAACAATACACCCAAGGATGAAATTATCCAAGGGCTATCCATAATTAAGTGCCAAGATAATCCAATTCATGATGCACATCCTTGTCATGTTTCAGAAATACAAGACCCAATACCACCATGCACTTTATTGCCATTACCTATTTTAGAGGACCCCATTCGAAGTCTAAGCATTGATTCCTTGCCAGAATCCATCAAAAATGTTCAAAGTGCATTTCCTTCATGCCAAAACATTGATCCCTTATCAGAATCCCCCATGCATATCCAAAGTCCAACCCCATGTCAAGAGGATAATTTAGAGCATGAAGAAACGTGTCTTAAAAAGGATCAAGATCAAGATCCCGAAACCTTATCATCCCATCCAATTGTTGACCAGGACCCCATCTTCCCAAACACTCATGATGATTCCCCTATTCTTGTCCATCCTATCCAAAGTCCTATTGACACTCCATTCCCCACGCAAGATCAAGATATCCCAGTCCATCCAATCCCAAACGATCCCCTTCCATTTCATGAAAAAAATGTCCTTTCAAATCCCATTGGCATTCCACTTCCTAAGAAAGATCAAGATATCCTTTCCATCCTTTCCGATGATCCCATTAAAAGTCAAGAGAAAAGCACCTTTAAAGAGGATTCCAATGATCTTCCTCCTTGTCAAGATCAAATTATTCCTTTAAATCCTCCACAAGATCTTTTTGTTCCTCCATCTCCTTGTCTTAATGCTCCATATACACTCCAAGATCACATCTCTTTTGATGATCCCATTATTTCTCTCATTCCATCTCTTGAAGAGCCTGCAATTGACCCATGTCCAATACATAATCCTAGTCCCCCTCATGATCCTAATCCCCCTCATGATTCTAACATGTTAGTGCAAGATGTTCATGAACCCTCGACATGCATAATGGGTTCTTCCACTTTGGTGCAATCCAATCCACTTCAAGATCTCATTATTTCTCTCATATCATATCCACCTCATAATGGACTCGCGTCTTCTTCCCAAAGAAAAGAGTATCCTACAAGTCAAAATATTCATAAAGGCCAAGGGGTAGACCTTCATAAGAAAGAACCCCTCCATATCAAAGAAGATCTTAAGGGTCATGTCTACACAACTCACTCTCAAGACGTTGGTATCCCTCCATCAAAATTAAAACATACACCTTCTCCATCATACCTTCCATCCATCTTAGGTCCTTATATCCCTTCGTCCTCTATGCAAGGTCAACAAAGGCACACATCCTTAAGTAAATTTCATCAATACAAAAGAACTCCATTTCATTCATATCCATCCATGCATTCCTTTCCCCCTCCAAGCAATTTGGATGCCAAGTATAAAAGTCATAAGTCTAGCAATCCACATGTATTCAAGGATCAACATGTCCAATATAATCGACATGTCAAAACAAAGAACAATATGATCTATAGAGAAAAATAAATATCCAAAAGGCCACAAAGGCCCACTGAGAAAAATAAAGGAAGTTCAAAATCTATATGGGTTCCTAAATCCCTTATGCAAGCAATGTACTCCAAGGAACTACAAAACAATGAAACATCAAAAACCATGTGGATTCCCAAGAGGCTTCTTGAAGCATAAAAAGAAAAATCCAACTTGGCATCCAAACTTCTCAAATATATTCCTCCATCACCTTCTTCATCTGTTTTGGGCCCTTACGTCCCAAAATCCATAGCCTTTCCTTCATCAAAATCTCAATATCCAAAATACATTTTTCCTCCATCAGTCCATCACCCCTCAAGGTGTGTGCCAATGTTGATCTTGCCTTCATTTCCATCCACTGAAGCCCAATTCTTCCAATACCCTATCCATTATCCAATGCATATTTTCCATCATTCGATCCCTTTGATCCCATCCTTTGCATAAATCCTTGCCTTAGTTTCGCCTCATTTTCCATGTCCTTATCCTACCAACGTCTTTGACCATACTTTTAAAGGTTATGGTCCATTTTTTTCAAGGCTATTATCCCCCCCCCACCCAAAAAGAAAGATGCTTGAGTCATTCTTCCATCCCCTATCACGTGTCCATCTTCTATTGAAAAAGTAAAAAAAAAAAAAAAAAAGTGAAAAGGAAAAAGAAAAAAAAAAGAAAAAAAAAAGTAAAGCAAAAATAATTCGTCCACTGGTAAAAATCTAGCAAACAGGTGCCTTGGGCAAGTACCATGATGAAAACATGGTGTAGCTAGGAAATCGGAAATCATCACAAGCAAATCAACATTAGTCCTAGCTCAATCACAAAAGCTCAAATGCAATGATCAATCATAAACACACTCAATAAAGACATGAAAGAAAACCAAATGCAGATTTGAATGTCTCCTTCATGTGGCTCCATTGTCCTTCTTTCTTCTTCAAATAGCTTTGTTGTGGATCTCACCTACAAGTGCATGATCATGATATGAAAGCAAGTAGACAAGATGATTGCTCAAGAATACTCGACGCATGATTGATTCGGGAATCGATTCGTTTGATAATGTGATTATTTGGGGATTGAAGAAATTCATCCAATTTATAGACAAAATGGAGAAAAGATCAAGATTAGCATGAAAGATTCAAATGGAAATTGAAAATCAAGAATGTCAATTATGACAAATTATGACAAATTATGCACTTTCTATGCAAAATTGATTGATTGATAATTATGACAAATTATGACAAATTGAAATGTCATTCCCATGAAATTAGGAGAAAAATAGGAGAGAATTGAAATTAGGAATTAGAAAATTAGAAAATTAGAAAAAGAGGAAAATTAGGAATTAAGATAAATTAGGTGAATTAATTAATAATTTGTCATTTATTAATTAATTCAAAAAAAGAGGAATAATTAGCCAATTAAATGAACATTTAATTGAGATGAGAAGACTTAGGATAAATAAATAATTTATTAATCCTAAAGGGAGAAATGACAAACAAGGTTAAATGATTAAATCACGAAACCCTAGAAGATGAATTAGCAATGCAAGGATGACAATTAGGTCTTGATGAAAGATAATTGACTCGATCATGACTTTGATTAACAAAGGACCAATGTGATAAATGATTTGATTGATAAATGCACCAATTGACAAGGAACAATGACAAATTGATCCAAATTGACACGATTGAGAAGGACGACGATCGATGACAAATCGATCGCAAAAATGACAAAATTGACAAGAAGACAAGGATCCATGACAAAATAGATTGCAAAACGACAAGATTGAAAATGACAACGATTGATGACAAATCGATCGTATGATGATAATATTGAAAAGAGGACAAAACCCTAATTAGGATTGACGATGTCCAAAATGATGACAAATTAGCACGCACATTGATGCGACAAGATAAGATTGACCAAAATCATGACTAAAGATTTCTATCGACAAGACCAAATTTGAGAGCGAGATAAATGAAGAATGAAGAAGGACTCGATGCTCGCAAATGATAAAGACCAAGTGCGTGACATAGGAGAAATGTTAATGCGATGCAAAAACCCTAAAATAAGGCAATGCGCCAATGTTAAAATACGACTCTGCAAGCGTTGACCATTTTTAGGTGTCTACATTTTGCCCCTCTTTGAGACAATGCGATTTTAATTGTTGTTTCAAAGAACAATAATGAAAATGCCCCATACAATAATAATGACATATGCATGCCCCCTTGAGGAATTGGCCGGAAACATCTAGAAAAGAGGCCAATTGATCGATAGAACATGATAGGAACAAATAGACTGACAATCGGAGATCGGATGCATGAAGTACAAGCAATAGAAGATGCAAAAGACCGTGACCAACATGAGATGGAGAGAGTGCACATCCATCTATGCACTAACAAAGATCTATAAATGAGGCAAAGAGAGTGAAATTTGCTCATTTGCACTAGCTCAAGAAGAGGATTTGTTGCTCTGGAAAAGGACACTTGCAGAGAGATGGCGAACATTCCAAGGGAAGATCACCTCAGAGAACATGTACACACATTCAGACAACTGGATGACACAGGAGCAGTGGTATGTATCTCAAAAACCCATGTTTTCAATTTTATGAATTTGACTTGCTCGCAGGACATTGTGGGGCCCACAGGGGATGCAGAAAGGGACTCCTGCACTTATGTAGGGTGAATCCTGCGCTTGTGTAGGGTCTTCTGCACTTGTGTAAGAGGACACAAGTGCAAGACATGTGACACAGGTGCAGTTGTGCTCTAGGAACTCAATTTAGGTCAAAAACAACATGCAAATAATCCACAAAGGGGGGATAAGGGTAGAAGAGGTCAAAATAGATGAAAAACACCCTGATTTAGACATGCAATGAGGAAATGCAACCTGTAGGAGCAAACCCTAAAACTGACAAAAAAATGCCCCAATTGTGATGCAGAGTCAACAGTATCCATTGATCACATGGGAGAACCGACCAGACTGCTTCATGCTATGACATAGACTCAGGAGCACAGACAGAGATACATTAGCAGGACTTGGGATATATTATATCACATTCATGCCTGGGATTAGGGAAAACACAAGACTGCTTACCACATTGGCAGAGCGATGGCATTCAGAGACATCCTCTTTCCATCTGGTGACTGGAGAGGTGACTGTGACACTAGAGGATGTATGGCGTATCCTCCACATTCCGATTCATGGAGAGATGGTAGAGTATAACCCAGTGATAGGGAGAGATGCTTTGTGCAGATTGTTTGAGTGTGACGTAGATGATCTGGATATCGTAGAGAGGGAGATCGGTTGGGAGACCATGGCATCAGAGTATGATCGACGATATGTGGTGATAGCCATGGTTATAGCATGCCTACTAGCAGGAGACAGACAAGGACATGGATTCCTTATTGGATGGGGAAGAGTGCTAGAGTGGATGGCGATAGAGGGGACAGTGTATGCATGGGGACCATGTGTATTGGCTATGCTATATTTTTAGTTGCATCAGATAGCATATCAGGGAGTGCAGACATTGAGCTGTGGAGTCACACTATTACAAGTATGGGCATTTTAGCACATAGCCATATGTCGACTGATTGTAGAGAGATAGGTATTACCACACTGATCATATATGTATTGCTATGGGGGAGCACTGAGATAGGGTCTGTTTGGATACATACTATATTGGCGACATGAGCTAGATAGACTGAGAGAGTTCACATGGAGGCCATATCGTGATTGCCCTGGATGGTCAGATGATAGTGATGAGCTACCGTATTGCAGATAGGAGAGGTACCTGATTGGGCAACTAGTGAATTGCCAGAGAGTGATTGAGATGTACCTACCAGAGAGAGTTAGACGATAGTTTGGAGAGAGGTAGGATGTACCCAGGAGGACTGCACACTTTGCCCAATCTCATAGAGAGACAAGTCAGTGGGGGAGTATGATTCAGCCACACATAGCATATGCTGACTTCTCACAACTACAGCAGAGACAGTGGGATTGGAGATTAGATGCAGAGGACACTGGGATGACAGTGGAGTATGAGAGATGGTTTGCACGATGACGGCCAGTGCCATTGACAAATCTGGACATTCTAGTACCGAGGAGATAGGAGGACTTCCCACTCGCAAGAGAGGAGGAGGGAGATGAGGATGAGGAGGATGAGGATGGGGATGAGGATGAGGGGGATGACAAGGAAGGAGATGAGGATGGGGATGATGAGGATGAGCCAGATTCAGGCAAGCAGGAGGCATTGCAGGATATACCCATAGAGCCAGAGACAGCTAGCATAGAGGAGATGGAGATGTGCAGGGCTACCATAGCAAGTCAGCATGATCATATTGTGACATTAGAGAGACAAAATGATCAATTTAGAGCGGAGATAGCCAGACTTACAACGGCTCGAGATACAGTGATAGCGCAGGCACAACGAGAAGAACATAGAGTCAATGAATATATTGGGTCTATTAGGGATGCCAGTGCACGCGAGATGGCACAAATGTTGGTAGAGACCGGAGAGGAGATATGCCATTGGAGGACATTATATGAGAGTGCAGTTCCACTAGAATAGAGAGAAGCTTCATATCGAGCACGATCGAGGACAGAGAGCAGGGCACGCTCTCAGAGGTCATTGAGCAGCATGGGGGTGAGTGGACCTATGAGACCAGCACAGCCAGGACCAAGAGGGACATCATCCATGAGACATGGCAGGGATGAGGAGGATAGAGGAAGCACCCAGTGATAGAGGCACGTGCTCCTTATGACAGATAGATGTAGTTTGACATTATGTAGTCAGCCTGTGGGCCATACTTAGGATAGACAGTCCAATTTTGTACTCCGATATTATTGTGATATGTGATATGATATGCATCGATATGATGGGATGCAATGTGTTATGACATATGTTATTTTCCATGTATGGATGACTTATGCACTATTGATGTATGTTTGTGGAACATGTATGGATGTATTGTTATGTGTTTTTGATGAATTGATAATATAAAATGGATAAAATACTTGATGTGATGCTCAATGTGATGTTTGATATAATGCAACTGTACTAACCAATGAATGTAGGATGTAGCATATGTGTATGGAGAAATCAGAGCACTAGACCGAACTAACTATCCGAACTGATGGAGGAAATGTTAGTAAGAAGAAATGAGATAGAGGATAGTTAGAGACGAAGAAAAACTTGCTTTTAGTAATGCACTTTGTAGGTGAGAACGTTTATTTTAATGTAGCAAAATGGATGCATAGCATCATGGCATTGAAGGCCAGAGCTGAAATGCAACCCTTTTTGCAAAAGATAGACACATCATAGACAAAAAACAATCACAACAAAAAAGAAAGGGACCATGAACCATCCTGGTCACTCTAAATCACTCAGTGACATCATCGAGCAACATAGGAACATGACCGAAGCCAAAGATAAATCAGTTAAAAAGATAAGATGCACAAATTCCAACAAATCAAACAAACATCTTGATCTTCATTGTCAAAAGTTGAAAGTGTTGATAGGACGATCATGTTGTCTGGTTTTAGGGAATGCGGTACCCTGTCTAAGACAAGACACAGTCTGGTTTCGAGTATACCACACCCTGTATAAGACCCATGATAGTAGTGACAAGGACAAATGATTTGGAGGTTGATTGATATGACAATTTTGATCAGTTGGAATATCTGGTTTGATTGAAAAAAAAGTTCATCTGTTTATGCATGATTTCATTTAAAGCACAGTGTTGGATTGTGTGTCATTGGAGGGATGCTCAGGGATCTATCTATGTACAAAGGGATCATTTATTGACAAAATGCAAAATGCTTGTTTTTGGATTTTAATGTTTTGAAATGTTTTTGTGTTCATTTTTTCAGGACTTTATATGACTTTTTAGGGACTTTTTCAAAACATTATTTGATTTTTTTGAATTATTTCAGGACATTTTTCAATTTTTTTGGATTATTTCAGGACATTTTTCAATATTTATGATTATTTCAGGACATTTTTCAATTTTTATGATTTATTTCAGGACATTTTTCAATTTTTATTTTTTTAAAAATTATTTCAGGACATTTTTCAATTTTTTTGAATTATTTCAAGACATTTTTCAATTTTTTTGAATTATTTCAGGACATTATATGATTTTTTTTTTTTTTGAATTATTTTAGAACATTTTTCCATTTTTTTGATTTTGCCCCCAGTGTCTAGCAAGGCAAGGAATATGACAGGTGAATAAATAGGCTTGCTAAAATGATGGTGGATAGAGGGAAGACAAAGGCCTTTTAGTATGGAGACAATACAGATGCAATTTTCAAGGGCTATTGCATGATGGGACAAGAGACTGGATATGACAATCTAAAGTAGGAACATGGCATGAGGGACATGTCAAGAGGTTTTTGAAATCATGTTTAAATTTTCATCCTTATTATAGATCAAGATCAAGGAATGAAAAAGAGTGTATAGATAGTGATAAGATATGGATAGGATAAGCAAGACCAAGAATGGATAAGGGACATGGACTGAAAGTCGAGATTGGCTAAGGGATAGTGGCAGAAAGTTGCAATAAGCTAGGGAATATGGATGAAAGGTTGTAATAAGAAAATAGATAAAGACCAAAAGCTATGATAGACTAAAAGCTGCAAACAAGATGCATGATGCTCATGATGATCCTCAGCCTTGTCAAGATCAAAGGTGGAAAAGGGGATATGTACATGAGGGACAATAGGATATGAAGGGTAATGACATGGTATGATAGGATAATGGAAAAATGAAGGACAAAAGGATATGAAAGAGGAAACCTGCCCCTAAGTGTGGTGTGCAAGGAGTTCATAGATTACGCATGATGCCTGTTTGCTAGGTTTTCATCATGGTACTTGCCCAAAGCGCCTGTTTGCCAGGTTTTCACCAATGGACAAATTATTTTTGCTTTACTTTTTTTTTTTTTTCTTTCTTTTTTTTTCACTTTTTTTTTTTTGTATTTTGACTTTTAGAAGATGGACACATGATAGGGGATGGAAGAAAGACTCAAATATCTTTATTGTTTGGATAGTAACATTGAAATAAATGGACCATGACCTTTTAAAGCATGCTCAAAGATGTTGGTAGGATAAGGACATGGAAAATAAGATAAAACTAAGGCGAGGATTTATGCGAAGGATTAGATCAAAGGGATCGAATGATGGAAAATATGCATTGGATAATGGATAGGGTATTGGAAGAATTGGGCTTCACTAGATGGAAATGTTGGCAAGATCGACATTGGCACACACCTTGAGGAGTGGTGGATCGATGGAGGAAAAATGGATCTCAAATTGTGAGATTTGGATGGAGGAATAGCTTAGGATTTTGGGACATAAGGGCCCAAAACGGATGAAGGAGGTGATGGAGGAACAAATTTGAGAGGTTTGGATGGAGGAATAGCAATTTTGGATGCCAAGTTGGATGTTTCTTTAGGCTTTTGTGCTTCAAGGAGCCGCTTAGGGATCCACATGGTTTTTGATTTTTTATGCTTTTGTGGTTCCTTGGAGTGCATTGCTTGCACAAGGGATTTAGGAACCCATATATATATTAACTTTGCTTTATTTTGCTCAGTGGGCCTTTGTGGCCTTTTAGATATTTCTTTTTCTTTATAGATCATATTGTTCTTTGTTTTGATATGTCGATTATATTGGACATGTTGATCCTTGAATACATGTGGATTTTTAGACTTATGACTTTTATGCTTGGCATCCAAATTGCTTGGAAGAGGGAATGAATGTCGGTGTGGATGGGAATGATATGGAGGCCTGTGGGATGGATGGAAGGTTCTCCAAGATGTGTGCCTTTGCTGATGTTGCATAGGAGATGGAGGGATATAGGGACCTAGAATGGATGGAAGTGATGATGGGGAAGGTGGACATTTGGATTTTGACTTTGAAGGGATACCAACGCCTTGAGTGTGAGCTCTGTAGCCATGACCATTAGTATATTCTTTGATATGGAGGGGTTCTTGCTTGTGAAGGTCTACCCCTTTGCCTTTATGAATATCTTGACTTATAGGATACTCTTTTCTTTGGGAAGAAGACGCGAGTCCATTATGAGGTGGATATGATATGAGAGAAATAATGAGATCTTGAAGTGGATCGGATTGCACCAAAGTGGAAGAACCCATTATGCATATCAAGGGTTCATGAACATCTTGCACTGACACGTTAGAATCATGAGGGGGATTAGGATCATGAGAGGGACTGGGATTGTGTAGTGGACATGGTTCAATGACAGGCTCTTCAAGAGATGGAATGGAAGAAATAATGGGATCATCAAAAGAAATGATATCTTGGAGTGTATATGGAGCATTAAGACAAGGAGATGGAGGAACAAGTGGATCTTGTGGAGGATCTGAAGGAATAATTTGATCTTGACAAGGAGGAAGATCATTTGAATCCTCTTTAAAGTTGCTTTGCTCTTGACTTTTAATGGAATCATCGAAAAGGATGGAAGGGATATCTTGATCTTTCTCAGGGAATGGAGTGTTAATAGGACTTTGGATAGGATGGACAAGAATAGGGGAATCATTGTGAGTGTTTGGGGAAATGGGATCTTGGTCAACAATTAGATGGGATGATAAGGTTTCAGGATCTTGATCTTGATTTTCTTTAGGACTCATTTCTTCATGCTCTAAATTATCCTCTTGACATGAGGTTGGACTTTGGATATGCATGGGGGATTCTGACAAGGAACCAATGTTTTGGCATGAAGGAAATGCACTTTGAACATTTGTGATGGATTCTAGCAAGGAATCAATGCTTGAACATGAGGAAGAGGGACTTTGAATGGGGTCCTCTAAAATAGGTAATGGCAATAAAGTGCATGGTGGCATTGGGTCTTGTATTTCTGAAACATGACAAGGATGTGCATCATGAATTGGATTATCATGGCAATCAATTATGGATAGCCCTTGGGTAATTTCATCCTTGGGTGTATTGTTTGATTAGGACAATATGGAAGGTTATTATGAAACTTCTAGAGGTGTAGGGATAGATGCCACTGGAGAGTCAATTTTCTTGTGAGGGGATGAGGCATTGCTAGACATAAGTGTATTATTTTGATCTTCCTCAAAGAACTCACTTGGTAATTTCCTTAAGATCATTGCAATAAAGCCACCTTTTTTTCGAGGTTTTGACATAGTTGCATCTGGAATTTGAACTTGTTTGGCAAGGAGTTGGTCTTGGTTTGATGTCATGTTTTGATATTGGACTTGGTTCAATTGTTCTAACATGTTTGAAACTTGGGTTGGTGTGTGTTGCAACCTTTGTTTTTGAATGTTTGGTTGTGGTTGTTGACATTGATATTCCACCATTGGTTGAACCATTTGTGGACATTGTATAGTTATTTGGACATATTATTGAAATTGGACCATTGGTTGTATTGGTTGTATATGTTGAACAATTGGTTGAACCATTGGTTGAAAATCTGATTGATAGTGAACACCTTCTTGTTCTTGTTGTGGAGGCACATAATGTTGAAATTGATGTTGTCTCTTTTCTTGAAATTGTTTCATCATCTCTATTTGTGAGAGGAGAGCTGGTATGTTTGATCTTTCAAGAAGAGATCTTACATCAATTGGCTCAATCTTTGGATTTTGACCTAGAAATTTTTGAAACATTTTGGACATTTGTGATCTATTCTTCACAATGTTTTTCACTTTTTGTTCCAATATCTCATTTTCTTGAGCTAGCTTCTCCTCTAGTTTTTGTATTTGGAGACTTGTTTCATCATAGAAAGTTTGATCAATGTTACTTTGTTGTTGGGCTGGATAGAATTGTGATTGCATTGTTGGTTGATATGTCAAACTTTGTTGCATCATTGGTTCTCGGAACCTTGTTTCAATAGACATGTCACTATGCAATGCAATATTTTTCAAGGATGATGTATGATATGCAACTAAATGCAAACTAAACAGACGGAAATGCAATCTATGGCAAGAATGCAACCTATGTTTTTGTTCTTTTCTTTCAAGATTTTGACAAACTTTTTGGAATGCAAATCTAAGAAAGAGACCCTTAGGAAATTGAAATGATGTCTAGACCTCAAAGGACAAAAGGACCAAGTGACAAAAGGACAAATGACAATGTCTCCCCTATATGCTTGGATACTAAGCTAGGTTTGGACCAAATGACAATAATAACATAAAAAGAAAAGGTTTGATAAGGTCTAGACTTCTTAACAGTGACTTAGGGTTTATCAAAGATTTGGATTACTCAAGTATGACAAAACTTAGTTTTGGCACTATATGCTAAGGGACAATTACCATGCAAGTGACCCTAATATGATATGATAATGACCTAAGCTTAATGAAGAGACCTAGGGTATGCAAATATGAATGTATGACAATGGTATTACTCTAATGCAAGAGGACACATGCAAATGGATGACCCTTATGGATATGCAAAGGAGTATGACCTAGGAGAAACCTAACCTTGGTAGTTGACAATGACTTTGCAAAATGCAAACCTAAGATGAACCTAAATCTAAGTGACATGAATGTTGAGACAAGATTTTGAAAAATGTTTGACAACCATGTTTGAAGGTATTTTGAACTTTGTTGGATGAAATACTCTTGTGTTTAACCTTATTTTGAATCAATTTGTCTTGAGATGCAATTCAACTTTTGGCAAACAAAGAAGGCAAGATATTTCAACTTAGACTCAAGACAATCATGAACATTAACACATTTCTTGTGGTAGGCAAGGACATTAGGTACTTGAGAGGTAGACTTGTTATGGGATTCAAGGAGAATACATAGATGCTTGACCCCACGGGCTCCCCTCCACGGCACTCACTTCTCAGAGTAGCCAAGCATCAGTCCCCATGGAAATCTCCCCATGGTGAACTTATTATCTCTTCCAAGTATCCGAACTTGTCCTTCTCAAGCAACTAGAAGGATTTTTGGCCTCTAAATACAAGGTGTTTAGTAAGGATTTCTGTTAAGCATTACTCCTTGATGTCATGCAAGCGTGATTGAGACATTAAACCCATCAAGATACCAAAAAAATGTAGTTGCGCAAGCATGATTTAGACCGTGAGGTCCTACTTAGGTGTTGATATGAGAAAGAGTTCAAGGGTCATAACTTCCCAAGTAACTGCAATTCCCACATAACCCTTCCTTCAAAGCTTTCGCTCATCAGGTATTTTTTTATAGTGAGTTAGAATGCCAAGGTATTCTAGCCGTACTCACTTTGGGTTGTTCCCTTCTCATGATTATCACTTGCTTGCAAAAGCAAATGGTTGGGAAGGCAGGCCCTCTAAAGGTGACACACAATCAAAAACATGAGCATGGTATTGAAGATCTGGATTTCTGATCACCTTAAGAAGGATGAGAGCATACTCTCCTACTCCAATGTCAAACTTGACAATAAAAGCAAAGATACATTCATTCCATCCTATTTAGAAATCACTAGGTGCCTAAATATTAATTGCAAACACAAAGTTTAGTTGTAGTCCAAGGCAACCTGCAAAACCCAAGTCCGAAGTTTGATATGTTTAGTCTTTGACTATTGAACCTACATAAAACGTGTTAGTAGTTTCATTTGTTGTCTTTTCCATGCGTATGCCAAGGTTTTGCACAGACAATTAGTACCAAAAAACCAAAAAGCAGAAACAACATGCAAAACAGAACAATTTGCAAGTAAAAACACACTGCCTTTTACCTCTATTTCTGTCCCTACACAGGTGTAGAAGCCTTGACACAGGCGCAAAATGATTGACACAGGCATAGAATGTCTTTGACACAGGCGCAGAATGCTTGACACAGGCACAAAATGCTTGACATAGGAGCAGAAGTTCCCAGAAAACACTGCACTACCCTGTTTCTTGGGTTTTTGACCTACAAATCATCTCAAAAGCACTCAAAAGCATGATTAGGGGGTTAGTTCACGTCGAGTTCACCAATTAATGTAGCTACAAAATCAAAAATCATCACAAGCAAATCAACATTAGTCATAGCTCAATCACAAAAGCTCAAATGCAATGATCAATCATAAACACACTCAATAAAGACATGAAAGCAAAACATTCAAGATTAAAAGCTAAGCAAACCAAATGCAGATTTGAATGTCTCCTTCATGTGGCTCCATTGTCCTTCTTTCTTCTTCAAATAGCTTTTTTGTGGATCTCACCTACAAGTGCATGATCATGATATGAAAGCAAGTAGACAAGATGATTGCTCAAGAATACTCGAAGCGTGATTGATTCGAGAATCGATTCGTTCGATAATGTGATTATTTGGGGATTGAAGAAATTCATCCAATTTATAGACAAATTGGAGAAAAGATCAGATTAGCATGAAAGATTCAAATGGAAATTGCAAATCAAGAATGTCAATTATGACAAATTATGACAACTTATGCACATTCTATGCAAAATTGATTGATTGATAATTATGACAAATTATGACAAATTGAAATGTCATTCCCATGAAATTAGGAGAAAAATAGGAGAGAATTGAAATTAGGAATTAGAAAATTAGAAAATTAGAAAAAGAGGAAAATTAGGAATTAAGATAAATTAGGTGAATTAATTAATAATATGTCATTTATTAATTAATTCACAAAAAGAGGAATAATTAGCCAATTAAATGAACATTTAATTGCGATAAGAAGACTTAGGATAAATAAATAATTTATTAATCCTAAAGGGAGAAATGACAAACAAGGTTAAATGATTAAATCACGAAACCCTAGAAGATGAATTAGCAATGCAAGGATGACAATTAGGTCTTGATGAAAGATAATTGACTCGATCATGACTCTGATTAACAAAGGACCAATGTGATAAATGATTTGATTGATAAATGCACCAATTGACGAGGAACAATGACAAATTGATCCAAATTGACACAATTGAGAAGGACGACGATCGATGACAAATCGATCGCAAAAATGACAAATTTGACAAGAAGACAAGGATCAATGACAAAATAGATTGCAAAATGACAAGATTGAAAATGACAACGATCGATGACAAATCGATCGTATGATGACAAGATTGAAATGAGGACAAAACCCTAATTAGGATTGACGATGTCCAAAATGATGACAAATTAGCACGCACATTGATGGGACAAGATAAGATTGACCAAAATCATGACTGAAGATTGCTATCGACAAGACCAAATTTGAGAGTGAGATAAATGAAGAATGAAGAAGAAGGAATCGATGCTTGCAAATGATAAAGACCAAGTGTGTGACATAGGAGAAATGTTAATGCGATGCAAAAACCCTAAAATAAGGCAATGCGCCAATGTTAAAATACGACTCCGCAAGCGTTGACCATTTTTAGGTGTCTACACCTGGCAAAAAGGTGTCATGTGTAATCCATGAACTTCTTTCATGTCATATTTGGGGGTAGGTTTCCTCCTTCATTATCTTGTCATATCCTATTACACTTTATTATCCTATCATATCCTATTACACTTTATTACCCTTCATATCCTATTGTCCCTCATGTACATACCCCCTTTTCCACCTTTGATCTTGACAAGGCTGAGGATCTTCATGAGCATCATGCATCTTATTTGTAGCTTTTAGTCCATCATAGCTTTTGGTATTTATCCATTTGCTTATTATAACCTATCATCCATATTCCCTAGCTTATTGCAACTTTCTGCCACTATCCCTTAGCCAATCTCGACTTCCAGTCCATGTCCCTTATCCATTCTTGGTCTTGCTTTTCCTATCCATATCTTATCACTATCCATACACTCTTTTTCGTTCCTTGATCTTGATCTAACATAAGGATGCAAAATTTAAACATGGTTTCAAAAACCTCTTGACATGTCCCTCATGCCATGTCACTGCTTTACATTGTGATATCCAGTTGCTTGTCCCATTTTCTCCATCATAAAGACCTTTGTCTTCCCTCTATCCACCAACATTTCAGCAAGCCTATTTATTCACTTGTCATATTCCTTGCCTTGCAGGACACTGGGGGCAAAATAATTAAAAATCCAAAAAAATCAAATAATGTCCTGAAAAAATCCCTAAAAATCAAATAATGTCCTAAAAGAATCCCTAAAAATCATATAATGTCCTGAAAAAATCCCTAAAAATCAAATAATGTCCTAAAACAAATCCAAAAAAATCATATAATGTCCTGAAATAATCCAAAAAAATCAAATAATGTCCTTAAAAAAATCCCTAAAAAGTCAAATAAAGTCCTGAAAAACGAACAAGAAAATTTCAAAACATCAAAATCCAAAAACAATTCCTTTGGAATTTTGCATTTTGGTACCCTATGTGCATAGACAGATCATTGAGCATACATCCAACAACAATTGATCAAACATTTGTGTAGACAACAAATAGATAACATGTTACAACACTACGCTTTAATGAAATCACGCATTAACAGATGAATTTTTCAATCAAACCAGACATTCAAACTGATCAAATTGTCATATCAATCAATCAACATCAATATCATTTGTCCTTGTCACATTATCATGGGTCTTATACAGGGTGTGGTATACTCGAAACCAGACTGTGTCCTATCTTAGACAGGGTACCGCATTCCCTGAAACCAGACAACATGATCATTCTTGTTTTCCACCTTTGATAATGGCGATCAGACTGTTTGTTTGACTTGGTCAAATTTGTGTGTCTTATCTTTTTACTGATTTATCTTTGGCTTCGATCATGTTCCTATGTTGCTCAAGGATGTCACTGAGTGATTTAGAGTGACCGGGATGGTTCATGGTCCCTTTCCTTTTTTGTTGTGTTTGCTGTTTGTGGAATGTTTGTCACAAACTGGGGCAACTATATCATTGGGTGTCTGTGATACGTACATTTGCTTTGTGAACGCCACACATACCTCAACCCTTGATGTATGCACCCTAGGATGCTTCACTCATTCCTTGTGTGCGATGTGTCTGTCTTTTGCAAAAGGGGTTGTATTTCAGCTCTAGCCTTCAATGCCATGATGCTTTGCATCCGCTTTGCTACATTAAATAAAGGTTCTCACCTACTTCTATGCATTGGTGAAAGAAATTTTTTCTTCATCTCTAACTGTCCTCTGTCTAATTTCTTCTTACTAACATTTCTTTCGTCAGTCTTGGCAGTCCGTTTGATCCGTTCGAACCTATCGTCTTCTATCATTCTTATTGATCAATTGGCCTCTTTTCTAGATTTTTCCAGCCAATTCCTCGAGGGGGCATGCATATGTCATTGTTATTGTCTGGGCATTTTCATTATTGTTCTTTGAAACAACACTTAAAGTCGCATTGTCTCAAAGAGGGGCAAAATGTAGACGTCTAAAAATGGTCAACGCTTGCGGAGTCATACTTTAACATTTGCGCATTGCCTTATTTTAGGATTTTTGCATCGCATTAACATTTCTTCTATGTTGGGCACTTGGTCTTTATCATTTGTGAGCATCGAGTCCTTCTTCTGCATTCCTCATTTTCATCACTTTCGAATTAGGTCTTGTCGATAGCAATCTTTAGTCATGATTTTGGTCGATCTTATCCTGTCGCATCATGGTGCATGCTCATTTATCATCATTTTGGACATCGTCAATCCTAATCGATGATAGAATTAGGGTTTTGTCCTCTTGTCAATCTTTCAATCATCTTTTAGTAGTCATTTGCGATTATCAACTTGTCAATCTCATCATTTTGCGATCGATTCGTCATCGATCCTTGTCCTTATCAATCTCGTCATTTTGTGATTGATTCATCATCAATCCTTGTCCTTGTCAATCTCATCATTTTGCGATCGATTCGTCATCAATCCTTGTCCTTGTCAATCTTATCATTTTTGCGATCGATTCGTCATCGATCCTTGTCCTTGTCAATCTTGTCATTTTGCGATTGATTTGTCATCGATCCTTGTCCTTTTCAATCATGTCAATTTGGATCAATTAGTCATTGTTCCTCGTCAATTGGCATCTAGCAATTTGATCTCCTTGTCAATCTTGGTCAATTTGTCATCGATTTTTGTCAACCAGTCTCAATCATTTATCAACATTGGTCCTTTGTCAATCAGAATCATGATCGAACCTACATTACTTTCTTGTTGTCTTGACCTAATTACTTGTCCTCTTATTTCTAGGGTTTTATGATTTGTTCATTTAATCCTTTTCTTCTTCTTGGTGGTTTAAATAAATCTATTTATTTAGTCTTGGGTCTCTTTCCTGAATTAATTAATGGATGAAAACCTATTAATTAATTCACCTAATTTCTATTTCATATTTTTTGTCAATTTTCCAATTTACTAATTTCTCCTAATTCCTAATTTTCTATTTCTCCTATTTTCTTCAATTTTTGTAATATTTCCCCTAATTTTGTGGGAATGGCATTTCAATTTTGTCATAATTTGTCAATCAATCAACCTTGCATGTCAAATTTGTCATAATTTGTCAATCAATCAATCTTGCATAGAAAATGTCAATTTTGTCATAATTTGTCATATTTGTCATTCTTGATTTGAAATTTCCTTTCAAATCTCTTCATGCTAATCTTGTCATCTCTCCAATTTTTCTATAAATTGGATGATTTTCTTCAGTCATGGATCAATCAATCATGCTTCTAGTATCCTTATACTATCATTTCATCTTGTGAATCTTGCTTTCATACTATGCTTTTGCACTTGTAGGTGAGATCCATAAACAAAGTAATTTGAAGGAGAAAGAAGGACAATGGAGAATTATGGAGGAGATATTCGCATTTGTAATGGTTTGTATTTGGTTTGATTATCTTGTCTTCATATCTCTATTGAGTGTAATTAGGATTTGTCATTGCAATCTAGTTTTTGTGGTTGAGCTAGTTTAAAGTTGATTTTGATGCATTCCAAATTCCTATCTACAGTTAAAAGTTGAAAAATCTATGACTTATTGTAGAATAAATTAGGTTATTATAAGATGGTGGAAGGTGATCCTACGTTAAACTTTGACCTTGAAGGTATATGAGAGAAGTGAGAGAATCATAGAAGCTTAGGGCTAGAGAACATGTTCCACTAATGCCTGATGATTCATCATAAATATGGAAAGGCAAGAAGCAATTGAGAAAAGGACAAAATATGAGAGAGTATGCAAAGCCTACGAATGGAAGCTTAGTAGAGGAAATATTAATGAGGATATTATGCAAGGGATAGATGACCCCTTAGCCAAAGCTAATAAACTTATGCAACATGAGATGGAAATTATCAATGGTGTCCCTACATATGTTTTCAAGGATAGGAGACAAGGCGTCATGGATACAGAGCCACTGGCACACATGTCTCCTCAATCTATTTCCGAGTATGTCCCTGTTGGTTCACCAAGAGAAGGGTATCCACCCGGATATGATTATAACATGCAGATGAGTCTTGCAAGTGGCCAATGTGGTGTACAAGAGATCAGTGATGTCAAGTTACTGGAGCATGAAGAAGTTGTTTCAGACAATTTTATTCATACCAAAGAATTTAACACATTTATGTGCCAGTACAAAGGGATATTAGTCAGAGCCAATACAGAAGGAAAAACTGAGGAAGAGATGCTCAAAATACTGTAGGAGGAAATAGACCAAGCCATGAAGGAAATGACTCATGAAAGGGGAAGGCTATTACTTAATGATGCTGGGATATGAGATCTGATTTTTTGTTTGACAATTTTATAAAGAAATAGGGGCCCAACAAATGAATCATGCTAGATGTAATAGATAAGATTTTCATGAGATCAAGATATGTGATGGGGTTTACCTAGCCTGCTCAACTCTCCACCTAGTTGGTGTTGCTGAATTCCACCAACTCACTAGGCCTAGTTGCACTCTAGACCTACAAGTCCTTCTGAATCTCTTATAGGGCTTTATTCTTGACCTTACTAAGGTTTTTTCTTCAGGTGTTTTGGTTAGGAACCCTATCAATTCACTGTGGTTCTCAGGTGCTCAATTCTGGCCTCTTGGCTTCAACTTGTCAAAATGACCTCTAACTATTGTGAGGGGATGTAGAGGTGTAGAGAGGTCTTCTAAAATGTTTTTAGTGCATTTGGGGTCCATTTTTGGTTTGCAACCTTGAGATTTCTTACCGATTTCAAAATCTTGCCTAGTAAAGGGCTACAAGGAATGAGCCCCAATTAGGCCTCCAAAACCGGTTTTCTAGGGCTTGAGGGAAAATGATTCAAAGGACCTCCAAAATAGTTTGGTTTTTCTTCAATAATTCACCCATCCCTAAAGGATTTTTGTGGTTCTAGGCCCTGGTCTGACCGTACAATGTGTGAACCCCAAAATGAGGGTTTTGAGTGTTTATAAGGCCTTTAACTGATAGTGAATGAACAACTTGGGGTTTTGATGTCAAATAGATTTTTCAAGGATCCTCCCTACATATAAAATTCTACCTCAAACCCATGGACCCCTCCAAACTCTGAAATAGTGATCTTGCACTCACCCCTGCACTTTACACCACTTTTTCACCTTATTCTTTCTAGTCGGGTTGCTCCTGGACTCGCCTAGAATAAGGGGGCAGTCATGTTTAAACACTTCTTCAGCACTTGAACCTACATATGTACAATTAATAGGAGGTTTCCAACCATTTTCCAACTAGCCATGATGGCATCATGTGTGAGACTCATGGGGCAACCATATTTACAAGAAAATTGCTATTTACAAGCCAAAACTGGCTGTTTACAAACTTGAACAAGAAAACACCTATGTACAGTAATTACAAAGCTCCAAAATGAACCAACAGTATAAAAACACACAATAATAACTCAATCCATTTCTGGATCAATGGATTCAATCCACATTCTATTACAAAATTGAGTAAAACAAGCCAAAATGTTGTCAACAAGACTGAAAATGAGTAGTTTCAGTTGTTGGACTTACAAAACACACTTCACCAACCTTGGTAAATATGAAAAGAGGGTTTATATAGATTTCCCATGTGTGGATTCCTCCTAGGGCTTTAAACAATCCCTAACTCCAATGCTAACTAATTCAGGAGAAAAGTTGTCATGACAACTTTTTGCAACTTTGTGATTTTTGCACTTTTGGTCTCTCCAACCTATGAGACCTATTTCAAGTCATCACACATGAAATTTCAAAAATTTCTAAGAACTATTTAACCCTATCAAATTATTTTACCAACTTTTGACACTTTTGACACTTTTGACTAACAAAAAGGCCAAATACTTACTCAAACTCACTATTTACACAAAAATGCAAACCTAAGTAAAATGAACTCAACCTAGGCCTACACTGACAAAAAATACTCTCTTGGACCCTCCTGGAGTCCTTATTCACCACTGACTTGGCTAGGGTTAGTACAAGCCAAAATTGTGAAAGTTAAATTGCCTAAGTCCTAGGTGCTCCTACACTAATATGATCCAGATCAGAAAGCTCTTATGTTGTGGGCTATGTATCCTAAGGAGAAAATGCCATTACTTGTCAACATTGATGATGCCTTTGGACATTTAATGATTCAAAAAGTTGGGAAAAAAGACACTAGGGTCATTGCCAAATTGAATTTGGATGTGGCAAATCTCAATCAAGATCAAGTTGAATTCTTAGTCAAGGAGAATTGCACATACAAAGGTCTATATGAAAAGGCTAGTGAAGAAGTACAACAACTGCAAGAAAGGGTATTATAGTCAAGCTTCGCTCCAAGAATTGATACAATGGATATGGCACTTGAAAATGACCAAAGGGTCATAGATGCCTTGACAAACACTATGTACTGGAAGACTAAAAGTGAAAAATTGGTCAAACAAGTAAACAATGCTCGTCAGAGAATGGATAAATTGGTTGATGACATCATTGAACACAGATTTAGAACCATGCTAACACATGAAGATCCGTATCAGAAAGTGTATACTGGGACTATCAAGGCTCTGAGGGAGCATGAAAGATTAAAGAAACAACTGCAAGAGGTGATGAAAAACGTTGATACCATGACACCTGAAAAGAGAGCAGAAGGGACAACATACTTGGAGGAACATGACAGATATATGGATACATTGATCAAAGACCTCCAGGTGATGGATGATTGGAGCACTTCATGAATGCCAACAATCTACAAGTAGGGGGAATTGATATCATTGGAACAATGGCAGAGTGAGTTTGTTGGCATCAAGGAGAGAGCCATCTTAGGATTGGATCAGGAGAAAGATTTGGCCCCTCATTCAACCAGATAATCTTTGAGTACATTTCATTGCAAGTAGAGATGAAGAAGAAAAACATTGATATCAAGAGCTACATAGAGGATGATTACATAAATCACTTGGGAATGCTTAATATATTTTTATTTAACTTTTTTAAGAACATACAACCTAGTTGTTGATGTTAGTAAGGGACGTGATTTTTCGTAAAGATAGTTTTTGTTCTCATATATATGAGAGGTTTTTTGTAAAACAAAAAAAAGAATTAAGAAATAGATGTACTATATGCTCTAGCAGTTTTTGTAACTTTCAAAACTCTATCAATATAATCATCTTTTTTTTTCTTTTACATATGTGTTGTGATTTGTTTATTTCAATTGGTAGTTGTTCTGTGATATTTTTTCATATAAGATAAGGTTGCTTGTATCTTCCTAGTGAAGTTTATTTTCTTGCTGCTATTAATTTTAATAAAAGGCCTACTAGTGGATTGTAACTATTCCTTGTAAGTCTTCCTTGAATGGTCTCTTAAAGTAAGGGTTAAATTCATTCGAGTAAATTATAGGATAAGACTATTAAAATGGATCTTTTTGAGGAAAGGTAACTAACAGATCTACCTGGGGGGTGATTTAAAAATTGTCTCATAGAAGCATACATTAAGTCCTGCTGAAGTAATAGACTCTATGGCCCAAATAAGAGGAAAGGCACTGATCATTGATAAACAAAAACTTTTTACTATGTCAATTACCTTTACTTTAAAGCAATAGGAATAGTTGAGTAGGATATATATAGAATCTATTAGCAATAGTATATACATATAAATTTCAAGCACAAAGATCGAATAGCTTTCACAAAAACAATCTTGAACTCATCTAAAAGCGACCTATCCTAGGAACCCATGTCATTCTGTGATAGGGAAAAATTTAGATCAAGATACTCAATCCGCTATAAAAGGCATTAGTCATTAAAAGTGGCTAGTGAGTAGGTATACTCACCTAGGTTTTGCAGAGCCTAAAGTGAGGGAGTTAGTAACCAAATAGGTTCACTCTATAAGTTGACCAAGTCAATTGGAGGTTTTGATCATAAGATTTGGCATTTCCTTAGAACCTATCTAATCTGTTGATTTGAGATCCAACAGGGCTGATCTAATTACATGTTTCATTTTCCTGCATTGTTGAACGTAATCTTATGAGGCTGATCCGGATGTGTTGTGATGGGTATAAATATGATGTTATGTAATCATTTGTAAGGGCAGAGGAAGAATAACTTATAATAAGGATTTAGATTGACATGTTGTGATCCAGTTGATTCTTAGAGCCTGTTAGGTCTCGGAGACAACTAAGAGGGGGGGTGAATCAGTTGTCTAATAAATTTAAACCAAAAACAACTTAATCAACTTTCTGCTTAATACCAGTGAAATAGTCTTTTATACCGGTGGACAGTTTTATTAGATAATTGCAATATTGGTAATGATTAATGCATGAAACAAAAGGACAAAGTCATCCACAACACATAACACCAATATTTGTATGTGAAAACCCTGTAAGGGGAAAAACCATGATTGGAAACCTTACCCACAATCAGATGATACTAGTACAGATAGTAAGTGTATACAAATGGGGTCTGCACATGCAGAAAGGCCAAGCGCCTAGAGCCCACTGCTCAAACACAAAATGGGAGTCACACTAACTACAATTGGATGGTTAAATCCAATAAGAATGTACTGCTCAAAATAGCATCTTCATATGCTAGATTCAGTACCGGTGTAGTTCTGATTGTCTTCACAAAAACCCTCCTTCAATCTTCAAATAATGTTTGCATGTATAGTTTTGCTTATTCTCACATATATCTTCACACAATCCTTTTTCGCATTCCACACTTGATCTTACAAATAAGATCTTACATTTATACCATAACCTAGGACCAATTTTAGTAGGTTGGCTCTACAAGATATTACAATAAAATTAATTTACAAATTAATTTATACCCGATGCAATAACCAATTCACCATGTCGGCTTGATGCATTTACAACAATAATAAATCATCTTCATAGCATGTTGTGCTGATCTGGAAAAGATAAACCTGCAGGAGTAACCTGGACCTATTTGTTGGTAATAGCAAATATGCAAATATGAATATACCAATAAACAAAACTCCAAGACAAGGTGTCCACATGATGTCTTCGACATAACCAAGTGTTTTCCATATCAGTCCAAGTGCCGGTGATCATTATATCTTGTCAGTGTACTAGATACCGGTTGATGCTCTGCAAAAAGGATTAGAAAATCTGTTTGATGGCAACACACACAAGAGCACAAGAAACAAACGTTAGTGTTAGCAACAAAAGATTATCCTAAACAGGCATATCAAGAGAGATATTAAGCATGAAATAGAAAGCATATAAACATAAAATGAAATAGCTAATCAAGATGCTCATAGTTGCTCCTCCCTTGTTCCTCTCCTCTCCAAGTCCCAAATGAGTGTAGCTCTCAGCAGCTTTTTGCACTATGGATGCTTATGGAGGATTGAGATTTAATACTAAGCTTCAAATATGAAATGAAAAGCTAAATACTATGCTAGAGTAGATAGTGATGCTATGAAAAAGCTCTATGCTAATGCCAGTATAACAACAATACTCTAAAATGCTTCTCTTTTGCTTGAGGAGAAGGGTTCTATTTATAGAAGAAATGGGGAAATGAAGGGTTAAGATTGAATGGTTTAATCAAGGGCCAAGTTTGAAAGTTGGGGATCCATGTGCACAATTGGCACCAATAAAATGGTGACAAGTGTCAACATAGGATTGGGTTGAGAGAAGAGGTTGGAGGCATTAAAGGCCTGAGAAGACCTCATGGTTATCTAGAAGGTAAGGGTCAAGTCTAAATTAAGATTACCCACTGGATTAGGAGTTAATGCAAGGATAAACCTTTGTGCAAATGATTAAGAGATAATCATGGTCAAAGCATTAAAGGCTTGATGAGACCCTTGGGTTGGGTAGAGGTTGAGTCAAAACAAATGTTTTAACCATGTGGGAGGGTTTGAGGTAACCATTAATGGTTATTGGAGACTTTGGGGATTAAGTGGTTGAAGGTTGAAAGCTTTCAAAGGTTATCCAAGACTTTGAGGGTTAATTTGTTGAACACACAAAGCATTAATTGCTTTTCAAAGACTTTGGAGTCTTTGAGAAGTGACTCCAATTTGCTTAGGAATGTGACAATATTTAGGGGATGGATTAGGCTAATTAGGAAGGGTTTAGAAGAATCTAGAAGGGGTTTAGGCATACAAGTGGATTTTGTAGGAAAATGCAAGTGGGAGAAATTTTGGTATTTTCAATTAAAATAAAATCATTTATTTCAATTAAATGGTGTAATTTGCATTTGGATAAATATTCAAATAAATATTAATTTATTTAAATGAGAAAAATGAAGATAAAGCATTAAAATGCTTGAAGACTTTGAGGGAAACCATTAAAGGCTTGAAGACTTTAAGGAAAACCATTAAAGTCTTAAGAAGATTATAGAAGGAAGCCATCAAGTTTGAAGACTTTAAAGCCATCAAGTTTGACTACTTTAAGGGAAACCATTAAAGGTTTCAAGTGGGTGAGGATAAATAGGATTTTAAATAAATAATTTATTTAAAATAGTTGTGCAACTTGCTTTTGTAGGAAAATACAAGTGGGTGGAGGATAAAGGTGATTTTAAATAAATTATTTATTTAAAATAATTGTGCAACTTGCATTTGTAGGAAAATGCAAATGGGTGGAGGATAAAGGTGATTTAAATAAATGATTTATTTATTTAAATGTGAGAGGTGGGATTTTGGGGGATTTAAATAAATATTAATTTATTTAAATGTGAGAGGTGGGATTTTGGGGGATTTAAATAAATATTAATTTATTTAAATGTGAGAGAAGATTTAATTAAACAAATATGATTTATTTATTTAATTAATGGTATGAATTTGGTTAAGTGAATTAAATCAAATAAATTGAATAATTTATTTAATTAATAGGAGAAGAGGGTTAAGATGAATTAATTAAATATATTAATTTAATTAATTATTAATTGATGGTTAAATAATCAAATAAATACTAAATATTCATTTAATTAAGTGGACAGATTTATGTGACTACACCGGTGACTCTACATAAGTCACTTGCTTGCCGGTGAATGTTGTTGATACTCCAAAGTGCCAGAGTTAATAAGCATTTAGTAGGTGTTGACATCAATGACAAAAACCATACCAAAATACCAACAAAGTCTCGATTGGATTGTATCTGGCTTGGAGCCAGCATGTAACCAGTTAATTATCAAATGTTCTTTAATGATAATGTGATAATTACAGGATGATTGCCTAAAGTTCTAAGGCTCTAATATGATCTGTTTATGTAAATTTGTTATGTTTTCTTACTACTTTCATTGTGTCTCTCTTGTTGCTTAAGCCGGTTGACTCTTTTGAGGGTTTTCATCGGTTATGGTTGCATTAAGTGATATCAGAGTTGGTTATGGATTGGCTAGTGGAAGAATCATTTGCGAACATTGAGGCATTCCTTGGGGTGGAGAGATCATTGATTGGAGGCAGGCTACATGTGTGTTCAATAGATCACCGAGGGGAGGCAATTGAAACCGGTAGTTAGATCGACGAGTTAAGGAAGTTCACTGGAGTGGAAGAAGAGATTTTGTCGAGGAGGACAAACCCCCAAAAGGTAGAGCATATGATGGAAGACTTCAAGAATGAAGTAAGGAATGAAATATAAAATGCTTTGGCTGGTTTGTAGAGAATCCCTAATTTTGAGGATGAATATGAGGAAGCCGGTGAATAGCTTGAGGAAGCTGAAGGACCAAAAGATGAAAGAGAGGAAAGATTCTTGAGAGTAGTGGCATTGCATTTTCAACATTTCATCCTGCATTTTCTCACATTGGCTCATCAGATCTTGAGGAGTTGGATTTTTCTTGAGGACTTGATCATCTTCCTTATTCCTAAACCATAGAGCATTTGAACCATTTTTCCGTAAGTTATTGATTCCAATTTCTGAGACAATTTTTTGGTATCGGAACTAGTTGGACCTATTTGCTTTGGTGAATCTACCAGATCCCTTTTTAGCTTGTGGAGCCCTGAACATTGATTTCAATGTTCCTTGGCATGTGGCTGACCTTCCCTTTGATCTGCACTTCATCCTTTGGATTTTCCAGAGGAATCTCTTTGGCAGAGGTTGACCTTGTTGGTTTTACACATTTGGTCTTGTTGTTCAATATTTGATCCTTTTTGGGCCGATCAGATCCCCTTGCATCATATAAACCATTGTAGTTGAGCATTAGAATAGAGATCAGAGGAAATATAGAGCATAGAAGCTAGATCAGAAGTTTTGAGGTCCCAATTATGACTTGTTTTGTATTTGAGCATGTTTGTAGCAGGTTGGTGAGCCTAATCTTGTACCCCAGATGTTACTGGTTGCTTGTAATCAATTTTATTGATTTAATTCATTCAGTTTTAGTAGGCCAGTGAGCCTAATCTTGTACCCCGGATGTTACCGATTGCTTGTAATCAGTTTTATTGATTTAATTCATTCAGTTTTACACTACCTCCATCATATCCTTGTGTTTCCATTTTTTTACTCTTGTTGACCAGTTCAAACTAATCTCTTTGAGGTCCCTCCTAACTGGTGACTACTCCAAGTGGTATTAGAGTGGACTTAGATCTAGAGATTGTGTGGTCCTAATAAAATTTTGTTGTGGTGTGGTGGATTGTGTATCTGACTTGCAATTGCAAAGGACTGGTGTGAACATGGTGTGAGGAGGAAATAGAAATGGTGGAGCACATGGGAATGATGACCCAACTATGATGGAAATGCTAAGAGGAATTGCAACTCGATTGGAAGATGTTGAGACAACCTAGAGAAAAGGTTGACATATTGAAGATGTGAGTGAACATGAAGGAGAAGAAGCCCTGATAGAACAAGTAAACCCATCAGTGATTGATCTTGATCAAGAAAGGTGAACTTAAGGGTTTTGATTAGGGAGAATACTAAACCACATTTTACCCCACTGTAATATGATGGAAAGTTGGATTTGGATGAACTGAGAAATTAAAAGCAATTATTGAATGGCCTACACCAGAAAGCATTGGAGAGGTAAGATCATTTGATGGATTGGCTAGTTTCTACTGAAAGTTTATCAAAAATTTTAGTTCTATTTGTAGTCCTATGACTAAGACAATGAGGGGAGATAGGATGGAGTTCCAGTGGACAAATGGAGCAAACAAAAGTTTTGAATTGTTAAAGTAGAAAGTGATTGAGCAACATGCGTTAGCTTTACCAGATTTCAACAAAGTATTTCAAGTAGATTTTGATGCAAGTGGAATAGCAATTGGAGCAGTCTTGAGTCAGCAAGCAAGAGCAATAGCTTATTTTAGTGAGAAGTTGAATGATTCCCGAAGGAGATATTCAGTGTATGATCAGAAATTTTATGCCATAGTTCAAGCCTTGAAGAAGTGGAGACATTACATGTTGCCTAAGGAGTTTGTGTTGTATACTGATCATCAAGTCTTGTAGTATTTGATTAGTCAGAGTAAGTTGAATCAAAGACATATGAGATGGGTAGAATTTTTGTAGAGTTACACCTTTGTGTTGAAGCATAGGAGTGGGAAGTCAAAAAAAGTTGTTGATGAATTGAGTAGAAGGAGGACTTTTCTGACATATGTGAGAGTGATAGTATTAGGATTTGGGGAGTTGAAGACCTTGTATGATGATGACCCTGATTTTGCAGAACCTTGGAGAGCATCTAGAGAACCGGTTATGGTAGATAGAATCAAGTGGTTGGATTACTTCATTCAGGATGGGATGTTATTCAAAGGAGTTTAGTTGTGTATACCTAAGAGTTCTATGAGGGAGAATTTGATAAAGGAGAAACATAGAGGATGATTATCTGGACACTTTGGTGTTGAGAAAACAATAGAATTGGTGAGTGAGCATTACTTTTGGCCCCAAATTCATAAGGATGTTAGGAAATTTGTGCAGAGTGTAGAGTTTGTCAAGTTGCAAAAGATAGTAGTCAAAATGTGGGATTGTATAAGCCTTTGACAATATTGGAAAGACCTTGGGAGGATATACAATTGGATTTCATAGTTGGATTGCCTAAAACACAGAGAGGAAATGATTCTATATTTTTGGTAGTAGATAGATTCTCAAAGATGGTTCATTTCATACCTTGTAAGAAAACATCAGATGCACTACATATAGCTGACCTGTTTTTCAAGGAAGTGGTAAGATTGCATGGATTATCTAAGAGTCTAGTTTGAGACAGAGATACTAAGTTTGTTGGCTATTTTTGGATAACACTTTGGAAGAAGATGAAGACAAATTTGAGGTTCAGTTCTTCTTTTCACCCACAAATTGATAGACAGACAAAGGTAGTTAACCGGAGCTTGGGAAATTTGTTAAGATGTTTAGATGGAGACAAAACTAGAAGTTGGGATTTGATTCTCGCACAAGGAGAGTTTGCCTACAATAATTCAGTAAATGAGAGTATCAGAAGGAGACCTTTTGAGATTGTTATCAGAGCACACCCTAGAGGTATATCAGAATTGGGAGATATCAACAATGAAGATAAGAGAAGTGCACAAGGAGAAGAATTTGCAGATCACATGACAACCTTGCATATTCAAGTTAAGCAGCATTTAGAGGACATGAACAACAAGTATAAGGAGAAAGTAAATGAGAAGAGAATACATAAGGAATTTGAAGTTGGCAATGAAGTGATGGTGTATTTGAGAAAAGAGAGATTTCCAGTTGGAACTTATAACAAGTTGCATATGAGGAAGTTTGGACCTTGTAAGATCTTGAGGAAATTCAGTTCTGGAAATACATATGAAGTAGAGTTACTAGATAGTTTGAGTATTTCACCTATATTCAACATTGTAGATCTACATCAGTATCATGAACTAGGATTCAATGAGGACAGTATTGCAGACTTGGAGAAATAGTTGCCCCGAAAGGAACTAGATCAAATTGAAGATATTTTGGATAGTAGGATTGGGCATAGTACTCGGAGTAGTCAGTATAAGGAGTATCTAGTGAAGTAGAAGGGCAGACCAGTTGAAGACTCATCTTGGATTTCTCAGGTAGAGGTAGACCGCTTTGGTTTTCCTCTGACAGCAAAGTGAAGGACTCAATTTTTCTACAACCAATACAAAAAGATATAATGATACTAGGAATACTCCATATACTGAACCATGATCCCAATAAACCAATCTAAAACCACTAGAGAAATAAATCATAGGAATATGTTGACATCAATGACAACAACATATCCTAGCAGTAGCAATGTCCAATAGTATGGACCTATGTGGAAGATACATCCTTATTCATAATGCCCCATTTCACCATGCTAGTCACACTATGAGAAAGGGATCTATAGAAAGAATCAACATACATACCATCATAAGGATTATATGTCTGAATAGTGTCAATCATACAAACCAACTGATCCCTAATAGTCTATGCCTTTTCCTTATTTGGTTGGGAAGCCGTAACAAGTAATGTGGAATCAAGATGATCTAGTGCATGTTGTAGGGAAAGAATAATCTCAACAAAAATCTAATCCCTGCACTCACTATCAGTGGAGGACATTGGACCAGACTGTGTAGATGTCTGGTCAATGCCCTCGGGATGAACATTGGCATCTGATGTATGATCATCCATGTGAAAAATATCTGTATGTGTAATAAAAACAAATATTAAATTAAAATTAATTATTCAAAACTATTTTTAAATAATTCAAACTAATTCTAAAAACTATTTTAAACTAATTCAAATATATTTGAAAATGATACAATTGTAATTTAAAGTACAAATCAAAGTAATTGAAACATTTGATGAAAATTAATTTAAAGAAACATTTAAATTAAATACATGTACAACATATAGACATAGACATACATATACAGATACACATAGACATACACATGTACACATACACATACACATACACATACACATACACATACACATACATATACACATACACATGTATAGGTACATACACACACATACATACTGTACATGTATATACATACATACACACATGCACATATAAACACATACATACACACACACATGCACATATAAACACATACATACACACACATACACCCACACACACACATACACATACATATGGATGCATACATACATAATGTACACACATGCATGCACACATACAAGCATACATGTACACACATACATACACCCATACATGCACATGTATGCACCTGTATGTGCATGTATACGTATTGCATGCACGTGTATGTGTATGTGTGTATGTGGGTGTATGTGTATGTGTATGTGTATGTATGTGTGCATTGTATGTAGGCATGAGTGTGTGTATGCATGCATGTGTGTATACACATGTATGTGTGTGTATGTGTGTACATGTATGTCTATATATATGCATGTTAGTGTATGTATGTATATATATATATATGGATCGTATGTGTGTATGTATGTTTATGTGTCTATGTGTATATATGTATGTATGTGTTTGTGTATACACACATAAACACACACACATACATACATGTGTACACACATATACACCTACATGCACACATACACCCATATAGACACATGCAAGCATACGTACATACATGTACACATACACACACATACGTGCACATACACACATATATACACACATACATACATATACTTGTGCATACATATACACATACATATATACATACACATGGACTACACACATACACGCACACACATACACATACACATACATGTACATCTATGTATGTATGTGTATGCATGTGTGTATGTATATTTGTATGTATGTGCACGTGAGTCTGGGTGTGGGTGTGGGTGTGGGTGTAGGTGTACGTGTCTATGTCTTTCTATGAGTATAAGGATTTATTTTTTTACATGTGGTGTATTGATTATAATTTTTTATGGTTTATATGTAAGGGTAATGAGAAAATGATATATTTTTTTTTAATTTAATAGGTATATGTGCATTTTTTTTAAAACATTTTTCGAATGTTTTCATTCTAAATTTTTTCCAAAAATCAATTTTTTAAATCATAAATACAAAACAAAAACAAAAAAACAAAAATAAAATGAACCTACCTAGAAAACAAGGGGTTGGGAATAAGCTCCTTAGGTAGTCCAGATGAACTCCCAAACCTCCTCAAGGTGCAAATGGGGGGGTCGGCCAAACTTTTGGTTTTATAAAGCCGATAGTCTGGCTAGAGTGGGTCCAACCGAACTCCTGCAGCCACAAAGGCACCAAATAGGTGCCACATAGTGCCACGCGACCCTCAAGTAGTTTGGCCTATTGGCAACAACAATGAAGTAAAACTGAGAGGGGGGTGAATACGTTTTCACTGGATTAATAAACTTAACCTCAAATACAAATTTGATTAACTCCAACAACAATAAAGAGAAGAAAAATGATAGCACAACACACAACACCAATATTTTGATGTGGAAAACCCAGTTAAGGGAAAAACCATGGTGGGAATCTACCGACAATAAGATGATGCTTTGTAGTAGTATGTGAAAATAATTAAAATGGGGAATGCACATGCATTCGAGAACACTTCCTTGGGCTCATTGCTCAAAATAAGAAGACCCAGAAGGCTACAACCCTCAAGGAAGGTTCACTACCTTAGAATAAGATTCAAACTACAATTCGGATTACTTGAACTGCAAAAAATGCATCTTCTTATGCTTGATGGCAATTTTGGTTAAGCACATTTGTTTGCCTTGCAACAATATATGCTCAATATACCACATGGAAGGATAAATTTGATTAAGCACCACATACACCACTCTTTGATAATGTAGACACAATGCCGATCACCAAATTACATGAATATATCACCTATTTATACAATTCATCAACCTTGACTACAAGGTCAGCCAAATCCTAACCTCATAATTACAAAATTACATGACACGATAAAAAGATCAACCACCAAACCAATATTATGATATACATGATATGATATGGACCTAAGCCAAATGCTCAAACATGCAACACCACCAGAAATCATGCCAAGATCAACCACAACATGATACACTACCAAGAATACCGCATAACACGAAGAATATCACTAGTTTAGCAAAATCACTAAAAATGTGTACAATGATCAATACAGACCATCAAAATAAATAGGAAACAATTAGGAAACACCTGCAAGCATGCTAGAATCATCTATAACAGTTGCACCGACACCACTTATCAAATCTTCATCAATCGACATCTGAAACTCAAGAACACTCAAACATCATCAACTATGATGAAGAAAGATAACTTGTGGAGACCCAAATCACAAACCATCTGAAAAGAAGATGCACAAGAAGATCCCAAAAAATCCCAAAAACTCAACTCAAGATCTGATCATACTAGAATATACCAGAGGAAATACCAAACTCTACAAAGCATTAATTAGAAAAACCAAACTACAAACCGGATCACATGATATGATCAATTAAGCTTCTGGATCACTGAAACCAATATAAGAAGATAAAATGATACTAGTAATACTCCATACACTAAACCATGACCTCAATAAACTAATCTGCAACCACTAGAGCAATAAATCACAGGAATATGTTGACATCAATGACAACAACATATCCTAGCTGCAACAATGTCCAACACGATCGAAATGGGTCCAATCAGACAACCCCTTGTTGGACCAAAGTGTGACACAAGTGCATGCTTTGGCCCTCATAGATGACAATCCTTTTCCTAAATCACAAGAGACAACGCCTAATCCTATTGATGGTTAGGAAAGGATAGCAACTAGAATCTTTTAAAAATTAAAGTAAAATAAGAATGGTGTTTTTCCTTTCATAAAGTTTAGCAAAAAGCATAAAGAAGGTAGTGAGCATTGTCTTTTTCATCGTATTTATTGTCATTTTCTTGGACAATGTAAAGCATTTAAGGAATTTGTTCAAGAACAATTTGACAAGGCTCAAATAAATCTTTCCACTGATATTTCTCTCTTTCTTGGTGACAAAGTAGTTCCTTAGCACTCTTCTCACCCTTGATGTTTCTCCTCAACCTATGACACAAGTAGTTAACTTAATTGGGGGCTCTTTGTCCTAAGTAATGATGATTTTTATAATATCAAACATTTTGTGGTAGCAACATCTTTCCTTTCTCTTTACTAAAAATGTCACTATTCCCTTTAGGGGTTGCATTTTTCATGTTTTAATATCCTTTCTTGAATGGTATGTCTTTAATGATTAATATTTCTCTTTAGTGGGATATGTGATCTTCCATTTTCTCTTTCCCTTTGAAGATTAACTCTTCTTTAGAGTTACATTTAACATATATAAATGTATTTTCTTGCATTGGATATTTATTCATGTGAGTATATGGTGCATTTTCTTATGTTTAATCTCTCCTTAGAAGTTGTGTAATTCTTCTCATTGTACCTATGCTTGGAGGGAAATGATTTCTTTCTCTTGTTCTTTCTAAGGATCCACTTTTCCTTTGTTGAGTGGTGTTTTCTTATGATTTGATATCATTCCTCATGTGAAGTTGTTATTTCTCAAGGATTCTCTCTTATGCAAGAGGTGTATGTCCTTGGCTACAACCTCTTTTTCACTTGGCAATGTACATCCAAATGTTGTAAACTTACCTCTTCACAGTGGGTCAAAGGTGTGCCATCCTCCATCAAGAATCCCTTTCACCTAGCAATAGGGGGAAGGTGTGCATTCTTGTTACCCTTCCTTTCTTTTGGTAGAAGATGTTATGTTTGTTAAAAAATTCCTGTTGGAGGTAGATGCATTTTGAGCAATAATCTCTTTTCCTCCAAGGATCCTCTTTACACTTGTTGCAAAATATCTCTTTTTCAACTATTTTATCCTTGATTATAAGAGAAATCCCTCTTTAGCTTGGATTTATGACATTATTTCTAAAAGATATCTCCTCGATGTTGAAGGTGGCTATCCTTGTTTTTAGCTTCCTTAAGACATAAACATAGGGATATGTTGACATCTTAAGGGGGGGTACCAATATCACCCTCTTTGTACCATATTGTACCATATCCTTGCATGTCTTAAACAGGGTGTTCAGGCTTGAAACCAAAGAAAACAAACTCTTATACAAGATGCTTCATGCCCAAAACTAGACACAAGATTTGATATATGTCTTCGACGAGGTATACATCACCAAAACCAAAGAAAACAAACTCTTACATGAAACCAGGCATGTATCTATCTTGTATGGGGTTACACATTCTTGAAACCAAAAAAAAGTCTTATATGAGATGTTCCAAAAACTAGACTTGCCCCTTGGCATTTGCATTATATATCTTAAATAGGTTGATGTATGCTCAAAACTAGAGGAAAAAAAATCTTATATGAGCTGCTATAAACTTGAAACTAGACATTTGGGTGAGTTAAGATCCTAATATTGGGGGCTAAGTTCCTCAAAATTAGTGATTTCGTATACTTCTTGTGATTGTTCTTCTTTCCTCCTTCTCTCTCATCTCCCTTTCTTCTACTTTACCATGATTATTTGCATAGGCTCATACTCCAGTTAAAGAGGGGGATAAATCTAGCATCATAAATTATCACTGAGCCAATTTACACCTCATGTTTGTGCCCCTACTTTAGTGCATCTCCCCCTCATCTCCTATTTGAGCCAGTTTAGTGTCTTAACTCTAGTTTTGGTACCACATACACTTGCCAAATGATCCTATGGGGCTATGTCCTCCCTGGGGTTGATTTGAGGTCCCTGATTGAGAAGGGCCAGGGTGCTAGCGCCTTAGTCCTAGACCAAAGCACCTAGCACCCTAACGCCCCTTAATGGGACCCAATTTTCAAGAGGGGGGTGTGACCTATCACCTTTGTGGGAAATTAATTTGGGGGCTCTATGTGACCATTGGAGGTCGGTCTAATCAATAAATTGACCTAGATCATCACATATAAGGGCAGTTGATCAACTTAATTTCATAACTAGCAATTTCATTCAAGCAATAAAGAATTCAAGCATTTAAGTGTTCATCATCAAGCATTTCCAGAGATCTTTAAGGTTGTATTTCCTTCATTCAACCATTATGGAGAAAATTACAACATTCATATGCAAGCATGTGTCTGTGATTAGGGTTTTGGTCATGTTCATGCCATTATATATAACATATGTGATTACATTCAAGAAGCAAAGAATCATTATCAGTTATTGTAGATCTTAGGTATATCTTTCCATTATTTATTTCAGTATTTGCGATATTTCATTAAAGGTTAATTCCTAAACCAAGGTTTGACTTAGGCAAACCCCTATTCCCAACTTATTTCCCTTATCTAGTGCACATAAATAGGTATGAAGTTGCGATATTCATGATTAGCTTTATTTACAGTGACGAATCAATCCCTCACGAAATGCAAAAAGTGAGGAGGACCAAAGCGACCTCCATCCTGGTCCCAAAAAATCAGGAGATCCTTTTGGGAATAGGTCTAAATACTCTTATAATCCTTAGATCTAGGTTCATGGATTGATCCAACGACTGTGGCTCATTGTTCAAGCATAATTACTTCAATTTTAGCACATGTACCCTAATTTCAGGATCCTCAATAAATCAATTCAACTCAAGGGAAAAAGAGGCACACTTAAACCCCTGGAATCAAGTCAGAATCTATATCTATTAGATTTAGATCTATCTAATTCCTATCTTTCCCTAATGGTCCCAAAGTAAAAATTAGCGGTTTTCATACATATAATGGTGGAAACCCTGATTTTTCACCTTTATAGTTTGAACCTTCCTTTTGCCTCTTATCATGAGTATGGTGCCCCTATTTAGTCAAATTAATGCAAGTTTCCTCACTTGTAGCTGATTATGTTGAATATTCTAGACAACTGAGAGGGCCGGGGGGGGGGGTGGGGGGTTGAATTAGTTGTATATTAAAATATATTACTTTTCCCACAAACATAGAACACAAATTACTTAATCATAAATAGATATGAGTATGAAAGAACACACACATGAAGCACCAAATATGATGTGGAAAACCCAGGAAGGGAAAAACCATATAGAATTTTAGTTCTCAATATGAAAACACCTATTAGGTTGACACCAGTTAAGATGGATCACTTCCAGAATGCTCACTACAGGTGGGCTCACTTCCCAACTAAACTTGCCAAAAAATGGAGGGCTCATTGCCTAGAGGAAGAAAGAAAGAATCTACCACAAAGGTAAAACTGCCACACTACTGCAATGCTAAAAGAAACCTTAAGCTCACTATCACTAGTACCAAACAACATTAGCAAACAACCATACCGATCAACTATAGAACACAAGATACCACTGAGAGGGGGGGTTAATCAGTGATTTCCAATAATGTTAACTTTTTAAACCTAAGTGTGTGTACCGATTAGTAATTCAAACACTAAGTGAGTATATCAGTTAGATAATGAAGAGATCAAGATGCAAGAACACACAAAAACACATCACATAACACCAGATGTATGAGGAAAACCCAATGTGGGAAAAATCACAATGAAAAATGCTACTGGAGTCTACTGTTCCAATGCAGCCTCACAAAGAAACACTAGTATTACAATGATTTAGGGCACCAACCCAAGGAGAACCAACCCCTAACTGTTAATGGGCACTAACCCAAAGGAGCATCGAACCCTACACCGAGCACCAACTCAGTGATGTATAATGTAATAAAGCTTAATAGAATGATAGCACTTAGTTACAAAAATGTTTTGTAACCCCTGCAATTGATCTCTCTACTAGTTTCACTCCTTCTTTGTCTTACTAGTTGAATCCTCTTTTTGTCACTCTACCTTTTCTTTGTCGGTTCTCTGCTCACCCTCTTCTCCTTCACTTTCTGCTACTGTCTACTGGTTCTAACACTTCCAGTTCAAACACTGTAAAACTCTTTTGTGGCTTACTAGTAACTTTAAACTTACCAGTTAAACCTCTGCTAAACTGTCTTACCGGTTACACCTTTTCTATCAGTTCTCCTTCAAATAATCAGTTTCAACACTCTTCTCAGTTTGATCAACACTATGTTCACTCAAGCACACTCCTCTCTAGAAATTAACATCAATCTCTTACACAACATCATCCATTTTGATCTTCAGTCTTCATATTTATACATCAGCTTTCCCGCTAGAATGAATTTCAAAATTTCTGCGGTTAGGGCTTTCTTCTACCTACCACAACCATATCAGATCACATTAGATCTCCTCTCCAAGATTAACAACCTACAACAAATAAAGCTTCACCACCATATCCATTCCTTTGAGAACATGTTTTCTATATTTAGCAACCTACAACCTATTTGTCGGCCCTGCTTTTTGTTAATAATAATAAATGCTCTTGATGTTTTTTTCACCAAATCTGATCTTCAACTCAACATCCTACATCAATCCTTACATCACCAAACTCAATCTCAATCTATCATTTTGCTTCGAGTCTCACACCTTTGTCATTGTCTCGTGATTTATGGGGTCCACATTAAATGCAAACTTAGTTGGCATTTACCTCATTGACAAACTCTTCACCAATCACTACACATTAGCCACTTGGATCCTACATGTCATCTTCATTGGCATCCACCTCAGCTCAATGTAGAGTGTTAGTTTAGACTTAGTCACAATGTAAACACACAATTGGTACTTCACCTTATACTACTAGTCTTCTAGCCCTCTCAGTCATGCAATAATCGGTCAACCTTTGTATCATGGCTTCACTGTTCTGTCGATTACTTCAAACTAACTTGAATTGCTCCTGGTTTTGTGTTCACACTCTATATGATCCAACAACCACTCTCCATATGTATCCCAGTTGACATACTTACCGATTGACTATACACCTCCTTGTATACCGATGGTCATGTTCCTTCTATTGTCCCTTGATTTCTTACTAGTAGATAATGCTTCTGCCTGCATACCGGTTGAGTATACCAATCTTACCATTGTTTTCTCTTTGCTTTCTTATTAATGCTTACTAGTAAACATCTATACCAGTAACCTCTCCTGCTTGTATCTTTCATGCACCTTGTATACCGATAGCCATCCATACCAGTGACATGTTATACATACTGGTTGACATGAATGACAACACAATGCCAACAATCTCCCCCTTTGGAATTAATATCAACACACTCTACATTTCTTCTTCAACTGGTTCATTCTCCCCCTTTGACAACAATGACAAAGGGCTAGGACAATTCTTCATCTGATTTATTCTCCCTGATTTGACTGTGTATTCTCCCCCTTTGTGTTTTCCACCGGTTCATTTGCCACTATAAGGATAATCTCAATCAATGTCATACCAGTTCCTTTGCATATACTCAATCTAGACAATCTCCCCCAGTGATATAGTAGGGTTACCGGCAAGACAACTGTTCTTTTCAACTAACAACCTAATTATGATTTTAATTAAGTACAAATTGGGTAAAGATTGAAAGAAACCACACACTAGAACCATGAGCACTTTCCAAAATGACAAACCATTCGGTATTGTTAAATCCATACCAGATCTGCCAATGCTTCCAACAAATGGTCCAAGAAGCAAAAGATGTGGCAGTGAACTCCCCTGGAACCATAGATCTCCAGACATACTTAAGTGCATGAAGCAGGTGAGACAAATCCTAACTTGTGTCTCAGATACTCAAATGTGCTTATCCGTAAAGGTTTGGTGAAGATATCAACCACTTGATCACCTGAAGGGACATATTCCACCTTAACTTCCCGCTCTTCAACCTTCTCCCTAAGAAAATGGTATTTTATGGCAATGTGCTTTGTCCTTGAGCAAATAACCGGGTTCTTTGATATGTTAATTACACTTGAATTGTCACACCAGATAGCAATAGGATCAGTGATCTCTACCTGAATATCCTTGAGGGTCTACTTCATCCATAGCACTTGAGAACAACATGTAGCAGCAGCAATATATTCTGCTTCAACAGTTACTAACTTGATTGAATCTTTCTTCTTGTTGTGCCATGAAACCAACCGGTTACGTAAGAAGAATGCACCACCACTTGTGCTCTTCCGGTCATCAATGCATCCTGCCCAATCAACATCAGTGTAGGCTTTCAAGGTGAATTCTCCTTGCTTAGGATACCATATGCCATAATTGAGTTTTCCTTGCAGGTACCTAAAGATCCTTTTGACTACATTCATATGTGATTGTTTAGGTCCTTCTTGAAATCTTGCCACCATGCACACTGACTTCACTATATCCAGTCTAGAAGCAGTAAGATACAACAAACTACCAATCATGGATCTATACAATGTCTGATCTACTACCGGTGACTCATCATCCTTGCTCAACTTGCATCTAGTCACCATGGGGGTACTTACCTATTTGCTTTCCTCCATTTGAAACTTCTTGAACATATCTTTGGCATACTTGGTTTGAGAGATAAATATTCCCTTGTTAAGTTGTGAAATCTGCAAACCAAGAAAATATGTTAGCTCTCCAAGCATTGACATCTCAAAATTTGACTGCATTTGGTTAGCAAAGTCTTTGCATAGAGTGTCCTTGTTGCCTCCAAAAATGATTTCATCCACATATACAACCACAATATTCATGTGGTCTCCATCTACTTTAATGTACAAATTACTAATTTCGCTCCCTTTTCTAAAACTCTGCTCCTTTAGATATTTCTAACCTTGAGTACCATGCTCTTGGAGCCTGCTTCAGCCCATACAGTGCTTTCTTCAACCAGCATACAAAAGTCTCATCATCATGTAGAAGAAAACCTTTTGGTTGTTCCATGTATATTTCTTTTTCCACATTACCATTTAAGAAGGAAGAATTTACATCCATTTGATAGACCTTGTATCCCTTGTAGGCTAAAAAGGCTAGAAACATTCTAATGGCCTCAAGTCTAGCAACCAATGCAAATGTTTCTTCAAAACCAATCCCTTCTACTTGAGAATAACCTTTGCACACTAACCTAGCTTTATGCCTAACAATGTTACCTTCTTCATTCATCTTGTTCCGCTAGACCCACTTTGTGCCAATGGCATTCTTATCAACCGGTCTAGGAACTAATTCCCAAGTTTTGTTATTTTCAATCTGTTGTAGCTCTTCTTCCATTGCATCCATCCATTTTTTACTTTTGTTGGCCTCATTGAATTTTTTGGGTTTTGTTTCAGTCATGAGGCATAAATTGACTTGTTCATTATTTCAAGCAAGTCTTCTTCTAGTCTGTATACCATCATTCTTATTGCTTATAATATGATCTTCTAGGTAATTTTTATGCACATACCGATTTGGGGACTTGTTTGATGCTTCTTTTGGTTCACTGTCTTACTGAAATTCTTCTTTATCACCAGTGTCATCATACTGGTTTACTCTTGCTTGTCTTCCTTTAGGCATATCTTCATCAACTCTGACATGTATACTCTAAATTAATCTTCTCAGCTTTTTGTTGTAGCATTTGTAGGCCTTACTATGAGTTGAGTAACCAAGGAAAATACCTTCATCACTCCTAGAATCAAATTTGCCCAAGCCATCCTGATATCTTTTGATGAAGCGTTTACTCCCAAACACTTTGAAGTACTTGACTAATGGCTTCCGTTCATACCACAATTCATAAAGTGTCATCCTGCTATTTGTTCTCAATTGAATCTTGTTCAAGGTATATACAACAGGTATGAACTGCTTCTTTCCAATATATATTTGGTATATTAGCTTCATTTAGCATGGTTCTTGCCATTTCCTTGATTGTTCTATTTTTCCTTTTGACAACACCATTTTTTTGTGGTGTTCTTGGAGGTTAATACTGCCTTTTGATTCCATGTCTCTCACAATAATCTTCAAACTCATTTGATGTGAGCTCTCCACTCTGGTTTGATCTTAGACATTTCATCTTGTATCCATTTTCCCTCTCAACCATCTTTATGAATATCTTGAACCTTTCAAATGCTTGAGATTTGTCTTGTAGGAAAGTAAACCATGTCATTCTTGAGAAATCATCAATGAAAAGCATGAAATATCTCTCACCGTCTAGAGCTCTTGTCCTTGTTGGACCACATCGATCAATATGCAAAAGATTAAGTGGCCTTTAAGTATTATGTTATTTAATCTTAAAGTTCACCTTCGTATGCTTTCCTCTTACACATTCATCACAAAATGTGCTTTCCGGTTTGATGATCTTTGGTATGTGTCTCACATAGCATTTGTTTCTTACTTTGACCAAATTGTCAAAGTTTATATGTCCCAATCTTGTGTACCACAACTAAATCTCATCCACTTGTTCCATCATGCATTGGGACTCATAACATTCCTTTAGATTGTACACATTTCCATTTGTCCTTTTTCCTTCAGCAACAATCTGATCGATACTCTCTTTTCTTATCTAGCTATCGACAGAGTCAAAAGTGAATTTATATCCTTTATCACACATTTGACTCACACTGAGAAAATTGTGCTTTAGGCCTTCTACATAGTATACATCATGTGCCTTAAATTTTCCATCTATATTCAGAGTACCTTTTCATTTTATCTTGATGGAGGAGTTGTCTCCAAATCTTATTGAGCCTCCATTCCAATCTTCAAGCTTAATAAATTTATTTTTGTCATCGGTTATATGATTGGAACATCCACTATCTACAACCCATAGGTTTCTTCTTTCTACATGCAGGGTAGTATGCATAATTAGACTTGATTCTTCTTTGTTCTTGTCCTTCTCAACCCAAACTGGTTTGGCTTCTTTCTTCTTGTCTGATGCAATTTCATGCTCCGGTTTAGCTACCAGTTTTTTATTAGGTGCTAACTGTTGGCATTGTGTTGTCATTGATGTCAATTAGTATAGTATGGAAATCGGTATGGGAGATTGATGTGTATTGTTGTCATTGATGTAAACCAATAATGGTGTCATTGATGTCAACTAGTATAGCTGGTTACCGATATAGCTTGTAACTGGTAAGAAGAGAATGCCAACCAATAGTGTGGTTATTAGGATCACTGGTACACAAGTTAGTGTTGAATTGTGTTGAAGACATAAGTATTGAAGACTGATATTGTATGACAACTAGTATGTTATGTGTTGGCACTGTATGGTTGCCAACGGACAAGCATATGACTAGTAAGTTAGCAGGGTGAGCTAATGAAGATGTGCAGAACCAGTATGCAGTTGGATGTCAATCAGAAGGAATCCCACCAGATGAAGATGATATCATAGGTTGATGATATGTATGATAGTGAGTGTTCCCAATCAAATCATATGTTCCTGATTGAAGATGTATCTGATCAATGTCATATCAATAAAGTGCCAGATGTAGATGACAAGGATCCACTTCCACCGGTAAGTGGACCTTATCTGCCAACATGCATGGAATGCATCATAATCTTCTGGGATAAGACATAGAAGTATATAGTAGCTGGTTGAAAGCTCACACCGGATCAACCGGTGAAACACAAAGATGCCTCAGGTGCATGAAATCAAAGATATGTACTGGATCAGCTAGAGTTGGCAAGTTGAGCCACTAGGACAGAGAAGGAAGAGTAAAGAAGTGATGGGTTTGTCACTTTGACAAACCGATTGAGATGTTGTTCGGTCTAATAAATAAGAAAGAAAGGTTGAGAAGTTGCAGATAGAGAGTACATCCAAAATGCAGATGGAGACTATTCAATATTGATGACATGATGTCATCAAGGTGATAACCGATAAGTATGTCAACTGGTAAAGAGAGAAAAGTGCAAAAGTGAAAGCCTCCCATCTGATGAAGATGATCATGTGGTGGAATGGTATGTTTGGAGACCAGTGAAGGTGTTCCACTGGTAGAACAACAAAGAGAAGGTTTGAAGGTTGACTAGTTAAGGTTAATCGACAGGGTTAGAGAATCGGTAGATGAACCCGGTTGTGTGTTGGTTGGTGACAGAGTCTAAACTGACATGGTGAGTAAGTTGAGGTGCATGCTGATAGAGATACCATGTGGAGTCCAAGTGTCATACAAATGGACCATGCATTATCGGTGAGGTAGGTGATGATTGGTCGACATTAATGTTGATGGTGTAAATCATGGGTCAAGAGCCGAAGGATGTGTCTTGAGATAGATCATAAGACAAAGATCTAATTGGTTGGCATCATGATCGATACAGTGTGTCTAGGTGTTGATCAGGGTAGGTGAAGCTAACTGCATGATCGCTTCATCATGGTTGACAAGTGCAAAATGACAAACAGGCCGTGTTTGCTAAGTATGGTAAATGTGTTTTGGAAGTGGTGTGATTGGTGGCAATAGGTGATCGATTGTAGGTGGTCCATATTTAAGAAGTGAACTGATCCGATCCGATATGCCTTGTGACTGATGAAGGAACCCTAGCATTCTAGAAGTTTGAATGTCGGTCATGGTGGGAAAAATTAGGTATAAATATGTCGACTAAAGACTAAAGAGGTTTGATGCTGCAAGAAGATTAGGTGTCGAATGTTGAAGAGTGAAGTGTTAAAGTGTAGTAGAGAGCCAACCAGTTAGATACTTCATTAAATATCATAGAGACTATGCGTTGGAGGTGCAACCTGTGAGAGGGTTTAGGAGAGGCTTAACCGGACAGGTCAAAGTAAATGGTAAACTACAAAGTGAGTTGTAATGATGTAACTGGTGGTACTAGAACTTGCAGAAAGGAAGAGAAGGTGTTGCAGTGTAGTGAGAGTGTCGGTGAAGATCCAACAAGGCAAGATCCATGTAGGACTTGTCCAGTAGGGAGAAAACTAGCAGAGATCAAAATGGACATAACTGACAAGCTAAGAACTAGTAGTTAGTAGAGAGTAGAGTACCTATAGAAAAGAAGTAGAGGATGAACCAGTAGGGTTGCAATAGAGAGAAGGTGAGAAAAGAACTGACAAAGAGCAGAGTAGAGGAAGATTGGTTGAGAAGAGTAAAAATGGAACTCATTTGTAATTGAGAGATTACTTTTGTATTGATATATGATATTGTAATCACTGAGTTAGAGCTTGGTGCCCTAAAATTAGGGGTTGGTACTCCTTGGGTTGGTGCCCTAAATTAGTAGGGGTGCTACTCCTTGGGTTGGTGCCCTAAATGTTGTAACTAGTTTTTTCATTGTGAGGTTGGATTGGAGCAATAGACTCTAGCAACATTTCTCATCGATGTTTTTCCCATGTTTGGTTTTCCTCGTACATCCAGTGTTATGTGATGTTCCTTTTGTGTATGGATTCATTTGTGTCATCCTCCTATCTCATTGGTATGTTTGCTTTATGTTAGATTTGCTAATGATATACACACACTTAGCATTAAAAGTTTAAAGTTTGGAAACCACTGATTGAGCCCCCCCCCTCTCAGTGGCATCCTATGTTCAACAATTGGTATCAGAGCCTAGGTTCCTGGTTGATAAGCTTTCTCTAGCTTGGGTAGATTCTGGTATAAGAACACAATGGTCTATTTAGTGTCAACCCCTACTCCGGTGTTTGATGGTTTAAATTATTCAATTTGGAGTTGCAAGATGGAAGTCTACCTATCCTCATTAGGGTAATGTTGTTTGGATGTTAGTTGTAAATGGTCCCTCTAGACCAATTAGTCCTCCCACTAGACCTGAAGTAGAAAGAAGAAATGAATACAATGTTGAAGCCATGAATTCTATACTCAGTGGGCTATCTGATGATGTTTCCTCACAAGTGGGCAGCTGTAGATCAGAAAAGAGTTTGTGGGACTGACTGAAGAAGCTCTATGAAAATGAGCCTACCACTGCAGAACTGGTTTGTAAGAGCAAGAAGAGAAATATGCCACATGGGTCTGGAGATGAAGATAGATCAGTTAGTAGCATTAGCAACAATGATGAAGAGAAGACTCACCTCTTCATGGCTCAAGAGATAAAAGATGAGAGGCACACATCTGAGAGTGATCATGCAGATCATTCCTACTAGCAAGATGTGTTTGGCAGTGATAGCGAAGATGAAGCAAAAGTTGATCTTGAAGGAGAACTTGTAAGTGCCCTTGATGAAATCAATAGAGTAAGAAAAGAATATAAAATAATCAATAATGCTGTTGTTGTGGAACAAAACTGGTTGGTCAAATTCCTTGAAGAATCTGAGAAATAAGTCTCAAATTTGAAGGCTCAACCTAAAGACACCAAGAAGTGTAGGTGCAAAGATCTTGAGTTTGAGCTAGAGGCAAAAGACAAGGAATTTTAGAAACCTAGAGATGAAATGGAGGATCTCAGAAGAGATCTTGAGAAGTGTTAGGATTAGCTCAAGGTAAGAATCTGGTTTGATGGCAGCATTGAGGCCTTGGATAAAATATTAAAAAATAAAGAACACTCCAAGGATACTGGAGGTTTAGGATGTGATGTCGGTGAGTGCTCCACCTACAAGAATGTCTCCCACAAGGACATTTAGTTTGTCTCCTCAAATGGAGATAACAAATGATAGACCTTCTTTGTTTGGAATACTCCCTGAAAGAAGATTGATCTAACTATAACCATTGAGGACATGAAGCTAAATAAGATTGGTGCTGCAAGAAGGAGGGACAATGCGGATCCCAAAGGCAAAGGAAATATGAGAGAAGGAAGCTTCATTGGTAGCAAGAACCTGAGAAGAAGGCAACATAGAAGACCTCCCACTAGTAGAAGACAAATAAATGTTGTTTCCCACAAGACAAAGAAGGTGTGGAAGAAGATCAAATCAGATGGAAGAACTCTAGAGGGCAGACAATCCAAGATCCACCCTCAGAGAAGCAGAAAGGGAGAAGCGAAACCGGTAAGTTCCCCTCATGTTTGGAAAAATAGATTTGTAACCTATGTGACCCCTTTCTTCAGTTATTGTTTTGCATGAAAAGATTATGGCCATAGGTTAGCTGAATGTAGAATAAGGTCTAGGAATAGATGAAATGTTTTTCTAGAAATAATAATGTTGTCTATCAAAGAGGTAATGGACTAGGCCATAGAAGTCATGATTGCAGAAAGAAGAGATTGCAGTCACATGATAGTTGGTGTAACAATTGTGCTCAATATGGAAGTGGTCATAGAGAATATGAGAATCAAAGTGCTGCATGGAAAAAAAGGAAAAGTGTTCTTGTAAGATCAAGAGGGCCACCGACACTGGTAGCTAGCTACAATAACATGACAAAGAGAAGATGGTCTAAACGGTTTGATAGAAGGTCCTCAAGATAGCTACTTGGTATGAACACAGTCTATTTCTATGAAAATGCTTCGAGTCATGCTGCAGAATCTAGTAGAGGAAGGACCAATCAACAAAAGAAGGTAAGACCTTCTCCAAGGACTAAAAATGGGAATAGGAATGAGACTAAGTAGGTATAGAGGAAGAAGGAAGAGAGTAGAACCATGGACCTGCACTGTGCATTCAATGCATAGGTGATATCTCCTAAGGCTTAAAGGAGATGTAGGACCTTAGGGGGAGTTACTTAGTGATCACAACATTCACCCCCTTTGTGAAAATGACAAATGGAAGAACAAGATGTTGTCGGTATAAAGGAAGAAAATGAGATGGCAGTGTGTGTAGTTGCTCCCTTGGCTATACATATACAAATGAGAGATGGATTACTACCACGTGTGTCAGTGGATGGTTCAAATTGCCATTGGAATCAGAGGCACTTGACACAAGGAGACATGAGTTAGAGGAGGGGGCTCCGGTGGAGATGTTGGTCTAGTTAGGAAACCGATATGTGCAATATGCAACCGGTATGGATATTGACCAGTATTACAGGTTATGTAAGTCAATGAGTTTTGAGATCATTGTAAGCTTGAGGAGATTATGTCTCAGGTGATATTGGAAAAGACATGAATGACATTGTGCTAGTCTGGTAGTTGACCTTATGTGCATACATCTTTTTGGGCTAATCGGTTTGATTTTTGGCATGATTGTGATGTGGTATGGAATTGTGTTCATATAAGATCATGTCATAAGCTATGATGGATATCATGGAGTTGAAAGATCATTAGTCGATCACATATGCACAACTCAACCAATATAAGGTGCAGATTGGAGCTCCGGTTTAGAACCTGATAGGCAAAGATGACCTGAGATCTATGGCTCAGGGGGAATTCATAGCCATATTTCCTGATTTGTATCAGACATATTGGACTCAAAGGGAGAGCTAGTGTCTATGGATGTACTAGTATGATTGAGACTTAAGGATGTACTCATCAGTTCATGTTTGTGAGTTATTTCAATGTCTATTCAATTTGTACTTTGTTGAATTCACAATCAGACCATTGAGAGAGTTACTTGCACAAGAGAACATATAATTGGTATCAGTGTCAGATTCAACACTTCATGTCAGCAAATTGGGGTCAGAATAGCTTTCTACATATCAAAGGGGAGATGATGCAGTCTGATTGATAGGTAAGTGGTATACATTGACACATGTTTCTACAGTTGGTATCATGTTTGTATATACTTTTGGTAGTTGAGCAATTGGTGTCAATTGGTGTCTGAGACCTCCATCTCAAGTGTTGTTGATTGAGAGGATGCAGAGTATAATGGTCATAGAGGGAGAAGCAACAGGTAGAGAAAAGGGATAGAGAAACTCTATCAGTTCCCTTTGCCATTGTTGTTAAAGGGAAAGAAATAATTTGTAGTACGCCAAATACCACATGTGTTGACATCAATGCCAAAGGGGGGAAATTGTTGGCATTGTCTTGTCATTGATGTCAATCGGTATAGTATAGCAAAACGTATGGGAGATTGATGTTTATTTTTTTCATTGATGTCAACCAATAATTGTGTCATTGAGGTCAACTAGTATAGTTGGTTACCGATATAGCTTGTAACATGTAAGAAGATAACGTCAACCAGCAGTGTGGTCATTAGGATCACTGGTACACAAGTTAGTGTTGACTTGTGTTGAAGACATAAGTATTGAAGACCAGTATTGTATGACAACTGGTATGCTATGTGTTGGGAGTGTATGGTTGCCAACCGACAAGCATATGACTGGTAAGTTAGCAGGGTGAGCTAATGAAGATGTGCAGAATTGGTATGTAGTTGGATGTTAATCAATAGGAATCCCACCGGATGAAGATGATATCACAGGTTGATGATATGACTAATAGTGAGTGTGCCCAATTGGATCATATGTGCCTGATTGAAGATGCATATGCTCAATGTCATATTAGTGTAGTGCTAGATGCAAATGACAAGGATCCACTTCCATCAGTAAGTGGAGCTTATCCACCAACATGCATGGAATGCATCATAACCTTCTAGGATAAGACAAAGAAGTATATGATAGCTGGTTGAAGGTTCACACTAGATCAACCAGTGAAACACAAAGATGCCTCAAGTACATGAAATCAGAGATATGTACCGGATCAGGTAGAGTTGGCAAGTTGAGCCACCGGGATAGAGATGGAAGAGTAAAGAAGTGATGGGTTTGTCACTTGGACAAACTGGTTGAGATGTTGTCTGGTCTAATGAAGAAGAAAGAAAGGTTGAGAAGTTGCAGATAGAGAGTGCATCCAGAATGCAGATGGAGACTATTGAAGATTGATGACATGATGTCATTAAGGTGATTACCGGTAAGTATGTCAACCGGTAAAGCGAGCAAAGTGCAGAAGTGAAAACCTCCTATTTGATGAAGATACGCATTTGATGGACTGGTATGTTTGGAGATTGGTGAATGTGTTCTATTGGTAGAACAATAAAGAGAAGGTTTGAAGGTTGACCAGTTAGGGTATAACTGGTAGGGTTAGAGAACCGGTAGATGAACCTGGTTGTGTGTTGGTCGGTGACAAAGTCTAAACCGACATGGTGACTAAGTTGAGGTGCATGCCGATAGAGACACCATGCAAAGTCCAAGTGTCATACAAATGGAGCGTGCATTATTGGTGAGGTAGGTGGTGATTGGTCGACATTAATGTTGATGGTGTAAATCACAGGTTGAGAGTAGAAGGATGTGGCTCGAGATAAATCAAAGGACAAAGATCTGATTTGTTGGCATCATGATTGATGTAGTGTGTCGAGGTGTTGATCAGGGTAGGTGAAGCTAACTGCATGATCTCTTCATCATGGTTGATAAGTGAAGAATGACAAATTGGTCGTTTTTGCTATGTATGGAAAACATGTTTTGGAAGCGGTGTGACTGGAAGTAATAGGTGAATGGTTGTAGGTGGTCCATCTCTGAGAAGTGATCTAATCCAATCTGATATGCCCCATGATTGATGAAGGAACCCTAGCATGCGAGAAGTTTGAATGTCGGTCATGGTAGGAAAACTCAAGTATAAATATATCGATTAAAGACAAAAGAGGTTTGATGCTGCTAGAAGATTAGGTGTCAGATGTTGAAGAGTGAAGTGTGAAAGTGTAGCAAAGAACCAACCATTAAGAGACTTCATTGAAGATCATAGAGCTTATCTGTTGGAGGTGCAACCAGTGAGAGGGTTTAGTAGAGGCTTAATCAGCAAGGTTAGAGTAACTGGTAAACTACAAAGTGATTTGTAGTGGTGTAAACCGGTGTTCCTAGAACCTGTAGAAAGGTAGAGAAGGTGTTGCAGTGCAGTGGGAGTATCGGTGAAGATCAAGAGAGTTAAGATCCATGTAGGACTTGTTCGGTAAGGAGAAAATTGACAAAGATCAAAATGGACATAACCAGCAAGCTAAGAACTGGTAGTTAGCAAAGAGCAGAGTATCGAGAAAGAAGAAGTAGAGGCTGACCCAGTAAGGTTGTAGTAGAGAGAAGGTGAGAAAAGAACTGACAGAGAGAAGAGTAGAGGAAGACCAGTTGAGAAGAGTAAAATCAAAAGGAAGATTGCAGAGGTTATAAAACTCATTTGTAACTGGTAGATTACTTTTGTATTGATATATGCTATTGTAATCACTGAGTTGGATCTTGGTGCCCTAAAATCAAGGGTTGGTGCTTCTTGGGTTGGTACCCTAAATAAGGGGTTGGTGCTCCTTGGGTTGCTTCCCTAAATCAATAGGGTTAGTACTCCTTGGGTTGTTTATTTAAATGTTGTAACTAGTGTTTTCATTGTGAGGCTGGATTGGAGTAGTAGACTCCAACATCATTTATCACCGAGGTTTTTCCCATGTTGGGTTTTCCTCATACATCCGATGTTATGTGATATTCCTTTTGTGCATGGCTGCATTTGTGTCATCCTCCTATCTCACTGGTATGTTTGCCTTGTGTTAGATCTGCTAACTGATATACACACACTTAGCATTAAAAGGTTAAAGTTTAGAAAACACTAATTCACCCCCCCCCTCTCAATGGCATCTTGTGTTCAACACTGACTTCTTTTGCTTGGTTGTTTTGAGTTTGCAATGCTTTGCAATGTGTCCAAACTCTTGACAATTATAGCATTTCATATTAACATTAAAGGATGAACCTTTAAAACTATTGTAGGACACCGGTTGACTTCTCCTACATTCAAAACTCCTATGACCAAAACCATTACATTGATAACAAACAACATTAATCTCCTAGAGTGAAGCAAAAAAAAATTCTACTTTCAAAATTAAAAGGGGGCTTGTTCATCAGTCTACAATCAGTAATTTTATGTCCAAAATTATTATACCGATAGCAATAACCATGGAAATTGGGTACATACTATTCATGTTGCTTTGGACTGGCAAACCTTTGTCTCACCGAATGTCTTCCTCTCATGTTTTTGATTCTAGTGAATCCTTCATTATCCACCTTGGGTTTGCCTTTATGATTTTCATTTCAGTACAATGTGTGAGCCTTTTGATTTCAAGTATACCGGTTCATAGGCTAATTTCTTGTAGCCTCAGCATAGGTCTTCTTACCGACATCTTTGCTGAAAGTAAATGTTTGTTTCTCTTTACATTCACTTGAGGAAGTGAATTGTATCTCTTTACCAGATGTGTCTTTGTTGTTTGAACTTTGTCCTTCTTCAAATCTTAAGCTACTGGTATCTTTTGAGTGCTTTTGATTGCTCAACATCTTGTCGAAGGCTTCAGTTCTTCCCTCATACTTGCTTCTCATTATCAGTTCATCCTTGCTCTTTTCAAGCTCCTTTCTAAGCCTTACAATCTCTTCTTCTAACTTTTGATGCATTAGAGCTTGTGACCTCACAAATCCTTTTGGCTTCTCCCAGCTGGAGTTTCAAATCAGAGTTTGCTTTCTTGGATTCCTCCAGAGATTTCTCAAGTTGTTCTTGTTCTTCTGCAAAAACATGCTTAACCTTCTTGAGTTCTCTTTTTGTTTTATTCAACTCCTCAAGCACACTTATGTTTTCACCTTCCAAGTCCACTTTAGCTTCAATTTCTTCATCTTCCTCATCTTCATCAACCGATTTATCTAGTGCCATAAAGAGATTAAATTCTCTCTCATCCTCAAGACAGACATCTTCTTATGCACTCTCTTCATCTGTGGTATCACCCTCAAAGGTATATAGGTTGTTCTGCTTTTGGTAGCTTCTTCTTTCTTACCGGTAGACTTTCTTCTTTCTATGCTTACAGGAAGATCTGTTAGAACTCTCTTGCTCATCTCCACTAGTTTCACCATAGGGACATTTTGTAGCAAAGTGTCCTATTTTACCATAGTTAAAACATTTGTGAGGAGATTTTCCTTTATACTTACTGGATCCTCTTCTAAGTTTCCTTACAAATTTTGCCACCTCTATATCCGTGTCTTCACCAGATTCACCATGAGAAATTTATTCCTTGCCCTTTTTGATGGAGTTGAAAGCAACCTCTTTCTTGGAAGATCCTTCACGGTTGTCCTCATTTCATATGGAGTCAAGGAGCCAAATAACTCATCCATTGAAAAGATTTTTAGATCCTTGGCTTCCTCTATAGCAAAGACCTTAGTATCATACTTAGATGTGAGTGATCTAAGCACCTTTTTGACAATAACTTCATCAGCTATTTCCTCTCCAAGTCCTCTAATGGTGTTCACAGTTTCATCAACTCTCTAAAGATAATCTGTAATATTTTCTTCATCTTTCATCTTCAAGCCTTCAAGATGACCTCTTAGTGTTTGCAGCTTGGCCTCCTTGAGCTTGAAAACTCCTTCAAATAATCTTTTCAATTTATCCCAAGTCTCTTTGGCAGATGAGCAGTGCATTACCTTGACAAACTCATTATCAGACAACCCACTAAGAATAGTATGTTTAGCCTTTGCATTGTTTTCATACTCCTTCTTAGCATCCAGGTCAGTAGGAGAAACACTAGGGACAATATGCCAATTTTTTACAGACATCCAAACATCAAATCCTAGAGAGGACAGATAGGTTCCCATTCTTCTGCTCCAAAAGGCATAGTTGGTTTCATCAAACATGGGAGCTTTGGAGGAGGAGGACTCATTTCTTGCCATTGTGTTCTTAGACCAGAATCTACCCAACCTAGAGAAAGATTTAACCAACTAGGAACCTAAGGCTCTGATACCAATTGTAGAACACAAAATACCACTGAGAGGGGGGGGGGTGAATCAATGGTTTCCAATAAACTTAACTTTTTAAACATAAGTGTGCGTATCAGTTAGCAATTCAAACACTAAGTGAGTATACTGGTTAGACAAGGAAGAGATCAAGATACAAGAACACACAAAAACACATCACATAACACCATATGTATGAGGAAAACCCAATGTGGGAAAAATCTCGGTGAGAAATATTGCTAGAGTCTACTGCTCAAATCTAGCCTCACAAAGAAACAACAATATTACAATGATTTAGGGCACCACCCAAGGATCACTAACCCCTACTGATTTAGGGTACCAATCCAAGGATCACCAACCTCTAACTATTTATGGGTACCAAACCAAAGGACCACCAACCTCTGCACCGAGCACCAACTCAGTGATGTATAATGTAATAAATCTTATTACAATGATATAGAACTTACTTACAAAAGTGTTTAGTAACCCCTACAATTGATCTCTCTACCGGTTTCACTCCTCTGTCTTACCGGTTGAATCCTATTTCTATCACTCTTCCTTTTCTCTATCGATTCACTCTACTCTGATTCACTGCTTCTTCCACCACCGGTTCTCTTCTCACCCTCTTCTCCTTCACTTTTTACTATTGTCTATCGATTCTAACACTGGTAGTTCAAACCTTACCGGTTACACCTTTTCTACCAGTTCTCCTTCAGATACTCAGTTGCAACACCCTTCTCAGTTTGATCAGCACTCTATTTTTTCAAGCACACTCCTCTCTAGCAATTGGAGTCAATCCCTTATATTACATCATCCATTTTGATCTTCAATCTTCATATTTATAAATCAGCTTTCCTGTCATAATGAATTTCAAACTTTTTGTGGTTAGGGTTTTCTTCTACCTAGCATAGTTCTATCATATCAAATCGGATCTCCTCTCCAAGATTGACAACCTACAGAAAATAAAGCTTCACCACCATTTCCATTCCTTCTAGAACACATGTTCTATATTTCACAACCTACAACCTATTTGTCGGCCCTACTTTCTGTTAATCATAATAATTGCTCTTGATATTTTTTTCACCAAATCTGATCTGCAATGCGACGTCTTGCATCGATCATTACATCACCAAACTCAATCTCAATCTATCATTCTGCTTTGAGCCACACACCTTTGTCATTATTGTTTGATTTATGGGGTTGACATTAAATACAAACTCATTTGACAACTACCTCATCAACACACTCTTCACGGACCACTGCACATTAGCCACTTGGATCTTATTTGTCATCTTCATTAGCATCCACCTTAGCTCAGTCCATTGTGTTGGTTTATAATCAATCACTGACTAAACACACAACTGGTACTTCATGTTATACTACCGGTGTTCTAGCCCTCTCGATCATGCAATAATCGGTCAACCTTTGTATCATGGTTTCACTATTTTGCTGATTACTTCAAACTAACTTAAATTGCTCTTGGTTCTGTGTTCATACTCTATATGATCTGACAATCACTCTCCATCTATATCCTGGTTGACATACTTATCGGTTGAATATACACCTCCTTGTATACTAGTGGTCATTTTGTTGTCCCTTGCTTTCTTACCGGTTGAGTATACCAGTCTTACCCTTGTTGTCTCTTTGCTTTCTTATGCATGCTTACTGGTAACCTATCCTACTTGCCTCTTGCATGCACCTTGTATACTAGTAGCCATCCATACCAGTGACATGTTATACATATCGGTTGACATCAACGACAACACAATGCCAACATCAACCACTTAGCATCACCAAAGATAGATATTCCTGTTACAATCAACTTCTATGAATCCTTCTTATGACATTTCATTACAACCATTCTATATATATAGATCTCCAGAATAGATTTTCCAAGTTGGCCAAGGAGATAATAAAACATATTTCAAAATAGGTCTTCCCTAAGCATTCTTGTGGTGGAAGGAATGAGAAGTGGACCACACTATAATGTAACAACACATTATCCAAATGCAACAATCACTAGACCAAAAGATAGAGCATCAAGGGTTAACTAGAACAGGAAAGAACATGGCCAAAAATAGAATTCTAGAGAACATCAACATGTGCTTAATTAGAATAACAAAGATACATGCATGAGAGGTATAAATCTAGAAACATAATGGGAGAGCTAAAAATGCAGGGCTCTGCAAATTTTTCTAGACAATCATTATCATCACTATATAAACTTTCGGAGGACAACTTCCAAACCACCAAAACACAAGAGTGAAATCTCAAGGATATATCCAACAACATAACAACACATCATGAAAATATATAGAATAAGTCAAAACATCCAGAGCAAAACTAAACACTGAAATGCAATCAGTATGTTCACATCAATTACAACCATACTGAAATATCAATCAACTTCACATTTGCAATAATCTCCCCCTCTATCATTGATGGCAACATTCATCAACAAAAAAAATTCTCCACCATCTTTCTTAGAAGAATTATCCAAAAAATCTCCCCCTTTGACATCAAAGACAAAGGTGAACAACAATTCAACTCATAAATCACACTACTTCCCCTAAGAGGAAGCCCCAAACATTAGCACAAACTAAAATATGCACGAAATATCTTGGACTAATGGAGTACTAAATGCACTTAATTTAAACTATAAAAGGGTACAGCCCCCAACATCTTCCTGATACTCAAAGTATGTTTGTACAATGCCTTCATAAAGATATATGCAACTTTCTCTTTAGTAGGTACATATTCAAGTTTTACTTCACCATCCAAAATTTTCTCTCAAGAAACGATACTGAATATAAATATATATTTTTTTGGAATGCAAAACCAAGTTCTTAGAGATATTGATTGCACTTGTATTGTCACACATGATTAAGATCAGTTCATCAAACAATACGGCAATATCCTTCAATGTTTCTTTCAACCAAAGTACCTTACTACAGTATGAAGCTGTTGCAATGTACTTAACTTCTATGGTTAATAATGATATATAATATTACTTATTACTTAACCATGTAACTAACCAGGATCTAAGGAAAAATGCTCCACCACTTGTACTCTTCCTATCATTAACACTTCCTACCCAATTTGAACGAGTATAAGCTTTTAGAGTAAATTTTGATCATCTGGGATACTACAATCCCAAATCTTTTGATTCTTTCAAGTATATGAATATCCTCTTTACTAGAATAACTGTAATACCCTAAAAATGGTCATCTAAACCATGAGCCCCTAATCTTGACAATGTCACCAAGGTCCTAACCAAAGGCAATTAAATAAATCTTGAGCACACAATTAATTCTTTAATCATCAAATGTCACATGGCAAAATTAATCAGCCACTATTAATTTAAATATTTATTTAATTAATTGAATCATTCCAAGTAAATCATTTTAAACAATTATCATATTTATTTTAATTAAATATCTTTTGCATATTTGATTAAATAAATCAATTTGCCATTAAATCATCAAAAAAGAGGAATTAGTTTGAAAAATAAATAAAAATTGCCATAAATCTTCAAAAAATGAAACAAATCAAGAAAGAGGAATTGGAAATTATAAGCACAAATCTTCAAAAAAGGAAACAAATAAAAAAATAAATTAATTGGCAAAAAAGAATTAAAAACTGAGAAAATAAATCAATTGGAGATAATATTGAAAAACAAATTAAAAATTGAAAAAAATCTCAAAGAAAGCAATTAAAACAATTAAATATTAAAATCGAATGAAATAGAGAATAAATCACTTTTTTCTTGATTTTATCTTAATTTTAGTTCAATTTACTTTAAAACTAAGAAAAGCATCCAATCACATCAATTCACCTAGATTGTGCTTCCTCTTGAAAAATCTAGACCGCTCATCATCATTTGATCTCAACCTTTGGTTTCTTTCTAAATTTTCTATAAATTCAGGCTCTCATCTCTCATTCAAAGATCTTGGAGAAAATATTGTTATTATGTTGTTTTTGCTCTAGGTTCATTGAGAATTTGCATTGAGATATTGCATATTAATTATTTCATATTGCTTAAATCATTTAGCTTAAATATTCATATATTGCTTAAATCATGTTAGATTAATGTTGCATTCATCTAGCTTAAATCCATGCTCATATAGATTAAAAATCCTTCATTTAGGTGTTGTCTAGTCACTAGATAGCTTAGCAATCTGAGAGCAATCTAAACTCGCATCTACTAGAAGGCAATGGGTCGCTTTGTAATGGTTTATTATTCATTGATTATTGATTTACTAACCATGCATCTAATGACTTAATTGAAGTGTTGTGTATTCCAGATATAGATACAGGTCCACTTTTCACACACACATTTTTGGTGCCCACCTTGGGGCTCGAACCCACGAATACAAGATTTCTAATATTTCTTGAACAAATTTAATGTTTGATTTTTATAACTAATAAACATGTGTTAAATTTGCAAATAAAAATCTTTCCTTTTGCTTGTTCTTCTGTGACAGTAAAAAATGGTCTCTTTTTGGAAGGCATAACTTTTTATTGAGCTGTTGGATCTCAACCAATTTTTGATATGTTGTTGAAAACCAAGTTTTATACAGTTTCATTGAAGAGATTTTCTTAAGAATTTCTGGTTTGAAAGTTAGTAATGATAGAGTACAGTACTATCATTTTACTTATTCTTCTGTGACAGTAAAAAATGGTCCCTATTTGGAGGGCATAACTTTTTATTGAACCATTGGATCTAAACAAAATTTTAATATGTTCTGTAAAACTAAGTTTTCAACATTTCCACCAAAGAGATTTTCCAAATTAGCTCTGGTTGAAAAGTTATAAACAACCGAGTATAGTACTATCAAAATTATCATAACTAGGATAGTCATAAAAAATGGAAATTCTTGTTAGATTAGTTTAATTTACAGTTTGCATGCTAGAATTTTTTTTTGATGATTTTTTTATGTTATTTTGGCAACTAATTTTGGGCTTTTAATGTTTGTAGGTCCGCTTGACAAAGAATTTTTCAATCAAACATATGCCTATCAAAGAATAAAAAACAACATGACTACTGATGCATTGGTTTTGTAGGTTGCCTAAAGAGAATCGACCAAACATTGTGTATTCTTTACATTAATTTTTAGGCACTTAAATTTCTATCTAGTTAAAGAACAAATCTATCTTTTGTGTTTTCAGAAAAATCTGAGTGGTAGGAGAGTATGCTCTTGTCTTTTATAGACAATCAGAAATCTAGACCCTCAAAGCTTTTTTCTAAGTTTTGAGATTTGTGTACCTTTAGTAGGCCTGTCACAGTGGGAAAAAGTAATCTCCCTGTGAGAATGACCCAAGTGAGTACAGCTAGACCTGAGCATTCCAACTCACTATAATAAATAGGCCTCTGGTGATTAAAGTCTCAGAGGATGGGATTATTTGAGTTTTCTCTTTAAGATCTCTCATATCGAGCATTTTGTAGGGCCTCGCAGTCTCAATCACATTTACGTGACTACAACTTGTTTTGGTACCTTGTTGGGCTATAGGCCTCAATCATGCTTGCGTGACTTCGAGGGGTAATTTCAAATGGAATTCCTGACTAAGAACTATAAGATAGAAGCTACTTGGTTCACCTCTGAAAGGGGGATAATCTTTGTGCAAGAGAGATTGTAACTCTCCCAAGACACTTGCCATATCATGCCCCCATTAGTGTTTGGAGTCAGCTAATACATCATTGAGAATCCATTGCGTGAGACTTAGTGGTCGTATTCTGATTAGCTATTGGGTGTGTACCTAAGTCAACAAGCAAAGATTTTTTTCTCTAAGCCAAATTTTGTAGGGTTAGCATGTTTGTGATTGAATTATTATATATCTTTTATGTTTTCTATGTTTTCATCCCTGAAATTGAAACTGAAATACTAAAACTGGAGAAAACAAATCAACAACTCAGTGATAAACTTTGTCCGTGTCCAAACTGGTCTCCGTCAGTCATCAAAAACTTAGTCCTTATAAAAAACTGGTCTTTGTCAGTCATTGAAACTCTGTCTGTCAGAATCTTGTCTCTGTCCAATCCTCTGTCATACGAATTCATGATTTTATCAGTCTCGAATAGTCAAACTTGCCTAAACCAGTCTACTGCAAGCATAAAACTGGTTATCATCCTCCTGAGCATAAATAGTTTTGATAGTGTACCCCTGTCATTGTGTTGCATGATTTTGTCGATCATCTCTAAGCTAGTTCAAACAACATCTTATCAAGCCTAAGTTAACTTAGATAACATCTTACATAGGGTAGATCATTCCTAAAACCAGACTAGATCTTAGTTACTTCACTCCATCACTACGTTAAATGAATAACTAGCTACAATTTGATCTTGACATCTACAACACATCTAGCTCTCAGTCCTGTCGATTGTAAATGCCTATTCAAACCAGAAGATCTTCTAAATTTTTTGACAAAAGTAAGAAGTCCATGGCTCCCTTAGCTCCAATTCCCATGGCTACCTTGGCTCAAATGCTTCAAGATATCAAGAAAGAAATACATGACATGAAAATCCAAAAAAATAAATCAATGACTGAATTTAAAAAATAAATGCATGATATTGAGAGTGGTAAACTTCAAGGAATGCTAAAATGATTATATGATTTGACAATCAAAAGCCAACAAATAATTGACAATCAAAAGCCAAATCTCAAACAAGTTCACAAGACACCTTCACCAAGACATAAAGACATTTCCTCCAAATATCCTCTAGATAGACAGTTTACACCTTTGGGGCAATCTATTGAGTCGACTTTGAAGAGCTTGTTGAGCATAATCTTATCATATTGCCTAAGAAGACCACATGGGGTTGTGAATTTGTGAGTAATTATTGTGCATATCATAGACAAAATGAACATAAGATTCAAGATCTCATTGATAATGGTGTCATTGAAATTGAAGATCCTAATAACTCACCTAAAGAAAAAGAAGGAACTACTTATAAGCATAATCAAAATCATGAACCTATGTCTAGCAAGGCTCCATATGTGCCTCCATCCCTTCCATGATGCCTTCATCTCCTTCAAACAATGAAACTTCTCATGTTTACCTTCAAGGGCTATCTCCTATGGAAATCCAAGTTAATGATACAAGTTCCTCTAAAGATTCAAAAATCCCAGATCCTATGCCATCATACACTTCAATTCCAAACGTACCCACTCCAGAGAGTCCCACTCAAAATGCTTCCCCATCATGCCAAAAATATGGAGACCTTACAAGAATCCCCTATGCCTATGCACAATCCTACCCCTTCCTTAGAAGTGGCTCCATGTCAAGAGGATAATTTGAAAAATCAAGATCAAGACATCAAAACTCTCCAATCCCATCTAATGATTGAAAAAGATCCTATTTCACTAGATTCCCATGATGATCCCTTTATACCTTTTCATTTATTCCGAGATGACTCACTTCTATCTCAAGAGAAAAGCATCCTTCCAAATCCCATTCCTAATCCACTTCCTAAGAAAGATCATGAGGCCTCTTCCACCTTTTCAAATGATCCTATTCAAAATGAAGAGTCAAACACCCTTCCTACTCTATCTAATGGTCCTCTTCCATGTCAAGATCAAAGTATCCCTTCATCTCCTTGTCATAATCCTCCATGTTCACTTCATGATCCTATCATACCTTGCAAGCCACCTCCACCTCAAAATGGACTTGCCTCTAGCATTAAATGTAAGAAGAAACCCTTTGTTAAAAAGATCTTTCAAAGCATGCATTATCAAAGAAAAGGGTATATTAGAACCCCCTATTATAAAAGAAAATTTTGATTATATTGGCTACATTTCTCACTCTCAAGATGATGGTATCTCTCATAAATCCTACATTTCTCCAGTTAAATCCAAATACATGCCTTCTCCGCCGCTTCCATCCATTCTAGGTCCCTATATCCCTCCATCCCTTATGCAGGATCAACAAAGGCACACATCTTTGAGTACCTTCCATCCATCTAAAATACCTCTGTATCATTCCTATCTATCCACACATTCTTTTCTCCCTCCAAGGAATTTGGATGCCAAGCATAAAAGTCATAAATCAAACAATCCACATGTATTCAAGGATCAACATGTCCCATCTAATTGACATGTCAAAACAAATAAAAATATGATCCAAAAAGAAAAATAAAAATACAAAACACCACAAAGGCCCACAAAGAAAGAAGAAAAGTCAAAAGTTATATGGGTTCCTAAGGCACTTGTACAAGCAATGCGCTCTAAGGAACTACAAAAGCATGAAAAATCAAAAACTGTGTGGATCCCTAAGCAACTGCTTGAAGCACAACAATCTAAAGAAAAATAAAAATCGGCATCCAAAATTGTTGTTCCTCCATCCAAACCTTCCAAGTCTATTCCCCCATCACCTCCTTCATCCATTTTGGGTTATTATGCCCCAAAATTTGTAACCTTTCCTCCATCCAAATCTCAAAATCTAAGATTCACTTCTCTTCCATATGTCCACCATCCCTCAAGATGTGTGCCAATGTTGATCTTTCCAACATTTCCATCTAGCCATACACAATTCTTCCAACATCCCATCCATTATCCAACACCTCTTTTTCACCCTTCCATCCCTCTTATCCAATCCTTTGCATAAATCCTTGCCCTAGTTTTATTTCATTATCCTACCAACATCTTTGAGCATACCTTCATAGTCATGGTCTATTGCAACTCATATTATAAAGGTACCATCCAAAGCAGTGAGATGTTGGGGTCCTTCTTCCATCCCCTATCATGCCTCCATTATCTTCCAAAAAGAAGAAAAAAAATGATGAAAAAATGAAAAAAAAAAAATCAGAAAAAAAGTAAAGAGAAATAATTTTGTCCACGAGTGAAACCACTTCTTGTGGTGCCTTGGGCAAGTACCATGATGAAAAGCTGGCAAACAGGTGTCATGCATAATCCATTATCCTTTTCCACTTTACACTAGGGGCAAGTTCCATCCATGTACATCCATCTATTATCCTTCTTCCTCTATTATCCTTCATCCTCCATTATCCCTCATCCGCTCCATCTACGTTCATATCCCTTTTCCACCTTTGATCTTGACAAGGTTAAGGATCTTTGCAAGCTTCATGTGTCCTATCTAGTACACTTGATCTATACCCTTTAGCTCCTCTCCATTTCTCACTTACATCCTTCATCACTCCCTTTTGATCTTGCTTATCATATCTGCCTCCTATCCAAATCTATTCCTTGATCTTGATCAACACTATGGACAAAATGCAAAAACATGCTTTCCACAAACCTCTTGACATGGCTAATTCTTTGGACCATATGGCTTCATTACACTATATCCTTTCTTTTTTGTGTTATATCCTTGCTTTACATTTCTAAAATCCTTTTTACATTGCTAAAATCCTTGCTTTACATTGCTAAAAGTCTTGCTTTACATCGCTAAAATCCTGATAATGAAATAAGAATTCAGATGCAATGAATAGATTTACATTATGTTATTTATGTAAATGAAATTGAATGATCAGTATTACTTTTGTGAAACTAGGGATCACCATTGCTAATGAGCAATTGAGTGCAAGTGAATATAGGAATAGGTGAACGTGGATGAAGGCAAGAACAAGGTTCAGGTAAAGTTGTTTTAGCCATTGGACTTCACTAGATTAGATGGGAATCTCACACACCACATTAGAATTTAAAATTTGCATCTTGTAAATATGGATGATTTAAATGACTTTAATTGAGTGTTTGTTTAAATTGGAATGATGAATTTAATTGATAGATTGATTTAAACATTTGTACATGTATTTTGATGTTTGTATGTGCATCTTGTGAAATGGATTAAATATCGAGCTTATATTTTTACTTCTTGATTTATGATAATGATGTTTATAAACACACACACACACACACACACACATATACGTATATGAATTTTATGATGTCTTGAAAATAAGAAAAGATAATTAAATTTGAATTGATTTATTACTATAGTTATATTTATATGTATATATAATTATACGTATTTTATATATATATATATATATATATATATATATGAGTTCGAATAAAAATTCGATCACTCACTCACACACACACACACACACACACACATGTAATTATTATATATGTAAATATATTGTTGAAATTAAATTATTTGTTTTATGATAAATCATTACTTTTATATATATATATATATATATATATATGATAGCGACTTATTTTAAAGCCACATATCCAATATGTTATATATGTAAATATATTGTTGAAATTAAATTATTTGTTTTATGATAAATCATTACTTTTATATATATATATATATATATATATATGATAGCGACTTATTTTAAAGCCACATATCCAATATGGTGGCAGGTTTTAATGCAAGTCATAGTCGACGAAGTATGTTACATGTTATTGTTAGGTCCCGGAGACAACTGAGAGGGGGGGGGTGAATTAGTTGTCCAATAAATTCAACTGAAATTGACTTAACCAAAACTTAATGCTTAATGCCGGTAAACCAAACTTTATGCCGGTAGACAATTTTATCAGTTAATTGCAGTACCAGTAAAGATTAATGGATGAAACATAAAGACAATAACATCCACAACACATAACACAAATATTTGTACGTGGAAACCTTGTAAGGGGAAAAACCATAGTGGGAAGCCTTACCCACAATCAAATGATACTACTGCAGATAGTATGTGTGTACAATATGGAGTCTACACATGCAGAAAGTATAGCTGCCTAGAGCTCATTGCTCAATCACAAAATGGGAGTCACACTGACTATAATTGGATGGTTAAATCCAATGATAATGTACTACTTAAAATAGCATCTTCATATGCTAGATTCAGTACCGGTTAAGTTTTGATTGTCTTCACAAAAACCTTCCTTCAACCTTCAAATGATATCTGCGTGTATAGCTCTTCTTATTTTTGCATATACCTTATTACAATCCTTTTTTCTTATCGCATATCAATCTCTAAAATGAGATCTTAAATTTATACCATAACCTAGGACCAATTGAATAGGTCAGCTCACTAAAAGATATTACAATTAAATAAATAAATCTATAAGCAATGCATCATGTCGGTTCAATGCATTTATCCATAACGTGTCATGTTGATCTGGAATAGATATGCTTGCCGATGCATAACTTGGACCTATTTGTTGGTAACAACAAATATGCAAACCTGAATAGACCAATAACCAAATCATCAAAACCAAGTGATCAAATAATTTCTTCGACATAACCAAGTAGTCTCCAAGTCATTCCAAGTGCTAGTGAACCAAATACCGATGACTGTGCATAAGTCACTTGACTTGCCGGTGAACATAACCAAAGATCTCCAAGTGTTGATAAGTGTTGACAAGTGTTGACATCAATGACAAAACCATATCAACATATCCAAAATACCAACAATCTCCCCCTTTAGCATTGATGGCAACACAAGATGGAAAAACCATCAAAGTGCCAAAACAAAAATGCCAAAAACCAAGAACCAACAATCCCCCAAAGAGATCATTAACCAGAAATCAAAATACATAATGTCTCTCCCCTAGGAATAATTTCTCCCAAAAAGATATCTCTCCCCAAAATGTTTTTCCATAATATCTATCTCCCTTTGACATCAAATGCCAAAGCAATACAAAACCAAAAACAAAATACCAATTCATTACAAAATACCAACTACTCCCCCTGAGAAGTATCTCTCCTCATCAAAGCTGGAATAAAATATTTCTCTATTAATTCTACCGATTGATGACAAACATCAACTGTCTAAGTCTCTACCAGTGGGGGTAAAACTCCAAGATTCTCTTTGAGATATTCAAAAGTTTCTTTAGGCAAAGTCTTTGTAAAAATATCTGCAATCTGCTCTTTAGTATTCACATAAACCAATTTCACTTCTTTTGCTTCAACATTCTCTTTCAGAAAATTGAATTTGATAGAAACATGCTTAGTCTTTGAATGAAATATTGGGTTCTTTGATATATCAATTGCTGCCATATTATCACAGTAAATAGTTATAGGTTCCTTGCATTTTACCTTTATGTCCTTCAACATTTGTTTGATCCATAATACCTATGTGCAATTAGTTGTTGCTGCAACATATTCTGATTCTGCTATTGATAGTAATGTACAACTCTGTTTCTTGCTCAACCATGAAATTAGTCTGCTAGCAAGAAAAAATGCTCTGTTGGTGGTGCTTTTTCTATCATCTACATCTCCTGCCCAATTAGCATCTGTGTATGCACATAAATCAAAATTTTCATCTCTAGGATACCATAGCCCAAGATTTGTAGTGCCTTGTAGGTACCAGAAAATCCTTTTCATTGTTGATTCATGATTTTTTTTAGGATTACTCTGAAATCTTGAAACAATACATACTGCATTCATAATATCAGGTCTTGTTTGTGTCAAATACAGTAAACTTCCTCTTATAGACTTGTCTCTAGTCAAATTAACAGGTGTTGATTCGTCCTTCAAAGATAGTTTATCAGTTGTAGTCATAGGTGTGCTTACCGGTTTAGAGTTTTACATGCCAAATTTCTTTAGTAATTCCTTCAAGTACTTAGATTGACATAGGAATATACCTTTATTAGTCTATGAAATCTGCAATCCTAAAAAGAATTTTATCTCTCCAATCATAGACATTTCAAATTCTTCATGCATTTTGTTAGAAAAGTCTTTACACAATCCATCTTCTCCTTCAAAGATTATATCATCAACAAAAACTTCAATAACCAAGATGTCATCATTAGTCACTTTGTAGTATAGATTGTTGTCAGCATTACCTTTAGTGTATCCAAGCTTCAAAATACATTTGTCCAATCTAGCATACCAAGCTCTAGGAGCTTGTTTTAGTTCATATAAAGCTTTCCTTAACTTGCAAACCATATCTTTGTTATCTGTCAAAGAAAATCCATTAGGTTGTTCAATATAAACTTCTTCTTCAAGATCTCCATTCAGAAATGCACATTTAACATCCATTTGATATACTTTATATTTCTTATGTGCTGCAAAAGCTAATAAATATTTGACTACCTCAATTCTAGCTATTAGTGCAAAGGTTTCATTGTAATCAATTCCTTCTTTCTATGAATATCCCTTACACACTAATCTTTCTTTGTTTCTAATTACCTTGCCATTAGTTTTATATCCAAAGTCATTCTATATACTCTAGTTGGTTACTACTACCAAAACACTCAGTCAGTATGCACAGAATAGTCGGTTAAAGAAGAAAGTATTCACAGAGCCCAGTATACACCAAGCTATCTACCAAGTAACATTCCATGTCTACTGAGTAGAAATAATGATACACTGAGTGGATATTCACCAAGTGAAACATTTTACCAGATTCATTGAATCTAGACACACATGGGAAAACATTTTACAAGATCAAGGAACATAGAACCGTTATCACATTGGAAATCGCACTTAAAGATTGTGTATGATTTTGAGGTCATCTAACCAATGAAATATTTTGTATAGTTATTCATTCGATAAATCATGTTTGTAAGATCGAAGCAATGAATCAGATCACTGACATAAGAGATCTTTATATACAACATGGATTAAGGATAGAAGTGTGACAGAGATATATATAGAGGTGTATGAAGCAAGACATGTGTGATACATAAGAAAGCACTAAGCGTTATGACTGTTATAGAGACATAGAGGTCACCGAGAAGGATTTCAGAGAACAATCAAAGAACAGTGTAAACAGAAGGGTTTAATGAGTTACATTATGGGTTACCGAGGTATGCTATAAGAAAGGTAATCTTATTTTGAGCACATAGAATCTACTATAACATTCCAGATGTAAAGTTGCAGATATTTGTAAACATTTTATTGTAATATTTTGAAGTTGAAAGAGAAACCTTTAACAGGATAAAAGACTCTAACTAAGTCTATAAACAATAAAGCCTCTAACCAGGTGCAACATTTAGTTTAAGTGTTGTAAAATCCTTTAGCAAGGTAGATCTAACAGATCTTGATACTCCTAATAGGGTAAGCTATCAGAAATAGTTGAACATGTAGCTCTAACCGGGCAACCTTTATTATTGTAGTAGTAAAGTTGTGGGTGCCATCCCCACCGTAGTTTTTCTCTCTAACCAAGAGTTTCTGTGTAACCAAAATATATGAGTTATGGATTGAATCATGTATGATTGTTATTTATTTGTTTTAGCTTTATGTTATGTTGCAGCAGTTTTTGGTTTATGCATAACAGTAAAGATATTGTTGATAAAAGGATTTGAAGTACTGATTCACCCCTCCCCTCTCAGTACATTAGCTTTCCATATTGGGCCTAACAATTGGTATCAGATATTGAATCTTGGAAAAAGGTTTAACAACTTAAAGAGAAAGATCTTATCAATGGAAGGCTATAAACAATCTTGGAGAATTGTGTATCTGCAAGAAGAGTTGGATCATGCTAATCAAGTGATTGCAGACATACAGAGACAAATGAAAAAATCATTGAAAGTTAGAAGGAGATTATCTAATGATTTGTAGGACTCTCAAGAGTTAGTGGAACAAATTGAAACATCATCTGAGAACAGTATATCTAAAGAGACTGAAGAAATGATTGGAGTATTGAAAGAAAAGAACAAAATACCGGTTGATCAGTTAAAAGCAATGAAAAGAGGACATGAACATTTTAGCACACAGATGACTGAAAATCTTGATGCATTGAGGACAGTTGAAGATAAAGTAAGAGATATAGAAAGAGAAAAATAATAGTTTGAAGCATTAGTATCTAGAAAGAATGATGAAATCATAAGGTTGACTGGGATTCAACAAAATCTATCAGATCAATTAGGTTATGCACATCATGAAGCAAATCTGAAGGATGATGAGAATCAAGCATTGAAACTTGAAATATCAAGGTTGACCAATGAACTTGAAATAGAAAGGAAATCCAAGGAAACACTGAAGAAGAGATATGAAGCATCAAAGATGTTGGATGAGCAACGGAATACAAGAAGACCCAATAAAGAAGCGGGACTCGGTTACAAAGGAAAAGACTCTACCGAGAAGGGAATTCATACAACCGAGAGAGGAGAATCATCAAAGCAAGCTGGAAACAAGAAGCACATCAAAATAAAGAAGCCTATTTGCAACTACTGTTGAAATCAAGGTCATACTGCTAACATGTGCCAAATCAGAAAAGGTAAGCAACCAAATGTCACTAAGTCTAATGGTTATTGTTACAATTACAATAAATATGGTCACACATTTAACCAATGTAGGACAAAATTTGTTAACAATTATCAGAAGACAAAATTCAAAGGGTTTTGTAAAAACTACAATAGATATGGACATAGTACCGAGAAGTATTGGTTTAAGCAAAAGAACTATATGTGGTCTGCACACCGGGCAAATGATAGAGGTTACTGAGCTCACACAGATCCTTACCGACAGTATTCTGCAGTACCATGGGACTACAATACAAGGATATGATGTGAATGTTGTGAAAGATATGGACATATAAGTGCCAACTACTTTATAAGGTTTGGAATGAACAACCGAAGATCAGTGAAAAATCCTGGTATGGCATGTTTTCATTGTCGCAAAGTTGGACACTTGGCTAGAGATTGTAGAGATCAACCTAGAGGAGACACTGAAGAAATAAAAGACAAATTATAGATGATTTGGAAAAAGAAGGAAATTGTGTCAAATGAAGAAAGCACCTTACCTACTAAGTTAGGTGCACCTATTCCAAATTAATTGGTAAAGGTATGAAGGGACTGCATTATCTCAAGGTTTAATCTTAACATTTCCTATTTTATTATGTACTTAATTCACAATATGCATAACTAAGATGTATTAGTAAGTTTGAAATTCTATCAAAGTCTTTTGGAGCACTATACAGGAAGTCTGTCATGTCAGTGAATATAGGAAGCCTGTCAAGTCAGTAAATGAAGGAAGTTCGGCTACTCGGTTAAAGCACAAAAAGGAAAGAAGGTTTAGTGAAACCAAGTGCATTTAATGTTTTTGACCTAACCCACATGAATTCCGATAAGGTATATTGTGTACCTAAAGCATTTACATGGTCATTTTTCACTCACCAAGTTTTCAAGAAAGCAGAGCAAAGCGAATCAAAGGCGATCAAACCTCCTCCAAAGAAAAATTCAAGGTATTTACATCAATCTCAATGCATTGTTAAGTTGGTTTATGGATCATATCAAGTTGTTATTATCTGCTAAGTGTGAAGCGTCTATCGTTTGAAAATCTTCAAACCCTAATGATCTTTTGTTAATTTTTTATCTGAAATCTGCAATGGCACCTAAGATCCAAGATCCCGTTGTTGTTGAGAACATCGAAAAGCCCTCACTGAAATACTCTTTAACTCCCAAAATTGCATTTGAATCGGATGACAAAACTGCATTCTCACTCATTCCAGATAGAGTTTTATTAGTCGAGGATGTGAGATTCTTTACAAAATGTCGAGTTGAAGAACTAGGTCACGTTGAAATCAAAGACACATGATGAATTGTGCACCGATGGTAAAATGGATAGCAAGTATGAGCACATTAAGATCAAGGGATTGACTAAAGCCCTAACCTATCCCCATGTATTCAAACCCCAGTGGGTCAAGTTTGTTCTGAGAAGAGTTCATGATGACTTCATGTGGCTAGAAGAGCAACCATTTAAGATCACCAAGGAAATCATTCATTTGATCACTAGTTACCCTATTTATGATCATGCCCGAGCTCAGAAAATGATATCACAGAAGGAATTGATCAACTTAACCAGAGTAGAATTAGATTACAGAGGACTGAAATTGAACAATGTCACTGATGTAGAACTAAAGTTTGCCATTAGAGTAATAGGTTACTATTTCTTCCAATCGGCAAGGGAAAATAGTGTACCCTGTGCAGCAGTAGACTTAGCATATTAAATTGTGAACAAAGGCATGAAAATCGATTTATGTGAGGTATTGTTGAAAAACTTGTTTGAGAATTTGAACACCATAAGAAAGCCAAAGAAGAACAATTTGGCCAATACACTAAAGTTTGGATCATTGTTAATATGCATGTTTTTCTATTTTGAAAAATTCTTTCCATCAGTCAGTAAAGTTGTTTGGGAACTACACTGACCAATCACCCATCAAATCAATGACTTCATCAAGAAGCTAGGTGATAATTTTAATGATATTATGGATGATTACTTCAGCAAGTTTCAGGAAAGGATGCATAATAGGTACTGGATTCCACCCAAGCTAGTGGAGAAATACAAAGATGACATATGTTTTGAAGTGGACACTGATTACTGTTATGTGAATGCTGTGGAACCAAGAACTCAATCTTTTCCACCTATGGGTTATGAGATTGATTCTGACATCACACAACAACAAATAGCTACATTTCTTACATTACCAAGGCATGCTACCGAGCCGAGGTATGGAACATATGAAGAAGTGAAGGAAAAAGTAAAAATGAGCATTGTAGTACCCAAAGCTACAAGGAAGGCAACAAAGATGATAAAGGCATTAACAGAGAAATTTGGAGAAGATTCTTCCTCCACACCTGTCAAGGGCACTATAGCCATTACCGAAGAGGAATCTAAAGCCCAAGAGGCAGCTATAACACTGAGCACTGAATTACCTAAGGGAAAAGTGTTGAAAAGAAAGAAATAGGATACATCAAAGGTATCATCAACTCCTCCAGCAAAGCGACCTAACACAAGAGCATTTGCAGCTTCACCGAGTAAGAAAACAAAGAGTGTTGTCACACCAAAGGTAACAAAAACTTATAGGAAATCTACTCGGAGACTCATTTTGGCAAAAGAGTCTAGTGACACTGAATCTGAAGATGCAAGTAGATTTCAGATTGTCAAGAGCAAGAAGGTAAATGTACATAGTGTTGAAAATTTATGTGCTAATCTGAAGAAATATGGTGGATTTGGATCATTCAGATATGTAAAATATTAATCTAGATCATGATGGAAAGAGACAAATAGAAGAAGCAGTCATTTGCAAACTATAGAAATTCTGCTTGGTCCCATTGGAAGTATGTAAATCTCTTCCAAATGAATTATATTTACATATTGACAATAGGTGGAAGTATGCAATGGACTTAGAAAAATAGATGAGAGAAAGAAGTTTGGTACATCTTTTCCCAGACATGTCGGTAGATGAGATCACCGAACATCTAAAAAACTGCCACACAAAATTCCTAGTCAAGCAAAGAGCCTTGAAATTGATGAATGGCCTTTACTTGGATGTAGAGAATGAGACCAAAGAAAAATGGTAGGAAATATTTTGAATCAAGGATGCTGGTGAGCAAGCTGAAGTTGAAATAGTTGATGTCATCGAGCAAGATCCTAATATCACCAAGTAGGACCCTGCTGACACCATACAAGTAGATGAAGATATCATGGATACAGAGGCACCGTAATAGGAAATGATAGAAGGGAATGCTTATGCCCAACTTGTATCCAGTGAATCAGTTTTGGAGCAAGTTCAACCCTATCCTCCGGTCAATCAGCCTATTTCAACCGAGGCCCCTGAGGATACGGAGCAAGGCACCAAAGGTCACAAGTCAACAACAAGAGAAGGTACTTCTCAAGAATAGACCTCTCAAGCTCCTTCCAACACTGAAAATGTTGCAATCGAGACACCAAGCTCAGAGACACCAAAGGACACTACAGAGGCTAAAGAAACTGACCAAAGTGTTGCCACTACCGAGCAACCTACCGAGGGTCCACAAGCCTCACAAGCTATTGTTTTAGTCCAACCGGTGAAAGGTAAAGAAAAGAAGATGAAAAAGCATAGTTTCAAACTAGATTTGTCAAAACCAATAGTGTTGCCCAATGTTGATATATCCAAATTAAAGGGGCAAACACTCATTGAATTCGGTGAACTATGCAAAGACAAAGCTGAACAGGAGAAGCAAATGGCTATTCAAAAGAAAAAGAAAGTACTTCAAAAGGTGAAAGCACTCTTAACCGATATGCTACCTAAAGCTACAGTCACCAAAGATGCAACCATCCACATTCAATTGGATGAACTCCTAACCAAGATAGAGACATCTGGAGTAGATACATCTGAATATTTGAGCAAGTTAAAAGACAAGGAGCTCACTGCTAAAATGATAGAAGAGATACAAAAAGCTATTGCCATTGGCAAAGTTAAACTTGTCAAATTTATTGCTGAGTTGACCCCTCAACTCAAGCACGTTCTTTATTTATTTCAGAAACTCTGTACATTTTCTCTATTCATTAAGGACATCAAGAATAAAACTGAAGTGATTGAGAAAGAGATCATGGATCTCTCTAATAAGTTGACCACTGAGCCTAATTCCATTTAGAATGTTTATACCAAGCTACAACAGCTCATGGCTCAATAGTTGGAACTAAGGAATGAAGAACATAAGATAAGGATGGACATAACGACACTTCAAATAGTATTCCTTCCTCATCTTTCCTCCATCCAAGAATAGATCAACAAAGCTACCTCCCTATCCACTCAGCAAGAGGGAAGCACCTTCGATGGACTCATTTCATTGTTAGCTAACATTCAAGCACATAATTCACTCATGGGCAGTGTTAAAGATTCCCTCTCTGCCGCTCTCACTGATGCCCGAACAAAGTATAAATCCATTTTTGACCAGTTGCCACCACCAAATGGTAACTAAGTCTTGATGTTTGTCAAAAAGGGGGAGTGAGTATAGCATCAAAGTATACAGGGGAATGTAGTATACAGGGGGAGTATATACTGAGCAAAACAAAGTATTCATTCAATTGTAGAGTCAATTTTGACAGGGAACAGGGAACAGAGCTGTGAATCGAGCATTTATCATAGAACATTGATCACTGAGCATGCAAAACTAGAGTTTTGTACAGTATAGTGATAAGGGGAGTATATCTGAGTATACTATTTCATTGACTAATGTATATACTGTTAGCTTAGTCAAATTTTGTAAGTATATAGATTTTTGAGTCATGACTTTGAATATAGTTTTGTCAAACATCTCAACTAATGTCAAAAGGGGAGATTGTTACTACTTATCAAATTGCCATTAGTTTTATATCCAAAGTCATTCTATATACTCTAGTCGGTTACTACTACTGAAACATTCAGTCGGTATGCATAGAACAATCAGTTAAAGAAGAAAGTATTCACAGAGCCCAGTATACATAGAGTTGTCTACCGAGTAACATTCCATGTCTACCAAGCAGAAATAATGATACACTGAGTTGACATTCACTGAGTGAATCATTTTACCAGATTCGTTGAATCTAGACACACATGGGAAAATGTGTTACAAGATCAAGGAACATAGAACCATTATCACATTGGAAATTGCACTTAAAGATTGTGTATGATTTTGAGGTCATCTAACCAATGAAATATTTTGTATGGTTATTCATTCGATAAATCATGTTTGTAAGATCGAAGTAATGAATCAGATCACCGACATAAGAGATCTTTATATACAACATGGATTAAGGATAAAAGTGTGACAAAGAGAGAGATATAGAGGTGTATGAAGCAAGACATGTGTGATACATAAGAAAGCACTAAGTATTATGACTGTTATAGAGACACAGAGGTCACCGAGAAGGATTTCAGAGAACAGTCAAAGAACAGTGTAAACAGAAGGGTTTATTGAGTTACTTTATGGGTTATCGAGGTATGCTATAAGCAAGGTAATCTTATTTTGAGCACATAGAATCTGCTATAACATTCCAGATCTAAAGTTGCAGATATTTGTAAAGATTTTATTGTAATATTTTGAAGTTGTAAGAGAAACCTTTAATAGGGTAAAAGACTCTAACTAAGTCTATAAACTATAAAGCCTCTAACCAGGTGTAGCATTTAGTTTAAGTGTTGTAAAATCCTTTGGCAAGGTAGATCTAATAGATCTTGATACTCCTAACAGGGTAAGCTATCAGAAATAGTTGAACATGTAGCTCTAACCGAGCAACCTTTATTATTGCAGTAGTGAAGTTGTGGGTGCCATCCCCACCATAGTTTTTCTCTCTAACCAAGAGTTTCTGCGTAACCAAAATATATGAGTTATGGAGTGAATCATGTATGATTGTTATTTATTTGTTTTAGCTTTATGTTATGTTGCAACAGTTTTTGGTTAATGCATAATAGTAAAGATATTGTTGATAAAAGGATTTGAAGTAATGATTCACCCCTCCCCTCTTAGTACATTAGCTTTCCATATTGGGCCTAACAACCATCTTCATTAAGTTTATTTTTGAAAACCCATTTAGTTCCAATTACATTTTTTTCTTTAGACTGGGGAACTAATGACCAAGTGTTATTTCTTTCAATTTGTTCCAATTCATCTTCCATAGCTTTAATCCAATATTTATCTTCACATGCCTCCTTAATTGATGTAGGTTCAATTTGAGAAATAAGACATACCTCTTCATTTTCCAATCTTCCTCTAGTCATAACTCCTTGAAATTTGTTTCCAATTATCTGATCTTCAGAGTGATTCAATCTTACATACCGGGGTGATTTTACTTGTTGTTGTTCTTCAGTGACTGTTGAATCCTCAGATGATACTGGTGTAACTGGATCACCATTTTGTACTGGTGTACTCATAGTAGGTTCATTTGTGATTATCTCTATTGCCGGTTCAGAGTCCATGTACCTTGAATTTCCTCTAAAATGTTCATCAATCTTCACATTTGTACTCTCAACAATTTTCTGCAATCTCTTGTTAAAACATCTATATGCCTTGCTCTTAGATGAATAACCAAGAAATATTCCTTCATCACTTCTAGGATCAAATTTGCCAATATACTCATGTCTTCTAATATAGCATTTACTTCCAAATACTCTGAAATATTTAAGAGTAGGAGTATTTCCAAATCATAGTTCATGAGGGGTCTTATCGGTTTCACCTTTGATGTGAACTATGTTGAATGTATAAACTGATGTATTGACTGCTTCTCTCCAGTATTTATGAGGTAGATTTTCTTCTGATGTCATACTTCTAGCTGCATCCAAGATAGTTTTGTTTTTCCTTTCAACAACTACATTCTGCTGGGGTGTTCGGGGTGCTAATAACTATCTTTTGATCCCATTCACTTCACAAAATGTATTAAATTCCTTAGATGTGAACTCACCTCCTTGATCTGATCTCAAACATTTGATTTTCTTGCTGGTTTCATTCTCTACCATCACTTTGAATAGTTTGAATTTACCAAATGCTTCAGATTTCTCCTTGAGAAAAGTAACCCAACACATTCTAGAATAGTCATCAATGATTTGCATAAAATACCTATCTCCTTGTATACTTCTAGTTCTTGCTGGACCACATAAATCAGTATGAATTAAATCAAGAATATTGTTAGACTTCTTTGGAATACTCTTAGGTAAATCTTAGGTAAATCTCTTACTGCCTTAGTTGTACTGATTTTCACAATGCAATCAAAATTTACATGACAAAGTCTCTTATTCCATAACCAACTTTCATCAATATGAGTAATCAAACATGATTTCTCATTGTTCAAATGAAAGATATTACCTCTAGTCTGATTACTAGTTGCAATTTCCAAACCAGTTTTGTTTAAGATTTTGCATTTACCATTCTTGAATTGTAACTGAAATCTTTTCTCAATTAATTGACCAACACTCAAAAGATTATGCTTCAAACCTTCAACATAGTAAACATTATCAGTATTGTGCTTACCATGAAATGATATAGTTCCTTTTTCTTTGATCATACAAGCTTTATCATCTCCAAATCTCACTAGACCTCCATTGTAATCCCGAAAGGTTAATAATTTTCTCTTATCACCAGTCATGTGATGTGAACATCTTGACTCAATAATCCATTCATCCTTATCTTCAACTTTATCTGCTAGGGCTTTCTCTAGCGGTTGAATAGTAGGTGCTGGTTGATCTTCTGTTATAGAAACAAAAGCCCATCCATTGTTTGTCAGTTCCTCGTCAGAATCATCAGTGACTCCTTCGTCAACATAGTAACAAGTTTTGTCTCTATTCTTCTTAAACTTGTGTCTCTGATAATCAGGGTTAGGCTTATATGTTCTTTTAGCTTCTTCTCTTAGTCTTGCACATCTATTAGGACATCTAGAAGCCATATGACCAATCTTATTACAGTTAAAACATTTAAAGGGTGCTTTACCTTCATACTTACTTCCAACTAGACCTTTAGGCATTTTTCTTGCAAATAGTGCTTCAAGCTCTTCTAGTTCTTCATTCTCCTTCCTGATATCTTCAAGTTCTTTTGCATAAAAGGCTTTCCAATCAGATTTATCAGATGATGATGATGATGCTTTGAAAGCTAGATCTGTCATAATAGTAGCAACAGGACCAAATTCCTAAAGTTCAAAAGCTAAAAGTTTTCCAACCAAGGTGTCTCTTGATACTGATGCATTAGGCATTGTTCTCAATTCATTTATAGTAGTAACTTTCATTTTATATGCCGTTGGCAAAGCTCTTAAAACTTTAGAAACAATCTCATCTTCACTTAAGGTTCCTCCACAACATTGTATACCCAAAATAATTTCATTTACTCTTTCCATAAAAGCATAAATTATTCACTAATACATTTGGGGTCAAATTCCAATGGAGGTTTCCAATGGACAAGGAGCATTGTGTGAAAATTTGATTTTTTTTTTTTTAAATGGTCGTGTTCATCCGAATTCTGAGAACCTCGAGCATTTTATTTAAAAAAAAAAACACAAGGCATTTTCATTTTGAAAGAAAACCAAAGCCATCTTGCCTCCCTGCCCCCCCACCCCCTGGAGCGATCTCTGCACAAGCAAGGTAAGAACTCTTTGTTTTTCAATGAAGGCAACTAATTTTTTTTTGCAACTGGTTTTTTTTTTGAATTAATCCATTGTGTGCATATCCTGCGATCTTAAAATTCCATGAAATGACATCTCTTTGAGGTATTCTGTCATATAGTTCACATGCCGTGTGTATGCTGCCCCATTTTGGGATTAAAACCTCCTTCGATTATACTTTGATGCTACCCCATGATTGGAATTGGTTGTTGTGTCTTCGGGTTCGGGTGTCCAACCAACTATTACTTCCTAGAACTATTGCTATCCCACCCTACCTATAGTTTGATAGCTGCACAACCAAAATCGAGAAACTTGCCATTCCATATATGGATGGAAGTCAGAACGGCTAATCCATGAATAGGAAGGCAGGTAAACCATTACCCGGGGACAAATAGAAACTAGATACCGGATGAGGAAACTAGGGGTGGATGGATATCGAGATTGTGTGTGGTGTTTGAGCTGGGTCTGCGCCTCATAGTTAGGGTGAGGGCCGAGGAGGGAGGAGAGGATGTGTATGGAAGGGGAATGAGGGAGATTAGTAGTATGAGGTTTAGGGTAGAGATTGGTGATTCCATTTTTAGAGGTTATTGAGGAGGGGAATGTGGGGAATAGGATTAAATAGGTTGTGATTGTGAGAGTGGGTGAATTGGTTTAAATAGATTCACCTAAGAGAAAGTAGATTCACATAATGATAGGTGGATTTTCCTAAAGATGAAGGGATAAGACTTAACAAAAAGAGGACTTAGGATGATGACAAGGAGGATTCATTTAAGGATATGGCATATTCACCTAAGGGATAGTGTATTCTCCCAAGAATATGGAAAAATTATTGATTGGTGGAATGACATACTAGATCAAGGAATGATACAAGGGTAGATTCACCTAAATATAGGGTAAATTCAGCTAAAAGGGTACCCATGAGATTGTGGTACTGAGTACCTATCTATGGATGGTGTATTTGGATACAAGTATGATGAAACCATGCTTGTGTATGATGAAACAAAGTCCAGATCTCTACTATAGGTCCAACATAATCTCTATTATTTGAGACACAATTTTATTAGCATATCCAATTCGGGTAATTTATGGGTTTAATTATGGATCATGTTGTCTATTTCCATGCACTATTGAACTTATTTGGATGTATTGTGATTATTTTAATTTTGAAGTTATAAATAAATTATGTTTGTACCTTAGAAAGGGTAACTCCAATTGATGTTTGGGCAGTTTATTTGAAAACTTATGGTGATTATTGCCCTATGTTATGTAATGGAGTTATTTTTACACTAAGTGTAGACACCTGAAAATAGTCAATGCTTGCGGAGTCATGCTTTAACATTTGCGCATTGCCTCATTTTAGGTTTTTGCATCGCATTAACATTTCTCCTATGTCACGCATTCGGTCTTTATCATTTGCGAGCATCGAGTCATTCTTCTACATTCTTCATTCATCTCGCTCTCAAATTTGGTCTTGTCGACAACACTCTCCAATCATGATTTTGATCAATCTTATCCTGTCGCATCAATGTGCGTGCTCATTTGTCATCATTTTGGACATCGTCAATCCTAATTAGGGTTTTGTCCTCTTATCAATCTTGTCGATTTGCGATCGATTTGTCATCGATCATTATCCTCTTTTCAATCTTGTCATTTTGTGATCGATTTGTCATCGATCGTTGTCGTGTTCGATCGTTGTCATTTTGCGATCGACTTGTCATCGATCATGGTCATTTTTCAATCTTGTCATCTTGCAATCTATTTTGTCGTCGATCCTTGTCCTCTTGTCAATTTTGTCATTTTGTGATCGATTTGTCATCAATTGTTGTCTGTCTCAATTATGTCAATTTGGATCAATTAGTCATTGTTCCTCGTCAATTGGTGCATTTATCAATCAAATCATTTATCACATTGGTCCTTTGTCAATCCAAATCATGATCGAGTCAATTATCTTTCATCAAGACCTAATTGTCATCCTTGCATTTCTAATTCATCTTCTAGGGTTTCGTGATTTAATCATTTAACCTTGTTTGTCATTTCTCCCTTTAGGATTAATAAATTATTTATTTATCCTAAATCTTCTCATCGCAATTAAATGTTCATTTAATTGGCTAATTATTCCTCTTTTTGTGAATTAATTAATAAATGAAAAATTATTAATTGATTTACCTAATTTCCTAATCTTTCATCAATTTTCCCTCTTTGTGAATTAATTAATAAATGAAAAAGTATTAATTAATTCACTAATTCCTAAATTTCCTCATTTCTCTAATTTCTAATTTCCTAATTTTCATCAATTTCTTAATTCCTCATTTCCTATTTTTCTAATTTCTTAATTCCTAATTTCAATTTCCTCCTATTTTTCTCCTAATTTCATGGGAATGACATTTCAATTTGTCATAATTTGTCATAATTTACAATCAATCAATTTTTTACATAGAAGTTTGTCATAATTTGTCATAACTTATCAATCAACAAATCTTGCATAGAAAGTGCATAATTTGTCATAAATTTGTCATAATTGACATAATTGATTTGCAATTTCCATTTGAATTGAATCATGCTAATTTGATCATCTCTCCAATTTTTCTATAAATTGGATGAATTTCTTCAATCTTGGCTAATGAGAATGAGAATAATCAGATTATCGAATTTCTAATCAATCACGCTTCGAGTACTCTTGAGCAATCATCTTGCCTACTTGCTTTCAATCATGTGTGTGCATTTGTAGGTGAGATCCACAACAAAAACTATTTGGAGAGGAAAGAAGAACAATGGAGCCACATGAAGAAGCATTCAGATCTACATTTGGTTTGCATAATCTTTATTTTTGAATGTTTTGCTTTCATATCTCTATTGGATGTAATTAGGATTGATCATTACATTTAAGCTTTCATGATTGAGCTAGATTAGTGTTTTGATTTGCTTGTGATGATTTCTAATTTCCTATGCTACATTAATTGGTGAACCCGACGTGAACACTAACCATCTAACCCCTTAACTGTGTTTTTGAGTGCTTTTGAGTTGATTTGCAGGTCAAAAAGACCAAAAACAGGGTAATGCAGGGTTTTCTGGGGACTTTTGTGCCTGTGTAAGACAACTTGTGCCTGTGTTATGCATTCTGCGCCTGTGTAATCTTGCACCTATGTCATGACTTCTGCGCCTGTGTGATGACTTTTGCGCCTATGTAAAGTCCAGAAACAAAGGTAAAAGACAGTGTTTTTACTTGCAAATTACTTTGTTTTTGCATTCTGTTTCTGCATTTTGGTTTTCTTTGGTACTGATTCTCTGTGCAGAACCTTGGCATATGCATGGCAAAGACAAACAAATGAAACTACTAACATGTTTTTGTGTAGGTTCGATATTCAAAAACTAAACATATCAGACTTCTGACTTGGTGGTTTTGTAGGTTGCCTTGGACATACAACTAAACTTTGTGTTTGCAATTAATATTTAGGCACCTAGTGATTTCTAAATAGGATGGAATGAATCTATGCTTGATTTGATTGTTGAGCTTGACATTGGAGTAGGAGAGTATGCTCTCATCCTTCTTAGGTTGATCAAAAATCCAGATCTTCGATACCATGCTCATGTCTTTGATTGTGTGTCACCTTTAGAGGGCCTGCCTTCCCGACCATTTGCTTTTACAAGCAAGTGATAATCGTGAGAAGGGAATGACCCAAAGTGAGTACGGCTAGAATACCTTGGCATTCTAACTCACTATAAACAAATACTTGATGGGCGAAAGCTTTGAAGGAAGGGTTACGTGGGAATTGTAGTTACTTGGGAAGTGATGACCCTTGAACTCTTTCTCATATCAACATCTAAGTAGGACCTCATGGTCTAAATCGTGCTTGAACGACTAAATTTTTTTGGTATCTTGATGGGCTTAATGTCTCAATCACGCTTGCATGACATCAAGGAGTAACGCTTAACAGAAATCTTGACTAAACACCTTGTTTTTAGAGGCCAAAAACCCTTCTAGTTGCTTGAGAAGGACAAGTTCGGATACTTGGAAGAGATACTAAGTTCGCCATGGGGAGATTTCCATGGGGACTGATGCTTGGCTGCCCTGAGAAGTGAGTGTTGTGGAGGGGAGCCCATGGGGTCAAGCATCTATGTATTCTCCTTGAATCCCATAATGAGTCTACCTCTCAAGTACCTAATGTCCTTGCCTACCATAAGAAATGTGTGAATGAGCATGATTGTCTTGAGTCTAAGTTGAAATATCTTGTATTCTTTTCTTTTCAAAAGTTGAATTGTATCTCATTTCAAGAACAAGGCAAATTGATTCAAAACAAGGTTAAACACAAGAACATTTCATCCAACAAAGTTCAAAACATCTTCAAACATGGTTGTCAAACATTGTTCAAAATCTTGTCTCAACATTCATGTCACTTACATTTAAGTTCGTCCTAGGTTGCATTTTGCAAAGTTCATTATCAAGTACCAAGGTTAGGTTTCACCTAAGTCATACTCCTTTGCATAAGGGTCATCCATTTGCATGTGTCCTCTTGCATTAAAGTCATACCATTGTCATACATTCATATTTGCATACCCTAGGTCTCTTCATTAGGCTTAAGTCATTATCATATCATACTAGGGTCATTTGCATATTAATTGTCCTTTTGCATATAGTCTCAAAACTAGGTTTCCTCATACTTGAGTAATCCAAATCTTTGATAAACCCTAAGTCATTGTTAGGAAGTCTAGACCTTATCAAACCTTTTGTCCTTTTGTCATCAATGTCATTTCGTCAAACCTAGCTTAGTATCCAAGCATATAGGGGAGACATTGTCATCTTGTCCTTTTGTCACTTGGTCCTTTTTTCCTTCGAGGTCTAGACATCATTCCAATTTCCTAAGGGTCCCTCTTTTAGATTTGCATTCATAAGTTTGTCAAAATCTTCAAAAACAACCAAAAACATAGATTGCATTTTCATCTATTTAAGTTTGCATTTAGTTGCATATCATATATTGTCCTTGAAAATTTCCAAAAACATTGCATTTGCATAAGTGACATTCCTGTTGAGACAAGATCAAAATCTAAAAAGATGGGCAAACCAATGTATCAACCCATGGACAACATAGCAAATTCGTAGTTTCAAACTAGTCAAACAGTGCAAATCGAAGGTTCATCAAATACATATTTACCACCATATGGAATGGTTCAACTTGGACCACCTCCATTATATGAACCAGTGTTTGTACCTATGAAACCAGGACATGGGAATGTTCCACCAACTCCAAGAGGAAGTGCACCTTTCAATTGGAATCAACCACACCTGCAACATGACATTCAAACTCAAACATTATATGAAGAACAAACTCTTTCACAAGGATTTGGTTCAGATCAAGGCATTCAACAAGAAACGAATCCAAATGTCCAACCAGATTCTTCATCCGATTCCGATGCTTCTAATGATGTTGACATGTTCCTTCAAGATCCAAAGATAATAAAAAAGATGGATAAGTTCTTGAACAAGGTCTTTAAGATGTTTCCACAAAAGTATCTTAATATGATGAGTAATGTGACCTCTTCAAGTGAGCAAATCAATGTGCAAGAACAACAAGGCAATGAGTTGTTAAGTTTCTCTCCGCATCCAAATGAAGAAAATACACAACAAGCAACTCAACCTACCTTGATGAGAAAACGTGCTTCAAAGGCATTGACAGTGACTATTCCTCAAAAGTCACCATTTGAGACAATAAATAATCCATTATTCAACACAACACCTATAACACAAGATCAAATGAAGACCACACCAATATTGATAGCTGTCCCTCAACAAGAAGTGGTTCCTTACATGCATAAAATTGGATCAAAATCTAAGATGTAGGGAAGCTTCACAACTGGAATGCCTGATATCACCAATGTCCAAAACAATTCCACGATGCAACAAAGTTCTTATGTCCCGTTAAGTTCAATATCTTTGCCAAACACTATTGCGATAGATCCTTCGATAATGGTGACACAAAGAGCTACGGATAGTGGTTTGCACCAACAACAATTGTTGCAACAATTGAGTAATACACAAAAGGTACAATCGAATGTGCAAACAAACAATGTGCAACAACAACAATATCGCATTCGACAACAAATTGCAGCGCCTTAGGCACCATTACAAGTTAATGCAAACTTGCAACCATCACAATGGATTGGACAAACAACACAGCAAGTTAATGCAAGTGCTATACCCCATCTTAAGGAGAAGCAACGAAAACCACCTAAACAAAGTTTTTTACAAATGATGGGATATACACCACGACAACAATTGGCACAAAGTCAACAAATTCCGATCCGTCAGCCTCAACACCAACATGTGCCTCAATATATGCCAAGGAAAACAAGCTATCCTACTTCACAACCGCAATTGGCGCCTGTGCAATATCAACAACCTACTCAATTGCAATATCAACCTAGGCTCCAAGAAGTACAACAACAAAGTCGGTATCAAGGCATGGCACAACCACAACAACAAGAGATGTACCAAGAACTTTATATGTCGGAGACACCAAAAATGGCTATTTCAGAGCATCAACAACCAATTGGAAGTACAATGTATCGACAAAGAGTACCCACTGGGATTAATGATGGACCTCCAAAGTCTGATACAATTGTGCAACAACTTGAGAAGTTGCAACGAAAAGTTGATGCATTAGAAACTAAAGGAACAAAGAAGTTGTACATAGATCAAGATTTATGTCCTAATCCATTTGACAAGAGTGTATACATGCCTCCATCACCTAAGCATTTTGAGGCACCCAATTTTGAGAAATATAAAGGGAATGGCAATCCGAAGGATCACATTCAAGCATTTTTCATAGCATGTACTGAAGTAAGCTATGAGGAGACATATTTAATGCGATTATTTGCACGAAGTCTCATGGGACAAGCCATGGATTGGTATTCACATCTGCCAGGAAATATAAAGACTTGGTCAGAATTGGCTCAAAAGTTTTTGTCTCATTTCGCATTCAACATTGACAGTGACGTGACCATGTCAGATTTATGCAACACCAAGCAAAAGCAAGGTGAACCATTAGTGACTTTCTTGCAACGATGGTGAAGCTTGTATAGTTGTTCTTCTCTCAATATACCTGAAGAACAACAAGTGAATCTGTTTATCCAGAATTTAGTCCCAGAAATGATGTATGAGCTAAAATTGAAAAGTCCCAGTACTATTGAGAAACTCATTAAGAAAGGAATGAGCATTGAAATGGCTCTTGTAGCTAAAGGAATTATCAAGCTCAATAAAGACAGTGACAACACAAATTATTCAGGGGATAGAAACAAATTTTGGTATAAAAATAAGAATGTCACTAATGATGGTGTTGTTGATGCAAGAGCGGTGAATGCAAATCAACCCCCATTCACAATCAAGAAATTGAGTGTTCCTAATATGTCAACTATGGAACAAAATCAAGCACCAGTGAGCAATGTTACTCAACAGCCACAATACCAACAACATGCTCAACAACAACATACTCAACAATATAATCAACAATAAGGCCAACAATAAAACCAGCAGCGCAAACCTTTCCGATCATGGGATGTGCCTCCTCGACAATTTATGCCATTGGGAGAGCCTATTGAGTCGGTAATGAAGCAATTAATACAAGAAAAATTTATTAAGCTACAAGATATCAAGGCCGAACCAGTGGTAAAACCGCATTAGTGGAATGATAATGCATACTGTGAGTATCATCGGTCTAAAGGACATAAAACTGCATCATGTTTTCAATTGAAACATATGATTAAATATTTATTAGAGCAAGGAGTAATTGAGGTAGATCCACCCCATGTGACCTCTAACACTGATCATACTATTTTCAAAACTCCTTTGCTTGATCATGACAAGGGTAAAGTGTCTTCTTCCAACTCTGCCCAAACAGCAAATTATGCAAATACTGGTTATAACAATGTCATCAATTGTTTTCATGCATCAAATGAGTATGTTTCCACCCTGAGAATAAAGGAACAAGATCCTTCTTGCGCGGTCACCACTCGTCGATCCAAAATAGTCTTGAAAGGAGCTCTTGCAGCTCCTCCCAAACCAACTCCTGCAAGTCAGTATAATCTCTTGGATCATCTAGGAAAGACACCTGCACAAATATCAATCCTTGAGTTATTGAAAATGTCTCCCATGCATTGTGCAGTCCTGGATAAAGCTTTAATTGAGTCCACTGTCCCGATAGATATTGATGTTGACCAATTTCAAGCCCGGATTGGACATCTAGCTGTTTCCCAAAATGTTGCATTTTTTGATGATGATATCTCACCTGATAAGCTCCCTCATAATGATCCTTTGCACCTTGAAGTCTTTGTCCATAATTGCAAAATCCGATGAGTCTTGATAGATGGCAGAGTAGGTCTTAATATTTGTACCTTGAGAGTGGTCATTGGCCTTGGATATACAGAAAATTACATTGATGCTTCCAAAAGAATAACAATCAAAGCATATGATGATGTTGAGCACCCATCCAGAGGGATAATTACATTGCCTATCAGAGTCGGTCCAGTAACAGAAAACACTTTCCTGCAGGTCCTAGACCTTGATCTCCTTTACAATATGATTCTTGGTCGTCCATGGATCCATGCAATGAAAGCAGTTCCATCCACCTATCATCAATGTTTAAAATATCCTTACAATGGAACTGAGATAACAATTCCAAGAGATCCTAATCCATTTCAATTTTGTGCTACTCTAAAGGATACCTCTCAGCAGCAAGTCCCCATCAATAGAGAGGCCAAATCACATAGCTATGTGGATCCTAATGAATTGTTAGATGCTGTCAAAGGAAAATTGAAGATACAGGATCAAGGATGTGGAGAATATTCAATGGATCAAACATTCCTCATCGGGAATTTACCAATATCTCCAAAATCATATGGCAAACCGCATTTATTGCAAAAGGAACCTAAGGTCGTTATTCAATATCAGCCTCCCACTACATTTACAAGATGGGGTGAACTTGACAAAGAAACTTCAGATGATGATGTCATAGATTGGCTTTATAAAGATCCAACTGAGACCCCACCTGTCAGGTTGCTAGTGGAATGATATGGCAAAGGATTTACTATGTTGCAAAAGAAAGGATATGACGGCTGCAGTGGCTTAGGCCTGAACAACAATGGAAGGCTAGAACCTGCTATACCCAAGAGGAAACCTCCAACTTTAGGGTTAGGTTTTATACCATTGCGAATTGGATCTACATCTACCAAAGTGCCCACGTGTAGAAAAGGGCGTGAATTTGATGATGAAATAACACCTGAGGATACCCGACCCGAAACTGATTCCAATGAATGGGAGTGGAGTTCTTTTTCTTCTAGCTCCTATGCCCTCGACAATATTTTCATTGACCCTAATAATTTGCCTATGGAAGACAAACATGAAATAACTCCTCTTCCTAAAACATGTCCCCATGCTTGGATAGAGTCATTCTGGGATCCAAGCTCCATATCAGATACAAGCAGTTTGGATAGTGACACCACAGATGTTTACATCTTTACCATATCAGCCCTTTCTCTCCTTACAACCGATGATGACATGCCCCTCATCTATCCCCAGCTTATCCAACATGACCAACAAGAACCACTCACATTGGACTATTTTCAAAATGACGAAGCAATTGCAGAATTCCTTGGACTATGGGAAGGCATACCACAAGGTGATCATAAGGTAGGATTTGCTATTGACTTGGACTCCACAACATATTTTGGGGAGTCAACTCCCTCTTCCAGTCATCAAAATGAAAAAAGAAAAGAAAAAGTAAAAAATCAAAAGAATAGATCTTTGAGTGAAAATCGTAAGGCACTCTCTGATCATACAAAAGTAAAAATAAAAGATGTACCTATAGGTGAAAACCTCTCTGAGGTGCCCAAAGGTGGAAGAGTGGACATATCCCTATCAAGTCAGGACAAATCAACATTGCTTGTGGAAATGACTGAGGAAATCAATTTGGGTACACCTGACAACCCTAAGGTCATTCATTTTGTTGCTTCTCTATCACAATAGGAAAAGATAGATTTTGTCAATTTCTTTCTTGAGAAGAAGATCAGCTTTGCATGGTCCTATGCAGATATGCCTGGCCTCAATCCAGAATTAGTTCTTTGTCATTTGCCATTAAAAGTAGATGCCAAGCATGTCAAATAGAAACTTAGAAAGATGCATCCCTAGGTGGCTCTTTTGGTCAAGGTGGAACTAAAAAAATTACTAGATGTGGGCTTCATCAGACCCATTGATTATGCAGATTGGATTTCAAATTTAGTACCAGTTAGCAAAGTAACTGGGGGCATTAGAATCTGCACAGATTTTAGGGATCTCAATAAAGCATGCCCTAAAGATGATTTTCCATTGCCAAACATAGACATCATAGTGGACATGACTGCTGGATATGAGATGCTCTCATTGATGGATGGTTTCTCTGGCTATAACCAAACTCGCATTGCTCCTGAAGATCAGCATAAGATAGCATTCACCTGTGCTTGGGGTACCTACTGTTGGAATGTGATGCCCTTCGGTCTTAAAAATGTAGGCGCAACATATCAAAGAGCAATGACGACAATTTTTCATGATTTCATGCATACTTTGATGGAGGACTATGTTGATGACTTGTTATACAAATCTGTCACAAGAGATAGTCATCTAGCCATCTTGGGCCCAATCTTTGACCGAATGGAGACCTACAAACTTAGGCTCAATCCAAAGAAGTGTGTCTTTGGTGTCACAGCTGGCAAATTACTAGGGTACATTGTTTCTCACAGAGGCATTGAGGTCAACCCTGCCAAGGTTAAAGCAATAATGGATATGCCTCCTCCTTCTAATCTCTGTCAATTACGTAGTCTGCAAGGAAAGCTCCAGTCAATTCACTGCTTCCTAGCTCAGTTGGCTGACAAATGTCATCCATTCCAACATCTACTGCACAAAGGTGTCGCTTTCAAATGGACTGAGCAATGTCAATCAGCCTTTCAAGCTCTCAAAGACTATTTGCTTTCGCCGCCTATTCTAATGTCTCCAATAGAAGGAAAGCCATTCATATTGTATATTTCTGCAACTGAAACGACATTAGGAGTTCTCTTGGCCCAACAGGATGAGAACGACAAAGAGCGAGCTATTTACTATATCAGCTGGACACTGGTAGGCTATGAGCTAAATTATTCAACTATTGAAAGGGCATGCTTAGCAATGGTATTTGCAACGCAGAAGCTCTGACATTATATGTTAAGCCACCAAACATTGTTGGTTGCAAAAATTGATCCCTTAAAATACTTGCTTAGCTAAGTAGCTTTGACGGGTCGCCTAACAAAGTGGGTCATGATCCTCAGTGAATTTGATATTGCGTATATGGAGCGAAAGGCAATAAAAGGACAAGTCATAGCAGATCAACTTGCAGAGGCTCCTATTTATGATGATCATCCCATGTTGATCGATTTTCTAGATGAATCAGTCTTTTCTCTCACATCCTCTAATGAATGGAAGTTATACTTTGATGGATCCCATACCAAGTTCGGGTCCAGAGTAGGCATCTTGTTTGTCACCCCTCACGGTGATGCTATTCCAAAGTCCTACAGAATAACTTTCCACTATACTAATAACATTGCAAAGTATGAAGCATTGGTCACAGGACTCCGAGTAGTAGTCCACTAGAACATCAAGCATTTGCAAGTTTATGGAGATTCTCAATTAGTCACCAACAAGTGAATGATGACTACGAAACAAAAGATGAAAAGCTTATTCCCTATAAGCATATGGTAGATTTCTTCAAGACCAAATTCACGGCTATCCATTTCAGTCAAGTTCCAAGAATGCAAAACAAGTCGGTAGATGCGATGGCTACAATTGCTTCCATGTTGAATATGCCCCACAATATGGACAAATGTGAACTTTTAGTCGAACAATTGCTGGTTCCTTCTTTTGACATTCCGACAGCGGATGTGATGTGCATTCTTGTTGGTCCCAACTCCCCATGGTACAATGACGTATATCAATATTTGAAATCCCAAACCTTACCACCCAACCTTTCCACTAACCAACGCCGAGCCTTTATCTGACAGACAACCAAATATGTCATCATCACCGACACCCTTTACCGTTGTTCCTTTGACCATACCCTCCTCAGGTGTTGATTTTGATGAAGCACAAATGGATTTACACGAGGTTCATGATGGTATATGTGGGGGCCATTTCAATGGTTTAAGCTTAGCCAAAAAGTTGACTCGTGCTGGGTATTATTGGACCACTTTGGAAAAAGATGTTCATGATTTTGTTAAGAAGTGCTACAAATGCCAAATTCATGGAAACTATATTCATGCACCAACCCAAGAGCTTCATTCTGTCATATCTCCATGGCCCTTTTCTCAATGGGGATTGGATCTTATTGGCAAGATTCACCCAACATCAGTAAATGGACACAAGTTCATCATTACAGCCACATAGTATTTTACAAAATGGATCGAGGCTATCCCCATGACCTATATCACTGGTGTCCAAATTTCAAAATTCTTGCTAAATTATATCATATGCCGGTATGGGGTTCCCCTTGCCATAGTCACAGATAATGGTTGTCCCTTCAAGAATAAAGATGTCAAGGAACTCTGTGAAAAGTTTCATATCCAACACCGTTTCTCCAGTCCATACTATCCACAGGGGAATGGTCAAGCTGAAGCATCAAATTAAACCATTATCAAGATCCTGAAGAAGGTTGTCAATGACGCTGGTCGAGATTGGCATGTATAGTTGAATCCAGCACTATGGGCCTATCGCACTTCTATCCACACACCTACTGGCGCAACACCTTATTCCTTGGTGTATGGTGTGAAAGCCATTTTACCTTTGGAGGTGGAGATTCCTTCCTTGCGTGTTTCCTTGCAACATCTGATTGATGATGAGACACACAGAGTCTCTTGGTTGCATCAGCTTGAGATGTTAGATGAGAAGCATCAGACAACCCTGACACATCTGCAAGCATATCAAAACCATCTTCGTCGCTCTTATCATAAGAAAGTCAAAGGGCGACACTTCGAAGTGGGAGATTTGGTTTTAAAAGCAAACCCTAAGAACGCACAGTCTACTGACATCATTAAAGGTAAGTTTGAACCTAATTGGGTTGGGCCTTTCATAGTAACTACAGCCTATGGCTTGGGGGCATATTAGCTTGCCACTCCAGAAGGTGAACCTTTGTCTGATCCTGTCAACAACATGCATCTTCGCAAGTATTGGGCATAATTTTCTATCAGCATTTCTTCAAGTATGATCCTGAAAAAATACAAAAAAATTGAAAAAAGCAAAAAATACAAAAAAATTGAAAAAAGCAAAAAAAATACAAAAAAATCAAAAAGCAAAAAAGTGAAAAAAAAAAAAAAACACAAAAAGTGAAAAAGAGCAAAAACAAAAGTAAAGAAAAATGATTCACCCTCTAGTGAAAACCTGGCAAACAGGCGCTTTGGGCAAGTACCTTGGTGAAAACCTAGCAAACAGGTGCCATGTGTAAAATGAGATCGTTGCTCCGTCATCTGTCATGACCTCTAAGCTATGCTTTCTCTCGGCCGGTTTCTCACATCTATCTTTGTCTTGACCCAATGTTCTATTCCAGGCCTGTTATTGGTCAACATCATTGTCTTGCATACTCCAGTTTCTTGTACATATGTTCTGGTCCTGGTCTATGTATGTCTTTCAGATGTGCATTGGGTGTGTTCCCCTTGTCATGATCGATCACTGGAACTTTTGCATTGAAAAATGTCCTAAAAAAAATCTCATAAAAATTGAAAAATCTCCTGAAAAAATCTCATACAAATTGAAAAATGTCTTGAAAAAAATCTCATAAAAATTGAAAAATGTCTTGAAAAAAATCTCATAAAAATTGAAAAATGTCCTAAAAAAATCTCATAAAAATTGAAAAATGTCCTGAAAAGATCATAAAAATTGAAAAATGTCTTGAAAAAATTCAAAAAAATTGAATAACGTCCTGAAATAATCCAAAAAAAAAATCAAATAAAGTCTTGAAAAAACGAACAAAAAAATTGTAAAAACAAAAACAAGCATTTTGCAATAAATGACCCCTCTGTGCATAGATAGCTCACTGAGTATACATCCAATGACTCGCAATCCAACGCTGTGCTTTAATGAAATCATGCATTAACAGATGAACTTTTTCAATCAAACCAGACATTCAAACTGATCAAAATTGTCATATCAATCGAACGTTACCATCAATATCATTTGTCCTTGTCTCTACTATCATGGGTCTTATACAGGGTGTGGTATACTCGAAACTAGACTGTGTCCTGTCTTAGATGGGGTACCGCATGTCCTAAAACCAGACAGCATGATCATCCTATCAGCACTTTCAACTTTTGACAATGAAGATCAAGATGTTAATTGGAATTTGTTGGAATTTGTGCATCTTATCTTTTTACTGATTTATCTTTGGCTTCGATCATGTTCCTATGTTTCTCGATGATGTCACTGAGTGATTTAGAGTGACCGGGATGGTTCATGGTCCCTTTCTTTTTTGTTGTGATTGTTGTTTGTTTATGATGTGTCTGTCTTTTGCAAAAAGGGTTGCATTTCAGCTCTGGCCTTCAATGCCATGATGCTACGCATCCATTTTGCTACATTAAATAAAGGTTCTCACCTACAAAGTGCATTACTGAAAGCAAGTTTTTCTTCATCTCTAACTGTCCTCTATCTAATTTCTTCTTACTAACATTTCTTTCGTCAGTCTTGGCAGTCCGTTCGATCCTATCGTCTCCTATCATTTTTATCGATTAATTGGCCTCTTTTCTGCATGTTTCCGACCAATTCCTCGAGGGGGCATGCATATGTCATTATTATTGTCTGGGGAATTTTCATTATTGTTCTTTGAAACAATGCTTAAAATTGCATTGTCTCAAAGAGGGGCAAAATGTAGACACCTAAAAATGGTCAACGCTTGCGGAGTCATGCTTTAACATTTGCGCATTGCCTCATTTTAGGTTTTTGCATCGCATTAACATTTCTCCTATGCCACGCATTTGGTCTTTATCATTTGCGAGCATCGAGTCATTCTTCTACATTCTTCATTCATCTCGCTCTCAAATTTGGTCTTGTCGACAACACTCTCCAATCATGATTTTGATCAATCTTATCCTGTCGCATCAATGTGCGTGCTCATTTGTCATCATTTTGGACATCGTCAATCCTAATTAGGGTTTTGTCCTCTTATCAATCTTGTCGATTTGCGATCGATTTGTCATCGATCAAAGTTTCCATAGCTTGATTTTTTTGCCTGTGAAGAAAGACCATGTTAGATAATATCAGCGAAGAACAAAATAAGGAGACAATTGCTAGATTATGGTCTAACTTGAAAAGAAAAGGTGATGGGAAATGTTATTGTCCTTGCAAAATTAATAAGGGATTAAAGACTAGAAGACTTCTAATCAAAACAACTAAGAAACATTGTAGGAAGCATGGTCACATTGAAGGGGGACATGATTATCATCCACTGGTAAGTTGTTCATTATATCATTTTAACAATTTATATACATAAGAAATCACTTGATAATGAGATCATGATCACGGTTTATTTATGTATATCAATTTTATATAGGTGGAGCACCCTAGAGCACATCGTATGGATCAACAAAACCCTGAGAATATGGTTTTCGAAGTGGAGGAACATGGAGGTGTGAATATCGAAGCTGAAGATAATGATCCCATGGAAGATGACGATCATGCACTAGAAAACACAATTGAAGATGATGGTAATCCATGACACATTTAGTACTGGCACAACTGATCATGATGATTAGGATGACCTTGATGTTCATGATTTACCTCTTCTTGAGAAGGCATATAAGCCCCTTTACAAAGGCTCCCAAACAACTCTTCTCTCTATTGTATTGTTGTTGGTGAACTTGAAGGTTATGAATGGTTTATCCAACATAACAATCTCACGTATGTTAAGGTGTGTCATACATGTCATTACAATTAATAAATGGTGAATCATGTACCATTAATATTCTTTATATTAACACTTCAAACTTTTTTGTTGTTGTAGATTGATAGGTGAGTTTTTCTTACCACCATCAAATATTCTACCTCGCTCATACCGAGAATTATTTGCCATTATGAAAGATATTGGAATGGAGTATCAAACAATAGATGCTTGTCCCAATGATCATATTATATATCATAAACAACATGAATTTGGAACAGAATGCCCTGAATGTCATATCAGTAGATATCGAACAGATCAAATAACAAAAAAGGTGCCTCACAAGGTTCTTCGTTATATTCCCATTATTCCACGTATGCAACGATTATTCAGGTGCACTAGCTTGGCACAATTTATGGATTACCATGCATGCAATAGAAGTTGAGATGACATTATTCGAATGCCTGCAGATGGTTCAACATTTATGGACATAGAGGAAAAGTGGCCACACTTTAAAGAAGAACCTCATAGCCTTAGGCTTTCATTGGTAGCGGATGGTGTCAATAATATTCCTCCATGGATGTCAATAAAGAGGGAGCACATAATGTTGGCAATGATTGTTCCAATTATTTTATCATTTAATAGTCATCTACATTTAATTATAAATATTGCAGTAAAATGGTCATAATAATTATGTAATGTTTTTGTTCATTCTACTAGGCAAGTACCAAGTTAAAGATATGAATGTATATATTGAGCCTCTTATCAATGAGTTGCTAGAGTTATGGAATGGTGTGACCATGTATGACATCTCTAGACCAATAGGACAAAGACAATTTCAATTCCATGCAATGCTTGTATGGACAATACATGATGCCCTAGGGCTAATACATTTTTGTGGTACGTTATAGTGTTCAAGTTGTGCATGATAATTATAATTATAAAAATTAACAGATTTAATAGAATTATACATTATCTTGTAGGTCTTCAAACAAAGGGAAAATTTGCATGTCTAGTTTGTGGTCCAAAGATGAAATCCCATCATTCAAAAAGTTTAGGAAAGCAGGTGTTTGATGAGTATAGACACTTCCTTCACAAATATCATAAGTACTGGAATACTGAAAAACATCTTTTCAATGGGAAAGAAGAGACTCAATCAAAGCCATGAAGAATGACTCCTCACTTATGGAAGTTGGAATATAATAGAATTAATCGTCAAGGTAATGTCATTCCATCTAATGGTTTATGTTTGGAATTTGAATTTTTCTATCATGTTTTGTTTACTGATGATGTAATTGATGATACTGAAGGTCATCAAGCATGGATGGCCATCTTCCAAAGGAACTAAAAAGTTATCCCAGACAATTTATTAGGTTGCCTTACTACAAGCAGCTACAAATTGTGCATTTGTTTGATACAATGCATATTGGAAAGAATATAATAGAGACATTATGGAAAATATTGGATGGAAGGCGTGACAAAGAAAAAATTGTCAAAATTTGTAGTGACATTGTGGAATCCAATCATGCAATGAAAAATGTCATTCAATCAAATAGCAATGGAGATCAAATTAATATAAGTGTCCTTCCTTGGTTATTAATGGAGCAGCAAAGCAATTCTATAAAAGAAGTCATACGAAAAATTCGATTTCCCACAGGATTTGCTGCGAACATAAACAATCTCATATCAAAGAAGAGCAAATTTGGGCCAGGGATGAAAACACATGATTGGCATACCTTCATTAAGGTAATTTGTATTCTTGTGTATTTACTATATATTTGTATACTGCAGATGTACTTTTCATTGTATTATGTTAGAAAACAATGAAAAGATCATTTTATAATTGTTGCAGTACATTCTACCTCTATCTCTCCTAGACCACTTCAACAATAATATCAAGCAAGTCATATATGATCTTGGAAAATAGATGAGGTATGTAGTGATGTTTGTTCAATTTGTTGTATAGATATTATATTTGCCATTTGTTTTACTTGTTATGCAATATATTGTATATTATTTTGTATAGTCTCGTTTATATATTTTTGCATCTTCAATCTCTTTAATTAGGTGGTTGTCATCTAAAGAAATCCACAAGGAAGATATAAAATATTGGAAGAGAAAAATCCCTCATCTAATGTGTGAAATGCAAAAGTGTCTACCTTCAACTTTTTTCAATGCACAAGAACACTACCTCATACACCAAGTTGAGGAGATCGAATTGTGTGGACCTGTACACACTAGGTCAATGTGGATGGTTGAGAGGCACTTGAAATTTTTGAAGGCTTTGGTTCGACAAAGAGCACATCCTGAGGGTTCTATGGTGGAGGGATATATGGTATACCAAACTATGGTGTACATTACTGAATATCTTCCTAAGTTTGCAGCAAAAATCCACGTAGATCGCATTTGGGATCCCAACCCCATTAATAAATTCGAAGGGGAGCACTTGATGGGGAAAGGTAGATTGAAGAAAGTGAGAGGTAATTATAAGATGTTATTGTAGTAAATTAATTCTTCATCTTCTAAATAAATCAGTTGTAAGTGGTCTATTAATTATTTGTACAGTTGGTCGGGAGTGGGATGTGCTACATTTGTATATTGCAAACAATCTTGATTGGATGATGGTGTGGATTGAATGATGTCAACATTCTGGTCGCACATTAACATGGGATGGTGTCACTTCATTGGTTAAAGAAGCTCATTGTAATGGAGATTCCAATGTTACACAAAGGGAACTTGATTTAGCATATGGTTTAAGAGATCAATAGGTATGTATAATTTTATTAATCACCCATATGTTTATCAACTCATGATGCAATAATTTTAATATGTTAGACATATTGCAGGTCAAACACCACAAGGCTATGTGTTGCAATGGTCATAAATTTCACATCAAACAGTTGGATGACACAAAGAAAACTTGTGATTCTGGGATAACTGCAATCTTTGAGGTGACCAATATTTCATCTAGAAATGACATACATCCTCAAGTGTCTCAAAATCAATACTATGGCATTTTGGATGATATACTTGAGTGTGACTTTAATTCCTTCAAATTAGTTCTGTTCGTCGTCAAATGGTATAGGCTACGACTGAATATAAATGATCCTGATAGAACTGTTATCGAACATGATAATAGATTTACAATGGTTAATACAAGGTCATTTGAATGAGTTGGGGATGAGCCTATGTTCTTCCAAGTCAATGTGAGCAGGTATTTTACTTGGAGGTTCCACATAAATTGGGTTGGTCATTTGTTGTTAGACATGATCCAAGAGGAAGGTCGATAATGTATAATGTGATGGAAGAAGAAGATACTGAAGAAGTAGAAGATGATATAAATGATCATGATCGATAGTTACTCGATGATGTTCCTGATGAAAATGTACATGAAGAAGAAGCTGATGATAATGATGGTGCTATTGCTGATGGTGATGGTGATGGTGATGGTGATGGTGATGGTGATGGTGATGGTGATGGTGATGGTGATGGTGATGGTGTCGGTGATGGTGATGATGATGACGATGACGAACACAATGACGATGACGACAATGATGACAATGACAACGACGACGATGATGATGATGATGATGATGATGATGATGATGATGATGATGATGGTCATGATGATGAGTTGGATGAAGAAGAAGATCAATGACATGAATGAAATGTATGAGATGCGATTATTATATTATCTATTTAATATTGATATCTTGATAGAAATTGATTTGACTTATATGGTTACATAAATAATTCATATTGTTTGAATTCTAATGCCATTACTTAATTAATTCATGATGCACCTCTAGCTATGTGATAGATGGTGATTTAAAATACATATGTGATGGATTACATGCTTATGATGATACATGTGACATTTTTTGAACTTTGTGTTTATTTATGGAATGTGGACTACTTATTAGCTATGTGATGGATGGTGATTTATGATACATATGTGATGGATTACATGTTTATGATGATACATATGTGACTCTTATGATGCTCAATTACATATATGATTATACATATGTGATGCTTATGATGCTTATGATTCTTATGATACTGCAATATTTATTGTTTATCAAATTACAAATGTAATGCTTATGATGCTCAATTGTTGGTGCAAGAACCTAAACCCCTTTGATGAGGATCATGCACAATCTCATGGATCAACAGGTATAAAACAATACACCTTATAGAAATAATATATTTTTTAAAAATTACAAGAAAAACAAACTTCCTTAGTTTTTCAAACCTCAACATTAGCAGCAAATCTAATACAGTTATCAACACTTGAGGCCCCAATTGGACTTACTCAAATTTTAATCTCAAAATCAACTTTATGGCCGACTTCTTCATCAATATTACCCTCATTTACAAAATATCTCTCTCATTACCAACTAACTCTCTCATTTGATGGTGCACAGGTATCACCAAATAGGTATTTGTCAGATGTGTCTTCCTCGAGTGAGGGAAATGCACGAATAGAAGAGGAAAGTGAGACATGTAGTAGATCTCAAATAGGGAGATCAACTAGAGGTCAAAAGATTAGAAGAAAATTCAATAAATGCATGGAATTTTTTCTTGCTCAAGGGGGCTCATGTTCTTATGATGATGAGACCAAAGGTGACATTGAGGTGCCCTTGAGGTACAAACATCTACTGAAACAATGTGTACCCAAGGAACTTCCTCCAATAAACACTAATTTTTGTGTTAATGAGAGGATATATCACATATCACCTTTGTCGTTACATGGTTTGGGCCTATTTTCCATGGATAGCATAAAGGTCTGTTAAAACAAAGTTGCTGAATTGATGGAGTTTGTTGGACCTTGTTACAATTATAATGATTGGATGCAGATTGTTCGATATAAAAAAAGTATGCATAGGTATGCACTGTCAGCCAATTATATACAACAAAAAGATAATGATCAAAGTAAACGAGTGGCTGTATACATTGATGGAAGGCCAAAAGCAACATGGAATATTGCAGGTTTTATAAATAGTACACGACCTGGGTCAACTAATAAGCAACCCAATTGCATATTTGAGGCACGTGAGGGAAATTGTGTGTTTGTATGTGCGATAAAATCAATAAGTGCAGGGGAAGAGTTGCTAATCGATTACAATTTGAATCGTATAGATACAAACAAAGTTACTATCATGGGGGTGGTATGTACTATATATATACCATTTAAGCCAACTTCCAATTAATGAATCCAATAAATCATTGTATTATTAAGTTTTTTGCTAAGTCTATTGGTTTCATTTCGCTAACATTTTTATATTTTTTCTTTGTCATAGGGCCACATGGATCCACCACATAGCACAGATAGGGGTGTAGGTCCCGACACTTCTACAAAGCAGGTAAACCTCATTGTAATTGTACAAATTAGATAGAATCAAACTGTTACATTATGATCTTTTCTTGAGTGTTTTGAAGTAATTTTGATAGTGTTAATTATATTCTTGTCACAGATGGATGTTCAGGATAAGGGAAAGGAACCTGTAGTACCTTAGCACCTCCATAGGGATGTGGGGTGCTTGACAGTGTTATGCGCTGATGACATCACACTTAGTGCAAACTCTATGCAATTTGTACAAAAGAATATTAGAAAAATTAGGCAAGAGATTGTTGATTTGGCAACCATAAGTCCTCAGACTAATGAGATAACAAAGAGGGTGCAACTATTGTTGAGGACAATGGAAAAATTGCAAGTAAGCAGTAATGAAAGCTTTAATCATAACAAAAGTTCAATAATGGTTTATATTTTTATCTCTTTTATGTCATTAACTAAAATATGTATGCATTGTTTTTACAAAAATTTATAGGGCCTCATCATCCTGGTGGCAATGATCAGGGTATTGCGATTAGTTCAGGTGATGACCATGTTCTATATATTAAAACCACTCCTTTGGACTTGTGAACTTGCTTTTTTAATGTTTTACATATTTAATGTATTACTCTTCAGGTGCTGACATGGGTCTGAGGTCGAGCCCAACTATATTGCCGACTGCAATGTCGGTAACACGTAGCATGCAGACATCGTCTGTTGCACCAGCTCGTGTTGACCCGCCCACTGGTGGTAGATCCCTCTTTTTCTCTCTCTTTCGTTATGTGTTTATTACCATTGAAGCGTTCTTTCTTGGAGGCATTTCATAGTGGATTCATTTACTGTGGCAGGAGATGCACATGAGGATGCACCAGAGGCGAGTATTGTTGATAACATACCATCATTTCTTGGATCTTCCCATATTGCTAGTACGGGAACGTTGCAGGCCACATTGGTGGTGAGCGATGAAGAATTGATTCCCTTGAAGATACAGGTTCCAAGTACTTTAAAAATATTATTATATATAGTCTAATTGTAATTTACCTACTGATCACTCATTTTGGACTAATGATCCCATGTTTTTTTGCAGGAAATGATATTTTTTATAAAAATCTTAATGACATTTCATTGCAGATATTTGGGCCCACCATACGTAAAAGGTGGAACATCATATGTGAACTAACCCTTATCCACTATTTTGATTTCATATCATTGCTAGAATAGTTTTCCTTTTATCCATTTCTTGAACTATATCAAAGGTAGCTTCTGTTTCTTTCTAAATCTAACAGGTTTGTTTTTGCTTTAAAGGTGGAATGACCAAGAAAAAAAGTTAAAAGATGAACTCACAAACCGTATGGTAGGGTTGTTTGGAAATGACACATTCGACAAGACTAAGCTCCTAGAAAAAGCTAGCACATATCTAAAGTATGTGAGGGACCAATATAGGACACATTTAGAGAAGAATGTAAAGTATGAGCATCCCCCCATGATTCCAGAGAGGGAGTGGAAGGACTTGATTTTGGATGCAAAGGAGAGAATTGAAAGGAAAAAAGGAAATACACCACCAGATGCCAGAAGAAGGTATGTGATACTATTAAGAATGTGAATATGTACTAATTATTCATTATATTTATATAATCTAACATATTTCAAACTTTTCATAGATTGAGTGACACGTCAAAGGAAACCAAGGCAAGACAAGAAAAGCATGGGCAACACAAACTCGGCTCTGGTGGTTATATGAAACTTGCCGCACGAATTGTAAGAATCAGTAAATTAAGTATCACATCAAAATATTTATAAATTGTAAACAAATTTTTTTTTATCAAACAATACAAGCAAAATTCACAATACTAAGCAAAAATGTAGGGCTCTGAATTCAATAGAGCACCCATGGAAGATGATAAGAGAATTGGCTACCAGCAAGGCTATATAGCTGTGGCTGAATGGCTATGAGAATTGAGTGGGCAAACATGAGATTCTAATGCATCTGTCACAATGGTAATTAAGCTAAATGAAAATTATTTCAAATTGAATACTTAACCAATAATCTATTTGATGTTAAGTTTCAACATAAAGTGACTATATTTTTTTTAAATAAGTAAGCAATGATAACACTATGCGTGACATTGGAATGCAGCATGATAATCGTCGAACAGAACCTATACATGAAGGTCCGAATGTGCATCCTAGTAGTGGAGGTATTCATTTGCTATTCAAATTTTTTTATGTAATTATTAATACAATTAAACATCTTAAATTGAAAATTAGTGTAGTAATTAATGTAACCTTTATTCTTAATATTTTAGAGCATGTAGTCGGTGGTGACCAAGTGGAGCATGATCCGGGTAGACAACATTAGGAACATGATGTTCCCCAATCAAGTAAAGAGGACCACTGTTATTCCTTTAAACAAATTTAATTGCAATTGGTGTATTGATTAATGTAACATTTTGTATTTCAACTCCAGAGGATCTAGAGGGTGCTCAACATGTTGAGGTTTAGGCTAGACAAAATGATGTGGAAGATGATGTGGCCCCACCAGGTAAAGAGTGTAACGGTTGTGTTCTTTAAATTAATGAAATACTTGAACAATAATAAAAAAATGTTTTGAATTTAACCCAATTCTTTGTTATTGCAGAGGACCCCCCTTTGGTTCAGCATCCTCATCCTTTGTATAGGACTAGGCATACATCAAGAGCACGAGAAGAGGGCATAACATCCGCAGATGGGGGAAATGATGAAGAAACCGATGTTCAACTTAGTCTTTTCATAGCTTCAAAGAAAAAACAAAGAAAGAAATTATTGTAATCTACCTTATTTGATAATGATTGATTTTTATGTGCTAATGAATGTTCATGAATGATATGTGTTGATGATTATTGATGAATGTTGCATTTTAATGAAAGTTAATGAATTTTATGTGTTAATGAACGTTATGTGATAATGAATGAATGTCATATTTTAATAATGGATGAAAGAATGAATGAATGTTAGATGTTAACGGGGAATTTAGAGTGATGTCAGGCGGGGGGGGGGGAGGGGCCAAATGAGCTTCCACCTTCACATGGTTGGCCCTGTTAAGTAGAGAATATTAAACTATTCTTGAAACAAAGCGAAGCTCAATTATAAGATGTAAAATGTTTGAAAGGTGAGAGTCCACAAACAGATGTGAAATGTTTAAGTAGGCCTCCCAATGAAGTGGATCTCATAGACACGAAGAATCCTATATAGAGAATCATTGAGAGCCCTTGAAGAAGAAAATTTGAACTTCAATGAAGCAATACATGAGGGAGGAATATCTTGCAAGAGGAAATCAAAGTCATTATGGTGTCATCTAGATCTGAAATGTGGTCTACTTTTCAAAAAAGTAAAGATGCTTGATATGAATGTGTCCTAGTGGGGTGAATCTAGAAGACATATAATCCTATTGCAAAGAATCATGGAAAGTTATAGAAGAAGCAACTTTTAATTTTGAAGTAGCAACATGTGAGATGTTCTCATTTGTAAATGGAGTATCAAGAGGAGGATCACTAGTCCATGGACCATGTCATTGTTGTTAAATACCTACACTTTTGTGCATAGTCACTTGCTGTAGGAATGAATTCAACGAGATAGGGTAGGAGATCCTACATAATGTAATTGTGGTTTCCCCATAAACCTCTACCATTGTGATTAAAGGGGTCTCAATCATAGAAGGGTGGATAAGGTAGCATGGATAGGGAGGGTAGGTACAAGTTTACCCACTAAGCACACCACCTCATATGGATGGCAGACTGCCACATGGGGCCAAGAGGGATGGTATATCCACTCTTGGGCTTAGCATGTGGATAGCTTCGGGTGCCCTATCATGTTTCTCATCCAAGCCCTATTATGGTTTAACTCCAATTATGCATTATAGATATTGTGTAGTTCACATAAAATTGAAATAGTTATGAATATATGCTATCTAAACCTAGTTGAAATGGTTGCTCTATGAATTATACTTTCAATACTTGTCTAACATGATTGCAGGTTTTATCTAACATGATTGCAGGTTTCAAAAATTATTCTAATACCCTGATGGTATCGTTTCTTCATTGGGACTACTCACATGCATTTGAGGACTGCTAAACTATCATATTCACATAATATTGTCTCAATAATAAAAAGAGAACCCTAGGTCATCTTTACCATTATATGCTTTTGATCTTGCAACTCTGCGACTACAAATAAGATTTTAGTGGGATTCTAGGACTTCTCCTATGTTTTGATTTTTGCTTTCTCCATTGGGGTTATATTGTTCTAAGGTCTTAAACTAAGACAATGATTGTCTCCTATAGCTTCATCCCTAGTTGTCATTTGTATAATTTGATGCCAATAAGGACTGATATACTGCTCCTTTCAGTGAAGTGTCATAGTTCTTTGGATTGCTCATACCATATTCTAAAATTTTATGAAAACCCTACAATGAATGACTCCTTGACTATCATCGTTGTTTGTATCTTACCATTGTGGATTTGAGTCTTGATTTGACTATATGGCTTCTCTCAATAGAAAACTATTTAAGGCATTTGTAACTTCTAATCCATGACTTCTCATCAAGCTTTGGCACATTGAGATTGGAACAGGGATCCTATACACCATCACTAGAGATTATCAACAAGAGAAGATTCACCTATTGATCCTTTGAACTGATAATTCTTGATTGCCTTTTTGACTCATCGTGCTTTGTAATGGTGATTATCTTATTTATGGCTTGATGGATATTGATATCTCTCTCACAAGTGTTTCAACTAATCTTTGATGAATACAAACCCTTCTCTTTTGTTGAGTGCAAATATCATGAATGCATTTATTTTTCTTAACTATCCATAATGACATTTTCAAATATCTGAGACTACACTTAGGCCTGTTGTCTCTTGATTCTTCATTGGACTGTGGTTTCTTTGATAGTTATTTGTAACTTTATCTTTGAATGGTCATTGTCTTATTTGTAGCTTTGTATTTCCTTTATGGTGGCAGACCTCATGCAATGTTTTCACCTTTAAAACCAACACTAAACCTTTCAACAACCATCTTCATAGACAGTTTGATATCAAATTGTGATACAACATTAATCATTTCACCACTGTTATCAATTATATTTTTGCATGCTCAGTGTCCATGCCTTCATTATGCTTGAGTTGATGATTGTTGCAACTTTATTACTGTCAAATCTGCTTCATGATGCCTTGTATGCATATGACATAATGCTAACCTATTTATCAGTGCTATAGACTTTTCACTTTGTGTCATGGCATCCTTTTATCTTTCATCAAGATCTGGGGGTGAAGAAAATAATTATGACACTAAATACCTATGACCTTGCACTATGAACTGCCCTTGCACATCTTCTAGAACTTCTTGGGCTATGGAAATACTATGATTTTGACCTTTCACAGCCTTTTGATTCTTTTTTGGGCTGCTAGATGGTTGTCTCTAATTTGACTGTAGACCTTGGTGCTTCATATTTATTGTTCTCTTTTGAAAAGACTCAGATTAGGACCTCTATTCATGCTTTGACAGTGATACTTGACACTGTCATCTTCATATCATGGCCACTGTCATTCATCAAATCTCATATATTGCTCCTCTCAGTGTTATACCTATCAGTTATCCATATTGAAGACTCTCACACACCTTCTAACACTATCTTAGACTTGGCTTTTGCTATTTAATACAACATAAGACTATAATGAGGCTGCTATGTGTCATTGATTTGACAATTTCTAATGTTTGGTAGATGTCTTTGATGCTCTCAAATTGTTCTTGAAGCTTATATGGCTTGGTTCTAATCCTTATAAGCTTTTGGACTGATTTAGGCACTATGATCTCAATGCAAATTTATCATTTATTGGTTGTTCTTTTGTTGATAGTGACATTTATCACTACTTTCGTATGAGGTAATCACTTCTTGACAGTCAAAAGGTTGCCCATCAATTAGTTTTCATTGTCTTTAGCTTCTTGAGACCTCTTATTTATTGATAGAGAAACACAATATATTCTTCAATAATCAATCAAACCTACTCAATGTAACCCTATAAATTGTAATTTTTTGTTGTGATTGTCTTTGTGTTTTGAACCGTAAAAAAACTCTTATCATTGTCTTTTTAATTCAAAACCCTTCTTCATTACAAGCTCTAAGTAATCTATTCCTTGCTATACTTATGATTATCTATTAATGCTATCCAAGAATTGGGGAAAACCTAGACACTATTATCAATGTCTAAACCTTCTAATAGACTACTCTACTAGTCCTTACTGTCATTGTTATTTTGGTGGAGGCTGGACTATACTTCATTTGAAACAAACAAACCATCCATACAAATCATGCTTTCTCAAAAATGTGAAATCCTAGACTAGAGTAAAGAAGATAGCTAGCCCAAACATGAAATGCTTTGAATGTTCCAGACACGTAGCTACTCTTTGTTATAATTTCCCTTCTAATTTTGCAACATGTCATGGTTCTCCTTCTACGTGGCTATCATACTCCACCTTCGACTAGAGCTTACCAAACTAAATACTAGGGTTTTCTCCCATCAAAAGTGGAGTCCTCTACCAATGAACTCGAGATCCTCATCTTTACCATAGGTTTATCTTGAATTTTGATTGACCTTAGTTAGAATGGGCATTGAATAGTCTAAGAAAATTATCTCCAAAATGTTAAACTCAAACTTCAACTCATGAATTATAAGGCAATGCAAGTTTTTATTTCTCTTTTGATGAGAGAGGGTGAGAGGAAGAGATAATGACCTGGAGAGGGTAGAGAAAGAGAAGTAGAGAGGGAGAGAAGAAGAGAGGGATGGAGAAAGAGACCTAGAAAGAGGAGAGAGAAGAGAGATAGTAGAGAGGGATAGAGAAGAGAGATAGTAGAGAAATCTTTTTCTATAAGTTTTTTTTTTCCAAAAAATCGGCCTATCGTCGGAATTCCGACATCAAAGGGTAAAAATTCCGATAGAGGAGTGTTGTCAGATGCACATCATCCTCATCGGAACTCTCCTGGGGCCGTCGTAATTCCAACAGAGGAGTGCCGTCGGATGCACAACATCCTCATCGAAATTTTTACCCTTTGATGTCGGAATTCCAACGGTAGGCCGAGATCGCGACGATATTCTTTCTGGGTATGACCATCCATGGAGGCTGTCGGAAAGGTTTGAGAGGATGTCAGAATTGCGATGACCACAAGGATAGTCAGAACTTTTGACAAAAATTTTTCGACGACTATTTTTGTCGATAGTGCAACAAAATTGCGTCGGAATGACGATGATTTGCCTTCGAAATTTTGACCCGAATGTACTAGTGATTTTATCTTCTTCCATTTTTGGACTTTCATACCTGACTCGGAAGCATTCAAGTTTTGCAATTTTGACTATGGAATCTCCTTCATTCAATGTTTCCAATTTTTCCCAAATAGCTTTATCAGTAGATCTATCTGATAATCCCATGACTTGTTGATCTGATAATGCGCTCAAAAGTACTTCTCTTGCTTTGCAATCATTTTCCTCATCTTTAGCCAAGTTAGGTTGATTAGGTTGACCTTGAGTAGGAGTAGTATAACCATTCTTTGTAACATCCCATATGTCCTTTCCAATGCAATTCAAATGTGTATCCATCCTGATCTTCCATATGCCATAGTTAGTTCCATCAAGTTTTAGACTGTCCTTCCTGAAATAGTTAGAAGACATTGGATCTCCTCAAGATGTTAAACTTTTGCAAAAAGAGGACTAAGCTCTGATACCAATTGTTAGGTCCTGGAGACAACTGAGAGGTGGGGGGTGAATCAGTTGTCCAATAAATTCAACTGAAATTGACTTAACCAAAACTTAATGCTTAATGTCGGTAGACAATTTTATCAGTTAACTACAGTACTGGTAAAGATTAATGCATGAAATAGAAAGACAATAACATCCACAACACTTAACACAAATATTTGTACATGGAAACCCTGTAAGGGGAAAAACCACAGTGGGAAGCCTTACCCACAATCAAATGATACTACTGCAGATAGTATGAGTGTACAATATGGAGTCTGCACATGCAGAAAGGCCAACTGCTTAGAGCTCATTGCTCAATCACAAAATGGGAGTCACACTGACTACAATTGGATGGTTAAATCTATTGATAATGTACTGCTTGAAATAACATCTTCATATGTTGGATTCAGTACCGGTTAAGTTTTGATTGTCTTCAAAAAAACCTTCCTTCAACCTTCAAATGATGTCTGTGTGTATAGCTCTGCTTATTTTCGCATATACCTTATTACAATCCTTTTTTCTTATCGCATATCAATCTCATAAATGAGATCTTACATTTATACCATAACCTAAGACCAATTGAATAGGTTGTCTCACTAAAAGGGTAAGTGCAAGAAGTTGTGTCCACTTAATGTGGAAGTTTTGGACTTAGTTAAAAAGTGGAATTCGGGCAGAAAGAATAGGAGACAAATCGGGATCCTGTTGACTCTCGACATCCTAAGCCTAAAATAAAATGGGATCTCGTGGGCCTTGAGATCCCAAGCCTAGAGCTCCAAATGGGATCCCGTGTTGAAATGAAACGGGATCCGTTTCATTTCAACACGGGATCCCGTTTCGAATATATATATATATATATATATTTTTAACGAAATGCGGTTCATTTTTTCCATACAAGATTCTGATTCAAGGAGTGGAGCCCTCCTAGGAATTGCCAGCAACTAGCCTTCAAGTCTTCCAGGTATGCCTAACACCCATTTTTATTCAATAATTCATGTTTAGATTAATTTTTTAGTTAAAAAATTAGATTTTTAGTTTTAAATTTTTTTTTTGTTAGAAAAAAATGTTTTTTAGCTTAATAATTTTTTTCATTAGAAAAGTATGTTTTTATTTTGAAAATTAGTTAAATTTAGTTTGAATTTTTTTAATGAATTGATTAGATTAGGACTTTTTTTAAATGAATAAATTTAATAAAAATGTTGAAAACCTTGAAACGAAATGAAAACCCCCAAAAAAATAAAAACTAAAACATTTAATTTACAAGATCAAAACAAAAATGAAAATGAAAACCAAAACCAAAAAATTACAACAAAAATGAAACTATTTAAAACATCTAAATTGTATACAACATACCCCCTATGACCACATAGGATCACATCACGTCTAACCCCTTACGACCACATATGACCCCATAGGATCAACCATAGTGTCCAAAGGGGTCATGTATGTGATCTTAAGGGGTCATGCATGCACATTCTAATGTACATGTGTGACCCCTTAGGACCACATACATGGCCCCTTAGGACACTATGCATGATCCCATGGGGCTGCACATGTACATTGTAGAACACATGCATGTATCCCCTTAAGCCATCTCCTATTTTCAAGTTCATTCCCCTTTTAAGAAACATTTGTCCTATAATTTAGTTTGAGCCATGTCTATATTATACCTTGTTTTAGAATGTGTGCATGTGTGTGACAAGCCTTTACTAGGACCGCATTTTGTTCTAATGGGTCATAATCTGGTCCTAAGGGGTCACGCATGTGTTAGAACACATGTGTGACCCCTTAGGACCACATATGACCTCTTTTACCATCCTAGTAGTTGGGGTATATTGTATACACTAAGTATAGGATGTTAAAAGGTCTCATTTGTGGTCCTAAGGGGTCACACATGCGTTAGAACACATGTGTGATCCCTTACAACACAATGTGGTCCTAAAGGCCCATCACACACATGCCACTTTTTTAACATTTATGTACACAACATGTACCCCTTATGACCCAATTTGACCACATAAGATCTCATATATTGTGTATACATACATCCATCCCCTTAAGTCAGGTGTCTTAAATGATTAATTACAAAAAATTTAGATGTTAAATTTAAAATTACTATTCTAAGTACATGAAATTAACTAATTACGACTATACCCCTCTTAAAACATACTATTACAATCATACCCATTTTAATGTATACTAGGACCTATTAACTATATTTAAAGTAAATCTTCTTATAAAATGATCCCCTTCACTATATGTATACTAGGACCTATTAACTATATGTATACTAGGACCTTATAAAATGATCCCCTTAAGCCACATGTGTGTCCTATATTTAAAGTAAATATTCTTTTCTTTACTTGCCACATACATCCTAATTAGGCCTATCATCTTAAGCCACATACATCCTAATTAGCCCAATCCCTTTAAGTCACGAGTCTTAAATGATTAATTACAAAATTTGTAGATGCTAAATTTGAAATTCCTATTCTAAGTACATGAAATTAACTAATTACAACCATACAGGCCTCTTAAATAGCATGTAATAGGTCCTATTAACTATATATTCAATTTATTAAACTTAATTATGATCAAATTTAATTTAATTTCAACTATGTCCCCTAAGACACATGTAATTAGGAAATGTTGCACATACATCCTATAATTTAGGCTTGTCCCCTTAAGCCACATACATCCTATAATTTTTAGATGCTAAACTTGAAATTACTATTCTAAGTACATTAAATTAACTATTTACAACCATATGGGCCTCTTAACATACTATTATGACAATTCCCCTTTTAACATACTAGGACCTATTAACCATATATATTATTAAATGCCATATATATTAAATAGCATGAAATAGGTCCTATTAACTATATATTCAATTTATTAATCTTAATTATGATCAAATTTAATTTAATTTTGACCATGTCCCCTTAAGGCACATGTAATTAGGAAATGCACGTACATCCTATAATTTAGGCTTCTCCCCTTAAGCCACATACATCCTATAATTTGTAGATGCTAAATTTGAAATTCCTATTCTAAGTACATTAAATTAACTATTTACAACCATATGGGCCTCTTAACATACTATTACGACAATTCCCCTTTTAACACCTATTAACTATATATATTATTAACTATATATTAATTTAGGCCACTCCCCTTAAGCCACATACATCCTATAATTTGTAGATGCTAAATTTGAAATTCCTATTCTAAGTACATTAAATTAACTATTTACAACCATACGAGCCTGTTAACATTCTATTACGACAATTCCCCTTTTAACATACTAGGACCTATTAACTATATATATTATTAAAAATGCCATATATATTAAATAGCATGAAATAGGTCCTATTAACTATATATTCAATTTATTAATCTTAATTATGATCAAATTTAATTTAATTTCGACCATGTCCCCTTAAGACACATGTAATTAGGAAATGCACGTACATCCTATAATTTAGGCTTGTCCCCTTAAGCCACATACATCCTATAATTTGTAGATGCTAAATTTGAAATTCATATTCTAAGTACATTAAATTAACTATATTTACAACCATACGGGCCTCTTAACATGCTATTACGACAATTCCCTTATTAACATACATTCAATCTATCCCCTTAAGCCAATCCCCTTAAGACAATCTATTAACATACATCCTAATTAGGTCTATCCCCTTAAGCCAATTGTCCTAGTTAGGCCAATCCCTTTAAGTCGCGTGTCTTAAATGATTAATTAAAAAATTTGTAGATGCTAAATTTAATTACGACCTATTTAGGCCTATCCCCTTAAGCCAAAATTATCCTATTTCTAGTTTGATCCCCTTAAGCCATGTGTCCTAACTATAGGCCAATCCCCTTAAGTCATATGTGTCACTTGATGATTAATTATGAACATTTTCATGTAGATGTTAAATTTTAAATTCTTATGTACATGATCATATATTATATTTAAAATCGTGCATGTTCTTGATTTCATATGTACACATTAAATTTTTTATCATTTATCTGTCTATAGAGTTTGTATATGTATATATATGTTTACAATGTATATATATATGTAGATTGTACATGTTTTAAAATTATTTGTAATTTAAATTCATGTTTTAGTTTCAAAAGTTAGATTTTAAATTTTTATTTGATTTTTAATTAAATGTATGTATATATATATATATATATATATATATATATATATATATATATATTGTAGCGTAGAAATTAGGAATCATCAAAAGATAAGTATATCAATCAAAACATTAAACATGATAGCTCAATCAAAGAAATACTCATTGCAATGAACCTAATCCTAAAGCACATTCAATGAAGGTATGAAAATGAAGCATTCAAAAGAAAACATTAAGCAAACCAGATCCAAGATTGAATACTCCTTCCATGCGGCTCCATTGTTGTTCTTTCCTCTTCAATGGGTTTGTGGATCTCACCTACAAGTGCTCTCACAATTGAAAGCAAAAAGCTCAAGAGTACTAGAACTAAAATTTGATAGTTTGTTAGCAATTTAGAATTCATGAAGTGATTGAAGGGCCAAGGATTCGAAGGGTTATTAGAAGAAAAATTATCCAATTTATAGAGAAATTGGAGAAGTGACAAGATTGGCATGATGCAACTCAAATGGAAATTGCAAATCAATATGTTAATTATGACAAATTATGCAAATTATGCACTTTCCATGCACAATTTTGATTGATTGATTATGACACATTTCATGTCAAAATTGATTGATTAATCAATTATGACAATTTCATGACAAATTGAAATGCCACTCCCATAGAATTAGGAGATGAAATAGGAGGGAAAAAGAATTAGAAATTTGAAAATTAGGAAATTGAAATTGATGACCAATTAGGAAATTGGAATTAGAAATTGATGAAAAATAGGATTTAGAAATTAGTGAATTAATTAATAATTTTTCATTTATTAATCAATTCACAAAGAAGAATAATTAGCCAATTAAATAAAGATTTAATTGTAATAAGAAGACTTAGGATTAATAAATAATTTAGTAATCCTAGAGGAAGAAATGGCGAATTAGGTTAAATGACTAAATCATAAAACCCTAGAAGACGAATTAGAAATGCGAAGATGACAATTAGGTCTTGATTAGAGATAATTAATGTCATGATTTGATTTGATAAATGACCAATGCGACAAAATGATTTGAGAAAATGCGCCAATTAACGAGGAACAATGACAAATTGATCCAAATTGACATAATTGAGACAGACAACAATCGATGACAAATCGGTCGCAAAATGACAAAATTGACAAGAGGACGAGGATCGATGATAAAATAGATTGCAAGATGACAAGATTGATAACGACCACGATCAATGACAAATTGATCGCAAGATGACAAGATTGAATATGACAACGATTGATGACAAATCGATCGTTAAAATGACAAAATTGAAGGATTGATGATAAATCGACAAGATTGATAAGAGGACAATGATCGATGACAAATCGATCACAAGATTGACAGGATTGATAAGAGGACAAAACCCTAATTAGGATTGACAATGTCCAATGTTGACAAATGAATACACACATTGATGCGACAGGATAAAATTGATCAAAATCATGACTAGATAATGTTGTCGAGAAGACCAAATTCGAGGACGAGATGATTGAGGAATGTAGAAGAATGACTCAATGTTCGCAAATGATAAAGACCAAGTGCGTGACATAGGAGAAATGTTAATGCGACGCAAAAACCTAAAATGAGGCAATGCGCAAATGTTAAAGTATGACCTCGCAAGCGTTGACCATTTTTTGGTGTCTACATATATATATATATATATATATATATATATATATATATATATATATATATATATATATATATATATATATATATATATATATATATATATATATATATATATATATATATATATATATATATATGTAGAGCTCAGATTACATACACATCATCACATGGATGTGTTTGATATAGAAGATTTTCTTAATGCAACAAGGCCTCAACCCCCCCAGATGACCCTGCCCATGGTGCACCACCTTCACCCCCACCTCCACCCCCACCCCCTCCTCCACCTCCACCCCCACCCGATCATCATCCTCCACCTCCTGATTCTGCTGAGGCTCGATTTCGAGCCATTATTGATGAGAATGTTATTTTCATACAGGGAAAAGTTAAGGAGATCCTTAGAGCACCACATATATCCCCACATATGCACCGTTAAAGTTATTGATGCAGTTATGTCTATAGATGCAGATCTCGATTCATATCAAGCATGGAGAGAGGAGAGATGCTGGTTTTATTCTAATGGCCTCCCCTATAAGGAAATTTTGAACCTAAGAATAGACAAATCTCACCTTGTTCCATATTTTTCAAACCCCATCACAGGTGAACCCATTCCACCAAACAAATCCTACATATCCATGGGGTGGTGTACACATCGGGGCATGGCCGATAATTTTTGGGATCGATGGCAAATGGTATTTGACACTCCACCACATGCCAACTTAGAGTGCCCTTTATACTTCTTGAGAAAATTATATACAGAGTTTGTTTTGGGTTTAAAGCCCAATTATTTTGTTATAAGAGTATTCCAGGGTGTTGGTGGTGGCATGCCACAGGATAGGTTGGGGGCACATATTGACCCCAATAGACCTGCCCGTCGCTAGGCCATTGTGGCTCCTATGCCTGTTATACCTATGACTATTCATCAACGTTCTATTATCTCCACATTGGACTCATTGACCACACTCATTGGTAGCCTTAGTCAGTAGACAACTGATTTGTTGGACTGTGGTGAAATATAAAAAATTTTAATCCAGGTGCATCTCTTGAATATATAATGATTTAGCTTCATCCATGTATCTCAAATTAAAAATTTTCAAGATCCACACGTCTTAAATCTATATATTAAAGTCTAACTCAATATTCTGAAATCTAAAGTATTATATAAGTTTGATCCAATCTAAGACATTAAAAGCAGTTTCAAAAGTGATCTAGATAAATTAGATCTCCACAGTTTCAAAAGCGATCTAGAGATTTTAAATTAGATCTCCACAATAAAAAGCTTGGTTACTAGATGTACCTACATGCACACACAAAAAAATTAATCAGAACTTAATTAGAAATAAACTAGGTCAAATTTAATTAAAAATACAAAAATAAATTAACTAAGTCAAATTTAACCCAAAAAATGATGCATACATGTACCAATTAGGACATGGCTCGGCTTAAGGGGATGGGTGTACAATTGGGATATGTGGCTTAAGGGGATTAAACTAGAAATATGACATGTGCCTTAAAAGAGGATCATTTGAAGTAAATTATAGGACATGGCTTAAGAGGAAATTAATTGATTAGGACATGACTCGGCTTAAGGGGATGGGTGTACAATTGGGATATGTGGCTTAAGGGGATCAAACTAGAAATATGACATGTGCCTTAAAAGAGGATCATTTGAAGTAAATTATAGGACATGGCTTAAGGGGAAATTAATTGATTAGGACATGACTCAGCTTAAGGGGAAATTAATTGATTAGGACATGGTTCGGCTTAAGGGGATGGGTGTACAATTGGGACATGTGGCTTAAGGGGATAAAACTAGAAATAGGACATGTGGCTTAAAACAAGATCATTTGAAGTAAATTATAGGACATGGCTTTAGGGAAAATTAATTGATTAGGACATGGCCCGGCTTAAGGGGAAATTAATTGATTAGGACATGGCTCAGCTTAAGGGGATGGTTGTACAATTGGGACATGTGGCTTAAGGGGATAAAACTAGAAATAGGACATGTGGCTTAAAACAAGATCATTTGAAGTAAATTATAGGACATGGCTTTAGGGTAAATTGTTTGATTAGGACATGGCTCGGCTTAAGGGGAAATTAATTGATTAGGTCATGACTTGGCTTGAGGGGATGGGTGTACAATTGGGACATGTGGCTTAAGGGGATCAAAATAATAAGGACAAAAAAAATTAGAATCTAGATGGAAGTGCAAAATAGTCAAGTTCACATTTTAAATGAATTATGAAAACAGGTATATATATTTAAAAAACAATTTATAATATCAATTTAAATCATTTCAAAAGACATACATAAATTTAAAATAAGTATACATACCTCTATATATTAAATACTTATTCCATTACATGTAACACAATTGTGTAAGAGCTCTCAATAAGGGGATGGACCTATATATCAAACAATAGTATTTAAACCATCTACATGATCAAATGGTATGTAATAAAAATAAATTATACATGTACGAAATATATACATACATACATTTAACATATATACATACCTCTTTATTTAAATACTTATTCCATTGTACCATCTGCATCCTCTCTTTTTTCCAAAGCATCTATAATTGTCTCATGATCTTCCATAGAAATTGTCCACAACTTTTTATTACTAGGTCTATCGCGATATCTCACTAGTTGTATATTTGTTGCAACAATCAAATGTGATTAGTGTATTATCTTCTTATGTGTTTCATAATCTTCAAAATTAGGCAAACCATTCTTCCTTGTCAAATATTTCCTCAGCCAAGTTCCAACAACTACCACTGAACGAGTTGGATAATGAAAACCATCATCATCTTCTCAAGGATTAACTAGTTTGTGTTTAATCTCAACACATCAAGCCAACCAATATTTTGTTTCCTCTTCATTGCTCTCAAGTGCAACAACAGCATACACATGTCCTAGACAAACAAAAAATTAATAAATTATCACAATTTAGAATTAAAAAATGCCATTTTTAATTTACACTAAATATAAAAAAGTTTGAAACTAATTTTATTAAATGGCCAACAAAATAATAAAAAATGATTACCTTTCTATACAAGGTCTCAAACACGATCATAATCATCTGATGCAAATAGTTCATCATTATCTTCAATTATGTTAATTTGATCTTGTGCTTGACGATCTTTGATTCCAATCTTCAACCTATTCAGTATTCTTACATACATTAGAATCACCTGAAATACAAAACTGACAAAAACATGCAAGTTCCCTTATCCATATAGTCCATGTGCTTGCATTTGAACTCTTAAATGAATATCATTTTGCCGATCCGCTAATTGTCTCACAATCAAGTTTTGACACAATGTTTTCCACTTCAACTAACCAAAAGAATTATTGAATTGTAGAGTTCACACTTGATCTAATAGATAAGGCTGTGTTGCACCAATCTACAATTGCACATGCATCTTTAAATTTTACATTATCTTCAAATTTTAATGGCTCTCTAGCAAGAATTCTTTTAACACATGCACCAACTCCATCATGTTCTCCTTTACCATGTCCAGCTTAAAAAAAACTCCATATATGTTGGATATTGTATTCCTTGTGAGCCCTGCTTAACCAATAAAACATTCGAGCATTCTTGAATTGTCTAGTACAATTATCTGACTATATAAGATGTTCTGATGAGTGTATCCTATTATCACTCACATAGAAATGATACTTCCTTAGGATTTTTCTATCATCCTCTGTGCTATCATCCGCGTGTCTATAAATAATATGAACAAAAATAGCAACTTGAGTGGAATTGTAATATTGAGATTGAATTTCCTCTTGTGGCTTAAGAGTATAGTTTTCTGCAAAGTCCACCACTGATAGTATACTTCCAATTGGAAATGTATTTCTACATGTGTGAAATTGAGAATCAAGCCATCTAGCATGTTGAGAGTGTGTCACATATTTTGGTACAATCTTACTTTTAAATTCTGACATGAATGCATGTACACTAACCTTCTCTGTGATTAAATCGACACACTTTCCTATTTTCCCATCCTTTAAGGGATACTCAACATTCTTAAATCTTCTAACATCAACTAGTTGTTGTCCAAAATCAGTTTCACTACTCTCATGCATACATTCTACTAGTGATGAAAAATTGCCACAACCAGAACATTGTCCAAAGATACATGAATGTAAATAAAATAATTGTCCATCAGTTCTTTGACAAAATAAACTTAATACAAATTCTTTGATGGATTTAGGTGGCATATCAATACCACATTCCTGGATAAACATGTTACTATTGAAAACACAACGTATGTGTCGAAAAACATCATAATAGTAATGAAATTCCATGTGCATTTTACAACAACAAGAGACTCTTTGCTTGTTAATTTTCATGTACCAGGGCTTGCATTTTTCAAATGATCTTTGACTTATGGTGATATTTCCAGGTAACAAAACTTCATCCAAAAATTTTCTATAAAATTTAGTTTGAGTTGTGTCTAATAGGTGTTTTGGATGAGGGTCACAAATTTTACACCCCACTCTCAGATTTAGAACATCTCTAGCATTAGATGATACCCTTGTATTATCATGCCAAAACTTTTCAACCAAAGATTTCACTTCAATATTCAATTTCATATCTGACCTGCAAAGTCTACCACTAAAACTCCAACTTTGGTTGATTGGATCACTTTCAATACTTTCTCTTCTTTTAGCTTCTCTAACCAATGTTTTAGGATGCATCTTTAAAATTCCACTAATGTTGCTTACCATCCTTTTATTCAAGGTTTCTTTATGGGAAAGTCCAAGGTAATGAGTCACAAATTTGCGGAAGTTTGCGCGTTGGAAAACACGCTCTTATAAACGGGGGCCCGTTTTAAAAAATGGGCCCCTGTTTATGCTTCGGGCTCCTGAGCCGAAAGGTAACAAGGGCCCGAAGCAAAAATAAATGGGCCCCCATTTTGTTCTAAAATGAGGGCCCGCTTTTAAACAAAATGGGGGCTTGTTTTTTAGAAACGGAGGTCCATTTTTTAAAAATGGGCCCCCATTTCTAAATCGTATTTTTCCTTTTTTTTTTACAAGCCGCCCTTGTTTGAAAAAGGGGGGCCCGTTCTATGGAAGTTGATTCCACAACCCACCACTTGGCTTGGGATTAGGCCCGGGATAGGCCTGGGATGGCCACACCTAAGACATGGACTTGCAAATTCAAATCTCCATGAATAAAAGCACAAATGTGATCTTCTAAAATAATTTATGTGCTTGTAATTAGGAAATTTTTATATGAAATTAAAACCCATTTCAGATTATACTGTCTAGATTCTAACTATGTAAATTTATTTAAAAATTGATTATTTTAACTATTTTCATTTAATTTATACTAAATCGGGTCCATAAACTTGAAATATAACTAATTTTGTTAATTTAATAACTTTTTTATTTTAATGAATTTTGAAAAAAAAATTATATGTCATCAATCTAAACAAAATTCTTTTCTATTTGAATTTTTTTTTTTTAAATGTTAAGTTTAAGTCAAATTATGTGGGCCGTACACGTCAAATTTTTAAACACATAATTACGGTCATTAAAAAATTAATTAAAAATAAAATATTTAAAAAAAATAACAGAAAAATATGCTCATCAATCTTCAGTGAGTTACAAACCATTTCCCGAAACAGTTTGAGAAAATAATTTTAATTGTGTCAAAAAGTGTGGGTCATACACATGCATGGTATGGTCCTGAAATAGGCATTTTTAAAACATAATTTTTAGAACTCCATTCCAAAAGTTATTTTTTATTATGTGGGTATTAAACTAAATTACATATTTGAAAAGTAAACTCAGAGGGATATCTTTTATATTCTTGACTTTTTCCAAGATTCAATCTCCAAGTATTTCAAAATTTAAGCTCAAATGAGACAAAATCTGAAAATCAGGGCACTTTTTGGCCAAAAAGTGGACTCAACTTCTTGCACTAACCCATATTCACTATGGCAGTTGTTATAGCTCATCACACCACATTCTTATCTTTAGATCGGCTCGTTGTACCAATAGATTCAATGGCACTTGCAATAGTAGACATAGCATGCTTAACAAATTCATCTTTTTTTGATGGTTTCACATAGATGCCTATTTTTTTCATCACTTTTCTCATTTTCTACATTCTCATCAATTGCATCATAAGTTGACATTGAATTGCAAATTTTTTTCGATAAAAAAATTATTTGTATATTCTATTGGCATATGTTCTTATTTGTCTCCAAGAAATCTTACCAGGAAGATTATCCAAAACATTTTTTTCAAGTTTTATAAAAAAGTTTCCCTGATCTTCAACAATTGGAGGATTTTCATTTTCACCATGTTCAAAAGGATTTTCAGTTTCAACATTCAAAATAATTTCATCTTTACCAACATGAAAGGTTTTCATTTTCATGGACAATTCTATCAATCTCAACATTGGTATATCTAGCTTCTACTAAATCATCAATATGAATATCACCTATAATCACATTATCCATGTCTTGCAGAGAATGATTTGAAGATGTACCTGGATAATTTGAAGATGTACCTAGATTTGAGGATGTTGTACTTGGAATATTCTTCATAATTGTTTCATTCACATCATCATCATCCATAATTACATCATCTACGTCCATCTGATCCCCCAAGGCATCATCTTGAATGTTTGTCTCTTCCATTGTTGTGGATCCAGAAGAATCAGGATTATTCATTTGTCGAATCGTCATTCTTCTATCCCTTTGACGTTTGACCTCCTTCTCTCATTCTTCTTGAATTTACTCGACGGTCAATTTCCTCCTTTGTTTCTTCTTCTGACGTTGTTTAGACCCCATGACTAAAAACTTATGCAATAAATGCCACCTTCAAAAAATGGATCTAAAATTGCAACAAAAAAGCATCCAAAGGACAACTAGATCATAATATATCATGTAAAAAATTGCACATTTGAATCGACATGTTTTATTATGTTAAATGGTCATATATTTATATAATTCCGAAAAAAAAAAATTAATGGTAAAACAAAATGGGATCCTGTTTTAATTCAAAACGGGATCCCGTTTGCTTTTTTTTAATTTTAAATAATTTGCAATAAAGAACGAGATCTTGTTTGTAAAAAGATTTTTTTGGGGCTTGCTTGTAGGTTCAGAATTAGGCTTGTTAAATGGTTCGGAAAGCCGAACCTGAGGCTTGGAACTGGTTTGACCTGCAACTTGAAGCCCAAATCAAGCTTCATACAAAAAAATGACTTCAAAAGTATATCTGAACACCTAATTTTCAGAATTTTTTTAAACAACAAAAACCCATTATAGTACACACTGTCTTGATTCCAAATATATAAATTTTTAAGAGAATGGATCAAAATTTTTAATTTTAAAATAATTTCTAATGAAAGAGATCCATAAACTTGAAATAACATGGTTTTTTAAAATTTTATTAACTTTTTTTCTATAAGTTTTTTGAAAAAAAAATTACATGGCATCAAACTACAAACAAATCTATACAATTTAAAAAATAATAATTAAAAAATGTTAAGTTTAGGTCAAATTATGCTTGTTGTACATGCAGATTTTTCAAAATAGTGATTATGCCCAATTAAAAAATAACAAAAAAAAAAATATATGGAAATAAATTACAAAAAAATATCCTCATCAAAGGTGAGTGAGTTATAGATATTTTCTCAAAATGATAAAGAAAAATACTTTCATTTAGGTCAAATTATGCTTATCGTACACAGGCATGGTATGGTCCTAAAAAGTGACTTTTAAACTATAGGTGTTTATGGTGAAAATGGATAACAATAATAATAATATTGAAAGGCTAAATGAATTCAACCACCAAACCCTAGCCTAACAATCAACAAAGATCCACCATAACATATGAAGATTACCTAAGACAATACAAATCACATGAAATCACAAAGATTATACCATCACATGTCCAATAGGGTTTTGATCTCCATTCTTCCTATCTCCATTGATCTTGCTTGATATATATTTGCTCTCAGATTTTTATATGCACAAGAGCTCAACAAAGAACGGAATGTGGTTGCAAGTAGGATCGTAGTGTAGACAAGTACTCCAAAATCAGTCATTAGTCATTAGCCATTAGGGTTTGACAATGAAGAGAGCATCTTCTTAAATAGAAGACACAATAAGAAATGGAGGGTTAAGATTGAGAGGTGTAAAAAGAGAGGTCGGCTAGGATTAGAGGGTAGGTATAAGAAATAGTAGAATAATGAAAGGGGTAGGTAGTGTATGAGTTAAGAGATGAATGACATGTGTCATGTGTAGAAAAGGTTAATGAATTAATTAAATAAATAAAGATTTATTTAATTAATAGAAGAAGTAGGATAATTAAATAAATAAAATATTTATTTAATTTAGGAAAGGGATAATTTAAATAAATAAATGTATTTATTTAAATGAGAAATAAGGCTAGAAGAGGATAAATGAATTAATTAAATAAATAAAGATTTATTTAATTAATAGAAGAATTAGGCTTAGATAATTAAATAAATAAAATATTTATTTAATTAGACATGACAATTTTAGGTGTCTACATTTTGCCCCTCTTTGAGACAATGCGGCTTGTCGCGTTGTTTCAAAGAAGATAAGATGAACTGATATAGAGTTGCCCCAGAATGGGAATGATATGCCCCCTCGAGAGATTGGATGAAAATGTCTGAAAAGATTGCAAACAATCTCTCGATAAGAAAGATGGGATAGAATGGACTGACCGGATAAAGTGACAAAGTCACGGGATAAAGAAGACTGACTCGGGAAACGAAGGCTAGGGGTAGGCTAGGCTATAAGATAGACCATGGGCAAAAGACATCCTCATTGTCATCCACACCCCTACGAGATCACAGTGCAGAGCGAGAAAAGAGCAGCAGCAGTTAGCAGTGATGGCCTTCGTTCATAGATTCGACCGCGTTCACCGATTCCAGAGGCCAGCAGAGGCAGGAGAGCCGGTAAGTACCAGAAAACCTCCTCGTACTTTCACGCATTTCAAGTTTTGTCATTAATGCTCAATAGGTAGCAATAAATGCGCTAGGAATAGGGTAGTTAAAAAATGCAAAAATGCGCAACCGCGTCTGTGTCAGTGCCAGGCGCGTCTATGTCCAACAGGCGCGTCTGTGTCGGGTCCAGGCGCGTCTATGCCTGGGACCGCGTTTGTGATGAATGCGGGCACGTTTGCGAATTCCAGACGCGTTTGTGCTCTTTAGGGGCGTCTGTGTTCCCTGGCCGCGTTTATGAAGTATTTAGGCACGTATGTGTTCAGAAAGCGCGTCTGTGTTGCAGAAGCATGTTTGTGCAGTCTATAAGCGCGTTTATGAGTTTAAAGCGCGTTTGTGTGTCAAAAACGCATAGTTTGAGTCGTCTAGGTCAAATCGGCAGTTTTGTGATGAACATACGCTGTCGATTGGATAAGTTGCTGAGAGGATACACTCAAGCAGGTCCTCTAGGAAGACTAGGATAGATCAAGGCACTTTGTGATGAACAGGGAGCACCAAGATAGGCAGCACTTTGTGATGAACAGGGAGTGTGAATGTGAGTAACACTTTGTGATGAACAGGGAATGTCACACACGTAGTACTTTGTGATGAACAGGGAGTACCACTAGGATAATCAGCAACACTTTGTGATGAATAGTGAGTGTCACTAGGGTAGATAGCCATATGCATTTAGATAGCGAGTAGCATTTTGTGATAAACAGTGAATGCCACTATAACTGACATGATTGAGTTGCTTGACTGCAGGAGTATCTGCCTATGCTGGAGTCACGGGAGAGATTCCCGTTGACTCAGAGATTGCGACCAGAGTTGTCGATTCAGGACAAGATTGCTATTGAGGAGATGGGTCTCAGACATGTGCTATATGTGCCCGAGTTTCGGGCGAACATGGGTTTGCTGACTGCAGTGGCGGAGAGATGGCACTCCGAGACTTGCACGTTTCACTTACCTATGGGGGAGATGACAGTGACGCTCGAGGATGTGTACAGGATACTGCATATACTGATCGATAGAGAGCTGATTCCATATGATCGAGATGGAGACAGGGAGGCACTTAGACGGGTATTCCAGGATCCCGGTTTGGAGATGAGAGCAGGGCACGTGGCATGGGATACCATGACCGCGACAGGGTTAGCGCTGCCAGCTATTATTGGAGGAGCCATCAGTGGTTTCTTGTGTCCAGACAGGGCTACACGGGGATTGGCAGTGGGCTGGGGGGGAGCACTGGAGATACTGGTGACTGAGCACACCAGATATGCATGGGGGCCATGCGTCTTGGCACATTTGTACTATGAGCTGCATCAGTTTGTCTATCATGGATCAGTAGGACTGGGCTGCGGAGTGACTCTGTTACAGGTGTGGGCATATGAGCACCTTCCTATCACACAGCCTATTCATTTCAGGGGCAGAGGACATGGACGGAGTTTTGTACATTTGTATGATATGATTACGTCACAGCCTCGGATTGGCCGGCTGGAGCACTGGAGGCGTGTTATAGATGATATTGATACAGTCATCTGGAGGCTGTACCTGGGGTGCGAGGAGTGGGAGGATGATGCCGTGGAGTTTCCCTATACCTTCAGGAGCAGATATCTGATTGGGCGTACGCCCTACATATTGGAGAGGCAGCTGGTTGACAGGGTTGGGAGACAGTTCGGCAGGATCCAGAGGATGCCACGAGGCTCGGGCATGTATGCCTGCACAGTCAGGGATCAGGCTCAGTTCAGATCACTGTTATCATATGATCAGGCCGTGACACAGATGACAGAGATGCTACACCTACCTTGGGATATGTGGCCAGAGGTGGAGGATGTAGGGATGGACGCAGAGTATGCTGCGTATTGGGCAGAGAATCCATTTCTGAGGTTGACAGATTCGGGAGAGCTATTGGAGGGAGAGGTTGGAGGGGATGATGATGATGATGGTGGAGGGGATGGAGGCAGGGGCCGATGGAGGCGGAGAGGAGTAGTGGGGGAGAGGCAGAGAGGAGTAGTGGGGGAGGGAGGACAGGAGGGAGCAGCCCAGGTGGTGAGGGGTCGAGGTGGATTGCCCCTACATGTACCAGCAGCACAAGGTCCTAGAGCACAAGGACCTAGACAGGTGCAGGAACAAGGACAGGTGCAGAGACAGGTGCAGGCTCCCAGGCAGGGTCAGAGACAGGTACCTATTCAGGCACCTAGACAGGTACAGAGGGAGGCACAGGTGTAGGCACCTGCAGAGGAGGAGCCATAGGCAGAGGCTGAGGGTGGTGATCCTGAGGAGGATGAGCTGCTAGAGCTGAGAGAGATCTGTCAGGGCCAGGCAGATGAGATTGCGGATTTGGAGCAGGAGAGGGATCGCCTCAGGATCAGGCTCAGGGACACAGAGCGAGAGAGAGACCAGGCCATCCAGCGATATATTGAGGCCGAGACAGCTCTGAGGGCAGGGAGGCAGGCAGCAGAGGATGCAGGGGCAGGCTACGCATATGTGCTGCAAGCTGGAGAGGAGATTGGTTATTGGAGGGACCTGTACTATGGTGTTGTGCCAGCAGATCAGCGGGCAAGGAGCTTCCATAGATCGTCGTGCATAGCGACGGCTACGGGAGGGAGTCATAGGAGGCAGGCGTCTAGTGGTGGGGTCATGGGTCCTCCACCACCACCAGACAGGCAGGGGGATCCTGGAGCAGGTCCATCTATAGCTCAGCGTCCGTCGAGGCCAGGCGGCTCCGAGGGAGGGAGTTCATCATAGCCATAGAGGGCTCCCCTTGTATCAGTATATGTACCATTTTTGTATTGTAGACACCTGCAGGTGATTTTGTAGCCATATGATTCTTTTGACATCATTGTATCATGACACTTTTGATTATATATGAGATTATTCATCATTGTTGCGGCAGCTATATGCATGTGTACCTTATGTGATGAGATGTTCTTATGTGATGCTTATGATATGGATGCTTATATGATGCAATGCAATATATTTTTGTTCTTTTATGTTGTATATGTGATGCATGATGCAAATGTGAATGTATGTAATGCAAATGAATATGATAATGCAAATTTTTACATAATGAAAATGTGAGATGGTGCTAACATGTGTTGTATGCAGGATGTGATGCAATTTTGATATCTATATGTATGTATGAAATGCTTATATGTGGTGATGTAGGTGTAACTATATGAAATGCAAATGTTTTTGGTGTGTCATTATACTCAGTCATGTAATAGCGGGCTACGCGGACTCGAGAAGGACAATGGAAGTCAATCAAGAAAGGGGGATGGAAGACAGAAGATATGAACGTGAAAGAGCTTCTTGTGCATTATCATCATTAAGCTTTATTATGGCAAGTAGGTTATGACAATCGAGGCATATGTTTGACCCAGAAAGTCATTGTACCCGTTTGCATGGAGATAAGACAATCACAAACAAGGAATGCCCCAGTTCATACTAGACTCACAGTGTCCTCATATCCTTGGACAAGTCATAGCATTACTAAGAGACAATCCACAGACTACAAAGAAAGATAGGTGACGATACCCCATCCTCGCCTTTCTAGTCAAAGACATCCTGGAGATAGAATCTCTAGTCAAAGACATCCTGGAAAAGCTAAAAGACATGTCACCAAAAGATAAAATCAAAAGAAAACCAAGACTCGATACCAACATCCACTGTAGTCCTCAAGTTTAGTGTCTCTTGTCACTTGTATAAGTCTTATTTGATTATGGTCACAATGTTTACTTTCACAAAAAGAATAGATAGCACTGAACCATATGTTGTCTGAGTCTGTTGAAAGATTTGATTTGTTGAAGCTCATTGTTGCTGCTGTGTCTCATTTGAAACTGACTGAATCCATGAAACTGATACTTTATTGCGGAGAAGATGAAACTTTATTGCGGATCTGTGATGCAAATGTTGCTTTATTGCGGATTGTGTGTGGATGGACTGAAGGAAGCTGGAAGAAACTATACTCCTCAAAACATGTGATGTTCTCAGTTCCACACCTATCACTAGACGTAGGATTTTGCCTTAGCCACAGATAGGATCGGATTTATTATGGATGGAAAGGGATGTGAAAAGGGAGATTTATTATGAATGGCTAACCAATCTTGGGTAGATCAATAACAAGCCATGATGGGACTGGGTAATTTTATTATGGATGAATAGGTTGTGAGTGTGTGCGAAGTGAAAGGATGAAAGTGAATCCTAAAAGAGGGAGGAGCAATGTCTCTACGCATGGCGCTGGTGACCCAGTTTTCACCATGGTACTTGCCCAGGGCACCACCGAAGTGGTTTTCACCGTTGGACGAAATTATTTCTCTTTACTTTTTTTGATTTTTCAATTTTTTTGTTGTGTCACAAGGCGCCTGTTTGCCAGGTTTTCACCAAGTGACGATTTTTTTGTTTTATAATTTTTTTGTATTTTTTATTTTTTTTGATTTTTTTGTATTTTTGAATTAGGATACTCTGAAGAGCTATGTGTAAAACCTGCGAAGGTGCATGCTGTTGATAGGATCCTCCAAAGGTTCACCTTGTGTAGTTGAGAGCTGATATGCCCCAGATCCATATACCATTGTGATGATGTAAGGACCAAGCCAGTTTGGTTCGAACTTGCCCTTCTTATCTCTGTCTTGCTGATTCTTGGGGTTCTCTCTGAGGACTAAGTCACCTACTTCAAATGTGCGAGGCTTGACTTTGTGATTGTAACTGCGACTCATTCTTTGTTGGTAAGCCTTGAGATGATTAAAAGTAGTGTGTCTTCGTTCCTCCAACAGTTCTAGTTCTTGTAAGCGAGAGACCCTGTAATCTTCATCGTTGATTATGTTTCTCAAAGAGACTTGTAAAGAAGGTAACTCGACCTCAATAGGCAAGATGGCTTCAGCGCCGTAGACAAGTGAGTAGGGTGTAGCTCCTGTAGGTGTGCGGACACTTGTACGATAGGCCCAAAGTGCAGGATTGAGTTGGATATGCCAGTTACGGCCAGCGTCGTCGACTGTCTTTTTAAGGATTTTGAGAATTGTTTTATTAGACGCCTCAGCTTGGCCATTACCTTGGGGGTAATATGGTGTGGAGAAACGGTGAGAGATATGGAAGTGGTCACAGAGTTCACGAACATCCTGATTTTTTAAGGGACGCCCGTTATCAGTGATAATGGAAGTAGGAATCCCGTATCGGCAAATGATGTAGTTCAAAATGAAGGTAGCGATTTGTTTCCCAGTAACTTGTGTGAGAGGCACGGCTTCAATCCACTTTGTGAAATACTTTGTGGCTGTGTTAATGAATTTATGTCCATTGGAAGAAGGAGGGTGAATCTTGCCTATGAGATCGAGTCCCCACTGACAAAAGGGCCAAGGAGATGCAAGTGGTTGTAGTTCCTGCGCTGGTGCATGTATGAGGTCTCCATGAATTTGACACTGCTTACACTTCTTGACAAACTGATATGCATCTTTTTCCATAGTAGGCCAGTAGTATCCAATCCTGATAAGTTTCTTGGCCAAGGTAGGACCACTAGTATGCGGGCCACATATCCCTTCATGCACTTCTCGTAACGCAATATGAGCTTCGTCATTCTCTAAACATCTAAGAAGGGTGCCATCTAGACCTTGTTGGTATAGGATATCAGCTAAAATGACGTATCGAGAGGATTGGCGAATGAAAGTGCGGTGTTGATTGTTTGATAGATCGGGAGGTAAGATATTATCGCGAAGGTATGTGAATATGGAACCATATAACTGGGATTCAGGACCAACAACACATATCATTTCCATAGGAGTGATCTCATATGATGGAATTAGCAAGTTGTCTACCAGGAACTCATAGTAGGTCTCATTTTGCGGCAGATCAATGAGCGAAGCAATTGTAGCCATGGCATCTGCAACACAATTCTGTTCTCTTGGTATCTGCTCAAACTCTATCTTTGCGAAGTGTTGTTTCAGGTCATCTACCAGTTGTTTGTAGGGCATTAGTTTTTCATCTTTTGTTTGGTAATCATCAGTTGCTTGCCGTATGACCAGTTGAGAATTCCCAAAAACACGAAGCTCTTGGATCTTCCACTGAACTGCAATTCTTAATCCAATTGTTAATGCCTCATATTCTGCTATATTGTTGGTGCAAGGAAATGATAAGTGGTATGATTTTGGTATAGAATCGCCTTGAGGAGTTATAGGGAGTATACCTACTCCTGCCCCGTGCTGTGTATATGAGCCGTCAAAATATAATTGCCATGGCTTTGCAGGTGATATTGTTAGAATGGACTCATCTGGAAATTCTGACTGTAGAGGAACATCATCTATCATGGGAGCATCTGCCAATTGATCTGCAATGGCTTGTCCTTTGATTGCTTTCCTGTCCATGTATTCAATGTCAAATTCACTCAGAATCATTACCCACTTGGCCAACCGCCCAGTAAGTGTAGCTTTGTTGAGAAGATATTTTAGTGGATCAATTCTGGCAATCAACTTAGTCTTGTGAGTGAGCATATAATGTCGTAACTTTTGTGAAGCAAAGACCACAGCGACACATGCACGTTCGATTGGAGTGTAGTTTAGCTCATATCCCACCAATGTGCGACTGATATAGTAGACTGTTTTTTCCTTGCCGTCAGGTATTTGTTATAGTAGGAGTGCCCCCAGTGCCGTTGGAGTAGTTGATATGTAAAGTAGCAACGGTTGATCTGGAATGGGTGGCATTAAGACTGGTGGGTTCAAAAGATAGTCTTTGAGTGTCTGAAAAGTCTGTTGACAGTTCTCATCCCATTTGAACTTGATATTTTTATGTAGCAGGTGCTGGAAAGGATTACACTTATCTGCAAGTTGTGCGATGAATCTTCGTATGGACTGGAGTCTCCCTTGTAAAGATCGAAGTTGACTGATATTCTTGGGTGGCGGCATGTCCAAGATAGCCTTTACTTTCGCTGGATCGGCCTCGATTCCTCTTTTAGACACAATGAATCCTAGGAGCTTCCCGGAGGTTACTCCAAAGACACATTTCTTTGGATTTAGTCTTACCTTATACTTTTCCAGCCGATCAAAGACAACTGCAAGTATGTCTAAGTGTGTATCTCTGTCTATTGACTTTCCTAAAAGATCGTCAACATAATCTTCCACGGTTATGTGCATGAGATCATGAAAAATAGTGGTCATCGCTCTTTGATAAGTGGCGCCTGCATTTTTCAGCCCAAAGGGCATGACGTTCCAACAGAAGGTTCCCCATGGACAAGTGAATGATGTTTTATGTTGATCTTCAGGTGCAATCCTGATTTGATTATATCCAGAAAATCCGTCCATTAAGGATAACATTTCATGACCTGCTGTGAGATCAACAATCAAGTCTATGTTTGGTAATGGGAAATCGTCCTTTGGGCAAGCCTTGTTGATATCTCTGAAGTCTGTACATATTCGGATACTGCGATCTGGTTTGCTGACAGGTACCAAATTGGAGATCCATTCGGGGTAATCAATTGGTCGTATGAATCCGACATCCAATAATTTCTCCAGTTCTGCCTTGACGAGTAATGCCACTTGTGGATGCATTTTCCTCAATTTTTGTTTTACTGGTTTTGCCCCCGGTTTGACTGTCAAATGATGCATAACCAAATCCGGATCTAGTCTAGGCATATCAGCGTATGACCATGCAAAGTTGACTTGTCGTTCCTTGAAGAAGCTTATGAATTTTGTCCTTTCGGCCTCTGTCAAAGATTGCGCCAAGAATATGTTGTGTGGAACCTCTTCTGTACCAATATTTGTCTTTATAGTCTCCTCTACCAACATGGATGATTTTTCCTCATATGATGCTGGGAGAATGTCGAGCCTTCCATCTTTGGGTGCCTCAGAGAGGTTTTCGCCCTCAGATACGTCCTTTCTTTTTACTTTTTTGGGGTCAGATAGCGCCACAGTGTGGTTTTCGCCATAAGACCCTTGTTTTGTTCTTATTTTCACATTTTTGCGACTAGAAGGCCCGACACCCTCACCGAAGTATGCCATGTTGTTGAGTTCTATGGTGTATCCTGCTTTGTGGTCTCCAGGGGGAAGATTATTTTGAATGCCAAGATAGCCGACAATAGCTTCGTCATTTTGAAATGTATCAAATTGTGCTGGTCCTTCATGATCCCAGTCAATGAGTTGGGGGTGAACAAGGGGAAGGTCATTAGTGTTTTCAGAGTTTGCTGGACTAATAGTGAAGATGTGGTTATATTCAGGTATGTCAAGGCAATCATCGAGGTCGTCGATGGCACTCTCCTCATCAGTTTCGATCGTGAGCGAATCCAAATTGTCATCACTAGTAGTGCCTTCTGGGACAGGTGTCCTCATCCTATGCGATTTCAACCTAGGACCTTGAAACGAAGACTGTGCGGGATCCTTATGGGTTGGTTCTTGACCAACTCTGAACTTTTTGTAAAATTCCTCCTCCTCTGTGGGTTCATCTGGCTCTCTGAATGTTTCGGTGAGCTCATAGTCACTGGAGGATTTGTCTGAACCCCATTCCCACTCATTAGAATCTGTGGAAGGATAATCCTCTTGTTGAACTTCGGCAACTTTGATTCACCATACCTCTTTTGTTCTTTTATTGTGAATCTTGGAATTCAGAAAACCAAGTCCCTTGGAGCGTTCTCTTCTTGTAGTTAGCTCAGGTTGTAAGGGCTCCATAACACCTTCTTTGCGTAACCCGAGAGGGCTTTTTCCATCATACCCGAATTTTTGTAGAATTTTAAAGCCTTTGCCATAGTTCTCACAGGGTATAATAGTCTGATCATGTGTGTCCTCTTCACTATCTTTATAAAGCATTTTGTATAAATTTTCCTCTTCTAGTTCGCCCCATCTTTGAAAGATGGTAGGATCCCATTTGAGTATCATGATGGAGATTTGCTTGTTAGGATGTGGCCTCCCATATTCTTTTGGAGAGCTCATGACTTGTCGTAAAAACATTGTTTGATTCAAAGTGTATTCTCCCATGCCTTTGTCTTGAAACTTGCCTCTAAGTTCACCTTGTTTGGATGTCGAGGGTTTTAATGACTCAGGATCAATGTATGCTGAAGAAGGAGTAGCCTCACGATTACTAGGAATGATAGTTTCAGAATGTGATCTCAAGTTATTGCAATATATGAACGGATTTGATCACCGTTGACTGTTACCTCGACTCCATTATGAGGAAACTTAAGGCATTGATGATATGTTGATGGGACTGCCCTCATTTCATGAATCCAAGGACATCCTAGCAATATGTTATACGTGAGATCTAGATCTAGGACTTGACAAACCACATCCTTTGTGACTGGCCCTATTCTTAGCGGTAAGGTGACTGTGCCCTTGGACGAGCGCTCTTCATCATCATAAGCCTTGATGGTGATTTGGTTTGTAGCATTCACAGCCTTGTCAGAATATCCCAATTGTCTTATGGTACGCAAGGTACAAATATTTAGACCTGCTCCTCCATCTATCAGGACTCGCTTGATTCTATGTTTATGTATGAAAGCTTCAACGTGTAAAGGTGCATTATGTGGCTAACTTATGGAGGCGTCATCGGCTTCTGTGAACGTAAGGGAATGTGGAATGGATAGGTATCCCACCATGGCTTGAAACTGATCCACGTTCAGATCCATAGGGACAGCAGTGTCTCTCAAGATTTTGTCAAGGATAGCTTTATGTGCAGGGGATATACGTAGAAGCTCCAGAATGGAGATGAGCGCGGGTGTCTTCCCTAATTGTTCTACAAGGTCGTACTCAGGCTTGATTGATAAAGGATTGGTATTCTTAGTGGAGGTACCTGGCAATGTAATCTTACCTCGACGGGTTGTAACATGACATTCAGAGGTAGATTCGGAGGAAGATCCCACACCTTTTAGGACAATCTTGGGTCTCTGAGAAGGATTCTCAGGATTTTTGTTTTTGATAGTGATAGTAGAAATATGATTGTCCATCGAGATGTGATTGATAGTAGAATCATAATTGTAAGGTGCTCTAGTGTAATTGGCTTGATCATCTGTGACTTTGCCTTTTCCTTTGTCATGTTTTGGGAATGGTTCCTTAAACATCTCATGCTCTTGATTAGATGAATGTCCCTCAATCTCAATGTCGCCTCTATCAATGAGATCTTGCACAATGTTTTTCAATCGATGGCAATTACTTGTCTTATGACCCTTTCTCTTATGAAATTCACAATACTCATCATCATTCCACCAATTCGGCTTAACCTTTGGTTCATATGGAGGAAAATATGGAACTGTGATCACTTTGTTTGTCACAAGCTTTTTGAATACTGATTCAAGTGGTTCTCCCAATGGAGTGTACTTCCTTCGTGGTCTAGAAGTTGTTTGATTGTTCACCTGATTGTTGGTAGAACTTGATCCAGAAAAGAAAAACTTTGGTCTCACTGTATTGGCATCAACAACGCCATCATTAACTGTGTTCTTGTTCTTGTTCCAAAATTTTGGTTTGTCCTTTCCCTTAAAGTCCTCTTTGTTTTCTTTGAATAGCTTGATAACTCCTTGTTCAATTAAGACCTTTTCTATTGCTAGGCCCTTTTCAATAACATCCTTGAATGTAGACAAACAAGCTTTCCTGAGATCATATCCAATAGCCTTGTTAACATTTTGTGTGAACATTTCTACCATTTGTTTTTGCGGGATTTCGCAAGAGCATCTGCTAGCTAAGTTTCTCCATCTCTGTAAAAATGTTGCGAAAGATTCTCCTTCCTTTTGTTTCGTATTGCATAAGGTAGTAACTGAGACATCTGTTTCAATGTTGTAAGAGAAATGCTGAATGAATGCCTCTGCCAAGTCGCCCCATGACTTAATACCAGGAGGTAATTGAGAAAACCATTCCATAGCTTGATCGCCTAAGCTCTGTGGGAACAACCTCATCAAGTATGTTTCTTCTGCCGCTACCTCAATGCAGGCTGTGAAGAATTGTCTTATGTGTGCCTTGGGGTCTCCTCTCCCTCTATATTTGTCAAATTTTGGCGTTACGAAGTGTGGAGGAAATGGAGGCATTGGAATGCTCTTATCAAAGGGATAAGGACATATATCTCTCATAGTGTATGTAGGTTTTGATGTACTCATGTCCTCCATTTTCTTTTGTAGATCCCTAATTTGTTGCTCCAAATTATTCTTGGGAGGAGATTGATTTCTTGTAGCATACCCCATGTTTGAAACACCCATTTGAGGAGGAGCTTGTTGCATGTATGGATGATACTGATCGTAGACATGTCCATATGGAGGTCTATATTGATGTGGCATATATGGAGCACTTGGCATAACTTCATGTTGAGGGACCCCATATCTATTTTGTGCATATATACCATATTCAATAGGCATTTCATTTTCCATTGTGTTTCCCCCAATTTTGACATGAGGTCTCCTTGTGTCAAAATTTTGGGGATGCCTTTGAGTATCTACTTGTTTTGATTGATCCATACCTTGAGCATGTGATTGAGCATATCTGTCTGCATAAGGCTTCCATGATGGTCTTTGAAGGTAAGTATCATATGTTTGAGCTTGTGTATGTGGGATCTCTGGTTTTTGAAGCAAAACTGATGGTGACTCAGGCATCATATTCGGTCCTCTATTTCCTCCACTATTTGGTCTCCTTTGATCCATGTTGGATTGAGTTTGTTGTGAGGGTCGAATTTCCATAAGTTGAGACATGTCAAAGTCATGAGGTATTTTGACTCCACTTTGTGCCATCATGTGTAAAAAGTACTGTCGATCTCTCCTCATTATCTCTTCAACCAATCTATTGAAATGAGGATTCATTATGGAGTCTTCTATGTCTGCTGATAGTATTGAAGAGTTGTCCACATTGTCATTGTGTGTAGTATTGTTGTTTATAGTGTTTGCGCTTTCCACATTTGGATTGTTTCTATAAACATCCATGTTTGGTAATGTAGTGTGCTCAGGATTATAAAATAAATCATTGTCATACTCATAAGAACTCATGTTTACGGATTCTTGAGCTTCTTTAGCTATTCTCCTAGATTTTTGAAGGCGGGTTTCAACCATGAACTAGGTGTTTGACCAATATGTGAGAGACTAGATGAAAAAATGACAAGAGTATGGAAGACCAAGAGTTGTATGGAGTGTAAATGAATCTTGAGGTGTACTTGCAATGTCCAAAGTGTAAGACCAAGTATGTAAGTAGTAGAGTAGGTGTGACTTCCAAAGAGAGGATAGTTTCTCTTGATGAGGTAAGCTGACCTTAACTCTAAGTAAGACCAAATGAAACCCAAAGGTAAGAAACCTTGATGAGGGACCACTTAGCAAAGTGTAGTAGTATGTAGTGTGTTGACAAAGTATGATGAGGACAAGCAAGTGACCTTTTGACTCAAGTTCTGACAAGTATGAATGTAAAATGAGATGTAAAGCAATGATGGACTGTATGAAACCTTAGAACAAGCTGAACGCTAGATGAAACCTGAAGAGACAACCTAGGAAGCTCAAGTATACCGAAACTAATTTTCTTTTGTTTGCTGGACTGTTAAAGTTTTCAATTCCTGACATAGACGCCTCTGTATACTTCACAGACGTGATTCCCAGACACAGATGCCTCTCTATTTGACACAGACGCTGTTGAAAACACAGACGCTATTCTTCTCTTCACAGACGCGCTTATATGACTCAGACGCGGTTCAAACAGACACAAACGTGTTTCTGTAACCTTAGTGCAATTTTTCCAATGTGTGAAGTTGTTTTGTTGTGACCAAATCCGACTGTTTGACTGTTTTTTGTGACAAGAGGACACAATGTTGATGACCCAATGTTTGCAAACTGTTTAGACTCCAAAAGTGTGTTGTTTGATGTAAAAAGTTTTGCATACACTTGAAGACACAAAAGACACAATGTTTTGTTGTTTTGTCTTGAATGTTTGAGTGTTTAGCATAAGACAAGCACAAATCTTAGGGCTGGCCAAGACAATAGTTGTTGATCCCACATAGGGTTTTACCCCCGAGGCTACGCTATTCAGAGCGGATACTTAGATGCTTGACCTCACTGGCTCCACCCTCGGCACTCACTTCTCGGGTCAGCCAAGCATCAGTCCCCATGAAAACTCCCCATGGCGAACTTTGTATCTCTACTAAGAACTGTATGTGTGTGGGCCGCTACCAGAGGTCCGACCTCCTGCCTCAACAACTAGAAGGATTTGGGCTTCTAAAACAAAAAGGTGCTAGTAAGGGCATCCGCTCGTGTGGCCATACATGCGGCACTTTCAGCTCTGTAAATACAGAAGGCTCCCAGCTGGTAGGGGTTATGCCCTACAAATGATCAAATAAATTTGATCAAACGGGTTTATGGGGAGACATAGTGTCGGTATGAACTAATCAGCACACGTTATTCATAGTTTTCACCATGAATACATTTGATTATAGTGGTTCGGAAGAGGTGGGTTTTCCTCGCTACCACTTGGGTCGTTCTCTTCTCACTAGTAGTCCTAATGACCACACGGGAAGACAGGCCCTCTAAAGATCAAACAAAAAGAGCCTATTGCTCAAGACACAAAAGACAATGATTCAATTTTAGTGCACCAATGGAAGTGTTTGCTAATCTATGAAAACAAGGCACACAACAAAACTACAAAACCCTAGCTAAGGCCCTGCAACAAAATTGTTAGTAGTTTGGGTTGTTTCAAATGATCACCCCTTCCTGCAAGCACACAAGTTAGGTAAATTTTAGAAAACCTAAAAAGACTTTATGAAAAGGGGCCTTCAACAAAAATGTATTTTGCCTTCAAAGCAAGCTGCACAAACTTGGTTAGCTCGATCTGCAAGGGTTAGCCGAAAATAATCCAGATCTGAAACCCTAAGTACAAAATCCGAAAACCCGAATCAAAGAAAAATTAAAATTGCTAAACAGAAAGCACAGACGCTGCTATACCAGACACAGACGCGTCTGTATGACACAGACGCTGTTCTGTGATTCACAGACGCGATCAGAGGTCACAGATGCTGTTAAATGACGCAGACGTGATTTGATGCAGTGCAGACGCGGTTTGGAATCACAGATGCACCTTTCGGAAACCTGCAAAACAAAAATTGGCAAAAACACAGACGCGATTCACGATATTGCAGACACTTCTGAAACACAAAAACGCGATCCGAACGCTCGCAGACGCGGAAAAAACCTAAAATGTCGTCGAAAATTGTCCGATCTGCAACTTCAAAAATGCGAAATCTGCAACAAAAATGTTAAATGCAAAGGGACAAGTGTCCCACCGGGCGTGCCAAAATGTTTATGGTGAAAATGGATAACAATAATAATAATATTGAAAGGCTAAATGAATTCAACCACCAAACCCTAGCCTAACAATCAACAAAGATCCACCATAACATATGAAGATTACCTAAGACAATGCAAATCACATGAAATCACAAAGATTATACCATCACATGTCCAATAGGGTTTTGATCTCCATTCTTCCTATCTCCATTGATCTTGCTTGATATATATTTGCTCTCAGATTTTTATATGCACAAGAGCTCAACAAAGAACGGAATGTGGTTGCAAGTAGGATCGTAGTGTAGCCAAGTACTCCAAAATCAGTCATTAGTCATTAGCCATTAGGGTTTGACAATGAAGAGAGCATCTTCTTAAATAGAGGACACAATAAGAAATGGAGGGTTAAGATTGAGAGGTGTAAAAAGAGAGGTCGGCTAGGATTAGAGGGTAGGTATAAGAAATTGTAGAATAATGAAAGGGGTAGGTAGTGTATGAGTTAAGAGATGAATGACATGTGTCATGTGTAGAAAAGGTTAATGAATTAATTAAATAAATAAAGATTTATTTAATTAATAGAAGAAGTAGGATAATTAAATAAATAAAATATTTATTTAATTTAGGAAAGGGATAATTTAAATAAATAAATGTATTTATTTAAATGAGAAATAAGGCTAGAAGAGGATAAATGAATTAATTAAATAAATAAAGATTTATTTAATTAATAGAAGAATTAGGCTTAGATAATTAAATAAATAAAATATTTATTTAATTAGACATGACAATTTTAGGTGTCTACAATAGGTTTTACTAATGCCTATTCAAACTTCCTTTTTAAGATCTGGGTATTGAAATAAGTTACATATTTAGAAAGTAGACTTGAAGCACTTTTGGTGACTCTGCTGGGGAATAGTGATGATATTCTTATTACTCACCTCAGCTTGACCATTTCCCTGAGGATAATAGTTAGATGCATGTGAAAGTATAATTCCATACTTGTAACAAAAAGCTGATATTTCATAAGAAGAGAAGTTGGTGGCATTATCAGTGACAATCTTCTGCGGAACTCCATATCTTACAAGAATGTTTTGTTTGATGAAGTCACAAACTACTTCTAATGTTGTTTGTCTAATTGGAGCTGCTTCAACCCACTTGGTGAAATAGTCAGTGGCTACCAAGATGTGAGTATGACCCGCACTAGAATGAGGATGAATTGGACCGTTAAAATCTAGTCCCCACTGCTGAAATGGTTCTTCAATAATCACAGGTTTCAAAGGTAGGGCAGCAAGTTGTACTCTTCCCTTGAATTGTTGACATGCGTCGCATCTCTTTACCCACTCATCCACATCTTTGAACATTCCAGGCCAATAATAGCAATTTCTCAATATTTTAAAAGCCATTACTGAGGAAGAAAAATGCCCTCCACAAGCTTCATTATGAAAGAACTGAAGGAGCTTCTTTCTTTGTTCTTTATCTACACACCTGAGAAATGTGCCATCTAATCCTTTTTTATAAAGAACATCACCCCAAATAATATATTTAATAGCCTTCAACTTGATAGTTCATTTCTCCCTAGGGGTTAGATGAGTAGGACATTCTCCGTATGTGAGAAAATGTGCTATGTTAGAAAACCACTCATCTGTGGTGCTGACAAATAAAACCAAAGGTAGTTCAGACTCTTGAGCAACATTCCCATTAGAATTATTCTTAGCTATTAGCTTACACAACCCACACCCATGAACAAGCTTGGTTGGTTTGATATCGATATCATACTCTTGAACCTTTGTAATCCAAGAGGCTCGCTTGCTCATACCAATTTCTTGTTGTGTGAGTATGGTCTTCACTATAGTATCTGGGACATACACTATAGAATGAGAATTTAGAACATAAAAGCGAAATTGCTTCATAGCCTTGACCACTGCATAAGCTTGCTTTTCAACTGGAGAATACTTCAATTCATGCTTTTTCAGTGGAATACTCATAAAAGAAATCGGTGCTTCAATGTTTTCATTATGCTGTTGGGTCAATATTGCGGATAATGTAGTGTTAGAAGCATAACAATATACATTGAAATCTTTGGAGAAATTTGGATAAACCAATGTAGGTGCATCCACAATGGATGACTTGATCTGATTGAAAGCCCTTTTTCCTTCCTCTGACCATTTGAATGTGACATTATCTTTCATCATGTCAATAATGGATTTTGTAATTTCTGAGAAATCAGGAATGAACTTTCTTATAAAATTAATCTGGCCAAAGAAAGAGAAAACACCAGGCTTACTGGAAGGTAACGGTAACTGCTGAATGGCCTTGACTCACTCTGGATCAATATGAATACCTTCTTTCGAAACAATGTGACCTAACAATTTCCCTTCTGTCACTCCAAAAATGGATTTCTTTGGATTCAATGAAATACCTTGTTGCCTGCAACATTGTAGCACACACTCCAAATGATAAGCATGTTCTTCTCACTTCTTGGAAAAGATGGTTAAATCATCTAGATATACAACAATAATTTTATTTCTTAAGTCACCAAAAGAAAGATCCATTGCACGTTGAAAGGTGGCACTAGCATTAATCAAACCAAAAGGCATACGGTTATAGGCAAAGGATCCCCACGAAGTAGTGAAAGTTGTCTTATGTTGATCATCTTGTTCTACACTGATTTGATTATATCTAGAAAAACCATCAAGCATCGACATCATCTCAGAACCAGAGACAGTTTGAAGGAGATGGTCCATTACTGGTAAGGGATAGTTGTCTTTAAGAGATGCTTGATTGAGATTGTGAAAATCAACACAAATTCTTATCTCACCATTCTTCTTTCTAACAGGCACTATGTTTGCAACCCATGTAGAATGATGGATTGGGTAAATGATTTTAGCCTTTAACATTTTATCTACTTCCGCAAAGATTGCATCTACTATCTTTGGATTGAATTGCCTTTGTTTTTGCCTAAATGGGGGTGAATCAGGCTTAAGTGGAATATGATGCTTAAATTCGCCATTCATAAACACTTTGAGATCATCATAGCACCATGCGAATACATCAATATAGCTATTCAACAATTCAATGATGACTTTTCTTTCTTTGTGGGTCAAGCATTTTCCAATTAAAACATCTTGGGATCATTTTCAAAACCAATATTTACTTTTTCTGTATCTGGAGAACTTGAGGGCTTCTTTTCATCATTCTTTACAAACTGATCATTCTTATCAAAGAGACTCTCAAGAGTGACTAATCCCTTAGGAATAGTATTTCCCTTTAGTTGCAAAATCTCTAATTCTTTATCTTCTTCTTTTATATTTTGTTGGCTTGTCAAAGAATGATTACCATCAAAGGACAAATTTGAGAAGGTTTTGGTGCCCTCCAAAAATGAGATGATATGCTTATCATCATCAAAAAATTGCCAATTTTGGTTATTATCTAGCACACTAGGTCGGTAGATCATTTCCACTATATACACATCTTTTTCAAACTCTGGATGGGGCAATAATAAAGAGGCTAAAATGGCAAGAGAATCTACCTTTGTATTTTGTTCTCTTGGGAAGGCTTGTATAGAGAAAGCATCAAAACTTTCAATCTCATCCCATACTTTGTTTCGATAGGACTTGAGCCTTTTATTTTTGGTCTGATATTGACTCCTCACTTGGTTGACAACTAGTTCAGCATCTCCCATAACTTGTAACTTCTTGATTCCTTTTTCTTTGGCAAATTCTAAGCCTAGAAGAAGAGCTTCATATTCTGCCGTATTATTGGTAGTATCAAATGCAAGCTTGTAGGCTTTAGGAAACTTTTCCCCTTGAGGAGATATCAAGACAACACTAGCACCTGAATCGGAAGATGAAGAACTTCCATCAAATTGCATTACCCAAAGTTTTGAGGATATGTCAGGAGCCAAAATTTCAGGAACATTTTCCTTCTTTGATGAGATCATATATGTACCTAGGCCAGTCTCAACATATAATATTTCAGCTCTTGGATCATCAGATTTGAGAACTGTGTATTTGGCTTTAGGTTCTAGGTCTAATTTGACTTTCTTGTTGCCAGGAGGTATCAAGGCATGTGACCAATCTAATTGAATCTCTCCACCTAAATCTTTATAGAAACTACGGCTTAAGAGAATACCATAGCTGGCTAGAATATCGGCAACCAAGATGTTAAGTTTCAACTTCTTTTGAGGGTGAGCAGCTAAAACAACTTGAGCATCCTTAGTTTGTCTGACCAAGGGTACTTGCTTTGATTCCATTAAGAACACTTTACTAGTAGGTTTATTTAAAGATAGGCCTAGTGCATGAGCAACTTTGGAAGGCATTACATTATCAGATGCACCAGAATCTATAATATAGTTACTCAACTTACAACCTGCAATGTTTAAGGAAATATAGAAAGGATCTGGCTTATTAGAAAAGGAAGTAGCAACAAGAGATGATTCCTTTGAAATGAACCCCTCTTGCTCATCCTCATCAAAATTCTCTCCTGATTCTTGATGTATGTCTGAATGAGGTTGCTTGAAATCCTTTTTGATACAATGCACCAATTTATCCAATTGCTGCAGATTCTTCTTAAGATACTCAAATTGAGAAATTTGCACCTTAGTCTTTTTACAATATTCAATGAAATCAAAAGAATCTTCAAAAGAGGAATCGCCATGTTCAACTTCTTTTTCAGTTTTTCTTGATGACCCTAGTTCTTCTTTACTTTGTTTCCTGGAAAGAATTTACTTAGGAACCCCATCCACCTCTTTATCTTTTGTAGCTAACTTAGTTTTCTCCTCGAGCTTCTGGCGCCAATTCTTTGTAAACACATTACATGAATGATTATTTATGTCACTATCTTTCTCATTCTCCTCGCCAGACTCATATTCTAAAAAGTTGACTGTAGGTGGACCAAACTGTTCAATAGTTTCCTTCATCATCCCTTTCAGTCCTTGTCCCCAATCAGAGCCAGCTGTTGATCCTAATTGTAAATTTGACAACTATAGTTCTTCTTCGTTTCCATGTAAAAATGGGTCACTTTAGTGTGAATGGTTCGTCATATATTTGGATGTATTCATTAAAAAAAAAGGAATATACGTGAATTCCCAAAGTTCGCCCAAGCTTTAAAAGTCATAATTGTACTTCACGCTATGATGGTGAAGGGCCACAAATCATGTTTTTGAGAAAATCGAGAAACTCTTTGTATTTGCATTTGCAATCCTATGAACATTTTCAAAGTAAAGGATATGATTCAAAGTAACATGTTGACTTCTAAACTTTAAGTTAAATGATCCCTCAAATTGCCAATAAATGAATGATAATATTGTATTGTCTTGGATCGCTATTGGCATTTTCAAAGAGTTTAAAGTAAAACATGATCATCAATGGTCTAAGCTAGCAGTTGACCAAGTATTAGCAGCAGGTTAGTAGAATAATCAAAGCGCCCATATCCACCAAGTTCAAAAAGTGAGTTGATTTTTACCACTAAGTTAGTGAATAACATAAGTGACCGATATGTTTCTTCAGATAAAGGTTTAAATATTGATCGGTGAGTTGGCCAACTTTAACAAGTTACCAAACATTTCATCCTCTCTATTCTCATCAGCAAGATGTGAGTATTTCAATACACCACACCTTCCCCTTGAACGTCCATTTGGCGGATTGAATACACCATGTGGCTAGGAAGGAAGGAGAAAATTGGTTTTCTAACTACTTCTGCCATTAGCTTTGCATGCCGATAGATATGCATGCTATCATGCTCTCTAACTCCACTCATAGGTATTGAAGATGTTGGGTATGTTGATAAGACATTAGAAAAGCAAATGAACTAAGTATTCCACCAGCCTACAAGTGAATTCCATGATTTTCTGCCAGTAATCTCCTTGCTCCCACAACATGCCTTGAGGAGATGTCATTCTCAACACATGATTGTTATTGCTGCGTAATGTGTATTCCACCACCTTAGGCGATATTGTTTCTCCTTAGCCATCGATGATATTGCTTCTATTTGTATTTTGGTGATGTCGTTTGTCTCACATCGCAAGGCAAGGTTTCTGTCAGATTTGTTTTAGTTTGAAATATCCTTCGACTTGCAACATTTCAGAGAAGATGTCATCTTATAGATACCTGCTATAGGCAGAGGGTTCTCCAAACGTAAAGAATGGTTATGCATGATTACTTTCTGCACTGGCAGAGTAATGTGTTATAAAAGAGCTTTAAAGACTTCCTTGTGATTAAAGAGGAACTTATGTAAGTTTCAGTTAAAAACGATATCATTCATGCATCGAAGAATACTGGGTTGGTTTACTTCAAAACCTATGCTCGCTATCACAAGGAACTTTAAATATGTTATAAGTATTCTTTCCAACTACAGATTGAAGGAGGAGTTGTGTCAGATATCATGAAATATGGAGAACGTGAGATATGTTCTGTTCAATAAACTATCCCAAAGAAACATAATGCAATGATTCTAATAGTAGCACGGTGTTGTTTTAAATGATCTTTCAAGCTTTCAACCCTATGGGATAAGAGGGAGTCAAGAGATATTTTTAAACATTGTTTACAAATTTCTAATTTGCTGCAATTGGTAATAAAAAGACACTTTAGAACTTCTTAGTATAAGAATCTGCAAAACACATCATCATGAAATACAAGGCTCAAGAGTATGAGTATGCCCTGATGATCACCACCATGATTCTAGAGGTTCATGATACCAAGATTGGGCACATAAATTTGTAGGAGATCAAAAAGTTCTTCATGGAAGGTGACAGATTAAAATTGTCTTGTAGAGTGGCTGGAAGCGGCTTGATTGAAGCAGCATGTTTTCCCATATCAATTCAATGTACAGATTTGATGATGGAATGCTCAAAAAGATATAATCCAGATGCAAGAGAGATAAGAGCTGCAGATGGATCCTTAATGGCCAAACTTGATGGAATTTCAATAGCTATTATTCTTCGTTTGCAATATAAGGAAAAGTTCACTCACATCGATAAGCAAAAAGCTTACAAATACTTCAGCGATAATAGAAGCAAATGCCTCAACAATCTGGCTAAAGAATGGATGGTTGCACCACGAGGAGGATAGTCTCGGCTTCCAAAAACACTCCATCATTCTCTTTTCATCAAAGAGATTTGTTACTTGATTTTGTTACTCCATAGAGTGACAGGAAGTCCCGACTCCACTGAGTTTGAAATGTGGATGTATCTCTTCATAACAGTCATCTCTGCCTGTAAGCAATTCATTGACTGGGGCCATCTCATCAGCAACTGCATACATGACCAGTTAGTGCACTTCAAAACAAGTCAACGCTTCCATATGATCTCTTACTTGATATATGCTATTGCTAATTTGAGGTCATGGCCAGGGATAAGTACTAATGGTGTCCTAAATCAAGAAACTCAAGTTTACCATTATTACAAGCAATTGCAACTTGAGGAAAGCTTTGTGTATTTTAGGTGAGTGAATGATGCTTTCACAATGTGGGCAGTAAGGTTATTACAAGGAGACATTGCCACCAGAATATCAAAGGAAGCCGCTAAATTGATAAAGAAATATGGAAGTTTCTTCATCCAGTTTCTAAGATTTACCTATCTTCAAGTAGGAGGATTTGAAGGTTATCCACACAAGCTACCTAGATATGTTGATGATAAGCTCATTTTAGTTGAGCTTTGTCGGCAATTAGTTTCAGTTCAAAAGAAATGTAGAGATAGAAAGAATAAAGGGGTAGCCTTTCCCATTTGTCTCGGGCACTATAGATGTGAGTCAAGTTCAAGAGCAGATGAGGTAGGAAAAGCTTTATCCAAAGTCAATTTGTACCCATACCATATGAGGTTCCCTTTTGATAGCAAGGATTATGTCATGAACAGCTTAAAGTTAGGTCCTGGCTATTTTCATTTTCCTAATCTCAAAGACTTTTGGGAGGATTGCGAAGATGAGTTCGAGGTTAGAAAAAGAGATTGGACAAGGTTGACTTTGAAGCAAATGAATGATTTCAAGATGGATTGGACCATAGAATGCATTGAAGATGATGGATCTGATTTGATTGATCCTATCTATTTTGAGCAAGTCCAGTCCCAGCCACTTCCCAATTTGAATTGGGCAGATCTAGAAATGAGAGATGTCAGAGAAAGAACAAGTTTTGTAATCAAGAATTCTGAAGCTTGGATTAAGAAGAAGATTACTTAAATGACTGCTACCAGACCAACAAAGGAAACTCCAAGAAGGAAAGGAAGTCAGCTTGAGAGCTCTACGTCACTACATTCTTCCCATACTCTAGCTAGGGATACTCCTTCTTACCAGAATACTCAAGGAAGTGATGGAGATGAAGACCCTCCAAGGAGGAAAAATCTTCAGAACACGTGTGGTGATGAACCTCGACAAAAGAGGAAGAAATCCAGAGCAAAAGACATAGAAGAAAATTCTATTGCAAGTCAAGTAAAGGATCAAGTTCCAGTGGAAATTCTGGATGACACAAGATTTGATGATGGAATGCATTCCATATCTCCCTCAGTTCCTATTGAATCCCTACAACAAGAAGCACAACAAAATACTTTAGTCATGGATTCATCATTTCCAAGTAATCCAAGCAATCAATTTGAAGAAATCAGAGAGGTGACAACAATGGTAGCAAGACAAGAAATCATCCAAGAATCTACAAAAAATTCTTCTTTCCCATGGTTAGAACAATGTCTATTGAAGAAGAGGAAGGTAGAAAAGCTAGTGGTACCTGAATTTAGTAGCATATCTGATCTCTTTGGAAGAGCTGAAAAACCGAAGAAACTCAAAGTATCCTCAAGAATAAAGATTGATCCAAATTCAAAGAATATGTGCTTAGAGATTGCTCAACCCATATCTGAGAAAGATACAAATGAGGCCACCTCTGCGGACTTTGTTGTGACAAAGATTGATATGGGACCTTCTTCTCATGAGTCTGATATTTAGAACTTTAATGTGATGGCAGCTAGAATGGTGGAGAGAAGTGAAAAGGATAAGCAATCCAAGGATCAATTGAAACAACAAGTGCACGCTTTGTCTTCTTACTTGAGATCCGCAGTTGATACCTCCACTATGCCACTAAGTGTAGATCGCCAGCCAATTATATTGACACCAGAAGGAGTAATTGAAAGGAATGTTATGGATAATCTTCAAAAGTACCAAGCCTATGGAAAGGTAATTGAAGGTTGGGTAGAAAAGGTCAAAACTCTTGCATGTGATTTCCTAGTCCAAGCAAAATTTATCCATGATGAGGCCTTAATAAAGAAAAATACTATTGAGAAAGACTTGAAGAATGTCAAGAAAGAGGAAACAGCTTGGAAGGAAATTGTGAATGATTTCAAACAAATGATAGAAATTGGAATGGACATCCTTGCAACTAAGAAAATCCTGCCTAATAATGAAAAAGATTATCTAGAAATATGGATAGAAAGCATTAACTGGAAACTAGTGATCATAGATCAAGTTTCATCAAAGTTAGAAAAGCTCATGCTTTCATGTGATCAAGTGTGTACCAAACTCCAAGGACAACTCACTGCTCTTTTCCCATATGTGACATTGATGGAAGATTTGCAGGTGTTACAAAATAGCTTCTAGAACATGGTAGATCAACAACTTTTTAATAGGACAAAATTAAATGAAAATACCATGGAAAAATTGATTGATATTTACTCTTCCTTGAGAGTCTCTATGTCTCAGATACTCAGCATGGTGACAGAACTAAGTGGCATTCATAGAAACTTGAAGACATGGAAAATGAAGATAGCCAACATCCTAATTCCCAAAGGAAAATCTGTCACTTCAGCCATCCGACTTTTCAGAATCTTCAGAGACAAAGGACTTGGACAACATAATGTGCCTACAGAAGCAATAGCCTCATCAGCAATGCAAGGAGTTAACTTAGAATAAGTGTAGAGATGCTTTTTGTATAGTCTTCATTTTTGTTGTGTTACTCGTATCATGTTTTTTTTTTTCTTTGTAAATAACTCTCATGATCGAGTTTCCTTCCTTTCATCTCTATTTCTTTATTGTAATAAAGGATAATCTTGGCTCTTTTCATATGAGGTAGTTATCCTAAGTTCTTATTTTGGGTAGTTATTCTAAGTAGTTATTTTTCCCAAAGTTGAGGAAGTTATTTCAAGAAGTTGAGGAAGTTATACAGTAGTTATAAAGGTGGTTAGGGTAGTTACCTCAGGTGGTTACCACTTCACCTATATATACCTCATTATTATTCAATGCGGGGATTCCACTTTTTCACAAGCTTTGTATAAGAGACTTGGATAGTGTTATTCAAGCAATTAAGCAATAGAGATCAATTTGGATGTGTGTTCAACTTATTCTCATGGGTTATTATCAATGTTCTTATGTTTAATTGATGATTACCTAATGCTTTCCCTTTAACATTGAATGTGAAGAAGTTTATTTCAAGTTGTGGTATCTCAAACTTGATTATATGGAATTTATTTTAATCTAGATTCATACCTTGTATGACGTTCAATCTTTCTTTATTGTTCGTTCTTTAAATTTAAAAAAAATCCAAATACCCCCATTATACGAGGGAGCTGCCCCTCTCAAACGTAGAGAAGAATTACCATTCTTTTGTTTTTTTGTGATTCTTCAACTGTTGTGAATGCTTTGTTGCTAATTACAGGGCAAAACAGAGTTTTTCAAGAAAGTTTCTTAAAGCAACAAATCTGTTTACCAACAAGCACTACATTTTCTATTACTGAATTGTTTCAAGAATTATCCTTTAAGTGCCTCAAATATTTAGGTCAAATGAGACAAAATCGAAAAAAAAGGGAAAAAACTTCCACTTTTTGGCCAAAAAGTGGACACAACTTCTTGCACTTACCAAAAAGATATTACAATAAAATAAATAAATCAATAATCGATGCATCATGTCAGCTCAATGCATTTACAATAATAATAAATCATCTCCATAACGTGTCATGTTGATCTGGAATAGATATGCTTGTTGGTGCATAACCTGGACCTATTTATCAGTAACAACAAATATGCAAACCCGAATAGACCAATAACCAAATTGCCAAAATCAAGTGATCAAATAATGTCTTCGACATAACCAAGTAGTCTCCAAGTCATTCCAAGTGTCAGTGAACAATATAACCTGCCGGTGAACCAAATACCAGTGACTGTGCATAAGTCACTTGACTTGCCCGTGAACATAACCAAAGATCTCTAAGTGCTAATAAGTGTTGACAAGTGTTGACATCAATGACAAAACCATATCAACATATCCAAAATACCAACAGTTATGAGGGAAGTCGATTCTGGTAAAGCTGACTTGGCATGGACTTAAATGCCACTAAGACTAAGAAACGATTTGCAAGGGGGAGTCGATAAGAATATCGACCATGCAACTTATATATATAGGGTGGCAGACTTATTTTATAGAAAAGCACATTGCATAGTGGGAGTAGATGATATAACCGACTAATCCACATAGCACACTAATTGGCAAAGGAGTGGGGTTCAATTACAAACACTAACTACCCTACATAACCTTTTTTTTTTGTAGAAGGAAGTCAACAAGTGTATTGACTCTACAGCAATGCCAACATTGTTTGTAATTACAACAAACTCATTGAGTTGGAATGGGAGACAAATTTGGTGTTCATAGTGTTTGAATATATCACGACTCTGTCCTGCAAATAACCACGCCTATGTGGTGCTTTCAAATTTACCATATAACATGGCATGGTCAAAAACTAATGTGGCTAACCAGCCCACATGAAATCACCAATAATTATGAACTCAACGGCTTGAGCAGTTTGGTATCACATAGTAGATAACGAATATCATTGGAGGGAGAACACATAAGTGTTTGAAACCATTTAGGACTGAGATGTTGCAGTTAAATAATATGTGGTGTCACTTAGATACCAAAAAATCAGTCCACCACTATGAGAGATTGGCTTAAAAATAGGAATTAATATAGATTTGATCACTATATATATAGACTGTTGGTTTTAGAGGAAAGATACGAGGGAAGAAATATGCAGAAAATATAGAAGAAAGAATAGAGAATAAAGATGATAGAATAAATATTATAGATGATAGCACAGAGAATGAAGATTAAAAGAACACAACAAAATGAATTGCAAAACATAGAGGAAGAAAAGCATTGGAGATCTATAAGTGTTGCGATCAGATTCAGAAGAAGAATTAGTGTTGAACATCATAGTTTTGGTATCAAATTTCAGGGGTAGGCTCTTAATCGAGCAATAGTTATTATATTTTAAGAATATAATTATCTTGAGAATTGTTTATTTTAGATTACTAATGAAGAAAGAGATAAAATTTGAATTAGTTTATGCAATAGAAGACATGATAATTTATTTTGAAATTTTGTTTGAAGAAGCCATATAGGTATGTGCATTATGAAATATCGTCTTACTTAATACTTGTTGTAGAAAATTATTGAATTTAGATAGTTGAATTTGTAAATCATAGAAAACACATATTAGTGTCAAATTTGATATGTTATTTGAAGAAAGAATGTGAACTCATATTCTATTCGTTTATATGTAAATATACATACATATATGTGTTACACCTTATTTTAAATCTTGTCTTTGAATTACTTGAAAAGATAGAAGTGAAAGATTTTTCTCCTTTTGGATATATATTTGTTTGTCCATGAAAGATTGTTTTCTTGCCAGATATAATTGGTTATAAACGAAAGATTGTTTCCTTCTATTTCTATTTAACGAAAGATTGCCTTCTTTAACATTGTATTTTTATCATGCGAGAAATAGGAAGCTAGAATTGAAAAATTAAAGATTGTCTTCTATATATTTATTCTAAGTTTCATATGAACATTAGAAAAGCTAGATATGCTTGTGTTTGTGGGAAAGTTACCATTCGGGACAGGTGTTGAATGTGGAATCATAGAGAGAATATTTTACTTTTCCAAACTATATTTTATTGCTATGCATGGAATTATACTCGACCGGGTAACTAATTGACCATTTAAATAGATAGATTTATTTATGCTTTCTACCATATCCTTGATTGATCTTTCTTGTTTCTTAAAGGAATTAGAAAATAGAAAATGCATGTTTCATTCTAGGAACGCACTAGATTCCATCTTGTCTATTGAATTCTTTTTGCTAAGCAATTCGTGCAGGGTCGGGTATTCTTGATTGACCAAGGATTTTGGGGAAGTGTAAGCTTCAAGGTTGGGTAGAAAAAGCACCTGAATCTTGTTCTCATCTTCATTCTAAAGATTGCATTGAAGATAGCTTGGATTGCAGATCAAAGGATGCATCTCATCCTTTACTTTATATTTTCTTAAGGCATTAGAAAGGCCTAAGTATTGTATGTTGATATGATTGAAATACTACTACATTTTATTATTGCATAAAGAATCTATATCTCCTTATAGCAATCTCCTATTTATAATGATATCATTGAAAATGATCATTTAGAACTAAGGATGAAATAGTGGAAGTAAATAGACTTACTTAAGGAATTATGAGTTTATTTAAGAATAAAGAGTATTACATTTTATTATTGAAATTAGAATGTTTTACGTCCTTACAAAAATGAGAAATTGGCCACGCAACAACATTTGATTCAATGAGACTGATGTTTTTTTCACCAACTAAAAAATTATTTCCCTAATAAAACTATAGGGAATCTTGAAAAAAAGAGAGGCTTTTGTAGGGACCCCTCTCATGGTCTCATAGGTTCAAATGGATTGTTCATAGGTGCCACAGATTCCGAGTTAGGGCCCATCAAAGTTTGATAATTTTTAGCACTTAGGGCACTCAAGGGACAACGCCGGTAGGGTATGACCCTGAGCGCTTGATCGAGTGGGGGGGGATAGAAGCATGCATAGAGTAAGAATGCCTAGCTAGACATGTCTGAACCAACAGTTCATGATCACGACGAGCAGAATGAGAAATTGGCCACACGACAACATTTGATTGAATGAGACTAACAATTTTTTCACCAACTGAAAAAATGATGCCCTAATAAAACTGTAGGGAATATTGAAAAACTAAGATAGGATTTTGTAGGGACCCCTCTCATGGTCTCGTAAGTTCAAATGAATTGTTCATAGGTACAATGAATTCCAATTTAGGGCCCGTCAAAGTTTGGCAATTTTTAGCACTTAGGGCGCTCAAGGGATGACGTCGATAGGGTGTGACCCCGAGCGTTCGACTGAGCAGGGGGGGGGGATAGGAGCATGCATAGGGTAAGAATGCCTAATTGGACATGTATGAACTAACAGTTCATGATCACGATGAGCAGAATGAGAAATTGGCCATGCGACAACATTTGATTGAATGAGACTGACGATTTTTTTGCCAACTAAAAAATGCTGCCCTAGTAAAACCGTAGGGAATCTTGAAAAACCGAGATAGGATTTTGTAGGCACCCCTCTCGTGGCCTTGTAGGTTCAAATGGATCATTCATAGGTGCCACAAATTTTGAGTTAGGGACCACCAAAGTTTGGCATTTTTTAGCGCTTAGGACGCTCAAGGGATGATGCTGGTAGGGTATGACCCTGAGTGTTCGATCGAGTGGGTGGGGGGGGGGGGAATAGGAGCATGCATAGTGTAATAATTCCTATCTGGACATGTTGAAACCAACAGTTCATGATCACGATGATCAAAACGAGAAATTGGCCATGCGACAACATTTGATTGAATGAAACTGATGGTTTTTTTGCCAATTGAAAAAAATGCTTCCCTAATAAAACCATAGGGAATCATGGAAAAACAAGATAGGATATTGTAGGGAACCCTCTCATGGCCTCGTAGGTTCAAACAAATCATTTATAGGTGCCATGGATTCTGAGTTAGGGCCCATCAAAGTTTGACATTTTTTAGCACTTAGGACACTGAAGGGATGATCCGTCGGTAGGGTATGATCTTGAGTGTTCGACTGAGTGGGGCAGGGGGAATAGGAGAACACATAGGGTAAGAATGCCTAACTGGACATGTCAGAACTGGCGGTTCGTGATCACGACGAGCAAAACAAGAAATTGGCCACATGACAACATTTGATTGAATGAGACTGATGATTTTTTTGCCAACTAAAAAAAAGCTTCCCTAATAAAATTGTAGGGAATCTTGAAAAACCGAGATGAATCATTTCGACACATGAATCCCCCATTGACAACTTTTTTACAACTTTTGAGCAATCTTGAGAAATTTTGCCAATATGAGTAACCTATGACTAGACATAACAAATAGTGGTCTAGATGATGTTATTACATAAAAAATGATTATATTTAACCTTATTTACATTGAGAATCCATCAAAACACTTGTCTTCCAAATTTGACCTCGTGGAGGCCTGATGAGCAAGGAGGTCATTAAATTTGGTGAAGTTGCCAAAGGCAACCAAATTTAATACTTACAATTTAGATGAAATGAATTATATATAATCTGAAGATTATACAAACAACACTTGCGATGAAATGAAATGAATTGTATTGTTCATTAAATAACCATTATTAACTATTGTTAATTATTGGATTGAAGATTAAAGTTTAAAATGATAATAGCTCACATGAGCAACAATTTATATGATCAAATATCAACTTTTGTATATATGAAAATGTCAAATGATTACAAGTGTATGCCCATACACAAATATGACATAAACGCCAACTCAAATAAAATGTATGTCTATATACGTGAATGTATGTTCATATACAAAATATACATGCCAACTAGACATGAACGTATGTTCATATACAAAATATACATGCCAACTAGACATGTAAGCATCCCAAAACTATATATAACATCCTAAGCTACTAATGGATCATCAAAATGGATCCTCTTCACCACATTGCTTGGCTCTGAAGGATCCTGCACAAGAAAAAACAAACCACAATTAAGACTAGTTATATTATATAACTCACATTCAAAAAGTTAACATAAAAATGAACTATAATTGAACTATTCTTGTTTACCTGATCCCCACATTTTCTCTTTGGCTTTGCAGGACTCTTGATGTATGTCTTTGGTAGAGGAGGTATGTTTTCAATATTTTCATACACAACCTACATATGTTCAGAAACATGATATTGATACAAGTTAGCATATAATTATCACTGATAATAATGAATTATATCTACTAAACACAAAATAAAATAAACACATGTACCTGAGGCATCTCTTCTTCTTCATTTTCAGTATAGTGGGTGTATTCAACAAGGATGTGAAGCCAATAATTTTATGTACATATACACAATAGGTATGTGAAACTATCAATTTATGTCTAAACGTGCATAATCATTATAAGTTATTTAAACTATTCATTCAATCATATTTTCATTCAATTACCTTTCCCTTGTCTCCAACTGCACTACCAGATCCCGAATCGCATAGCCCCGCACTCGCGCTACTTGTGCCCTACAAGAGTAAAATAAGATATACATGCAAGTTACTACATAATCTAATTAATGCCAATATGAATGATGAGCATGTATGTACAATAAAATACAAATGACTAGGTGCAATAATATATGTACCGTAAAGCTATCAAGGCCAAATGAAATGGCCATCAAGGTGCCCTCCTAGATCTATGTCAAATCGTCCTCTGACATCAACTATTAAATAGACCATGTAAATAAATATTAGTACTTAATATTATCTAGATTATAAATATTCATTTAAAATATAGAATGAACTATAAAAATACAAATCTTACTACTACATCATCAACGTATGATGAAGGTGCTTCCTTGTCTCTAGCATACAAGGACTCTCTAGGGTATCCTTCAGACTCTATCATAATATCTAGTGCATCATGCATCTCATGCACCTCATAATCTATAGTGTGCGCAAGAGGATCAAGAGACTGTCCAATTGGACCCAAGCATAGGTGCCCACACATGACACAACTATGGGGCACACAAATGTGTGGAGCCGATGAGGACATGTCAGCTCCACTGGATGCATTTCTACCATCAAAAGAAGGTTGAGCTAATGCCCTATCCTGAGAAACCAAAAGGATACTCAAAGAGTGAATAAACGATATGGTTTGTGACACCGCCTCATAGATGATATCTGGATGCTACATTGGAGATGGGGGATCAACAAGAGGAGGGGGGGCATATGGGTCCTGGACTACTCTGACTGCCCCAGGTCTATTTTGGGGCATACCTAAACCCACACCCTAGAAAGGTTGGATGTCAAAGTAGTTCACATGTTTTCCTAAAACAAACTCAACATACAATTTTTTGATGAAGTAGAAGGGGACATCAAGATTGTTCTTGGGTGGTTTATCAAAAACCATCCACCAACGATCCCAAATGTTTTTCACAATATCATCATTTGTGCACCATTTAATAGAAAGTTTTGTTTTTTGGGGGTCTACGGGTTGACCAATGTAGGGATTCATAAACAATGCGATGATATCAGCTTTGGATGTCTCAAGATCCTTGATCTCCTTATAGGACAAGCCATCTGCATATAGTTACCTCATAGAATCTCACCACAAAAGAGTGACATTGTGCTCCTTAGTGACGGTTTCTATACTCTTTATAATGGCTGGGAGGGGATCAAACATTGGGTTCAGGCGATGGATCCTACAATAGACATTTGTAATCCCCCTCAATTGGTTCCAAATTTGTGCAATTAAATCCTAAATTGAGGGGGGGTTTGGCAAATGAGGGTTTTGTGTAGGAGGGTTTGGTTGTTGCGGTTGTGGTTGATCAATGTTTTCACCGTTATCCCCCATTTTTAACCTAATTGAATGTAAACAATTGAATTTAGTTAACAAATTTGAACGATTTTGTATTTGATTTAAAAAACCTAGTTTTCATGAAAAAAACATATTTTGAATGAAAAAACAAATAAACATTAAAAAAATGGAAAAATTTGAATGAAAATGATGAAAACAATAAAAATCCTACCTTTTATTGGATTTTTTTGCAATTTTGGGTCACAAAATCGGATATCGGGTCCAACTGGATATCAGATTTGCTTGAATTCGTGCAGCTTGTGGGTAAAAAATAACCCATGAGCTGTCACAGTCCTCTTTTATTGTCTTAGAGAAATCGGATATCCGATTTTTATAGTTAAATTATTTTAAAATAACAATATATTATATAATATATAATATAATATAATAATATATTATATAATACGTATTATATAATATATAATATTATATTATATTATATATTATATATTATATAATATAATATAATAATATCTTATATATTACATATTATATAATATATAATATATTTTATATAATATATAATTTATTTTTTAATTTTCAATTACCTATAAAAATCGGATATCCGATTTGCCTAGGTGTTTACCATGCCAAGGTGTACTGACACCTAGGCCAAGAAAAAAGTCAACATGGATTTTTCGTGTTTTTAGGCGAGTGGAAAAGGCTATTTTTTTCACATCACCAATTTTTGGCCCCCCATGATCTTGCACTAACCCGTTAATCGGTGGATAAAAAATAAGTTTGTGGTTTTAACTTTCAGTAGATCACTGATTCACCCTCTGCTCTCAGTGATATCTGATTCTAACAAACACATCATGAATTATTTTGCAATAAGTCAAAACATTTAGAGAAAAACTAAACATTGAAGTGGAAAAAATACGTTGACATCAACACCAACCATACTAAAATATCAATCAACTTCACATTTGCAATAGATTACTTCTCTTGTTTGTGCTCAACATTTTGCATATAAAGACTAAGAAGAAGAAGGTACTCTCGCTATTTGAAAATTAATTAATGATGGTTGTATCTGTTAGGATACAGATTTGTCTTTTCTTAATGTGGAAATTATTGATCTCTGTAGAACCCTCAAATAAAAGACAAAACGTATCAACAATTGGATAATTACGTAAGTAATTAACCTCTGTATTCGGGTACAACTTCCCTTGAATAATTTTCAATGAATGGAAATATTTAAATAACTTGAATATACTTTTAACCAGAAAGTAATAAAGGAGGTTAACATTCACACATATGCATGATATGAACATGATCTCAATGTGAATGATTCTTGTAAATAGAACCTACAAATTCTATCATTAACTTCAATATCTTGACTTATGGAATTTATAAACCAACCACATCCATTAAAATATACAAGAGATTTTCATAGAAATCAATGATCACTACACTGAAAGCTAAATTCACATAGAAATTCACCTTCATGAACTTAAACACACAGAGTCAAGTCTGTAAAAAAAAACATTCATTCCCTTTATTCACAGATAAAGTTTTTATGAAAATCCCACATATTATGAAGTATAAAACAATAAGTCTATATTCTTCCACAAATTTTTCGGACCTTTTTCCAGGTTTCCGTCAGAGTATATATAGCCTCCAAGCTAAAATTGTTCGTTACAAAAACAACCAGAGTAAAACTTTAACTCTCTCCAAGAGTTAAAAGAAATTTCAGTTATAGAAAACAACTGTCTAAGACTTGAAAAAGAAAACCGCATAAGCCACATGCGATAACTATGAGATCACGCTTTAGTAGCTGAGGTGGCATCCTCCTGTGCATCTTGAGGTGGAGGATTGCTACGAACATTACACCACTCCAGATGGGCTGCGGAAAAATTGAGGATGAGCTAATAATGCGGCAAGCCAATATGTAATATTCGTTGTTTCCAGACCTATTTCTTCTTGCTTACTTGCATGAATTTGCCTTTAAGAGTCTCAAGATGATCAAAACAAACAGTTAGCATAGACTCAATCCGCACAATCTTAGAGAAATCTTCAATGATTAGGGATTTTGCTTCTTGAACTTGTTGAATCCGATTCTCAAAAGCTTGAATCATCTTGGTAGAATCTTCAAGTGTTTGCTCACCTTCTTTTAGGAGTTGAATATCTATGCATTTCATGTCCTTTTGCATGATATTGTTCAATTCTTTTAACTCCTGTGACAATTTTACCAATTCTTCATGCCCCTGCTCAATGATTGAGTTTCTCCATTCGATATTTTCCTTACATACAAAAAGTATATTATCATCTAAACCCTGTACTATTTTCTCTGCCAAGAAATTCATGACACCATATCTCTGAGTATCTCTCATCTGTTTTGACACAACCACCCATTTATTTCTTTCTTTTTCCCAAGCAAGTATTTTCGTTTCCAATTCTTTACTTATAGATTCTGCACTCTTAAACACTTTAATCAAGTCAGAAATATAGCTCACTCCTTGCTAAGCAATTGATTTACACCAATCACTAAAGACATCTGTTACCATTCAACTTCTTTGAACTTGATCTAGTAATTTCTGGTTCATGGGAGATTTGGGATCAAAAGACACAGGTATCTGAGAAAGTGGCTGAGGATTAGGATCTTGCAAAGCATTAATATACTGAGCCATCTGCACTATACTCTGTTTCATCTTGCTTTTATCTTTCTCGTCTTTCCAAGTCCTCATGAGAATTCTTTTGGTAGAGGTCTCCAGGTGCTTGGCATCTGCAGCTCGAGAAGCCACTCCTAGGTCAATCTTATCAATAATGAAATCTTTCTCAGTAATTGTTTGAGCATCTTTATCTACTGGAAGTCAGGCTACTTCTGCCACCCAATGTCCTGTTTGCTCATCTACATCAATCATGGCTTCAGTTTTGACTTTCTTGCTTTTTGATGCTCTTCCCAAACACTTACTGACCATATCCTCCATTGGAATAGAAATTGGTACCACATTTCGCTTCTTGCTAAGAGAAGCACTTAACCATTTCAGAGTTGCAGGTGTTTCCTTGGCTGAAGGAATTGATTGACTCATACCGTAGACTGTCATGGCATGAAGAGGGTCCTAAGTGAAGAGGGTCACTGTTTTGGCCCTTTGCTTCTTATTACCTGCAATATCAATAACAGAGTTAGAAGGAGGAGAAGACATTTGTGAGGTTACACGAGTATGGTCAACATGTTTACTCCTTGGTGCTAAGATGGACTGTTTCTTAAAACATCGGTCCCTTAACCATCTTTCAATTCGTCTAATAACATTGAAAGTCTTTTCCTGAATGGTGTAATCTCCCTTTCTGTTCTAGTCCACTTCAGGAATAGGTTCCCCTTGTATCTTTTCATAGAACTCGGAGTCAACAGCATCCTCATCAATGTCCTCCTGTACACCGGAAACATTAATGGGTAACTTTAGTGTAACAACCTGTGAAACTGTGAGCCTTGACCATAATCTTTTTCTAACATCAAATTCATTAGAGCAGTTTTCCCAATAGTCTTCTAACTGAGGTTCATGACAAAAATCACTGCCCACATCTAAGCTTTTTATGGCATAGTTTTGTCTATCAAATATGTGTCTAGCAACATATGGCTGTAGGTTGAACTTTCTGAATTCTAACTCAAGGTTCAAGGCATTTGATACAGATTTGCAACTATAATAACCTAGTTCAACAGGAAAAACAACTCCAGACTTCCCTCCCCTCTCTTTGTCAATATGAGAAAGCTGTCGACTAACTTGAATTAGAATGTAACTATCTAGGGCATATCTAGGTAACCTGAAAGGCTCTCCTTGATAACCACCAACTCTAACATAAGTAAACTGAGTAAACTGAATAAAAAAACTACAATAGCTACTTACGAACTCCATTGCTTCTGAAGATAGTATTTTATTTGTATTTCCCTACAATTCATAAACCAATCTTCCTGCAAAAACATCATTCCATCTGATAAAGTTCTCGACATACCTTTGCTGCTGTAGGTGAGGATAATATTCATAAACCCTTATCCCATCAACCCAGGGTTCATGATATAAACCGTTCCAATCTTGAGTATAGGCCAGCATGTAGAACAAGTACGAGGACATATGAAAATAATACATTCCTACAAATTTGTTTAAACTTTCATGTAGCCTTTCTGATATAACCTGTTCCCAATCTAGATAAGCACTCCCATTCAACATAACCTGAATGTAAAAATACATCCAATCTTCCCAGTAGAATGCATGAGCATTTCCTTTTAATCTATTAAGCAAAATCACAATATCCCATACCTCTGTTATTAAATGTTCCTAGGTGAGTAGCCGTGGTAGCCTGGAACCTGCCTTTTGAACCTTTAGTAACCAGTTTCTTGCAATTATGCTCTTGTATATACTCCGTTTCTCATAAAAGAAAGAATATGAAGTACCAATCGCCCAATCTTCATATGGCTCTTTGTGTGGAATTCCCATAGCTGCAATCATCGTCTCTCTATCTATCTTCAACAAGACCTCACCAAAAATTGTCCTAATACATCTGTGCTCTGCATCATATTGATTCATGCACTCTATCACCAATTCAGGACATGGCACCACAATGGGAAAAGCAACAACTTCAATTAAACCACTTCCCACAATTTTCTCCATCATAGAATTCTGAGCAGGATTCTTTGCCCTTTCTAAGAAATCAAAAAGGTCCACCTGTGCTAATGAAGTATCACCAATTTCTAGTAGACAACTAACCAAACTGGAAGTACGACCCAACTTTGGCAGAGTCAGTCTCATAGGAGTCCCTCTCATATTTATTAAGCAATTCAGGAACCAAAAACAAATTTCCGCAATGGAAATGAACAGCAACTAGTTTCTGAACAAGAAAAGACAGAGGAGTAGAGATGATTGAAACTAACCTGATTTGGAAAGCAAATTCTTGGAACCCTTTATGCACATACAATACCTTTGACTTCTTTCACTCTTATGGCTACCATGAAAATACTTCAGGAGATTTGCACAAGAAAAGAAACAAAATCTCATTTAAATCCACCGGCCGCACTTACTTGAGTAAATTCATGTGAATTGACACCCATTTAATGATCATTCAACATGCATTTAATTCTGAGCCATTCCATTACATGTCACATGAGTTGCTATACCAATTTGCCATAATTAGAAATGACATTCCTGAATGTGCCATAATACTCCTTACTCGGCCATCATTTTTCTCTCCAGGGCACTCCACTTGCGGATGTGACTTTTACTGTCAAAGTGAACTTTGAACTTTGAACGTTGAACTTTGAGTTTGAAAAGGTTCAATGGTTCAAGTTCAAAGAGAAAGAAAACAATTGCAATACACAACAGCCTCAACGGTCTTAAAGAAGGGAATGAGCAAGATAGGACTGACTCATAACGAACCTTGAACCTTGAACCAAAAAGGTTCAAAGGTTCAAGTTCAACAAGAACTTTCTAACATGAGTGCTCACATCTATCATAAAACAAAGCCACGGGGACAAGCAAAACTAAAGATGAGTAATGAACTTGAACTTTGAACTTTTCAAGGTTCAATTACTTAAGTTCAAAGGGGAAAACAAACATTAAAAGAACACCTTTGAATTTAAATTTAAAGGGGAACTAACGTTGACTCTGACTGGGGACTGGGACGGCAACAGACTAAGAAACGAACCTCAGAATCTCTGGTTTCGCAATTCAACTTCAAACAAAAAGAAAACTAAGACAACAACAAAAACGAAACAATAACAAACAAAGCACAACAAAATTATATGTATAGGACCAGCAGGGGAGACTTGCTTACAACTGGTATAGTTTTAAATCTTGCCCATTATAGGACAAGGGAAGAACTATGCCATCCTGGTATGCTAACTTAAATGAGTTAGGGCCCTTTACCTCATGAATCAGAAATGGTCCTTTCCAGAGTGATTCAAACTTTCCATGTGCTCCTTTTGGTTTTGTTCTACTGTTCCAGAGTAAAACTTGATCACCCTGCATGAATTTTCTTGGCCTAGCCTTGCGATCAAAAATCTTCTTGACCCGCTGTTGATGTTCTGTGAGGTGATCAACCAATTTTTCCTATTCCTCTTCGATTCTAGCCAGGTACATAATTCTTTTCTCCAATGCATTTTGAAAATATGCATCTTCAAGAACCGTCTGTAATTTAGAAATAGCTAACTCCAAAGGAAGAGAGAGTTGAGCTCTGACTCCATATACAAGTTCAAATGGGGACATTCCAATGGCTCTTTTTAGAGTCGTACGATCAGCCCAAAGAGCCTCATACAACTTTTTATGCCAATCTTTTGAATTTTCACTCACTAGCTTTTTCATAATACTAATTAGATTTTTATTACTGGATTCTGCTTGTCCATTACCTTGTGGGTAATAATCTGATGAATGAGAAAGAGAAATCATATGATCATAACAAAACATTGAGATCTCAGTGGAAGAGAAATTGGCTGCATTATCAGTTATGATTTTCTGCGGAAAACCAAAACAAACCAAAATATTCTCCTTAAGGAAATTACAAACAATCTCAGAAGTTGTCTTCTTCATCAGAATGGCCTCAACCAATTTAGTAAAGTAATCAGTTGCAGTTAATATATGTGTATGTCCAGCACTCGATGGAGGCGATAGTGGACCTATAAAATCTAAACCCCATTGTTTAAATGGTTCATCGATAGGTACAAGTCTGAGAGGTAATGCTGCAAGCTGTGGTTTTCCAGTAAACAATTTGCATTTCTCACACTTAGCTACCCAAGCATAACCATCCTTAAACATACCAAGCCAATAGTAACAATTTCTTAAAAAAATTTAGGTAGTAATATTTGAGGAGAAGTGACCACTACAAGCATCATTATGAAATGTTTTCAGTAAAACCTCACATTGTGCTCTATCCACACACCGAAGAAAAGTTCCATCTAGGCCTTTCTTATACAATATGTCATTAAAAATCACATACTTAGCTGCTTTCAATTTCAACTTCCTTTTTTCTCTAGAGGACAGGCGAGTAGGACATTCTCCATATGCTAAGTAAAAGGCTACATCTGTGAACCATTCATCCTGTAGACTAACAAACAAAGTTAAAGGTAAGCCCTCTTCCTCTTCTTGATTTTCTGCAATTAAGTGACATAATCCCTGTCCACGAACTAACTTAGTTGGCCTGATATCTAAATCAAATTCCTGAACTTTTGAAATCCAAGTTGCTCTATTGTTCATTCCTACTTCTTGTTGAGTCAAGATACTCTTAACTGTAGAGTTTGGTATGAAGACAATTGAATGAGGATGTAAAATGTAGTACCTGAACTATTTAACAGCCTTAACAACTGCAAAAGCCTGCTTCTCAACTAATGAGTAGTTCAATTCATGTTTTTTTAGTGGGACGCTCATAAATGCAATCGGGACCTCTTCACCTGATCCATTTTCCTGCAAAAGGATGCCAGACATCGTGTGCTCAGAAGCATAACAATACATGATGAAATCTTTTTTGAAATCAGGATTAATCAATGTTGGAGCTTCTGCAATTGCCCTTTTGATCTCCTCAAAAGCTTTCCTTGCTTCCTCTTTCCATTTAAAGTTATGTTTTTCACTCATCATTCCTACAATATGTTTAGTGACTTCAGTAAAATCTGGCACAAATCTCCTGAGAAAGCTTACCTGACCAAAGAATGATTTGATACCACTCCTGTCTGATGACAAACTTAACTGTTGGATAGCTCTAACACGATCAGGATCAATCTTGATACCATCTTGTGAAACTATATGTCCTAAAAGCTTTCCTTCAGTAACACAGAAAACTGATTTCTTTGGGTTAAGAGAAATACCATGATCTTGGCATCTTTGCAACACAGTTTCTAAATCCTTGAAATGATCTTTCCTTTTCTTGGAGAAAACTGTTAAATCATCTAGATACACAACAATTATCTTACCAATCAGGTGACCAAATGAAAGGTTCATTGCTCTTTGGAAAGTGGCCCTAGTGTTTATCAGACCGAAAGGCATACGATTATAGGCAAAATTTCCCCATGGTGTTGTGAAGGCTATTTTGTGTTGATCTTCTTTTGCCACACTTACCTGATTATACTCGGAGAAACCATCAAGCATTGACATCATTTCAGATCCGGCAACAACTTGGAGAATGTGATCCATCACTGGTAAAGGATAATTGTCTTTTAGGCTAGCTTGATTCAGATTCCGAAAATCAACACAAATTCTTATTTCTCCATTTTTCTTACGAACCGGAACAATATTAGCCACCCATGTGGAATGATGGATTGTATAGACGATCCTTGCCTGAAGCATTTTGTCTATTTCTCTAAAAATAGCGTCTGCCACTTTGGGGTTATAACTCCTTAGTTTTAGTCTGAAAGGTGCCACTCCTGGTTTAAGGGGAATATGATGTTGAAATTGACCATTTCTAAAATCTTTCAAATCTTCATAAGACCAAGAAAAAACATCAAGAAACCTTTGCAATAGTTCAACAAACAAATGCCTTTCTTTTTGAGTGCAGCATTTACCCAAATTAACCATTTTTGGATTATTTTCATCACCAATATTAATTTTCTCATATTCACCTGGTGAATTAGCATCTTGAGAATCAGTTCTTTTTACACACTTGTCGTTGCGGTCAAATAGGCTCTCTAAGGTTACCAACCCTTTCGGGATCCGATTACCTTTGAGTTGAACCACTCCCTCTTTGAAGCTTCCCTTCTCATCTGGACAAAACTCATTACATCAGTTTTCTGAACCTTCAAAATAAGAAGAAGCAAACATAGCAGCATTTTGTAAGAACTTATCAATATGTTTATCATCTTCAAACACTTGCCAAAAATCTAAATTATCAGGAATGTTTGGACGATAAATCACTTCAATTTTGTAAACATCAGTACCAAAATTTGGATGTGGAAGTAATAAAGATGCTAACACTGCTAAAGAATTTGCACGGGAATTTTGACTTCTGGGAATAGCCTCTATTGGAAACACATCAAAATACTCAATTTCATCCCAAACTCTATTTCTATAATGCTTGAGCCTATCATTTTTCACAAAATAGCGACTGTGAACCTGATTAACAATCAATTCTGCATCACCCTTAGTGCACAATAGTCTAATTCCTCTTTTCCTTGCTTGTTCTATCCCTAGCAATAATGCTTCATATTCTGCAGTGTTATTTGTATTTTTAAACTCTAGTTTAAATGAAAAAGGAATCTTCTCACCCTGTGGAGAAATAAGTACCACACCAGCACCAGATCCAGCAGATGAACAACTTCCATCAAATTCCATTGTCCACAACTCTGCAGTGTGATCAACCACATCTTCTGACATATTTTTTATGTCATCAGAGAAAAACAAATAATTACCAAATTCACATTCCTGATACAATATTTGTGATTTTGGATCATTAGAAGGAAAAATTGTAAATTTAGATTTTGGTTCTGGCATGAGAGTAATCTTTTGTTTTCCCATAGGAATCATTGCCTCAGTCCAATCCATTTTAATCTCACCACCTAGGTCTTTACAAAAAGCTCTACTTAACAACATTCCATAACTTGCTGGAATATCAACAACCATTATTGTGAGCTTTACTCTTTTATTGGGATGAACTGCTAAGGCAACTTGAGCATCTTTAATTTGACCAAGTAAAGGAATCTGTTTAGAATCCATTGAGAAACATTTACCAAAGGTTTTAGTAAGTGTGAGATCTAATGCTTTGGCCACTGTAGAAGGCATTAGATTATATGAAGCTCTCAAATCAATAATACAGTTATTAAGTTTATAACCATTGATAAATAAGGAGACATAGAAAGGATCAAGTTTCTGGTCAAGCATATGTGATGGTTCAACAGATTCATTAACTGACACTTTTGATGTAAAAGTATTCGTTTGTCCTGTTAACTAAGCTTCAGTATTGAATGGTAAAGACTCAAAGTTTGTCAATAATAAATTGGTAGGCTGCAACTAAGAGTTCTCACTCTGCACATATTTAATCAACTTTTCCAGCTCTTTAGGATTCAGTTTGAGGTATTCAGCAGGAGAGATATGAATTTTTTATGTTTTGCAAAACTCAACAATATCAAAAGGGATATCAGACTCAGGTCGCTTCAATATTTGAACCTCTTGAACCTTTGAACCTGCTTCTGAATTTTGGTTCATAGGTTCCTTACCCTTAGTTGAATTTTCATGAGATGATGGAATGTTTGTATTTTTAAATTGATGCTAGTTTCTAGTGAGAATGAAACAAGAGGGATCTTCAAGGGTTACCAATATATCACCTCCTCTATCTGATTCAGACTCATATTCAAGGAAGTGTATTCTAGAGTCGCCAGGCTCATTTAAAACTTCTCCTGTGCTAAGCATCTATGCATGTCTCACCATTTCTGGACAAGAGTTACCATCATGATCATCTGTTAAGTGAAAGACGCACATATTTCTCCTGGGAGGGGGTGCTTCAATGGATAATCTTTGTTGAGTTGGGGGCAATTGTAAAGCTTTATTTCCTATCCCGGTAGGCTGATTATTAGGCCATCTTGAAATATCCTAATAAGGTTGAGGGTATGACGTATTAGCCTTGGGGAATTGTCTTTTGAGAGTGATCACATCATTGACAAATCTTTGGATTATGGGATCAGAGGAAGTTATGGAAGTTGATGGCTGCGAGTTAGTAGCTTGAACTTCTCTCCTCCATTTGCTTGCATTGATCAGATCATCTTCTAATTCTACTGTAGTGGTTTTGGCAGTAGCTAAATCTTGAACTCTTTGCCTATGAATAAAGAAACTTATTTCTGCAGGCATTGCATTAATGAAGAAACATTTCAAATTATCATCAGAAGGTCTCCGATTGATCGGAATCTTATGAACAATCTTTTCAAACTTTGCCACAAAGTCTCTCATAGATTCGGGTATCTCCTTTTTCAGTTGAGCTAATTGGGCTAAAAGAGAATGTTCATCTTCTGCCACTTTAAACCTATCCTCAAACCTAGTTTTCAAGTCCTGCCAGTTTGCTATTACACCATTTGGCAAATGATAAAACCAGTCAGTTGCTATTTCAGTCAATGTCTGGATGAACAACCTTATTGCTACATCTTCATGCTGAACGGCCAACATGCCACATGCAACATTAAAAGCATTCAAATGCTCATCAACTATAATTTTCCCATCACCATTAAACTTAGGTAAATGCTCTCTAGAACCTTTAGGTAAGGGATTCAAATTTGTTCCAAGGGCAAGTGACCCTACTATTGGACCCCAGGGATTAGTTGCAACCATGGGAAGGATAATATTCAGAGGGGTAGGATTAATCATAGAAGGAAAGACAACACCATGTAAATTCAAAGAATGGCAAATAGAAGATTGGGAAGGAACAAAGGGAGATCTTGGGGGCCTACTTCTTGCCCTTCTTTGAGGTGTAAAGGAAGGGAAGGAATTTAGATTTTGCAATTCCTCAAAAACTGAATCAAATAACCCTTCTCGCATTTGGGATCTAGTATATCTTCTGGTCTCTAGTGTGCTCACACTCTACAGACTTCAAAAAAAACTTTAGACCAATTCAAAATAACTTATGGTTGTATAACTAATCTCATTATTCGACTCCCCAGCAGAGTCGCAAAAAATCTGTTAGGATACAGATTTGTATTTTCTTAATGTGGAAATTATTGATCTCTGTAGAACCCTCAAATAAAAGACAAAACGAATCAACAATTGGATAATCAAGTAAGTAATTAACCTCTATATTCGGGTACAGCTTCCCTTGAATAATTTTCAATGAATGGAAATATTTAAATAACTTGAATATACTTTTAACCAGAAAGTAATAAAGGAGGCTAACATTCACACATATGCATGATATGAACGCGATCTCTATATGAATAATTCTTGTAAATAGAACCTACAGATTCTATCATTAACTTCAATATCTTGACTTATGGAATTTATAAACCAACCACATCCATTAAAATATACAAGAGATTTTCATAGAAATCAATGATCACTACACTAAAAGCTAAATTCACACAAAAATTCACTTTCATGAACTTAAACTCACAGATTCAAGTCTATAAAAAAAAACATTCATTCCCTTTATTCACAGATAAAGTTTTTATGAAAATCCCACATATTATGAAGTATAAAATAGTAAGTCTATATTCTTCCACAAATTTTTTGGACCTTTTTCCAGGTTTCCGTCAGAGTATATATAGCCTCCAGGCTAAAATTGTTCATTACAAAAACAACCAGAGTAAAACTTTAACTCTCTCCAAGAGTTAAAAGAAATTTCAATTATAGAAAACAATTGTCTAAGACTTGAAAAAGAAAATGGCATAAGCCACATGTGATAACTATGAGATCATGCTTCAACAGCCAAGGTGGCATCCTCTTGTGCATCTTGAGGTGGAGGATTCCTACGAACATTACGCCACTCCAGATGGGCTACAAAAAAATTGAGGATGAGCTGATAATGCAGCAAGCCAATATGTAATATTCGCTGTTTCCAGACCTCTTTCTTCTTGCTTACTTGCATGACTTTGCCTTTATGAGTCTCAAGATGATCAAAACAAATAATTAGCATAGACTTAATCCACGCAATCTTAGAGAAATCTGCAATGATTAGGGATTTTGCTTCTTGAACTTGTTGAATCCGATTCTCAAAAGCTTGAATCATCTTGGCGGAATCTTCAAGTGTTTGCTCACCTTCTTTCAGGAGTTGAATATCTATGCATTTCATGTCCTTTTGCATGATATTGATCAATTCTTTTAACTCCTGTGATAATTTTACCGATTCTTCATGCCCCTGCTCAATGATTGAGTTTCTCCATTCGATATTTTCCTTACATACAAAAAGTATATTATCATCTAAACCCTGTACTGGTTTCTCTGCCAAGAAATTCATGACACCATATCTCTGCGTATCTCTCATCTGTTTTAACACAACCACCCATTTATTTCTTTCTTTTTCCCAAGCAAGTATTTCTGTTTCCAATTCTTTACTTACAGATTCTGCACTCTTAAACACTTTAATCAAGTCAGAAATATAGCTCACTCCTTGTTGAGCAATTGATTTCAGCCAATCACTAAAGACATTTGTTACCATTCGACTTCTTTGAACTTGATCCAGTAATTTATGGTTCATGGGTGATTTGGGATCAAAAGACACAGGTATCTGAGAAAGTGGTTGAGGATTAGGATCTTGCAAAACATTAATATACTGAGCCATCTGCACTATACTCTGTTTCATCTCGCTTTTATCTTTCTCATCTTTCCAAGTCCTTATGAGCATTCTTTTGGAAGAGGTCTCTAGATGCTTGGCATCTGCAGCTCGAGAAGCCACTCCTAGGTCAATCTTATCAATAATGAAATTTTCTCGAGCCACTCCTAGGTCAATCTTATCAATAATGAAATCTTTCTCAGTAATTGTTTGAGCATCTTTATCTACTGGAGGTCGGGCTACTTCTGCCACCCAATGTCCTGTTTGCTCATCTACATCAGTCATGGCTTCAGTTTTGACTTTCTTGCTTTTTGATGCTCTTCCCAAACACTTACTGACCATATCCTCCATTGGAATAGAAATTGGTACCACATTTCACTTCTTGCAAAGAGAAGCACTTAACCATTTTAGAGTTGCAGGTGTTTCCTTGGCTGAAGGAATTGATTGACTCATACCGTAGACTTTCATGGCATGAAGAGGGTCCTCTATTTCTTGAACCTCTGTTTCCTTATCTATGGTAGCAATAGTTGGATTTTCTGATACCTGAGTATCCATCACTCCTTGATCTTCTTCCTCTGAATTTAAATCTATTATAGGAGTATCGAGAAGGGATATCTAGCAGTGCTTTTTGCTGCGGGAGCGTGTAATGCAAACAGGGGATGGACTTTGTGAAGGTTCTTGCAAACTAGCAGTTTTCACTATTTTAGCCCTTTGCTTCTTATTACCTGCAATATCAATAACAGAGTTAGAAGGAGGAGAAGACATTTGTGAGGTTACACGAGTATGGTCAACATGTTTACTCCTTGGTGCTAAGATGGACTGTTGCTTAAAACATCGGTCCCTTAACCATCTTTCAGTTCGTCTAATAACATTGAAAGTCTTTTCCTGAATGGTGTAATCTCCCTTTCTGTTCTAGTCCACTTCAGGAATAGGTTCCCCTTGTATCTTTTCATAGAACTCGGAGTCAACAACATCCTCATCAATGTCCTCCTGTACACCGGAAACATTAATGGGTAACTTTAGTGTAACAACCTGTGAAACTGTGAGCCTTGACCATAATCTTTTTCTAACATCAAATTCATTAGAGCAGTTTTCCCAATAGTCTTCTAACTGAGGTTCATGACAAAAATCACTGCCCACATCTAAGCTTTTTATGGCATAGTTTTGACTATCAAATATGTGTCTAGCAACATATGGCTGTAGGTTGAACTTTCTGAATTCTAACTCAAGGTTCAAGGCATCTGATACAAGTTTGCAACTATAATAACCTAGTTCAACAGGATAAACAACTCCAGACTTCCCTCCCCTCTCTTTGTCAATATGAGCAAGCTATCGACTAACTTCAATTAGAATGTAACTATCCAAGGCATATCTAGGTAACCTGAAAGGTTCTCCTTGATAACCACCAACTCTAACATAAGTAAACTGAGCAAACTGAATAAAGAAACTACCATAGTTACTTACGAACTCCATTGCTTCTGAAGACAGTCTTTTATTTTGTATTTCCCTGCAATTCATAAACCAATCTTCCTGCAAAAACATCATTCCATCTCATAAAGTTCTCGGCATACCTCTGCTACTGCAGGTGAGGATAATATTCATAAACCCTTATCCCGTCAACCCAGGGTTCATGATATAAACCATTCCAATCTTGAGTACAGGCCAGCATTTAGAACAGGTACGAGGACATATGAAAATCATACATTCCTACAAATTTGTTTAAACTTTCATGTAGCCTTTTTGCTATAACCTGCCCCCAATCTAGATAAGCACTCCGATTCAACATAACCTAAATGTAAAAATACATCCAATCTTCCCAGTAGAATGCATGAGCATTTCCTTTTAATCTATTCAACAAAATCACAATATCCTGTACCTCTGTTATTAAATGTTCCTGGGTGAGTGGTCGTGGTAGCCTGGAACCTCCCTTTTGAACCTTTAGTAACCAGTTTCTTGCAATTATGCTCTTGTATATACTCCATTTCTCATAAAAGAAAGAATATGAAGTACCAATCGTCCAATCTTCATATGGCTCTTTGTGTGGAATTCCCATAGCTGCAATCACCGTCTCTCTATCTATCTTCAACAAGACCTCACTAGAAATTGTCCTAATACATATGTGCTCTGCATCATACCGATTCATGCACTCTATCACCAATTCAAGACATGGTGCCGCAATGGGAAAAGCGGTAGCTTCAATTAAACCACTCCCACAATTTTCTCCATTATAGAATTTTGAGTAGGATTCTTCGCCCTTTCTAAGAAATCAAAAAGGTCTGCCTGTGCTAATGAAGTATCACCAATTTCTGGCAGACAACTAACCAAACTGGAAGTGCGACCCAACTTTGGCAGAGTCGGTCTCATAGGAGTCCCTCTCATATTTATCAAGCAATTCAGGAACGAAAAACAAATTTCCGCAACAGAAATGAACAATAGGTAGTTTCTGACCAAGAAAAGATAGAGGAGTAGAGATGATTGAAACTAACCTGATTTGGAAAGCAAATTCTTGGAACCCTTTAATGCAGATACAATACCTCCAACTTCTTTCGCTCTTACAGCTACCATGAAAATACTTCAGGAGATTTGCACAAGAAAAGAAACAAAATCTTGTTTAAATCCGTCGGCCGCACTTACTTGAGTAAATTCGTGTGAACTGACACCCATGTAATGATCATTCGGCATGCATTTAATTCCGAGCCATTCCATTACATGTCACACGAGTTGCTATAATCATTTGCCATAATTAGAAATGACATTCCTGAACGTGCCATAATACTCCTTACTCGGCCATCATTTTTCTCTCTAGGGTGCGCCACTTGCGGATGTGACTTTTAGTGTCAAAGTGAACTTTGAGTTTGAAAAGGTTCAACGGTTCAAGTTCAAAGAGAAAGAAAACAATTGCAATACACAACAGCCTCAATGGTCTTAAAGCAGGGAACGAGAAAGACAGGACTGACGCACAACGAACCTTGAACCTTGAACCAAAATGGTTCAAAGGTTCAAGTTCAACAAGAACTTTCTAACATGAGCGCTCACCTCTATCATAAAACAAAGCTGCGGGGACAAGCACAACTTAAGACGAGTAATGAACCTGAACTTTGAACTTTTCAAGGTTCAATTACCTAAGTTCAAAGGGGAAAACAAACATTAAAAGAACACCTTTGAATTTAAATTTAAAGGGGAACTAACAGTATCCCTACTAATGTATGCGATAAACTAGATGATCATGATCCCCTCATAATGGTGTTGGTATCATCACATAACTTTATGCTTTTCTAATGTTTATGCTTGACCTCATTTAAACTTTTCACATCATTTGTTTTAAATTTGATCTTGCACAATTTTTGACACTATGTCTTTTACCACCCATATTTTCTTTTATAGACAATACATGAGTACAAAGAATGGATCGTGCTTTAGAAAAAAGAATAAACTATCAAACCATTTTATTGGGAATGACAAATGCATCTCTGAATACTCAAAGTTTTCTGTCAGAAGCGAGTTTTTAGGAGACTACTCAGGTCCTAGCTAAATCTGCTCTTCAAGGTCGCATTGATTGGTTGAAGGGCTTGAAGGAAAATGTTATTCTCGAAAGAATGATACCTGTCGATACTAGATTCAACCGTTTGGGAAAACAGAGCTAAATGAATTCGACACTATCTTTTTCAATTACTTAAAAAAAAATTATTCCAAAAAAAATAATTTTTTTTACTACAATTATTGATTGTCACTCCTAATTCAATAAGTTATCTACAATTTGATTCTATTATACAATTTATGATTACTTATCTCCCGTATATTTTCTCTACATGAGCATCTCGAGCTTAGATTTCATGATCGCCCTAAATAAGCCCCAATCTTTGCTAAAGTGACGTAGTTATGGGAGGAGCATCAAATATTATAAGAAAAGGAAGCATAAGACACAATCCTAGATTTATTAAAATAATCCATGCATGGTGTGCCGGTTGTTAAATTTTAAAGTTAATGATTTTGTGCAATATTATAAGAAATGATACTATTGATTGACTACTGTTCACCAGAGAAGGACAAATAACTGCTTTGGGGACCTTGAATGGTCGGTGGAAGCTCCGCCGAACCGACCGTGTTATATAAAACATATTGTTTTAATTCGTAGTCGCAACTATTTTTTATGTGAATGGGAGGCACTCATTAAGGTCAATTATCATATTTTCTATGTCTCCCTGTTTTTAAATATATTTTTTCTGCGGCCGATTTGATTTTGTAGATTTACAACTCCACGTAGGCGTATTTGTGGAATAATCGGCTGCCTTACATTTGCTGGTTGATGTTAAGGGTTTTCATGAATTAAATAGTTTTGATTGTCAAACAATTAATAATAATAACCAGTTGGTAGATGATTTGTTTATTCATTTGAAACTGCAAAAGAATTTGACGTCCAAATTACACCTCTTCCACACCAAGATCTTCGTGGTCGGTTACTTTTTCATTGTGTTTTGGTTTAACCTAATTTTGACAAATTCTGGTCCGTTGATTGAAAGTCGGCCGATACGCAGCCAGAATATTAGTATCAAGTCCCAACAGACCAGATGAAATGTGTTTTATATCTCAACAGTCAACTTCACGCAAACCTCGTTGCAGATTTATTATTATAAACTACGCAAACTGGGCGTTGGTAACGTCGTTTCATCTATTTCCAGACTGTCTGAGCAATGATTACGATTGGGAAAGATTGAAGGCCATCCCATCCCATCACTCATACATTTCCTTGTTTGCTGTTGATGTTGATGTGTATGCAGAGAAACAAACGTACATTCCAACTGCAGACCAGGTGAATAAGGTGGGTTACAGTTTTGCCGATTCAAAGCAACGATGTTTCCACTTAACACAGGGATTCAGTATCTTTTTGTTCAAATTTCGTCGGTGAATGAAATTTTGGCGGAGATATGATATCATGAATTTGCTTGTTCAGTACGAAACGAAGTAGCACTTGTTTCAAACCTTTGAAAATGGATCGACGGCTGGAATTGATTTAGTTTAATACTCTTCCATTCTAAACGCTATCATCATTACTTGCATGGTGAACCGCAGTGCTCGCCAGTTTATATCTATCTGCTTTCGATTCTATCGTGGGTATTATTGTAGTAGCAGGGACAATGTCATAACTTTCTAGAAGCCTACTCCCTAACAAGCTAAGATTAAAATCTGTACGTGGGTTTTAGCCAATTATCGATTTTGATTTGTTGTTCTTGTAATGTGGAGTATAATTTATCTTTTGTCTAGTTCATATATGGAGGATTTACTATTTAGTGGGTAGTAATTTAAATTTAATAATTCTTAAAGTGTAAGGTATTACATGGCTTTATATTAACTAAAATATGAAGTTTGATATTTGAGGCAATTTATTGGAATGGTGAAGCACAGAGGTTTGGTAGAATAAAAATGGAACTCTATATATATAGTGGAGTTTGTTGAATAGCTAAAATGTGGTCTAATATAATGTATATAATTTTATATAAGTAGGTATTGAGTTCAAGAAGTATGCATAAAAGGAGGTGTGGTGTTTATAGGTGACATTCCAAGATGTTTATAATCGCTTTCTATACGTTGATAAATTAAAATTCTATTCGATATGTTAGTCTTTTTAAGATGAAGAGTTATCTTCTTTCTAGACCACAAAGTTTTATATTGTGTTAGAACCTTGTAATTTTAGGGATGCTTAATCCAAACTCTAATGATGTTAACCAAAGAAATAATAGTTACTGTAAGGCTGTGCAAATTCAATATAATCTTAACTAAGTTTTATAAAATTAGTTATTGGACATGTTTTAATAATAAAACAATCCTACCCAAATGAATCATCAATTCTCTCTAAAACTATTCTATTATAATTTAGATTAATATGCACACTTTAATTGAGATATCTTTTAGTAGTCATGATAATTTTTGTTAGTTTTTTCTTGCAAGGGTTAATATCAAGCTTCATATTTCCCCTAATAGATATAATAGAGGTGGGGTGTTTATAAATGACATTCCAAAACCCGTATAGATCACTTTCCATAAGCCTATTAGAGAAAATTCTATTCAATATGTTAATCTTCTTACAATCATGAAGAGTTATCTTCTTTTCGTGCCACAAAGTTTTGTATTGTGTTAGAACCTTGTAATCTTAAGGATGATTAATCCCAACTCTAATGTTGTTAACCAAACAAACAATGCTTACTCTAAGGTTGTGCAAGTTCGATATAATCTCGACTAAGTTTTTTAAAACTAGTTATTAGATACATTTTAGTAATGTCTCAACCCTACCCACATTAATCATCAATTATCTCAAAAAATAATGTATTATAATTTAGATTAATATGTATACTTTTTGTAGACACCCAAAAACTTAATTAAATCCTATTTAATTAATCATCCCTTGTAACATGGTTAATTTTATTAATCATGTTAGCCATTTGTCCTTCCAAAATAATTAATTAAATTATATTTAACTAATTATGTCCTCATTTATTATAATTAATTTATCAATCAATTAAATTCCAATTTCCTCCCAAAGGTTTGGTTTATTTTAATAAATCAAATCTGACCTTAGTCCATGAGACAAATATTCCTCTGAACCAAATTAGCTAATTAATTTCTAATTAATTAAATAATATCTTAGATTCCTACAAACCCTCCCACTAAACCCATTAATTAATGACTAATTAATTAGTTCTTAATCTTCATTACCATTTCTCCCAATATTAAATTTCTCACACCTACCCAAGTCCACATGTGACACCCCTCTTAAATGAACTTGAATGCACAAGTCATTTTCAAGCTTCCACCTAGCTCTTTGACCAAGGGTGCTCACACGTGTGAGAATGCTCTTCCAATAGAGTCACCCTACACTTTTCCCTTTCATCCATTTGCCATTTCCCTCTTCCTACACCTCTTCCATTTTGCCATTTTTGATTCCACTTGTCATTCTCTTGCTTTTCCCAATATGTGCTTACACAGGTCACAAGGTTAAGCCTTCAATCCAAATTCATCTCTTCTCTTTCAATCCTATCCCTCCATCAACTTTTGATCTCAATCATCCATTTTGCCTTCCAAAAATCTATAAAATTGAGCCTCCTCCCTCATATACAAAACACAATATTGAGCTAAACTTATGCTTCCATTTTCATTCCAAAATCCTTCCTTTGTTGTACAGTTTAAAGAGAAATTCACATCCTAAAGCATCAAAAAGAAAATCAAGTGGAGAAGGGTGCCTCCATTTCTAGCTCTATCCATGGAGTGGTAAAGGTATAAATATTAGTTTTACATTTAATTTGAATGTTTAACTATTATTTAGACTTAACATTCACTTTCCTTTATTTTGGCATTCCTAGTCGAAACCTCATCCCTAGAAACTAACTTGCAAATTTGAGTTTTTGTAAAGCTTACAAGTTATAGACTATGGTTTGGAATCTTTGACCATTGTTTGACCTTTATGCCTTTAAATGTCTATGCTTATCAAATGACGTCTATGCCCTGTTTATTGTCATAATTTGTTTTGTGGATTGGATGGACTAATTGAAGACCTTAGTAGTGTTAATTTCATTTTATATTTGCTATTTTCTTCTAATCACTGACACACTAACACTTTGGAATATAAAAACAAGTGTTAACACTAAGGTTTATTTTGCATGTTTTGAAACTAACTATGTTTTGTAGGTCTATCATTTAGCGTCTTCACCTATAGAATGACATTTGCACTCTTCGATGTTTGTGTCTACAGAATGTCATCTCCATAGGTATATCTTCTGTAACTTCATTTCTTAACAATTTGTATTTTCATTTCCCTCTCCATTAAAAATAAAAAATAAATTAAAATATTGAAACTAAAAAAATATAAAATAGTTGTTTTTTTGTTTTTCTTGAATCAATGTCTACACAGTTTAGTGTCTTTTTTGTTGGACACTTGCGCCTACACTTCAGCGTTTCCACCTATGCTAAGGTTTTGAATTTTATGATAACACTAACCAATTTGTGTAGTTTGTCTCGTGTGTCCAAGACTAACTTTTGAAAAATACTAACTATGGTTTTACAAGGTTGATTGTTAAAATTGCATGATTTATCACCATTTTTGTTAATATAGTTGCACATAGCCTTATTAGGGGTTTAATTTATCCTTGTTTTCCATGTAAACTTGGAGATCAAATGTTAGACTTACCTCCTTTGAGTTTAGTTTAGGCACCCTCAAAGGGTGGTGAAGTATCCTCTCCCCTCGCCCTTATGGAACATGGGTGTAAGAGAACTCACCACTCATTAATTTTTAGAGGGCTTTCCCTTGGAGAGTGTTTTCCTCCATAAGGGAATGACCCAAAGAGGTATTTCCTTCAGGCCACTATATAAATGATTAAGGCAAAAGCCAAGGTCTAATTGGTGATAACCTTGCCGGTAGTGGTAATCTAAAAGGGGAAGTACCCACATTTATGTGATGTATATAAGTCTCCAAGTAGGTTTGGTTAGATCCTTAAGTGGTTTTCTAGGCATTATCAAGGCATTAAGTCCCCGAAAAGTGACTAGAAACCTTTACACATAGAAGCCACCCTCTTTTGATTGAGCATTGCATTGGTAATGGTGCAATGGAATAACATTTTTCCTTGAAGTTACTCACTATATGGCTCCCTTGAGATGAGACACAAATATTTGGCTTAGCATAAGATACTTATATCTTTCCAAGGAGAGGGTGATTGGGTCATCCTTCCAGTCTTGGAAGCCCCAAACTATCCTCTCTTGAAAAGATCACAAGTGTCCACCACCCCTTAAGATCATTGAACACTTGGGTCAATAGAGATTTCAAATTTGCGGGTTGACAAACATTGGTGGTCTATGAATAAACCAATATAGTACTATTGGTGTAATTAATTTATTTAATTTATGTCCTAGGATTTAATTACACTTTAGTTAAGCTTACTTCTAGGAAATTGCATAAGATTAGCTGGAGAACTTTCACTTTAGGTGGACTTATCCTTTTGTAGGATGCTTAGTTATTTGTGTCAAGTGGTTGAGTTATAACTAACTCAGGCTACCTACCCTTTCATTTCATTGAGCCGCATGCCATTATTTTATACTCTCATTTCCTTTTGCCTTGCCTATATAAGAAAGCTTACATACATTGTTTATTCACTTAGCTATTTGCATCTTGATGAGAATACAGGTTCTTGTCTCTATTGTTCTCTCTTATTTTTGTTATTCAATTGGCTTCTAGATCTTGGGTTGCTATAGTAAATTCTTACATGGTATTAGAGCCTATAGGGTGTCATTGATAGTCATCTTTGTACATATATTGGTGCATTTGAAGGTCAACATATTGAGAGATTTGGGGTTGTAGTGTCGAAAATTGCATACCCCTTTGTAATTTGACCTACATCTTTTGTAACCACTTTGGAATCCATTCCCCTAGAACCTAAGTAGGCTCACTTCAGCCCTTGCATCAGCCTTTTCCCTCTCAGAATGCTCAAGACACCTTTCAGTAGCTATTCTTTATCTTTTGTTTTCTATTAGCCATGTTTTTCTCTTGTCACTTGTTGTTTCTAAGCATGATTTGTCTAGACACTAGCGTGTCGCGTAGATGTCTACGTGTCGCATATTCATTCCATGACGTCTTAATGTTTAAATGTCAGTTTTGTGCATTTTGACACTTGTCACCTATCTTGGTCGGTGGAAACAACTCAAAATCTTTTGAAATGACTCGCAACCCTCTATTTCCCCCCTCTTCTCTCATTTTAAATGGATCTTTCTCTTCTTTCAAGCTCTCTAGAATCTAGACATAATCTCTCTTATTCTTTGGGTTCTCATAGCTTTCTCCGACTCTCTCTCACTTGCTACAACAATCTCTAGTTTTCTACAATACTCTGAAGCTCTCATAGTATTCTTTTGCAACTCTCTTGGCTTTCTCAAACCTCTTTGGTAATATCTATCTATTTATCATGTCTTTGGGCATCTTGGGATTTATCACATCCCTCTTCTATCATTTATTTTATCTTGCATTTATCTTTTATTCTATCAATCTATTTGGTTGTCTATGGAGGTGGAAACAACAAAACAAGGATTTGACTGAGGTAAGTCCCCAAGCAGCCCCAAATATTTTTCCTTTCTAGCTTAAGTGTAGGTTGCATTAGAGAAGATTTACCTAGCTAGAGGCTTCAATTGAGGACTGGTTGTAATCTTACTCTAACTTTACTTCATCATCTTTTAACTATTAACATTATATCTCTTTTATTTTATTTATCACATCATTTTTAATCTAATTATATATTATTGCATTTGGATCCATTGTACTGTCTCTATACTTTGTCAGTATAGGATGATAGCATGTTGCACTATTGTCCCAACTCTATGCATTCATCCCAAAGATAGAGGCTTCACAGGATCATTCAGAGGTCTTCTCTATGACATGATCACCTAATTCTATTGTTTGTATCCCCTGGCTCACCCTTAGCACCAGTTTAAGTGAGGTAGCGGTGGATAGTTTGTTCTCTAAGATTCATCATCTTAGAGGTAACAAATTCCCACCTCTACATTTTGGTGAACCCGACGTGAACACTTCTTTTGTATTATTTTCAAAATCATTCTTTATCATTCCTTCATTCATTCAATATACCTCTAAAAAAAAGGACAATTCTAAATCTTTCCCATTTTTCCAAAAAAAATTTTTTGGGTTATTGCCTCGAACCCCATTTCATACCATCAATTTACTAATAATTAGTCGGCCTTCGACGAACTTGTTTATGTTAGTGAAACTCAAATAACCAAAGGACAGCTGAGAGGGGGGGGGGTGAATCAGTTGTCACCAGATTACAAAACTTTAAGCATTCAAAACCTTATTACCAGAACACATAAACTCAATACCGGAATGCATAAACTAAATACCAAAATAACTAATATAGCAATTAAACATAAACATAAATCACAGAACAGTTACCATTCATCCAAAACACATGACACCAAGATTTGTACTTGGAAAACCTGATAAAGGGAAAAACCATGGTGGGAAGCCTACCCACAGTCAGATAATACTTCTGGAGTAAGTATGTGATTACAATATGAGGAGCTCGCACATGTAGGAAGGCCAAAATCCTAGAGTGCACTTCTCAACACAAAATGACCCTCACTGACTACAAAATAAATCCAGACTACAATCTGGAATGAAGATTGAACTGCAAGTATAGCATCTCCTATGCTTGAGTACAATTTCGGTTAAGCTCAATATCAGAGGCCTTAAACCTCTTCCACAAACCCAATTTGATCACCTATGATTGACCAAACCTTTTGCATATGATTACAACATTATTCGCACATAGATAAACCTATAACTAACATACCATGATCTACAAAGAGATCTTACATCATATTTATACCAACCCAGGACCTAAACAATTAGGTCGTCCACCTAAAAGATAATACAATAAATTCATAACATAAACCCGCAATCTAATGATCAACCAAGTCAGCTTAGACCAAAAAAAGTGTAAGCCAGTCATTAAATCCCGTTGGCAATGCATCAGGAACATCCTCCAACACGTTACATAAACCGTTCCGTAACCTAGATAACACCGGACCCAAAATAGGTCATCATAAACCAAATCCAACACCACTGATCAATACGAACATGATCATGATAAACAACAACATCTCAAAATCCATCTAGAAGCTGCACAAACACCACCTATCATGTGCATCAAAAGATCTTCAACAAAGATCTGTTAGTAAAACCCTTACTGGTGACCAAAAGGCTTACTAGAACAAATGATAGCTCCTGAGTTATCAAATCCTGAACCAACTGATCGTGATACACATCTGAATAGCATGAATGATAGATCCAAATCAATTCCATAAACCAAAGCATACCGGATCATACCAAATCAATATCATAATCCAACCACTCTACCAGAACCAACCAGAAATCGATAAACAACCAAAACAGTCGGTGTTGCCATCAATGATAAAACATTAATGCAACACAATCAATTCCTCCAAATTGCCAACAATCTCCCTCTTTGGTATTGATGGCAACACTAGATGTGAAAAACATCCAAGTGCCATAAATGCCAAACAAATATTCCCCTATAGAAGACAACCAACAATCTCCTACAAAATGATATAGCAACGAAGCTCGGAACACTCCCCGTTTGACTGGCATTATGTTAAGCTCTATTTTTCACATATATCTCTCCCCCTTTGACATCAATGCCAAATATCTTACATAAATATCAAAGAAAGATCATAAATCCTCTGATTCTTATAGTTGACTACTCCCCCTGAGTAGTAGCACTACCACATCAATATAAAATGAATAATAGCTCTGATAATGCATACCAAATTGATGCCAATCAACATCACTCAGGTCTCTATCGAAGGGGCATAAACCCCCAATCTGTCTCTGAAGTACTCAAATGATTCTTTAGATAAAGGTTTAGTGAAGATGTCTGCAATTTGCTCTTTAGTGTTCAAATAAACCAGATTGGCTTCATTTGCTTCCATCTTCTCCTCCAAAAAGTTATACTTGATAGATATGTGCTTTGTCTTAGAATAAAATACTAGATTCTTTGATATATCAATAGCAGCAGAGTTATCACAGTGAATAACTACCAATTCATTACAATCCACCTTTATATCCTTCAACATTTGCTTCATCCATAGAAATTGTGTACAGTTAGTAGCAACAACAACATACTCAGCTTCAACAGTAGATAAAGAAGTGCATGAATGTTTTTTGCTGATCCATGAAACAAGTTTCTTTCCAAGAAAGAAAGCTCCACCAGATGTGCTCTTTTGGTCATCAACATCTCCAGCCCAATCTGCATCAATATATGCACATAATGTAAAGTCACCATTTTTAGGATACCACAAACCATACTCATTTGTTCCTTGCAAATACCTTAAAATCATTTTTAATGTACTCTCATGATTTTCTCTAGGATCACTCTAATATCTTGATACAATACAAATTGCTTTCATTATATCCAGTCTAGTCTGAGTTAGATATAACAAACCACCAATCATAGACTTGTACCTAGTAGGATTTACCGGTGTAGATGCATCATTCTTTGTCTATTTATCACTTGTAACCATAGGTGTACTAACCGATTTAGAATTTTCCATACCAAATTTCTTCAACAACTCTCTAGCATACTTAGTTTGACAGATGAAAATACCTTGTTATAGAATTCCATACACAACTTATCTTCACCTCCAAAAATGATATCATCAACAAAGACCTTAATAATCAATATGTCATCATAAGTGATCTTATAATATAAATTACTATCAACATTACCTTTAGTGAAATCAAGCTTCAAAAGATATTTATCCAGTCTTGCAAACCAAGATCTAGGGGCTTATTTCAATCCATATAAAGCTTTCTTTAACCTGCAAACCATGTTTTTGTCATCTGAAAGTGAATATCCATCAGGTTTCTCAACATAAACTTCCTCTTCAAGATATCCATTTAGAAATGCACACTTAACATCCTTTTGATAAACCTTGTAGTTCTTATGTGCAACATAAGCAAGAAATAATCTCACAACTTCAATCCTAGATACCGGTGCAAAGGTTTCACCATAATCAATTCCTTCCTTCTAAGAATATCCTTTACAAACCAATCTAGCTTAATTCCTCACAACTTGTCCATCCTCATTCAATTTATTCCTAAAAACCCATTTAGTTCCAATAACATTCTTATTTTTAGGCTGGGGAACTCAAGTCCATGTGTTATTCTTTTCTATCTGATCTAATTCTTCTTCCATAACTTTCATCCAACATTCATCTTTACAAGCTTTAATTAGTAATTCTGGTTCAACTTGAGAAATAAAACATACCTCATCAGCTTCCAACCTTCCTCTTGTCATCACTCCTTTTTTTGTCTCCAATGATCTGATCTTCTAAATGATTCAACCTTACATACCTAGGAGTCTTCTAATTTTCTGTTCCTCTGTCCTGATCTTCAGTTATTGTTGAATTTTATGATACCACCAGAGTAACTGGTTCAATATTTTATTCCAGTGTAGGTGCTACCGGTTCAGTTATGATCATTTTCACTATCGATTCTCTCTCATAAGTTTTGATTTGACTTTTTCTCTACTCATCCACTTTGACATTTGTGCTCTCCATAATTCTCTGCAATCTTTTGTTATAATATCTATATGCTTTTCTTTCGTTAGAATAACTAAGAAATATTCCTTCATCACATCTAGGATCAAACTTTCCAATGGAATGATCTCTTTTGATATAGCATTTACTACCAAAGATTCTGAAATACTTATCTGTAGGTGTATGACCGAGCCATAACTCATAAGGTGTCTTACCAGTATCTCCTTTGATATGAACTCCATTGAATGTGTATATCGTCGTGCTTACAACTTCTCTCCAGTAGACATGAGGCAGATTGGCTTCCATAATCATAGTTCTAGCTGCATCCAAGATGGTTTTGTTATTCATTTCCACAACTCCATTCTATTGAGGTGTCTGGGGTGAAAACAACGATCTCCTTATCCCATTCTTCTCACAATAGCTATTAAATTCACTAGATGTGAATTCTCTGTTAGCATTTTGAGTTTGTTGGCATTTTGCATAGAGATTGCGTTAATGATATGTTGTCATTGATGTCAATTGAACCGGTAATGGTATTCATGTTATTGTTGATATTATTGTTTTTGATATTGGTTGGTAACCGATAAGAAGAGCTTTGTGGAAGATGTTGTAAACCGGTATGTAAAGTTTGTGAGTTGAACCAGTGAACTAGTGTAAGGGGTTAAACATTTCTATGTAATGTAACCGGTAAACCCTATTAGCTGTTAAACCCTAACTGATCAAGTTTGATGGTTTATTATCTGATAAGCGGTAATGATGGAGACACGTGTGATCATTGTATGAGGATATGTTCAAATTTTTTTGCTGCACTTATTTTTTTTGTCTAGAGAAGGAGAAAAGTGGATTGCATCTAATGCACAATGTGGGATGAGTTACAAAGTCCGATGAAGCGATGATCATGGAGCGGTTGGAATTTTCTTGAAGAATGTGAAGAGATCGTCATGATTTCTAATGGTCAAGATTGTACTGACTTGTTTGTAATCTCGATGATGAGAATTAAGTTTTTGTTGTGTTACCGACCTAATTGATTTGTATTTAAGGTCGATGAAGTTATTTGTAAAGAGTGTTGGCAAGATTGATAGAAACCTGTTGAGTGTGTAGTTGTCTAACCAGTGAATGGATCTGCACTTTGAGTGAAGGAAGATTGAAGCTTAGAAGGATCTGATCAAGCAAATGTAGTGCTACTTAGACAGATCAAGAAAAACCTATTGTTTTCTAACAATTATAGCAGAAGTGAAATCCCTTAACCGGGTAAGCTCTAATAAGCTTGGTTACTCATTAAATCCTCTAACAAGGTGGTCCATTAGCTTGGATTCTTAAATCCTCCAGCGAGGTTACTCCTAATAGGGTATTGTGCTTTTCATCAAGGCATATTTGTAAATCCCTTAACCGGTTGATTCCTATCCAGAATTAGTTCTTAATAGGACTTATTGTAAAGCTTTAACAGGCTTGGCTCCTAACAGGGTGAACTTCAAAAGAGTTCAGATAGCTATCCTTGTGAGTCTCATCTCACTATGGTTTTTACCTATTTGGGTTTTTCATGTATAAACATTTGTGTCAAGTGGTGAATGCTTTTGTGGTTGTGATCTTATTTATTGATTTGGTTTACTTCTGATTAGGCATGTTAAGCAGAAGCAGTGCGAGTTGAATATGTTGAGTTATGATTAAGCATTGTTGATGTTTATAAGAGTGAAGTTGTTTACTGTTAAATTTGTCATAACAGTTAAACCAGTTGATGTCAAGTATTCTTATGAATATTGATCTTGACTAAGGATATGTTTCCTTTGTTTGACTGAGTTTGAGTTTGGGAACTTTGTATTAGTTTTTCAATATACTGATTCACCCCCTCCTTCTCAGTATCCTACTGGATATTTATTCTTTCATCATACCATCAATTGGTATCAGAGCATCTCAGGTTGTCTTAATCTAAAAGCCTAACAACTTGAGGAAAAGATCTTGTAGAGAATGATGAAGAAAGAAGGCCCAAAGTTCAACAAAGATAACTATAAAATATGGAGTGACAGAATGAATATTTACATTAAGAGCCTTGGTAGTCAGTATTGGGATCATATAGAAAATAAGTATACTACACCTAGGGGACCCCTGACTGATGATCAGAAGAAAGAACAACAAGAAAATCACCAAGTATTAGAAGCTATTATCAGTTCCCTGTATAATGTTGAATATGTAGATGCTCATGGTCTTGAAACTACATATGAAGTACGGAAGAAATTAGAAGAGATTTATAGCAGTGATGAACATGTTAAGATTGCCAAAGATGAGAGTTTAAGAGCAAAGTTTGATGACATGAGAATGTTTGAAGGTGAGAATATCCAACAGTATGGTCAAAGGATTAAAGAGATAGTTGGTGAGATAAAGAGTGCAGGAGGGAAAGTGGAAGATGCCACAGTAATCAGTAAGGTCTTGAGAACCCTGTGACTAGTCTATGCTATCTGAGTTGCAACTATTCAGGAGCTGAAATCCATTGACAAGACAAAGGTAACTCTTGACTCTATTATTGACAAGCTTACTTCTTTTGAACTAAATGGATATGATGTTAGTGTACATAAATCAAAATTTGCATTTAGAGCTTCTGTCTCTAACCCATCTGTGAGAAGAAGTAGAGATACCCACCATAACTATGAATCTAGATCCAATAGAGATGTTGAAGATGAAGACAACTTAGTGGAACTTGAATCATTATTGGCAAAACGACTGCCTAGAGGCATTAGTAAATATAGAGGTAAGTTACCTTTAAAATGTTTTGCATGCAACAAGATTGGTCATATAGCATCAAATTGCCCTAATGGTGAAAATGAATACAAGAGAGATAAATTTAAGAAGTAAAAGGGTAAAGGCAAGAGAGATTGTCTTGTAGCTATTGATAGTGGTATTACTGATGAAGAATCTGATGATGATGCTAGTGAAGATATTATGTTTGTAGCTATTAAGGAATAAATATTAGATCAGAAGGTACTAGTATCTAGAATGGATAACTCTGATGATTGGATCATTGATAGTGGCTGTTCACATCACATGACTGGTGATCGGAGAAAATTTCTTTCCCTGAAGGAATTTGATGGCGATGTTGTCAAATTTGGTAATGACTCACCTTGTATGGTTAAAGGTAAGGGCGTTATTTCTCTTAATGGGAAGAGCAGTGTTGATGATGTCTATTGGGTTGAAGGCCTAAAGCATAATCTTTTAAGTGTGGCACAACTTAATGACAAAGGATAACCACTAGAGTTTAGAAATGGAATGTGCAAAATCTTTGACAGCAAAGGTGAATTGATTGCAACCAAGAAACAGACTAGAGGTAATCTATTTCATCTCAATCCTAAAGTTAGCAACTGTTTGATTGCAAAAATGGATGATAGCTAGCTTTGGCATAGGAGATTTTGTCATATAAATTTTGACAATATTGTTAAAGTAAACAATTCTAAGACAGTAAGAGGTCTGTCTCAGCTAGACAAACCGGTTAATGCTCTTTGCAAAGAATGTGAACTAGGAAAGATGACTTCTTCAACTTTTAAGAGAAAGTCCTTCTCAGCAGAGCACTTGTTAGATTTGGTCCCATATAGATCTATGTGGACCAATAAGAACAAGAAGCATTCAAGGTGATAGATACTTCAAGATCTTCACTGATGATTGTTCAAGGATGATGTGGGTCACATTCTTGAAGGATAAGAATGAAGCTTTCGGTAAATTCAAGGCATTCAGAGCCTTAATTGAGAAACATAGTAGCAAAAAGATAAAATGTCTAAGAATAGATTTGTTAGGATTTCCAAAGATACTGAGAGGGGGGGTGAATCAGTATCTGACCGGTATAAGAAATTACTTGAATTATAACATGAAAAGTACTTCAAAACTATGTACCAGTAAACCAAAAATAATGCAAAAAATAAGAATAACAACCACAACATAAGAGACACACCATAACATAATATTTTAACAAGGAAACCCAGTGTGGGAAAAACCTCAGTGGGATTTGTGACCCACAAATTCACTTATTGGCTAATAAGGGAATATTACTATTTACAATAGGGGCTTGCACATGCAGGAAGGCCAAGTGCCTAGAGCTTACTGCTCAGTTACAAAAGAAGTCACACTAACTTACAAAAATGGATTATACAAATCCAATATCTTGTACTGCTTCAGATTAGCATCTACTATGCTAGATTTAGTACCGATTTAAGCTCTACAATATACATAAACCCTTATTCAATATTTGCCTTACAATTCACATATTAGGTCTGCATTAATCCTTCTATCCATTCCTCTACTAAATGATCTACACTGATCTCATACTTATATGAGTCATATTACAATCCACCAAGTCAGCTTACAAAAGTTTTTACAATTAAATACAAAATACATTTATACCAAATTCTTGTCAGTCAGGGTGTCGGTAATCTTTCTTTTCGGTGTCGGTGATCTGTATGCCTGTGTAGAGTCTATCAGTGCCGGTGCCTGCTCGTATCACATGATTGTAAGGTTTCCATCAATGACAATACCTTAAATCACCTACAATTTCTCATTGGAGTGTGCATTTGCCAACAAGATCAAGGCAGTGAGTTCACTTCTATGGATTTCACTAAGTATTATGATGATAATGGTATCAAGCAGCAACTTTCTACACCAAGGACACCATAGCAGAATGGTATAGCAAAGAGAAACAACCGGTCAGTGGTTGAAGCTGCTAGGACTATGTTGATACAAGGAGGTGTAACAAAAACATTTTGGAAAGAAGCTGTAAGTACAACTATCTACACAACAAACTGAGTTTTGGTGAAAAGAGGTAAGGACAAGACCCCATATGAGTACCAGTATGGGAAATCACCTGATGTTAGCTATTTTAAGATTTTTGGAAGCAAATGTTTTATTAAAAGAGGTGATTACATAAGAAAGTTTGAAGCTAAGAGTGTTGATGCTCATGTAGATGAATGTCTTTAAGTTTCAGAAGGAACCAGTTCTGAGAAGAAGGATGAAGATCCTTGCATTTTTCTTTTGGAACCTAAAACTGTTAAATTAGAAACCAATAAAGCAAATCCTGATGTACTTGTTCAACTGGAATAAATAAATTTAGAGGAAGATGATAATGAAGAAGCTGAACCTGAAGAGAATGATCATGTTATTCTTAGGTATGTGAGACTGAATCACAATCCTAAACAAATAATTGGGGATAAGGATGTCGGTGTACTAACAAGAAGGAAAATAAGAGAGAGCTCTTGCATGATCTCCACCTTTGAACCCAGAAGTGCTAAGGAGGCATTTGGTGATGATCATTGGGTGAAAGCTATGGAGGAGGAGTTGGATCAAATTGAGAAGAACAACACTTGAACCATGGTACCTCGGCCGGTAAACAAGAATGTTATAGGTACTAAATGGGTGTTCAGAAACAAATTAAATGAAGATGGTGTTGTAGTTCACAATAAGGAAAGATTAGTATGCAAAGGTTATGTGCAAGAAGAAGGAGTGGATTATGGAGAAACTTTTGGACCAGTAGCAAGACTGGAAGGTGTTGGAACATTGCTTGCATTTGTAGCTCATAAGAAGTTCAAGGTATACCAGATGGATGTTAAGTCTGCATTCTTGAATGGGATACTGGAAGAAGAGGTTTATATAGAGCAGCCTGATGGTTATGCATTGACATATAAGGAAGACATGGTATGCAAATTGCATAAAACCTTGTGTGGATTAAAGCAGGCACCTAGAGCATGGTATGAATGGCTTCATACTCATCTGATGAAGATAGAATTTGCTAGAACTAGCGATGACAACAAAATTTATCTCAAGTCTGAAGGAGATGAAATACTGGCCAGTGAAGTATTTGTAGATGACATTATATTTGGAGGTAATAATGACATGAGTAATTGTTTAGCAGATGAAATGAAGAATAAATTTGAGATGTCATTAGTAGGGGAAATAAAAAATTTCATAGGCTTACAGATATAGTAGATGAAGAATGGTATTTTCATTACTCAATCCAAGTATGTGAAAGAGGTTTTGAAGACTTTTGGTATGAGTGTTGTACACCAGTCAGAACCCCAATGGTTACAGGTTGTAAATTGTCCAAGGAAGATTTATCTAAGTCTATAGATGAAAAGGAATACATGTCAATGATTGGCAAATTAAACTATGTTGTTCACAGTCGACTGGATATTGCCCATGCAATTGGTATTGTTTCTAGATTTCAGAAGAATCCAAAGGAGGCACGTCTGATGGCAACCAAGAGAATTTTTAGATATCTAAAAGGTACTATTGACTATCGATTATGGTATCCATATGGTGGAAATTTTGATTTAAAATCATACACAGATACTGATTGGGTAGGAAATATTGATGACCGAAAGAGTACTATAGGTGGAGCATTCTTTCTAGGAGGAAGGCTAGTTTCATGGAGTAGTAAAAAGCAGAGTTGCACTTCACAATCTACTACCGAAGCTGAGTATGTAGCAACTTATATAAATTGCACACAAGACATGTGGATGAGGCACATTTTGGAAGGTTTGAAGATGCAAATATCAAAACCAATAAAGATTTTGTATGATAATACAAGTGTAATAAACATTTCTAAAAATATTGTTTTGCATGCAAGGACTAAGAACATTGAATTGAAATATCACTTTAGGAAAAAAATTCAATGTAAAGATGTTATCTTGGAGCATGTTTCTACCAAGGAGCAGCTTACAGATATCTTTACCAAACCTCTACCTAAGACCACTTTCGAGTATCTTAGAAGTCAATTGGGGGTTGTCCCTCTTCATGAAGTTAGTTGAGCATGATGTTGATTGCATCAGTCCCTGAACCACTTGTAGAATTTTACATGGATTGATAAAGAAGTGGATGTATTCCATAGGAGAGCATCAAGTTGCAGAATGATGTTGATGCACAGTGAGAGTAGAATTACATGTTTTACTTTCACTTTGGCATTGTTATTAAAGGAGGAGAATAATTATGTGATTGAGGAGAAGAATTATGTGTCTGATTAGGTGAACCAGCGGAAGGTTGAAGACAGACAGAGCAAGGTGAATACTTGGTAATATAAACCAAGATTCCTATTCACCAATATCAACAACAATCATAGGAGTTGATATTTCTATTGTCATCAATGCCAAAGGGGGAGATTGTTGGCATTTTAAGTTTGTTGGAAATTTGCACAGAGATTGCATTAATGATATGTTGTCATTGATGTTGATTGAACCGGCAATAGTATTCATGTTATTATTGATATTGTTGTTTTTTATATTGGCTAGTAATCAGTAAGAAGAGCTTTGTGGAAGATATTGTAAACCAGTATGTAAAGTTTGTGAGTTGAACCGGTGAATCGGTGTAAAGGGTTAAACCTTTATATGTAATGTAACCGGTAAGCCCTATCAGTTGTTAAACCCTAACCGATCAAATTTGATGGTTTATTATCTAATAAGCGGTAATGATGGAGACACGTGTGATCATTGTATGAGGATATGTTCAATTTGTTTTCGTGTGTTTGTTTTTTTGTCTAGGGAAGGAGCAAAGTGGATTACATCTAATGCACAATGCGTGATGAGTTACAAAGTCCGATGAAGTGGTGATCATGGAGCGGTTAGAATTTTCTTGAAGAATGTGAAGAGATTGTCATGATTTCTAACGATCAAGATTGTACCGACTTTTTTGTAATCTTGATGATGAGAATTAGGTTTTTGCTATGTTATCGACCTAATTGATTTGTATTTAAGGTCGATGAAGTTATTTGTAAGGAGTCTTGCAAGATTGATAGAAACCTGTTGAGTGTGTAGCTACCTAGCTAGTGAATGGATCTACACTTTGAGTGAAGGCAGATTGAAGCTTAGAAGGATCTGATCAAGAAAATGCAATGCTACTCAGAGAGATCAAGGAAAACTTGTTGTTTTCTAGCAATTATAGCAGAAGTGAAATCTCTTAACTGGGTAAGCTCTAACAAGCCTGGTTACTCATTAAATCCTCTAACAAGGTGGTCCATTATCTTGGATTCTTAAATCCTCCAGCGAGGTTACTCCTAATAGGGTATTGTACTTTTCATCAAGGCATATTTGTAAATCCATTAACCGGGTGACTCCTAACCAGAATTAGTTCTTAACAAGACTTATTGTAAATCTTTAATAGGCTTGGCTCCTAACAGGGTGAACTTCAAAAGAGTTTAGATAGGTATCCTTGTGAGTCTCATCTCACCATGGTTTTTACCTATTTGGGTTTTCCACGTATAAATATTTGTGCCAAGTGGTGAATGCATTTGTGGTTGTGATCTTAATTGTTGATTTGGTTAACTTTTGATTAGGCATGTTAAGAAAAATCATTGAGAGCTGAATATGTTAAGTTATGATTAAGCATTGTTGATGTTTACAAGATTGAAGTTGTTTATAGTTAAAGTTGTCATAACAATTAAACCGGTTGATGTCAAGTATTCTTATGAATATTGATCTTGACTGAGGATATGCTTCCTTTGTTTGATTGATTTTGATTTTGGGAGCTTTGTATTAGTTTTTCAATATACTGATTCACCCCCCCTCTCAATATTCTACCGGATACTTATTATTTCATCATACCATCATTCTCCACCTTGATCTAAACAAACATTTAATCTTCAATCATGTCTCTTTCTCAACTTAAGCTTTAAATATTTTAAACTTTTCAAATGCTTCAGACTTCTCCCTTAGAAAAGTAACCCACATCATTCTAGAATAGTCATCAATGATTAGCATGAAATATCTATCACCCTGAAAACTTTTGATTCTAGTAGGACCACACAAATAAGTATGAATAAGATCAAGAACATCATTATATTTGTCTTTTATACTCTAAAAATAAGTTTTGATTGGCTTTCCCATTTCACATTCCTTACATATCGGATTATAGGGCTTTACAATCTTAGGTATATCACTAACTGCCTTAGTAGAACTGATCTTCACAATACAATAAAAATTCATATGGCACAACCTCTTATGCCATAGACAACTCTCATCAATTTATTCAATCAAGCATGTCTTCTCATCGGAGTTCAAATGAAAGATATTACCTTTAGAATGTGTACTAGTTGCAATCTCCAATCCAGATCTATTGATAATCTTGCATTTTCCATCCTTGAATTGTAACTGAAATCCCTTATCCACCAATTGTCCTACACTTAAAATATTATGCCTTACACCTTCAACATAATAAACATTATCAGTTCTATTCTTACCATCCAATGATATTGTTCCTCTTCCCTTGATCATGCATGCTTTGTCATCTCCAAATCTAACGAGGCCACCATCAAATTCTTGCATAGATAAGAACTTGATGCAGGAGCACCTGGGACTTAGACTATTTAGTTTTCTCAATTTTGGCTTGTACTAACCCTATCCAAGTCATTAGTGAATAAGGACTCCAGGAGGGTCCAAGAGTTAGTTTTTTGAGTCAATGTAGGCCTAGGTTGAGTTCATTCTTCTTAGGTTTGCTTTTTTGTGTAAATAATGGGTTTGAGTAGGTAGTTGACCTTCTTTATGGTCAAAAGTGTCAAAACTTGGTGAAGGAATTATAGAGGGTTACATTAGTCTTAGAAATGTTTTAAAAGTCATGTGTGATGACTTATAATAGGTCTCATAGGTTGGGAAGACCAAAAAGTGAAAAAGTGCAAAATTACAAAAAGTTGTCATGACAACTTTTGAAAGTTGTCATGACAAATTTTGTCCTAAAATGGTTAGCGATGGAGTTAGGGATTGTCCAATGCCATAGGATGACTCTAAATGTGGGAAAATATATAAGTACCCTCTCTTGCATGGTTACTGGTGCAGGAGCACCCTTCAAAGGGCTCCCACCATTTTCTTTTGATTGTGTTCTTGCTTCTTTAAGAAGCCATTGTATATAAAATAAGAGCCATGTGCTCATAGGTCCTAGGGTCATAAGTCAAACTTGAGTTTTTCTTGAAAGTAGAGGGTATGTGTGCCTTTAAGGTGTTTAAGGGTCCTTCTTAGCATTGTAGTGTCCATAGGTTAGCCCAATGCGGGTCTAGGAGTCAAGAAAAGCAACATTGAGAAAGTTGCTCAAAAGTTGCAAAAGTTACATGACAACTTTTAAAAGTTGTCAAGCAACTTTTCCACCTAATAGGTAAAATCCTTAGTTTAGCATGGACAACCCTAATGTGGGCACATAGACTAAGGGAAAGGTAGTATAAGTAATTTAAAACCCTAAGTTAATGGGTTGGATGTCAGACATTGTACGGCCAAAGCAAAGTGACTTGACTGTGACTGCAATTTTGTTGCCAGTCGGCACTAATGGAGTAAACAAAGATTGTTAATGGTTGATTTTCGAGAAAAAATATGTGGAGTGTCTTTTATGGTGTAATTACTTCCATTGTGAGCAATTAGATTAGGTTTTTTTTTGCAAGTGTGGTGTGTTTGTAAATATTTTGTAACTTACCTTCTCACTGTCTAGTTTGGGATTGTTTTGTGAAAATGGGTTCATAACTCCATTCTCCATTGTGGAACCACCATGAAACAATGGGAAATGAGAGTGAAGACCTTGTAATATACTTCCAAACAAGCAGGGCCCTTGAAGATGCAAGGAGGCCATCTAAAGACCCACTCCTAGGCAAGACTAGACAGTGCCCAGCTAGGAAGGGTTAAGTTGCAGAGGTCTTGGAGAGCAAGGAAGGTCAGAGGAGGAGGCACCCTTTGGAGGAGTTGTAGAGGGGTTATTGGAGCACCATTTGTGTGGAGGAGGAGCTTCCACTAATATAGACAAGGTGGCAAGAGTACCAAACCTACACTATGACCCTGGCAGGCCTAAAAACCCTCCTAAAAACCCTTAAAAACCTTAAAATCCACCTAGGGCAGTGTACGGACACTTGGAGGCCTAAAACCTAAAAAATCCTTGAGTCCTTGCCAAATGAATGGCAGGTCTTTTGGGAGGTTTCACAAGAAAATTCATCATTTGCAAGAGGGAGCCCTAAAGGACCGGTTAGGAGGCCTAATTGGTCACAATCCTTATAGCCCTATTTTGTAGGCAAAACACAAAATAGTGAAATCGATAAGGGGTTGAAAGCTTGAAACCTCTTGGGGGCACATGAATGGGTGGAAAAACCATGTATTAGACTTGACCTATCCTTGTTAAGACCTAGGAAGGTGTGGAGCAAGACAAACCCTTATTAGCCTAAGTAAGGGTTCTTGAATCTCATGAGTAGGTGAGACCTTAGGAGTAGTTTTTCAACTTGTTGGTGGGTGGATTGGGCAAGGTCAGGGGATTCCACAAGTAGGGGAAGTCCTAGAGACCCTAGGATGTGGTTGGAACACCTTGTGATCCAAGGAAAGGATCCAAGAGCATAGACTAGGCTAGTCTATCCCAAGCCCCATTCCATCAGATTGGTATCAGAGCCAGTTAAAGATTTGGTGGACCGTGTATGTCTTTGTATTCTGGTGAATCAGTAGGGGAAAGCACAATGGTCACCAATGCAGAGCTGGCTAGGGAGGTAGAAGAGCAGAAGGAGAAGAATAGACTCCTTGAAGAAGCTATGAGCGAGATAAGGGACAAGCTATAAGAAGTGGTGGATCAGAGGACACAAGGACTTTGGGGTGAAGACACCAAGGATAAAGGCAAGAAAACTATAGACATAGATGACATTATACCTGAACTAGATCCCTTGTTCAATGAAGAACCTTTTGTAAAGGCTATTAAGGCCTTGAACACTAAAGCTTTTGAAGGATGGACATAGACACTATCATGGAATGGATTGAGGGTATGGAGAACCACTTTGAGTGTGAGGGAGTGACAGAAGCTCAAAAGGTTAAGGTTGCCAAATCAAGATTAAGGGGAGTAGCTTTGACATGGTGGAAGTACCTGCAAGAAGAGAGAGTTAGCATGGGGAAGCTACCTATTGCCAATTGGAAGGCCATGGTGAGTAAGATCAAGGAGAAATACTTACCAGAGGATTATGAAGTCCAACTTCATAAGAAGAGACAGGGATTGAAGAAAAAAGACCTTGATGTGACCTCCTACACTAAAGAATTTCAAAAGCTTTGCCTTAGATCCAAAGTCCAAGAAGATGAATCTATTAAGGTGGCTAGGTATCTAAGCAGCCTAAAGTGGAACATTCAGGAGGAGATAAGCCTATGGAATCCTACTACTATCCAAAAATGTCATAAGCTTGCTACCAAGGTGGAAGAGAGGAGCAAAAGGAAAGGAGACTATAATACCAGGGGTAAAGGCAGAGGTAGAGAACAAGTGAATCACCGAGGTGGTTACCAAAGCAAGGCAAATAAGCAAAGGAACCAAGGAGAAGCCAAGTTGACTGAACACTGCATTGAAACCAATCTCAGAGGAGGCCATTCTAGAGGAAGAGGGGCACAAGGGGGTCTAGGTAGAGGTAGAGGTATCGGCAGGGGTAACTCCTACTTTGCAACTATGAAATGTTACAACTATGGACAATTGGGACACCCGGCCTATAGATGCCCTGACAAGCCTACATCTTCAAACAGTGGAAAGAGGGTTGCTTATGCACATGAAGACTCATCAAGTAGAAAGACACCTGACATGGACCATATTGAATCAGAGATTGGAGAAAATTTAATGTTCAATAGGGTCTTGATAAGACAGCCAGTTAAGAATGAACCTAAGCATAAGAGAGCATTATTTAGGGTGAGATGCAAGATCCTTGGTAAAGTTTGCAAGGTAATAGTTGATTCAGGGTCAACTGATAACATAATATCAGAGGAGGCAATGAAGAAGTTGAAACTCACAAGGATACCCCACACTAACCCATATAAGGTGACATGGTTGAATCAAGAGCAGAGTGTGCTAGTCAATGAATAGACTTGGGTAGAGTTTTCTATTGGAGGATATAAGGATAAGATCCTTTGTGATTTATTGCCCATGGATGCCTGTCAACTATTACTAGGTAGACCCTGGCAATTTGATAGGAAGGTGATCTATGATGGAGAGGAGAACTCCATTTCCTCCAAGAAGGATAGCAAAACATTTAAGATTCAGTCTTTAACAGAGAATGAAGAGGGAACTTCAAGAACACATAGTGTCTTATTGGCTACTGGTAAAGAGTTCTTACACTTGCTACATGAGGAGGAGATAGTGAAGTGTGCCATCTTTTTGAAGCCAAAGGAGGAAGAAGACAAGTTGCAAGAAGAAGTACCCAAGGAGGTGAAGCAAATGTTGCAAGAGTATAAGGACATAGTGAGTGACGGAGCACCTGCAATACTCCCCCCAAGAAGGTCTATAAGCCATCAAATAGACTTTGTTCCTGGTGCATCCCTACCTAACAAAGTTGCATATAAGCTCACACCTAACCAAAACAAGGAGGTAGCAAGGCAAGTGCAGGAGTTATTGGAACAAGGAATGATTAAGAAGAGCATCAGCCCATGTGCAGTCCCGGTAGTGCTAGCATCAAAGAAGCGAGGCAAGTGGAGACTCTGCACTAATTCAAGGGCAATCAATAGGATCACCATAAGGTATAGGTTTCCTATTCCTAGAATAGAGGATTTGATGGACTATTTAGGAGGAGCTATGTATTTTACCAAGTTGGACCTTAAAAGTGGTTATCACTAGATTAGAATCAAGGAGGGAGATGAGTGGAAGACTGCTTTCAAGACCACAAAAGGATTGTATGAATGGCTTGTGATGCCATTTGGACTCACCAATGCCCCAAGCACCTTCATGAGGTTGATGAATGAGGTGTTAAAAGAATTCATAGGCAGGTTTGTGGTGGTGTACCTAGATGACATACTCATCTATAGCAGAACCAAAGAGGAGCACCTTGAGCATTTGAGGTTAGTCTTAGAAAGGTTGCATGAAGAGAAGTTATCAATCAACCTAGAGAAGTGTGACTTCTTGAAGCAAGAGCTGGTCTACTTAGGATTTGTGGTGTCTAAGGGAACCTTGAAGATGGATCCAAGCAAAGTGGAGGCAATCTTGAATTGGCCTACCCCTAGAATAGGGACTGAAGTTAGGAGTTTCCATGGTTTAGCCCAATTCTATAGAAAGTTTGTGAGGAACTTCAGTGGCATATGTGCACCAGTCCTTAACACCATAAGAGGAGGCCTTAAAACTAAGTTCAAATGGACTGAGCAGGCTGACAAAGCATTTCAATTATTGAAGCAAGAAGTAGCCACAAAACCTATCCTTCTCCTACCTACTTTTGACAAGCTATTCACATTGGAGTGTGATGCAAGTGGAATTATAGTAGGGAGTGTATTGAGTCAAGAGGGAAGACCTGTGGCATTTTTTAGTGAGAAGCTCAATGAAGCAAAGAAGAAGTACTCAGCCTATGACCTAGAGTTGTATGCATTAGTGCAGTCTCTTAAGAAATGGAGGCATTACCTACTCCCAAAGGAATTTGTAGTGTTCACAGACAACCAGGCTTTAAGTTACATTAACACTCAAGAGAAGCTTAGCAATAGAGATCTGAAATGGATGGAATACCTCCAATCCTTCACCTTCACCGACAAGCATAAAAAGGGGCAACTCAACAAGGTGGCAGATGCCTTAAGCAGGAAGTTGTTGATAGTTCAAGAGTAATAGTTGCAGAGCATAGGAATAGAAGGTTTCAAGGACCTTTATGAAGGAGATGAAGACTTCTCATCAGCTTACAAGGTTTGCAAGTAGTTTGAGAACCATTTCCATGGTGAGTATGCAGATTACACTCTCCAAAATGGTCTCTTGTTCAAAGGTAATCAGTTGTGTGTGCCAAGAGGATCCATGAGGGAAAACCTCATCCAAGAGAAACACAATGGTAGTTTAAGTGGACACTTTGGGGTCAACAAAACCTTGGATTTAGTACAGAGGTACTACTATTGGCCCAAGTTGCCAAGAGATGTGAAAAGGTATGTTGAACAATGTGGTGTGTGTCAAAGAGCAAAAGGAGGATCAAGCAATGCTGGTCTCTATCAACCATTGCCGGTCCCTAATAGGCCTTGGGAATGTATAAGCATGGACTTTGTAGTAGGACTTCCCAAGAAAAAGATAGGTATGGACAACATCTATGTGGTAGTAGATAGATTTTCCAAGATGAGCCATTTCATTCCATGTAAAACTACATATGATGCTAGCTATGTTGCATATCTCTTCTTTAAAGAGATTGTGAGGATTCATGGACTCCCTTTAAGCATTGTTTCAGATAGGGACAACAAGTTCATGGGCCATTTTTGGCAAACATTATGGAGGAGACTTGGAACTAACCTCTCATTTAGCTCAACTTACCATCCACAAACTAATGGTCAAACTGAAGTCATCAATAGGGTGTTAGGCAACTTGATGAGGTGTTTAACTAAGGAGTATATGTAGACATGGGACCAAATCATTCCTCAAGCAGAGTATGCGTATAATGATAGTGTAAATAGGACCACTGGAAGAAGTCCTTTTGAGGTTGTCTATGGTAGGCATCCAAGAGGAGTGTGTGAACTCAGGGAACTTGGTTCCATGGAGATGAAGAGTGGGAAAGCAGAGGACTTCACTCAAACCATCAAGGAAGTCCAAGAGCAAGTCAAGAAATCCATCCTTAAATCCACTCAAAAACTAAAGGCCAAAATGGATGAGAAAAGGAGAGAGGTTCAGTTCAAGGTGGGTGACTATGTGATGGTCCGTTTGAGCAAAGCTAGGATGCAAAGTGGTAAGCCTACCAAACTAGAAATAAAAAGGGTAGGGCCTTGTAGAATTCTAGCAAAATATGGTGAGAATGCCTATAAGGTTGAACTTCCTTCAGGCTTAGCCATTTCACCAGTCTTCAATGTTGCTGATCTGATCATGTACAAGGGTGAGATAGAAGGGCAGACTGAGAACCAAGCCAAGTTACTACAAGACTTGGATGTGAATGCCTTACCTGAAGTGAAGCAGCCCATAGCAGAGGAGATCTTGGAGTCAAGGGTGAAGAAGTCTACTAGACACCAAGTCTACATGGAGCACTTGGTGAAATGGGCAGGTCAACCAGTATCTGAAGCTACTTGGGTTGAGGAGAGCAAGTTCAAGAAGCTTGGCATTGATTTGGCTCTTCTCACTTTCCTAATTCCTTAGTTTTTTGTAGAGGGGGAGTATGGTTCAAGAGCACCCTTCAAAGGGCTCCCACCATTTTCTTTTGATTGTGTTCTTTCTTTTTTAAGAAGCCATTGTATATAAAATAAGAGCCATGTGCTCATAGGTCCTAGGGTCATAAGTCAAACTTGAGTTTTTCTTGAAAGTAGAGGGTATGTGTGCCTTTAAGGTGTTTTAGGGTCCTTCTTAGCATTGTAGTGTCCATAGGTTAGCCCAATGTGGGTCTAGGAGTCAAGAAAAGCAACATTGAGAAAGTTGCTCAAAAGTTGCATGACAACTTTTAAAAGTTGTCAAGCAACTTTTCCACCTAATAGGTAAAATCCTTAGTTTAGCATGGAAAACCCTATTGTGGGCACATAGACTGAGGGAAAGGTAGTATAAGTAATTGAAAACCCTAAGTTAATGGGTTGGATGTCAGACATTGTACGGCCAAAGCAAAGTGACTTGAGTGTGACTTCAATTTTGTTGCCAGTCGGCACTAATGGAGTAAACAAAGATTGTTAATGGTTGATTTTTGAGAAAAAATTTGTGGGGTGTCTTGTATGGTGTAATTACTTCCATTGTGAGAAATTAGATTAGGTTTTTTTTTGCAAGTGTGGTGTGTTTGTAAATATTTTGTAACTTACCTTCTCACTGTCTAGTTTGGGATTGTTTTGTGAAAATGAGTTCATAACTCCATTCTCCATTGTGGAACCACCATGAAACAATGGGGAATGAGAGTGCAGACCTTGTGCTATACTTCCAAACAAGCAGGGCCCTTCAAGATGTAGGGAGGCCATCTAAAGACCCACTCCTAGGTGAGACTGGATAGTGCCCGGCTAGGAAGGGTTAAGTTGCAAAGGTCTTAGAGAGAAAGGAAGGTCAAAGGAGAAGGCACCCTTTGGAGGAGTTGTAGAGGGGTGAGTGGAGCACCATTGGTCTGGAGGAGGAGCTTCCTCAAATCTAGACAAGGTGGCAAGAGTACCAAACCTACACTATGACCCTAGCAAGCCTAAAAAACCCTCCTAAAAACCATTAAAAACCTTAAAATCCACCTAGGGCAGTGTATGGACACTTGGAGGACTAAAACCTAAAAAATCCTTAAGTCCTTGCCAAATGAATGGCAGGTCTTTTGGGAGGTTTCACAAGAAAATGCATCATTTGTAAGAGGGAGCCCTAAAGGACCGGTTAGGAGGCCTAATTGGTCGCAATCCTTGTAGCCCTATTTTGTAGGCAAAACACAAAATAGTGAAATCAGTAAGGGGTTGAAAGCTTGAAACCTCTTAGGGGCACATGAATGGATGGAAAAACCATGTATTATACCTGACCTATCCTTGTTAAGACCTAGGAAGGTGTGGAGCAAGCCAAACCCTTATTAGCCTAAGTAAGGGTTCTTGAATCTCATGAGTAGGTGAGACCTTAGGAGTAGTTTTTCAACTTGTTGGTGGGTGGATTGGGCAAGGTCAGGGGAAGTCCTACAGACCCTAGAGTGTGGTTGGAACACCTGGTGATCCAAGGAAAGGATCCAAGAGCATAAACTAGGCTAGTCTATCCCAAGCCCCATCCCATCAGTTACCAAGGTTGGAGAATGTTTTTTGTAAGTTCAACAATCTAAAACTACTCATTTTCAGACTAGTTGACAACATTTTGGCTTGATTTTACTCATTTTGTAATTTAAAATGGATTGAGTTTCTCTAGTGTGTTATAGTATTTTTGGTTCTATTTCAAACTTTATAGATAGTTTACTTTGGTGTTTTGTTGCTTTGGTTTGTAAATAGCCAGTTTTGGCTTCTATATAGCAGTTTATTTAAAAAAATGGTTGCCCCATGAATTCCACACCTGCTGCCATCACAACTTGCTGGGACATGAAGTGTAACCACCTGTAAAATGTACATATGTAGGGACAAGTTCTAGAGATGAGTTTCAATGTGACTGTCACCTAATTCTAGGCGAGTCCAGGAGCAACCCGGCTAGAGGAAATAAGGTGAAATTGAAGTGCTAAATGCAGGGGTGAATACCAAACTACCATATAAGATTTTGGATGGGTCCATGAAGTTGGGACAGAGTTTCCAATGCAAGGAGAAGCCTTGACAAAGTCATTTGATTCCCAAACCCCAACTTGACCAGTCATTGTCGGCTAGAAGGCCTAGAAACCCTTCAAAACCCTCATTTTTGGGGTTAGCATATTGTATGGTGAAACAAGAAACCAAAAACACAAAAATATCTTGAGGTTAGGTGAATCATTGAAGAAAAACCAAATTTTCTAGGGTGTCTTTTGGACCGTTTTCCTTCAAGCCCTAGAAAACCGGTTTTAGGAGGCCTAATAGGGCTAATTCCTTGTAGCCCTTTTTCTAGGCAAAATATTGAAATCATTAAGAAAGCTAATGGTTACAAACCTCAAATGGACCCTAAATGCATTAAAAACATGTTAGAAGACACCTCAACACCTTTGTATCAACTCAAGATAGTAGGAGGTCAATTTGACAAGTTGAAGCCAAGAAGCCACAATTGAGCACATTGGAAGCACTGAGAATTGGTAGGGTTCCTAGACAAAAAATTTGAAGAAAACACCTTGGAATGGTCAAGAGTCAAGCCCTAGAAGAGACTGAGAAGGACTTGGAGGTCTAGAGAGAAACTAGGCCTGGTGAGTTGGTGAAACTGAGCAACACCAACTAGGTGAAGTGTTAAGCAAACTAGGTGACCCCCATCAAATTGGTATCAAAGCCTATAAGATTTGGGCTAGGTGAGTAGATGTCCTCAGTGGAATCTATAGGAGATAACAACATGGTGACCAATGCAGAGTTCACAAAGAAAGTGGATGATCAGGAGGAAGAGAATAGACTCTTGAAGGAGAAGTTGCTAGAATTGGAGAGTAAGTTGGGTGAGGTAGAAACCAAGGTAGATGAAGTGCTGGTAAAGGTAGAAGGAGCAGAAGGGAAGGGTAAAGAAGTGCTAGAGATAGAAAAAATACCTAAACCTGATCCTATCCTAGAGCAAGAACCTTTCCTAAAGGCATTGAAGGCCTTGAGTGGTAAATCATTGGAAGGATTGCCATTGTTCGTTGGTAAGATGGAGATAGAAGTGGTCCTAGAATGGATAGAAGGCATGGAGAACCATTTTGAATGTGAAGGAATAACTGAAATCCAGAGAGTCAAGGTATCCAAGTCAAGGATGAGAAGAGCTACTCTCACATGGTGGAAATTTGTGCAAGATGAAAGGAAGAAAATGGACAAACCACCCATCTCTTATTGGAAAGGGATTTAGTCAAAGTCAAAGAAGTCTCTCTCCCTGATGACTATGAAGTGCAAATTCATAGGAAGAGGAAAAAATTAAGACAAAAATACCTTGATGCTAGTAGCTATATGGAGGAGTTTCACAAACTTAGCCTTAGATCTCATGCAGTGAAAGAAGAGAGTCTCAAGGTTGTTAGGTACCTAAATGGTCTACAGTGGAACATCCAAGAAGAAATAAGTTTAATGAGCCCAAAAATAGTCCATCAAACCTATCAACTTACCCTTAAGGTGGAGGAAAAACTTAAAATAAGACATGACTCAAGAAGCAATAGGGGCAGGGGTAGAGGAAAAGATAATAGAGGCCATAGAGGAGGCTTTGGAGGAAGAAGTTCTGAACAAAGAACACAAGGAGAGTCTAAACTCACTGAGCAACAATATAGTGGCACTAATAAAGGAGGATTCAATAAAGGAAGGGGATCAAACAACAGTTGTAGAGGAAGATCTAGTGGACAAGGTAGAGGTTCCTCATACTTTGCAACAATGAAGTGTTACCATTGTAACCAACTTGGTCATCCAACATATAGGTGTCCAGAGAAGGGATCATCATCACAAGGTGTTGAAAGAAGAGTGAGCTATCTTCAAGCAGCAAGACTTCAGAGTTTGCCTTAGAATCAAAGGTAGGTGACAACTTGATGATAAGAAGAACTTTGATCAAAGAACTGGTCAGAGAAGAGCCAAGCCAAAGAAGGTCCTTATTTAGGATCAAATGAAAGATTATGGACAAAGTGTGCAAAGTGATCATTGATTCAAGGTCTACAAATAATATTGTGTCAGAAGAGGCAGTGAGTAAGCTCAAGTTGCAAAGGATACCTCACAACAATCCTTATAGAGTCACTTAGTTGAAAAAAGTCCAACATGTCCTAGTTAATGAGCAATCATGGGTGGATTTTACCACTGGGAGGTATAAGGACAAGGTGTTATGTGATGTCGTGCCCATGGATGCATGCAATCTCCTATTAGGAAGACCATGGCAATTTCATAGACAAGCTATCCATGATGGAGCCAAGAATGCATACTCATTCAAGAAAATAGAGTCACATTCAAGAATCAGTCTATCCTTGAGGAGGGTGAAAAGAGGGCAGCAGGTCCTAATGTTCTTTTGGTAAGTGAAAAGCAATTCTTGAAGACACTTGAGGAAGGTGAAGGTATAGGGTTTTCACTATTAATGAAGCCCAAAGAGGAAGATAAGAAAGAACAACCAGATTTGCCAATAGAGGTGCATGATTTGTTGAAGAAATTCAAAGGCATAGTATGTGATGGACAACCAGCCACCTTACCTCCTAAAAGAACCATAAGCCATCAAATAGACTTCATTTCTGGAGCATCCTTGCCTAACAAGGTAGCTTATAAAATGACTCCCCAACAAAATGTAGAGATTGCCAAGCAAATCCAAGAGCTCTTAGACCAAGGCCTAATTAGGAAAAGCATTAGCCCTTGTGTTGTCCCTACCATGTTAGCCCCAAAGAAAGGTGGTACTTGGAGATTGTGTACTGATTCTAGAGATATAAATAGGATCACCATCAGATATAGGTTCCCAATTCCTAGAATAGAAGACCTAATAAATTGTTTGGGAGAATCCAAGTACTTTACCAAGATTGACCTTAAAAGTGGATATCACCAAATTAGGATTAAGGAGGGTGATGAATGGAAAATTGCATTTAAGACAACATAGGGTCTTTATGAGTGGCTTGTAATGCCATTTGGCTTATCCAATGCTCCAAGCACCTTCATGAGACTCATGAATGAGGTGTTGAAGGACTTCATAGGTAAATTTGTGGTGGTATATCTAGATGATATTCTCATTTTTCAGTTTTGGCTTGTACTGAACCTATCCAAGTCACTAGTGAATAAATAATCTAGGAGGGTCCAAGAGTTAGTGTTTTGAGTCAATATAGGCCTAGGTTGAGTTCATTCTTCTTAGGTTTGCATTTTTGTGTGAATAGTGGGTTTGAGTAGGTAGTTGACCTTGATGGTCAAAAGTGTCAAAACTTGGTATAGATATTTGAGAGGGTTAAATTAGTCTTAGAAATGTTTTAAAAGTCATGTGTGATGACTTAGAATAGGTCTCATAGGTTGGGAAGACCAAAAAGTGAAAAAGTGCAAATTTGCAAAAAGTTGTTATGACAACTTTTGTCCTAAAATGGTTAGTGATGGAGTTAGGGATTTTACAATGCCCTAGGATGACTCCACACATGGTAAAATATATAATTACCATCTCTTGCATGGTTACCAAGGCTAGAGAATGTTTTTTGTAAGTTCAACAGTCTGAAACTACTCATTTTCAGACTAGTTGGTAACATTTTGGCTTGATTTTACTCATTTTGTAATTGAAAATGGATTGAATCCATTGATCCATAAATGGATTGAGTTTCTCTAGTGTGTTATAGTATTGTTGGTTCCATTTCAAGCTTTGTAGATAGTTTACTTTGGTGTTTTCTTGCTTTGGTTTGTAAACAACTAGTTTTGGCTTGTATATAGCAGTTTATGTAAAAAAATGGTTGCCCCATGAATTCCACACACGCTGCCATTACGGCTTGTTGGGAAATAAAGGGAAACAACATTTACAATGTAAATATGCTAGGAAAAGTGCTAGAGATGAGTTTCAATGTGACTGTCACCTATTCTAGGCGAGTCTAGGAGCAACCTAGCTAGAGGAAATAAGGTGAAATTAAAGTGTTAAGTGCAGGGGTGAATGCCAAACCGCCATCTAAGATTTTGGAGGGGTCCATGAAGTTGGGACAGATTTTATAGTGTAAGGAGAAGCCTTAACAAATTCATTTGATTCCCAAACCCCAACTTGACCAGTCACTGCCAGCTAGAAGGCCTAGAAACCCTTCAAACCCCTCATTTTGGGGGTTAGCATATTGTACAATGAAACAAGAAACCAAAACCACAAAAATATCTTGAGGTTAGGTTAATAATTGAAGAAAAACCAAACCTGCTAGGGGGTCTTTTGGACCATTTTCGTTCAAGCCCTAGAAAACCAGTTTTAGGAGGCCTAATAGGGCTAATTCCTTGTAGCCCTTTTCTAGGCAAAATATTGAAATCGGTAAGAAAGATAATAGTTGCAAACCTCAAATGGACCCTAAATGAATTCAAAACATGTTAGAAGACACCTCCACACCACTACATCAACTCATGACAGTAGGAGGTCAATTTGACAAGTTGAAGCCAAGAAACCACAATTGAGCACATGGGAAGCACTAAGAATTGGTAGGGTTCCTAGCCAAAACACTTGAAGAAAACACCTTGGAATGGTCAAGTGTCAAGACCTAGGAGAGATTGAGAAGTACTTGGAGGTCTAGAGAGCAACTAGGCCTAGTGAGTTGGTGGAACTGAGCAACACCAACTAGGTGAAGTGTTAAGCAAACTAGGTGACCCCCATCAAAACTCCCTTTTCTATCTAGTCATATGATGTGAAAATCAACTATCAATTACCCATTCATCCTTGTCTTAAATTTTAGTAGAAATGTCCTTCTCTTCAGGTACTAGATCATCTTCCTTGATAGCCAAAAATACCCATTCCTTTCCATTTCTAGATCCACTAGCTGAATCCTGTGTCGATTCATCATCAGAATCAGTCACACCTTCCTCATCCACATAGTAACATGATTTGTCTTTATTTCTCCTATAGTTATGCTTTTTTTGATAATCATGGTTAGGCCTAAAAGATCTTCTATCTCTATCTTCAAATCTTGAATTCCTTTCAGAACATCTAGATGCAAAATGACCTATCTTATTACATGCAAAGCATTTAAAAGGTGATTTTCCTTCATACTTACTTCCTGTCGGTCCTTTAGGTATTATTCTAGAAAATAAGGCTTCAATTTTCTCAAAGTCTTTATCTTCTTTCTTCATATCCTATTGTTCCTTTGCATATAAATCTTTTCAATCACTCTTTCCAGTAGATGATGTAGATGCATGAAAAGAAGGTTCAGATTTCATAGCTCCAGAAGGTTCAAATTCCTCAAGTTCAAAAGCAGATAACTTCTGAACCAAGGTATCCCTATTAAAAAAGGTGTTTGCCATAGTTCTCAACTCATTAATTGTAGTAGCCTTCATCTTATAAGCCGGTGGCAAAGCTCTCAGTACTTTAGAAACTATGTCATCTTTGCTCAGAGATCTACCACAACATTGAATTCCCAAAAAAATCTCATTAACTCTCTCCATAAAAGCAATAATCCTTTCATCTTCTTCCATATTTAGGTTCTCATACCTCACCCAGTAACCATCAAGCTTAGCAATTTTAACAATAGGATCACCTTCATTCAAAGTCTCCAATTTGTCCCATATAGCCTTTGCAGTTGATTTATTAGTTAGTCCAATTATTTCCTGATTAGAAAGTGCACATAAAAGGGCTTCTCTAGCTCTATAATCATTCTCAATCTATTTATCCAAACCTGTTAGAGGAGGATTGCCAAATGTCAGATTACCAACAGCCTAGAGCACACTGCTCAACACAAAAGGAGCCTCACTGACTACAAAATAAATCCAGACGACAACCTGGAATGAAGATTGAACTGCAAGCATAACATCTCCTATGCCTCAGTACAATTCTAGTTAAGCTCAATACCAAAGGCCTTAAACCTCTTCCACAAACCCAATTTGATTGCCTATGATCAACCAAATCTTCTGCATATGATTACAACATTATTCGCACACAAATAATCCTATAACCCACATACCATGATCTACAAAGAGATCTTAAATCATATTTATACCAACCCAAGACCTAAACAATTAGGTTGGCCACCTAAAAGATAATACAATAAAGTCATAACATAAACCTGCAATCCAATGATCAACCAAGTTGGCTTAAGCCAAAAACTGATGAATCAATGATGAACAGTTAGTACCAAACCAGTACTGAGAGGAGGGGGGTGAATCAATACTGATAAAAACACTTTTCCTTGAACCGGTTCAACTGAGAACACTGCTCTTTGATTGGCAAGCAATAACACCAGTATAAACTAGATTACTACCAGTTAAGCACAGTGAAAGACATAAACTGGTAACTCAGCTTTCCACATAGTCTAACATCTTATTTCCACTTCACCCATATGCATACACTAGTAATACTTTAACTGAAATGTAATGATTTACTAGTTCAACATGCTTTACCGCTTAGCAGAGAATAACAAAGCATCACATGAAAAGCATCACACATAACACACATATTTTTCATGTGGAAACCCAACTGGGAAAAACCATGGTGGGGATGAATACCCACATGCTATTCTTTGAACCCTTTTGAAGTCTGCTCTGTTAGGAGCATGGTCTGGTGAAAGACTTTACAATAGATTCTGTTAAGAACTGATCCTATTAGAGATCACCCAGTTAAGGGATGGCTAAAATACCTGGTTAAGGGTTAAACCCTGTTAAAGGTTACCTTGTTAGAGGAATTTTAGAACTCAATGATTTTTAGTCACCCTGTTAAAGGATTTACAACAAGTTGGTTAAAGTTGCCCTGTTAAGGGATTTTCCAGCTATTGAAGTCATTAGAGGTCAACAATGATATGGTAACAATACTCAATGCCAATGTAGATTCACTTTAGTTCCTTCCTTCTGCACTCACACTCTACAAGTATCTATTCTCTTATCTGGTCTGGCAAGAATCATGTATCTTTGAACTTAGATACACAAACAACATTTGCCAACAACCTCAACATGAAAAACAACATTGACCTTATAGGAAACAGATAGGTTGGTAGTATAAACCCTAAACCTTAAACATTTAGGTTAAGCAATTCAGTCAGTTCAATCCTAATCATTGATCATATTGCATTGGTTACAATAGTCTCGAAAAGATCTCAAGATGTTCTCCATCGTTCGTTCTTCACCACTTCTTGGAGGTTGATAACCCATCATGCATTCTCCATCGTTTATAGAGACTTCACACATTCCCAAGGTAGATAGGATCAATCTCCTTCATGCAATATCCTTCACGCGCACAAGGCTAACGTGGCAACACAATTTGTTCTTCATTACAATGCTAACACATCACACAATATCATCAGTTGAATCACATAGGCATAGAACACTTCAACCAGAAACCCTGAAGCTAAGACTGCTAACCGGTAGTCATACCATATGAAACCTTGATACAAAACATTCCATATATTAGTTCACATTCCAACATATTGGTTCACTTGGACAAACATACCGCTTCATTTTTTCACATATACCGGTTCACATTTCAACATACCACTTCACTTTTTCACATGTAACGGTTCTCTTGCAAGTACTTACTTCAATATACCAGTTCACTCTTCATCATATTGACATCAATGACAACATATAATATCATCATGTCAACATACTCTGCACATATGCCAACAATCTCCCCCTTTGGCATTGATGGCAATATACAGAGATATCTTTGAGCATCACATCTTCTCCCCCAATACTGCAAAGATCATCTCTGCTTCACATCTTATTCCCCTTTGACAACAATGCCAAAGTGAAGGCATAAACATCTATGTTCTACTATGTTGCTCCCCCTAAGGAGTAGCATCCTTCAACACACCAATCCTGAGAAAAATATATCAATGTAAGTCCTAACTGATGTGGAGAAAACACCTTTAGTTCACCTCTTGAAGGGGCAACACCCCTAATTCCCTTCTCAAATAGGTAAAGGTAGCCTTTGGTAGAGGCTTGGTGAATATGTCTGCTAACTACTCCTTACTGGAAACATGTTCCAGTACAACTTCTTTGTTCTGAACCTTTTCCCTTAAGAAGTGATATTTAAGCTCAAAGTGCTTGGTTCTAGAATCTAAAACCAAATTCTTGGAGATGTTAATCGCACTTGTGTTGCCACAAAATATACTTATCAGTTTAGATATAGGAACTTTGAATCCATTTAATACATGCTTCATCTAAATTGTCTGGGTGCAGTTCATAAATGCTGCAACATATTCCGCTTCTATTGTAGACTAAGAGATATAGCTCTATTTCTTACTCATCCATGAGACTAGTCTTCCACCAAGAAAGAATGTACCACTAGTTGTGCTCTTTCAATCATCCACATAACTAGCCCAGTCAGCATCTATAAACACTTTCAGGTCAAAATCATTACTGTATGGATACCATAATCCATAGTCAATAGTTCCCTTTAGATATCTCAGATTCCGCTTGACTGTTACCAAGTGGGATTCTCTTGGCCTTTTCTGGAATCGTGCAGCAATGCCCACTACATGTGCAATGTCTGGTCTGCTATGTACTACATAGTGCAATTTACCAATCATTGATCGGTATTCCTTCTCATTTACCAACCCTGAGTCATCCTCTTTGGATAATTTACAACCGGTCACCATCGGTGTACCAACCGGTTTGTTGTCTTCCATGCCAAAGGTCTTCAACACCTCTTTGATATATTTGGACTGAGTGATAAATATTCCATATTTCATTTGTTGAATTTGTAGTCCAATGAAGAGCTTAATCTCCCATATAAGTGATATCTCAAACTCCTTTTTCATCTCATCTGCAAAATCATGACTCATCTTGTCATCTCCTCCAAAGATTATGTCATCAACAAATACCTCGTAGATCAGAATCTGATCTCCTTCTGACTTTAGGTAGATATTACTATCCTCACTTGTTCTCTCGAATCCAATCTTCACAAGATGGGAGTGCAAGCGTTCATGCCATGCTCTAGGTGCTTGCTTTAGTCCATACAACGCCTTATGTAACCTACACACCATGTCACTATCTTCTGATAGGGAAAACCCATTTGGTTGCTCTATATACACCTCCTCTTCTAGTATTCCATTCAGGAATGCAGACTTCAGACTTTACATCCATTTGATATACTTTGAATCCCTTGAATTCTACATATGCAAGAAGCATAAAAACTCCTTCCAATCTAGCTACTAGAGCAAAGGTTTCTCCATAGTCTTCTCCTTCTTCTTGGGCATATCCTTTACACACCAATCTGGCTTTGTTTCTAACCACTGAGCCATCTTCATTCAGCTTATTTCTGAAAACCCATTTGGTGCCAATGACATTTTTATGCTCTAGTCTGGGTACCAAAGACCATGTACCATTCTTTTCTATCTGGTCAAGTTCCTCTTCCATTGCCTTGATCCAGTCTTCATCTTTATATGCCTCTTTGAATGTTTTAGGCTCAAATTTAGAGATCATGCAAGAGTTTTCTCTGATCTTTCTTCTTGTAAGAGTTCCTGCATCCTTATCTCCTATGATCTGCTTTGGATCATGATTCAACATTACATACCTAGGAACAATCTTAGTTGTCTCCTCTTTCTTTTCTTCTTCATCCTCATCTCCATCAATATCAGCATCTACCAATGTAGGAGCACTATTACTGGTGCTTGGTTGTTTTGCAACCGGTTCCCAGAAGGTTACTACCAGTTCATCTCCTACTTTCTCACTGCCGGTTTCTTCAGATTTATCAGAGGTTTCATTAACTCTAACATTAATGCATTCAACAATTCTTTGAGTCCTATTGTTGAAACATTTGAGAGCTTTGCTCTTTGTGGAATACCCTAGCAATATTCCCTCATCACATTTAGCATCAAACTTGCTCAGATGTTCACTCCTCTTGATATAACATCTACTACCAAACGCTCTGAAGTAGCTTACCACTGGTGTCTTACTGGTCCAATACTCATAAGGTGTTTTATCCTTTCCCTTTTTGATGAGTACCCAGTTCATTGTGTAGACTAAAGTGCTCACTGCTTCTCTCCAAAAGGTGTGAGCAACCTTTCCTTGGATCAACATAGTTCTAGCTGCTTCAACCACAGTCTGGTTGTTTCTTTCTGCTAGGCCATTCTGCTGTGGAGTCCATCGGGTAGATAGTTGTCTCTTGATGCCATTCTCTTCACAGTATTGGTTGAATTCATCGGAAGTGAATTCTCCTCCTTGATCAGTTCTTAAGCACTTAATCCTCTTACCGCTTTCTTTTTCTACAAGTGTTCTGAAGGCTTTGAACTTTCCAAAAGCTTCAAATTTGTCCTTCAAGAATGTGACCCACATCATTCTTGAGCAATCATCACTAAGAATCATTAAATACCTATCTCCCTGCACACTCCTAGTTTTCATAGGACCACACAAATCAGTATGCACAAGATCAAGTAAATTGTCTACAGTGAAAGGTTTACCTTTGAAGGTTGAGGAAGACATTTTCCCTTATTGACACTCTCTGCACAAAGGATTTTCTAGTTTTCTCAGCATAAGCAATCCTCTAACTGCCTTGATCTTACTGGTCTTCACAATATTGTCAAAGTTTACATGGCAGAGTCTCCTATGCTATATCCAACTATCCTCAAACTTAGCCATAAGACATGTACTGACATTAGCATTTAGGTGAAATAGGTTACCTTTGGTTTGCATACCGATAGTCATTAGTTCACCATTCTTTCACTTGATTTTGCACAATCCATTTCTAAATTCCAGAGTGAGTCCATTATCATTCAGTTGAGCAACACTCCAAAGGTTGTGCTTGAGACCTTCTACCCAATACACATTGTCACCACTACTTCTTCCATTCAAAGAGATGGACCCTCTACCTTTTACCATACATGGTGCATCATTCCTAAAATGAACCACACCACCATCATACTCTTCCAGAGATAGAAACTTACTCTAGTCACCAATCATATGGTGAGAACAACCATTGTCAATAATCCACTCATTGGAATTATCAAAGTGGGAGACAAGAGCCTTCTTATTTGACACATCTTCCTTGACCGCTACAAACACAATATCTTCATTTTCTTCATCTTCTGATTCCTCATCAGTGACACCTTCATCAACTGCTACAAAATAGTTTCTCTAGTTTCCTCCTTTGAACTTCTTGAACCTCTCTAGTTTATCCTTGTTGTCACCATTAGGGCAGTTTACAGCAATGTGTCCTATCTAGTTACAAGAAAAGCATTTCAAAGGAAGCTTACCTTTGTATTTACCGGTTCCCTTGGGAAGTCTCTTGGCAGGAAGAGCTTCAAATTCCATTAGGATCTCCTCATCATCCATTTCTCTACTTTGTCTCGGTTCACCACTGGTACTAGCTTCTTTACCTTTTCTAGATGGTGCAACGGATGCTCTGAAGGTTGATTCAGTCTTCTGAACACTACCATCATAATTATTTAGCTCATAAGTTGTTAACTTTGCAATGATGGAGTCCAGGGATACCTTTGTCTTGTCTACAGACCTCAACTCTTGAATAGAAGCAACCCTTATTGCATAGACCGGTAATAAGGATCTCAAAACTTTGCTAACAATAGTGGAATCTTCCATTTTACCACTTGCACTCTTGATATCTCCAACAACAGTTTTGATTCTTATTCCATATTGTTGAATGGTCTCTCCTTCAACCATTCGTATGTCTTCAAACTTTCCCCTAAGTCTTTCTTCCTTTGCTTGTTTCACATGCTCATCACCACCATAGATATTCTCAAGGGCATCCCATACTTCTTTGGGATTCTCTTTGTCCTGAACATAAATAAACTCAATGTCAGATAAACTGCTAATTAGGGCTTCCATGACTTGTCCATTCTCCCGAATCTCTCTCTTTTGATCATCGGTGAGAGTACCCGTAGGGATAACATAAGAATTCTCAACATAGCTCCAATGCTGTGAACCCATGATTATGATGTATATCTTCATTATGTCCTTCCATATTTTAAAGTTGTCTATGTTGAACTTTGGACCTTCCCTCTTTATCATTAGAGTAGGATCTTTACCTCAAGCAGTTAAGCTTACAACATAGAGGACCTGGAGGATGCTCTGATACCAATTGATGAATCAATGATAAACAGTTAGTACCAAACCGGTACTGAGAGGGGGGGGTGAATCAGTATTGATAAAAACACTTTTTCTTGAACCGGTTCGACTGAGAACATTGCACTTTGATTGGCAAGCAATAACACCAGTCTAAACTAGATTACAAGCACAGTGAAAGACATAAACGAGTAACTCAGCTTTCCACACAATCTAACATCTTATTTCCACTTCACCCATATGCATACACTAGTAATACTTCAACTAAAATGTAAAGACTTACTAGTTCAACATGCTTTACCACTTAACAGAGAATAACAAAGCATCACATGAAAAGCATCAGACATAACAAACATATTTTTCATGTGGAAACCTAGCTAGGAAAAACCACGATGGGGATGAGTACCCACAGGCTGTTCTTTGAACCCTTTTGAAGTCCGCTCTATTAGGAGCCTGGTCTGGTTAAAGACTTTACAATAGGTTTTGTTAGAAACCGATCCTGTTAGAGATCACCCGGTTAAGGGATGGCTAAAATACCTGGTTAAGGGTTAAACCCTATTAAAGGATTTACAACAAGCCAGCTAAAGCTACCTTGTTAAGGGATTTTCCAACTATTGAAGTGGTTAGAGGTCAACAAGTATTACAATGATTTGGTAACAACACTCAATGCCAATGCAGATCCACTTTAGTTCCTTCCTTCTGCACTCACACTCTGCAGGTATCTATTCTCTTATCTAGTTTGGTGAGGATCACATATCTTTGCACTTAGATACACACACAACATTTTCCAACAACCTCAACATGAAAAGCAACATCGACCTTATAGGAAACAGATAGGTTGGTAGTATAAACCCTAAACCTTAAACATTTAGGTTAATCAATTCAGTCAGTTCAATCCTAACCATTGATCATATTTCATTGATTACAATAATCTTGAACAGATCTCAAGACGTTCTCCATCATTCATTCTTCACCACTTCTTGGAGGCTGATAACCCATCACGCGTTCTCCACCATTTATAGAGATTTTGCACATTCCCAAGGTAGATAGGATCAATCTCCTTCATGCAATATCCTTCACATGCACAAGGCTAACGTGGCAACACAATCTGTTCTTCATTACAATGCTAATACATCACACAATGTCATTGGTTGAATCACATAGGCATAGAACACTTCAACTAGAAACCCTGAAGCTAAGATTGCCAACCGGTAGTCATACCATATGAAACCTTGATACAAAACATTCCATATACAGGTTCACATTCCAACATACCAGTTCACTTGGACAAACATATTGCTTCACTTTTTCACATATACCGGTTCACATTTCAACATACCATTTCACTTGGACAAACATACCACTTCACTTTTTCACATATACCGGTTCTCTTGCAAGTACTTACTTCAATATACCAGTTCACTCATCATCATATTGACATCAATGACAACATACAATATCATCATGTCAACATACTCTGCACATATGCCAACAAAAACATTGTAAACCAATCATTAAATCTCATTGATAACACATCAGGAACATCCTCCAACATGTTACATTAACCGATCCATAACCTAGATAACACCAGACCCAAAATAGGTCACCATAAACCAAATCCAACACCACCAATCAACAAGAACATGAACATGAACATGAACATGATAACCAACAGTATCCTAAAAGCCATCTAGAATCTGCACCAACACCACTTATCACGTGCATCAAAAGATCTATCGGTAAAACCCTTACCAGTGACCAAAAGGCTTACTAGAACAAATGATAGCTCCTGAGTCATCAAATCTCAAACCAACTAATCATGATACACATCTGAATAGCATGAATGATAGATCAAAATCAATTCCACAAACCAAAGCATACTGGATCATATCAGATCAATATCATAATCCAACCACTCTACTGGAACCAACTGGAAACTAGTAAACAACCAAAACAGTCGGTGTTGCCATCAATAACAAGACATCAATGCAACATATAATCAATTCCTCCAAATTTCCAATAGTTAATGCATTATTTCTTATGTTTAAGTTTATTAATTTTAAAATGCATATGTTAACTTCTTTTATTAACTTAGTTTCTATCTTTATTCAAAATGCTAATGATGTTCCTTTTCATGCTTGTGATGGTGACTTAGCTCTACCTATGTCACTCTATGCCTTTGATTCCTCTCATAATATATCTTCTATTTCAGAGGATATTTTGTTACAAGAGGATCATCCCAATGCACTCTCTTCTAGAGATAATGCATTAGTGAATGATGAGTCTTGACTTATATATAATTTTCCAAAGGTTGATACTGAGCATATTCCTTCATCTAAATATTTTGTTGGCAATTGATACTCATCTGGTAAATTATAATGCTTCGATAATGGATGAGGGTTGTCATTGATGGCAACTCTCCTTGGAAATCCTATCCAGTAGTTATAGATTTTGATATTCGGAAGAGGGAGTGATCTGGTAATCTGTCTTCGGTATTTTAAGATAAACAGAGCATTTTTTGTCTGGAATTGTTGTAGTGATTGCGGTGGTTAGATTTGAGCATGGGATGATAGGGACGACATATAGAAATCATGTTTTTATTGTTTGGTTGATCCACATATGTTTTTGTGATCCAGTCTGAGCTGAAACCCGGTTACACATTATATTGCATATTGTGCTTGGTCGACTTAATGAATGTTTATTTTCTGATTGCGGATATATACTTGATGTAGAAGATATTTTTGGGTGAATATATGAGCGAGTTGTGATCGAGAAACCTTTTAGGCATAGTTACACGTGCGCATTCTTGATCTGGTAGTTGACTAAGAAATAGAACAAAGAAGAGTTGCAAAGGTGTTACAGTCAAATTTTCTGCACTTAATCAGAAGTCATCTAGGCATTGTTTGATGCTATTTTGGAGTTTAAACATTGTAGTCATTATTTTAATTTATCTATAAGTTAGGGAGACTTCCATATTGTAATTGAACCTTTGGTTCTAGGCAGTGTGCTTGAATGCAAGTGCATTCCCCTTATGTAATATTTATGTATTGTTAATCATATTATCTAAATATTGTGGGTTCCAATCCCACCATTTTTTTCTCTTTTTGGGTTTCTAGGTAAAAATCATGGTGTTATGGTTTTGTGGTTGATTATCATGTGTTTCTGTAGTTTAATTTCTTGCATTTTCTTCTGATGGTCTGAGAATAAGTTTAAAATTTTATTTACCAGTAGAACACTGATTCATCCCCCCTCTTAGTGTTCCTTGATTCCAATAATTGGTATCAGAGCCTAGTTCATCAAAGGAAGCCTAATCACTTGAGGAAGGTCTTGGAGATTGAATCAATGGATTCCAATTTGCAAAGACAACTTTGTGTGGCACTTAAGGATCTTGATGCAGAAAGAAATGAAATAAGTTCCTTAAAGAGAAATGTGAATGCAGCTGAAGACTTCATTAATGATTTGAAAGATCAAGTCAATACTTCAAGAGACAAGAGGAAAGAGTTGATGGAAAAGCTGAAGGAGAAAGAAGATTAAAGCATGGAAAATCAAGACAAAGCTGATGAATGTGATAAGCTTACTAGAGAGAATGTTGTATTGAAGAATGAGATGTAATACATTGTGATGAAGTTGACTAAGGAGATTGAAGGCCAGAAGAAGAATGAAGAAAGTTTGACTCAATCATTGAAAGACGGATCTAATGAGTGCTTCAGGCTTACCTATGAGAATGATCAATTGAAGCTTGAGTTGACACAATCAAGTAATAATGGTCAAAAACTTTAAAGATAGATTGCTGCCCTAAGAGATGAACTTGCTAATGTAAATGAATACAAAGACAAATTCAATGTTGTTGGGAAAATGGTGTCTCAACCTTTCTTTTATACAAGGTTACTATTAATGGTAAGTTTTCATTTTTCCATGCAATGGTGCAAAATTCTCCCTAAAGCTTCTGGTTGGCTAGATAAGCATTCCGATAAAGTTACATCACAAGATCATAACTTTGAAGATACTAAATTTTCCATTTTGGAGGGGTCCAATGAAAGGTTTAAATTTGATTTTTGAGGAATTTAGAGGCCTCAAAATTCCCTTAAATTTGAAGTTACAAGGGAATAGATTACTTCACAAGATTTCCAGCGCTTCAAACGGTTCATCAATCAGACACACAGTTCACAAGTTATGGCCTTCGAAAGTTTTTACTCCTAAAATAGGAAATATAAAATACATCAGACACTTAAATGAGCTATAAAGGGGAGGGACAAATGTCATAGGGCATCTAGAAGGGAGATAAGGTTGACTACACCTTATTGGGTGGTTTTAGCCCATGGTTTTATAATACCATTTGTTGGGTTCTTGTATTGTATCTCCTATATATGAGGTGCATGAGATAGAGGTTGTGTGTACGAGTCTTATGGCTATTGAGTTACCTCTAAATCTCTAATTAGTGGTACTCCTGCAAAGAGCTTGCTTTGCAAGTATATTATAATATGTTTTTTATTGTTGAATAATATATTGGGTGGCTTTTGGAGTGTGGGGTTTTTCTCCCAAAAGGTTTTTCCCATGTAAATCATTGTGTTATGGTTTGAATGTTATTATATCTATTTCTATTTTCTATAGCTATTGTGAATATTTATAAAAGTTTTTGCATTACCCTCCTCTCAAGCTTAGTGTAGGAAGTTGTTCTACTACTTGACTTCCTTACAAGTGGTATCAGAGCTTGATTACCTTTCTTTTCAATTGAGGGTTGTTAGGTTTTTTGAACTAATCTAGATTTGAGTGGGAGCTTATGCAGAAGACACTTTTTTATCTTGTTGTAGGAATTTTTAGATGGTAAGTTCATCAGGGAAAATAGAGGTGGACAAATTTAATGGAACAAATTTTGAGATGTGGAAGTTGAAGATGGAAGATCTGCAAATAGATCAATATCTTTGGGATGCTATTGATGCAAATGTCCCAAGGCCCTTAGATCTTATTGCGATGGCTTGGTATGATGTTATGGACCGAAAAGACAAGGGTGTAATCAGATTGTGCCTAACAAAGTTTATTCTGATCAATGTACATGAAGAAAAAACTGCAAAGAATATATTGACTAAGCTTGGCGAAATGTATCAAGCAAAATGTTTATTAAATTAGATTTTCTTGAGGAAGAAATTATATTCCTTGAAGATGGAAGAGGGTGGACAAATTACAGAGCACTTGGAAGTATTACATATGTTGGTGGCTCAATTAGTATCTGTCGGTGTTAAGATGAATGAAGAGGAGAAATGTCATATCTTTCTTTGTTCTTTGCCTGATTCATGGGATTCTCTTGTTATGGCTATCGATGGTACTTCTATTTTTTTGAAGTTTGAAGATATGGTGAATGCCCTACTTGGTGAAGAGATGTGAAGGAAGGTATCTCTTAGTTCAAAGGAAGCCCTAATTGTTCATGGAAGACCTAAGGAGAAAGGAAAGAAAAATGAGAAGCGTGATAAGTCCAAATTGAGAGGGAGATCGAAATCTCCTAGAAAGTCCAAAGTCATTTGCTGGAATTGTGGTAAACCAGGTCACATCTATAAGGAATGCAAAGAAGAAAAGAAGAATAAAAAGAAGAAGATTGATTATGATTCTGAGTCTGAGAAGGAAGATGGTGATGCATTTATTGTAGCTTTGGTGACTCATTTAGGTAATGATGCCTAGTTAATTGACTCAAGTGCATCCTTTCATATGACTGCCAATACAAATTGGTTTTCTAAATATAAAGAATTTAATGGAGGTAAGGTGTACCTAGGTGATGATTCACATTTAGACATTGTTGGTTGAGGTAAAGTTAGAATCAGGTTTTCTGATGGTAGAATAAAAAGGATTAATGGTGTGCTACATATCCTTGGTTTAAAATAAAATTTTATCTGTGAGAAAATTGATAGATGCGGGTGTGCAGGTAGTCTTTTCTAAAGCAGGATGTAAGATGATTAAGGGTGCTATGGTAATTGCTAGAGGTGTCAGGTTTGACACTCTGGATAATCTAGGTGCATACACTATTGAGTGTAATAGCACTTCTATAAAAAGTAAATTTGTGGAAGATTTGAGGGTTTCACCTTCAACAAATGGAAATGGATTTTGGGTACCTAAAGGTGCTCTTTATTCTAAAGAAAAGTTACCTACAAAGAAGACTATTTTATAGCACCAAAGGCTTGGCCACATTGGAGAAAAGGGTCTTATAAGGACCTTAAAAAATAAAAACCTTGTTGAAGGTTTGAATGATTGTAATCTTGAATTTAATTTCTGTGAGCATTGCATTTATGGAAAACAAAACTACATTCAGTTTTACTCAAGTTCTCATAAAACTTTTGGTGTTTTGGATCTTATTCATTCTAATATATTTGGCCCTATAGACATTCCTTCGATTGGAAAATCCACATATTATGTTTTATTTATTGATTATTTTAGTAGGACAGGGTATATTTTATAAAGAGTAAATATGAAGTTTTTAGTCAATTTAAAGAATTTAAAGAAATGGTTGAGTTGCAGACTGGAAAGAAAATTAAATATTTGAGGACTAATAATGGTGAATTTTGGTCTAATGATTTTGATAGATTATGTAAATATTATGGCATTAACAGACATAAGACAACTTTGTGTTCTCCACAACAAAATGGAGTTGCTGAAAGAATGCATAGGACACTGATGGAGAAGGCTAGAATTATGTTGAGTGGTGTTATTCTAGAACAAAAGTTTTGGGTTGAAATTGTTGCCACTTCTTGCTACCCAATTAACAGGTCTCCTACATCAGCCCTTGTTGCTAAAACACCTATGGAAGCATGGTTGGGTCACAAGACTTCATTGAGACATCTTAGAGTTTTTGGTTGTGAGGCATATGCACATGTGCCAAAGGAGAAGCAGAGAAAGTTGGAGAACAAGGATATGAAATGTATCTCCATCGGGTATGGTTATTGTGTGAAAGGATACAAGGTTTGGGACCCTATTGTACAAAAGGTAATTCATAGTAGAAGTGTTATTTTTAGAGAAATTAAGTATCCTTCTATTACATTAAAGCCAAAACAAACTAAAAAGGAAGATGTGATTTAATTTCCTTCTACACCTAAAAGAGTTGAATAGAGACCCTTAGATAGGAAAGAAGTTGAGGACAGCTTGTCTAGCTCTAAATCTTCAGAAGAGGAGGAAGAACCTCCAACTCAACTTGTTCGAAGGTATACAAGACATAGACAACCACCTGAAAGGTATTCACCTGATGATTGGAGATGTATTTTTTCTTTGAATACTAATGTGGATGAATCAAAATCTGTAGAAGAGGCATTAGGTATTAATGATGCATAATCTTGGAAGATTTCTACGGAAGAAGAAATGGTAGCTTTAAAAAAGAATGACACATGGGATCTCGTACCATTTCTTGAAGGACAGAAACCTGTTGGTTGTAAATGGGTGTTCAAGAAAAAGATTGGTTCAGATGGGAACATTGAGAAGTATAAAGTGAGTTTGGTTGCAAAAGGATACTCTCAGGTTGAGGGGATTGATTATGGTGAGATATTTTCTCATGTTGCAAAAATGACTTTAGATTTTTGTTTTTTATTGTTGCTCCTTATGATTTAGAGGTTGAGAAAATGGATGTGAAAACTGCTTTCCTCCATGGTGATTTGGAGGAGGATATTTATATGACACAGCCAGAGCACTATGTGGTGAAAGGTAAAAGTAATTTGGTGTGTAAATAAAAGAAATCTTTGTATGCCCTCAAACAAAGTCCTAGGATGTGGTACTGGAAATTTGATACATATGTGTTGAGTTTGGGATTTCAGCATTCTAAATCAGATCACTATGTTTATTATAAATTTAATGGTGATCATTTCCTGTACATTGTATTGTATTTTGATGATATATTATTCATTGGTAAAGGGAAAGGTATGATTTCAGAACTAAAGTCTCAGCTCGCTACTAAATTTGAAATGAAAGATCTTGGTGCAAAAAAAACACATTCTTTGGATGGAAATTAGAAGAGATAGAGTGAACAAAAATCTATGGCTAGGCCAGAGTAATTATGTGAATTCAGTGTTATAGAGGTTCAACATGCAGGATTGTAGACCATTGTGTGTTCCTTTTATAGTTGGAATGAAATTATCTACTGTAGATTGTCCTACATCCCCATCATAGATGGAAGACATGAGCATAGTGCCTTACCAAAGTGCAGTAGGAAGTTTGATGTATGTTATGGTCTATACTAGACTAGACATTGCCCAAGTAGTGGGAGTTTTGTCCAGATATATGTCTAATCCTGGTAGAGTTCATTGGGATGCAGTCAAAAGAGTCTTCAGATATTTGAAGGTTACCTTATAGTATTCTTTGTGTTATCATGGTAATTTAGTTGGAGACATGATTTCCCTTAATATTCATGGTTATGTGGATTCAGAATGGGCAGTTGATATTGATAGAAGAATATCTACCAGTGTTTATGTGTTTACTTTATTTGGTGGTGCAATTAGTTGGATGAGTAAGCGATAGGCTGTGGTTTCTTTGTCCACTACTAAAGCAGAGTACATGGCAGCTACTCATGCTAGTAAAGAAGATATTTGTATTAAGAAACTGTGTTAAGACATTGGTATAAAACAAGGAGCCATGATAGTTTTTTGTGACAGTCAAAGTGTAATCTGCCAAGCTAAGAACCCAACATTCCATGCCCAGACCAAGCACATTGATGTTCAATATCATTTTGTTCGAGATATGGTCAAAAATGGCAAGGTGAAGTTAGTAAAGGTAGAAACTTTGATGAATGTTGCAGATTATTTAACTAAGGTTGTAAGCATAGAGAAGTTCAGATGGTGTTCAAAGTTTATGGGCCTCGTGGATCCTAGCAATGGATTTGTTGTGTTGATACTCCCTTTTTTCTTTCAAGGTGTTCGACAAGTGGGAGATTTGTTGGGAAAATGGTATCTTAACCTTGCATTTACATAAGGTTACTATTTATAGTATTTTGGCATGAAATGGTGCGAAATTCTCCATGAAGCTTTTGGTTGGCTAGATAAGAATTTTGGTAAAGTTATGTCACAAGATCACAACTAGTTTTGAAGATATTAAATTTTTCATTTTGGAGGGGTCAAATGAAAGGTTTAAATTTGATTTTGAGGACTTTAAAATCCTTTAAACACCCTAAAAAGCTGGCATAAATGGCATAGCAGTTTATGAGGCAATAGAGCACTTCGCGAGTTTTCTGGCACTTCAAACGGTTTGTCAATTAGACACACGGTTCATAAGTTATGGCCTTTCGAAGTTTGTACTCCTAAAATAGGAAATATAAAATACATCAGACACATAAATGAGTTGTAAAAGGGAGGGACACACATCATAGGGAATTTGGAAGGGAGATAAGGCCAGCTACACCTTATTGGGTGGTTTATCCCATGGTTTTATAATACCATTTGACAATTTCTTGTATTGTATCTCCTATATATAAGATGTGTGAGATAGAGATTGTGTGTAAGAGTCTTATGGCTATTGAGTTACCTATGAATCTTTGATTAGTGGTACTCCTGCAAAGAGCTTGTTCTACAACTATATTGTATTCTATTTTTTATTGTTGAATAATATACTAGGCGGCTTTTGGATTGTGGGGTTTTTCTCCCAAAAGGGTTTTCCCCACATAAATCACTATGCTATGGTTTGAATGTTATTATATCTATTTCTATTTTCTATAACTGTTGTGACGATCTATAAAAGTTTTTGCATTACCCTCCTCTCAAGGTTAGTGTAGGAATTTGTTCCACTAATTGGCTTCCTTACAAATGCTAGCTCAACAAGGCTTGATGAAATGCTGGAAAGTCAGAGACATGGAAAAGACATGAGAGGGCTTGGATATGAGAAAGGAGAATCCTTTGGATCTGGACAAAGAAATGCAAAGCCTAATCATAGGAAGAGAAAGAATCCTCCGGTAACATAATCTAATGCCTATAAATTCAATGGTAGATATTTTACTTGCAATAAATTTGGTCATATGATTAATCAATGCAAAATTAGGATGAATAATGGAATGAACAATATGAACAATGGTCCTACCTTTATCAGTCAATGTTTCATATGCAATAATTCTGGTCATAAGTAAAACATGTGCAAAGTAGTAATAAATAATTTTTAGAACAAGAGATGTTATGCTTTTGGGATGTTTGGACATATCTCTATCTAATTTAGGATGAGACCAAATCAGATGAATTTCAAACCTATGCAGAGAAATGTTGTTTGTCGTGCATGAAACAAAATGGTTCACATTGCAAAATTCTGTAGAAGCAATAATAATGCTCTCGTAAACAAAGGGAAATTAGATGAGAAAGGCAAAGCAAAGGTAGAGGAGATCTGAAACAAGCATGCAAAGATGTAGGCTAGAAAAGAAGAATCCAAGGCAAACAATGGAATTGCACCTAAATCTGATGCATAATCTTCATCTGGTAACTAAGGAATTTGAACTTAGGGGGTGGCATCTTCATGCATAATCTTGCAGTACCCCCTGGAGAGATCTATGATCGATCAAGGTTGATTGTAGATTCTTGAAAATTATTATTCAGAATTATTCATGTCGATCTTGGAATCTGGTGAAATGGATTATGATGAACAGGACATTTGGTTGAACTTTACAGTTACATTTATTTCAACTTTAAGTTAGGGTTTGAAAAGTTAAAAAGGGAAAAATATGAATCATTTCTAACATTGTGAATGAAGAGTTGAGACTGTAGAGCGAGGCAAACCAATTTCCAAGGTGATCAAAAATCTTGAATTCATCCAACAAGGAGTTCTTGTGCATCTGACAGAAGAAAAAAGGCATTTATTGAAGCATTTGAACTCAAAATTTCTTGAAATGGTGTATTCTTCTATTAATACACCTTTGGTAGTAGAAGTTTCTAAGCGAGGAAGGCCGCAATTCAAGAGATGCCCATTTAAGTCTATTGAGGATGACCCCAATGGTTCTTTTTTGTCTGTTCCTTATGAAGTTTTGCATGTTGATGATGTGAGGGCATACATTCACTATTCAATTGAGGAAACCAATAATAAAGACATCTTAACCCTATATACTGACCACATAATGGATGAAGTTGGAAATCCTAAACCGAAATATGCACAGTTACAGAGGAAGGGTTTTACATAGTTTGTTCACTTTCCAACATTCAATGAGGATGAATAGGTGAGGTACATTCTGAGCCATGTCCACAATGAATTTATATGGTTGGACAAACCTACAAGATAACCAAGTAGGTCATCCATGTAGTCACTTGCCTGAATCAAACCGGTGGACAGTCTAATTTGAGAAAGGTAATGAACCCTACCATTACAAATCTAACTGGTGCTCAATTTGACAACAGATCTATGACAATTGATGATATCTTGGAGCATGATGTTAAATTCACATCAATGATTAATGGGTACAAAGTCTATCAGTCTAACAGATTGAATTTAGTCTCTGATACAATGATATATGTAGCCTATCAGATAGTAAAAGAAGATATGTAGTATGATTTGTGCACATTTCTTCTTAAATAACTTCTGAACAACTATAAGAAAATCAAAACTAACAAGAAGAATGTCTTCACATTTAGTTCACTAATTGTTTGTTTAGCATTGTACTTCATGAACGAGATCCTCAGGATAGGCAAGGTCCAATAGGCTTATGACTTACCAGTGTCCACTCAGATTAAACAAGGTCTATAGAGATTTGAAAACAAAGAGAATCAAACAACTTCCCTGTGGAGCTTCTTTAAAATATTCCAAGGTATAATGAAGAATAGAGTAAGGATCCCTAAGGGGGTAGTAGACAAATATGTAGACTCTATATGTTTCATGGTTGACAAGAACTAGTGCCATATGGAGGCAGTAGAGCCTAGAATAGTATGGATAATGCCAATGGGTTATGAGGTAGATTCTCAAACTATTGAAGCATATGATCAACATCTTTTGAGAAAACCAGTTGACCCTTCTGAAGAGAAATTTGGTACATTCAAAGAGAAAGATATGGAGTTACATAATAAGTTCACCCAGTCGGAAAGGAAGAGAAAAGTAACAAAAATGGCCAAGGCTGTAGAAGAATAGATGGGCTTCACCCAAGAAGTTATTAAGAAGGCTAAGGAGAAAGAAGAGATGGAAGAAAAGAAGTCTAAGACTGAACCGGTTCCTTCCTAGTCAAATCCTAAGGAGACTAAGTCTTCTTCTACTCTGGTGAAGTCATCTACAACTCAAAGCTCATCCAGAAAAGAAGTGTTGAAGAAAAAGTAGAAGCCAAAGAGAACCTATGTTGTTGTATCTCTTGTTGCTTTTAAAAAAGAGTCAGATGAGGAAGCATAAAAAGAAAAGAAGAAAGGATAATTTGTCAGGGTGATTAGGAAACCATAGTCTGGTGGTGCTCAGTCGAGTAAGAAAACACAATCAATACCCTGTTGTTCACCAAAAGTGATAACCCAAGAACACCTGCAATTGATCTATGAAGTAGCCAATTCAATCTATGAAGAACTTCAGGGCTTGGACAACATGACAAGGATATGAATCCTTCTACTCTTCAGGCTCTGCAAAACCTAGGCGGGTATACCTTTGATGCTTAGAATTAAACCTATTACACATCTATGACAGCATCAACATAAACAGATAGATCTCACTAAGGCTCCAAAACAAGTAGTTTATTGCAGATGGGCTAGATCTACACATAAAACTCAAGTATACTTGAGCATGAGATAGATGAAACATTTCAAAACATAACACAAACTAAAGGTATTCTGATTGGATTTTAAATTGGTTTGAGAACCCCTTTAATTGCAAGATCAGTGCCTTATCCAAGGGAAACAGAGTCATACATCAAACTATAAATGAAAGCTTCGATTGCAAATCCATCTTCATTATTAAATATTCATGCATTAATGCCTTGCATAAATGCATTACTAAGATCATTCACAAAATCATCAGATCTTGAAACTATATTCCATTTTTTATGATTTATTGTAGAATTTAAATCCTTCCTTGAAGAATCCCTGCAAACAATCATAACTATCTCCTTGAGATAACAAATTTCATCCTCCTTGAGGATCTGATTTGATAAAATGGAAATACAAATCTAGAGACAATCGTGTGTGAATTTATGTATGCCTTACATACACAAGACCCTGCAACTAAAAACACCTATAACAAGAATTGAACTCCATTACTGAAGGAAAAGCCCTGCCCTGTACAATCTTCAAGAATGCTCAAAATTGGAAGCCATGAAAACTGGAGTCATTCTCACAGAATTCTGGAACCCTTACAACTGAGAAGAATGGGGAATAAAAAGAGAGAGGGAACCAAATCAAATCTGTAACTGAATTGCCAAGTGTCCCTTCTCTAACTGAATTTTGTTCCCATGAAAACTGCTTCTAAAATACTTCACATTTGTCCAAATTAACTTCATAATCAGATTCCTCGCTCCGAGAGCTTTTCGGCGATATATAATACTTTATACTTTGGCCAAAAATTGGACCCTGGGCGAATTAATTCTCATCATGGATCCATCATTTAAATATTTCGAATTTCAATATAGTCTAAACTATATCATTTATTCATTTAAAATTTGATTTTTGCCTCCATTTGTGCTCTGACGCCTTGCCACGTGGCGGCCTCTGATTGGCTGATGGGGTTGACCGGATGCCACCTGGGATGACACCTCATCATCGCCACGTCATCTGCTTCGTCACTGCCACTTGGCCGCTTGCTTGTATGCCACGTCATCGCCACCTACGTGCCACGTGGATGGATCTCGTTCACTTTCGCTATTTCGCAGCCTTAACTCGCGTGCATCTTCCCTTTGCGAAATAGCGCGCACCGTCGATCCATCTCGAACCTGCTCACTCGTTAACCCGACCTTCGTCTGCAAAATTTTGCTTGTTTGCCTCGGGAAGCGTGCATGCGTGGGGTCCACTTGGTCTTCATCCAGTCAACTCTTCCATCACCTCGGGAAATGTGCTCATGTGTGGGCCCGCCTTGGGCACCCATGGGCACCTTGTGTCAAAAGCCTTTATGGCTTAGACATTATATTACTGTGCATTTTTGTATATAAATACCAAAAACGTCCCTTTCCCAGTCAATGTGGGATAATGTGTTTGCCTGTAGCTGCACTTTGGAGCTTTTCTCCTGGGTTTTAATGGCGTTTTTCCCTTTCTTGCAAGTTTTTATATTTACCTCTTCCTGATACCACGCGAAGCCTGCTGCATATTGTTTGTTTCACCATGTTAGCAAGGGGGGAATGGCTTCATACCAGCCAATTGCCTTTATTTAAAAAAAAGACAAACATTTCAATGCCCTCCAGCAATCATGTTCAGCAGGGAGGAACTGATTTCATTTGTTGTGTAAACTTCTTCAAAATTACATTATGCTTCAACAACTCACCCATCACATGGATTTTGGGAAGATGGCTTTACATCATCCAATGTGCATTTGATTTGAGCTACTGCTGCCCTTCTCCAGCCATCACGTGGGAGGAGAAATATGGTTTTATAACTTCAACGCATTTCCCCATTTACCATGCTGCCTGTTGCACATTGCCATCAATTTCATGTTACCAGCAAAATGACTGCTGCATAGGAATGGATACTTCAGTTTTCTACACATCTCACTCTCCACACAGCAGGCAAGGATGAGATTTTGGGAGATTGGAGGGGTGATTGGCAGAGGGGGAAACAATTCTACAATGTTACATTTGTTGTAGAAGATGCTTCCAATGCCTTTTACATGCCACGCTGCCACTCCACACAAAGCAAGAATAAATTTGGCATTTTCAGCTTGGAAGTATTTAAATGCCCACTTCAACTCACAGCATAATAGGAATTGAAGATTGATTGCTGCTGGTAATTATACGGACTGTGTTTTTTCTTTTTCAATTGCCAATGCATAAGTTTTATTCTGAAAATTGTCTATTGCCAGAGTAGAAAAGGACTTCTCTACTCTTTAAAATATACTCTTTCCGAATTGGGAATTGTTTCATTGACCATGCCAATCTCTTCCTCTTCCATACCAGGACTAGAAAATTCAACAAGAATTTATAGTAACATTACTATGCACTTCTGTATATTTATGCATCATGAAGTTATGCACTAAGAACATTGTCGCCATAAAAATAAAATGCACAGGAATGAGCCAGGTCGGGCCCCAAAGTGGGTCCGACTAAAATTTTTTTTCGTTTTCACGCAACTGACCTCTGGAATATCTTCATGGACCTCAAACACACCTCTGGAATCGATCGGCACCATTTTCGGATCATAAAATTGCATTTTGCAACTTTCAGGCAATTACGCCACATTTTTCGCATTTAATCGCGAAGACGTAATTTTCAATGTGGTCAAAACACCTTTCTGGAGCTCGTTGTCTGACAGGCGTGTACTCTGATATACAAGGATGACTTCTACCAAACGGTTTCTCAAGACGAGTCCCGAGCGAAGAGATAATAATTTCCGAAAATGCCCAACTGGCTTTGTCGACACTGCGGACCTGATGAAGTCAATGTTCTGGCAACACATGACGCCTTTCTTAAAAATACCAAACGACCTCCGTAAGCTCTCAAATTCGGAACATAGGTACCTTTAAGTACATATTAAATCTTTGAATTCTTAGTTCGATCACCCGACTGACAAGATGCAAACGGTGCGCTCACCAAAACGGCTACATTAACTGATATAACACTGAAAGTGCGGATAACTGAATTTGATGGCAAAATGAGTCCTTTTGAAAACCGATCAAACGGATTGATAAAGGCTTGAAATTTGAAATGTATTCTCACCATTTATACCAACATTAGCTCGGAACAAACATTCTGACATGACGCTCACCAAAACATTTTTACACTTGTGCAAACACACAAACTGCAAACGGATTCGGTTTTGAAAACTGAGCAAATGGATTCGTAAAGACCTGAAATTTTGTAGGGTGACTCACATTTATGCATACAATTGAATCCATTTTGAATTTCTCCATGACGATCAATAGGGAAAAAGATGCAATCTCTCAAAGAAGGCAACTTAATAAAATTTGCACTTGTGCCTAGAATGCACTTTCAGCTCACCCCTCGAAATGGGTACCTAGTAAACTTATCCAAATTGAATTCTGAAAGTTGCACATCACTGAATAAGCCAAATGAAAGATGTGGGACATGAATCCCGAGCCTTACCCTCTGAAAATCAACCGACTCCATTTTACCTCCTTGCTAACTAGGCCATTCAAACTGACTTATTTTAATCATTTGGAAATGCAGGGCAAAATTTTGAAATGGGCCTATAAACTTGACTCAGTTTTAAATGCTCCCAACATACCCTCTTTGATCGGCAGGCCTAAAAGAGGAAGAAGGGTAAGGACAAAGTTTGATAAGGACCTTGAATCCAGCAAGGTGAAAGGTAAATATAACTTTATTCCTCCATTAACTACAAAATAACTAACTGATGAAATAGTTAAGGATGGTAATCTCAATAACATTAATGCATACTATGATAATTTTGATGAAAATGAGCAAAGGGAAGTTGAGGAAGTTGTTGTATTGCATCTACATAACTTCAGCAAGTCATTAATTGAATTAGAACATAGTATTCTGAAAGATTTGTATAATGTTCTTAATGCTAGAAGGCTAACTACAAGCAGACTAGATAAGGAAATTGTAGACACCTAAAAATGTCTCATTGATCATGTACTAATTATTCCTCTAATTGATTAAATAATTTTTTAATTTTTTAATTAAATTAATTGATCTTATTCTTCTAAATTCATATTTCCTCATCATCTTACTAATTATTGTATTTTTAGTTCTATCATCATTTAATCATTTAAACCATTTTTAATATTAATTAAATAATAATTATTTAATTAATTATGATTTCTAATATTTCAATTCAAATAATATTTATTATTTAAATAAATTCATTTTCAATTTCTATCTCTATTAAATTAATCATTAACCCTTTTCTTAATATTAATTGTTTAATTAATTGTGATTTTAATCCTTTAATTTAAATAATCTTTATTATTTAATTAATTTGAAATTTCTTCAACATATACTTTGCATACTTGGTTTGTGAGATAAAGATTCCATTATCTTCTTGTAATATCTGCAAACCAAGAAATTATGTCAATTCACCAAGCATTGATATCTCAAATTCTGACTGCATTTGATCAAAAAATTCTTTGCAAAGGTTGTCCTTATTGCCTCCAAAAATAATGTCATTTACATAAACAACCACAATGATCATGTGGTTTCCATCTTTCTTTATGTATATGAAACATAAAGAAAAGAAGGGGGCCCTAGGTAGCCATGCACTGAACGAGGTGATTGGAGGTGGAATGCAGTTGGAAAACCAGAAGCATAGGCAGTTTACAGTTGCCTGGATAGAAAGTTGCTTTGCGAGTTAGACTTGCAGAAGGGTAGGAGAGAGTCCGACAAGCTTCTGCCCGGTACCATTGAGTCTCTTTTCTGTTTCTAGGTGGGATCAGCTTATGTAATTGTAATTCTTGCAGGTTGCTCACCTCTCACGAGTTGTTCCTCTGTTCTCGAGTATAATTCAACTAGATCAACTGCTTCATATGGACCTGGTGGAACTACTCATTCTTATGATGGCTCTGCTCCTGCTTCTAGGTAAACTAGATCAATAACTGGAATGTGTGCATTGCATCCAACTATATCCCCCCGAATTATAGCCCCCCGACTATATCTCCCCATCCTATCAGCACTCCCCTTTTTGAATCCTTTCTCCTTCGGGTATTGATATAATCTTGAATACCATGCTCTGGGAGCTTTCTTTAAACCATACAGGGCCTTCTTCAACCGGCACACAAAGGTTTCATAATCATGTAGCGGAAACCCTTTCAGTAACTCCATGTACACTTCTTCCAAATTTCCATTTAGGAAGGGACATTTTACATCCATCTGATATACTTTATAACCCTTGTAGGCAAAAAAGGATAGAAACATTCTAATTGCTTCTAATCTAGCTACTAGTGCAAATGTTTCTTCAAAGTCAATGCCCTCTACTTGAGAGTATCCTTTGTACACAAGTCTAGCTTTATGCCTAACAATTTTACCTTCTTCGTTCATCTTATTCTGGTAGACCCATTTAGTGCGAATGATGTTCTTATCTTCTGTTCTAGGGACTAATTCCCAAGTCTTGTTCTTCTCAATCTGTTGAAGTTCTTCTTCCATGGCATCCATCCATTCTTGTCTTTTGCTAGCCTCATTGAATGGTTTAGGTTCTACTTCAGTCATGAGGCAGAAGTTGACTTGTTCATCATTCTGGGCAAATCTTCTTCTAGTCTGCACACCATCACTTTTATTTCCTAGAATTTTCTCTTCAGGGTGATTCAACTACACATACTAGTTGGGAGCCTTTTTGGATGCTTCTTTTGGTTCATTGTTTGATTGAGCTTCCTCACCTTCATCACCGGAATCATCATACTGGTTCACCTGTGATTGACTTCCTTTATACATATCCTCATCAACTCTTACATACACACTCTCAATGACTCTTCTTAGTCTTTTGTTGTAGCATTTGTAGGCCTTTCTATTAGATGAGTAACCAAGGAAAATTCCTTCATCACTCTTGGAGTCAAAACTACCTAGACCATCCATATCTCTCTTAATAAAACACTTACTTCCAAATACTTTGAAGTATTTGACTGATGGCTTCCGCTCATACCACAACTCATAAGGTGTCATTCTATTGTTTGTTCTTAATTGAACCTAGTTCAAAGTAAATGCAACAATATGAACAACTTCCTTCCAATATGTGTCTAGCAGACTGGCCTCATTTAACATGGTTCTAGCCATCTCCTTGACTGTCCTGTTCTTCCTTTCTACCACACCATTTTTTTGTGGTTTTTCTAGGGGTTGAGTATTGCCTTCTAATTCCATGTCTTTCACAATAATCTTCAAACACATTTGATGTGAATTCTCCAACACGGTCTAATCTTAGACATTTTATCTTGCACCCACTTTCCTTCTCCACCATCTTTTTAAAGATCTTGAATCTATCAAATGCTTGTGGCTTATCTTGCAAGAAAGTGACCCATGTCATTCTTGAGTAATCATCAATAAAGAGCATAAAATATATTTCACTGACAAGAGCTCTTGTCCTAATTGGACCACATAGATATTTATGTACAATCTCAAGTGGTCTTGAGGTTTTGTGCTCTTTTGTCCTAAATCTCACCTTAGTCTGCTTCCCTTTCAGACATTCATCACAAAATGTGCTTACCGGTTTGATGATGGGTGGAATATTTCTTGCACACCCCTTTTTGCTTACTGCAACTAACTTATCAAAGTTTATGTGCCCTAATCTTCGGTGCCATAGCCAGCTCCCATCAACTTGTCCTATCATGCATCGGGACTCATAGCATTCCTTCAGATTGTAAACATTACCATATCTTATCTTTCCTTCTGCCACAAGCTAACTGATACTCTCTTTCTTTATCTGGCAGCTAGTTGAGTCAAAGGTGAATTTTAAACCTTTGTCACACATCTGACTCACACTCAGCAGATTGTGCTTTAGGCCTTCCACATAATATACATCTGTTGGACACAATGGATCACTAATAGGGGGTGAATCAATGATCTAAGCACTTTTTCTTCAATAGGGATATATTGGTAATATATAAAACAAACTGAGTGCTAACCGGTGTTAGCATTTGCATGAAGATTGCATTAATGAAATGTTATGTTTTCATTGATGTCAATTGTAACCAATAATGATGTTGTTGTAATGTTGTTTTGTAACTGGTAGGAAGAGCTAGTGAAGGGAACTATAACTGGTAGGTGAGTTTGTGAAGTGAACTGGTATTGCTAAGTAATGGAGAGTTGAACTGGTAAACCCTACCTATTGATTTGATAAACCCTAACCGATTAAGTTTGATGAAGTTTGTTGTATTGGTTTATGATCTGATGATGAGCGGTAATGATTATCACACTTATGCATGTTGTATGAGAAGAGTTTCAAAGTGTTTTTGGAACATTGAGATAATGTTTTTTATCTTTGGAATGAGCAAGTATATTGCATGTAATGCGAACCGCGTGATGAGTTACTGAGTTCGATGAAGAAGTGATCAAGGAGCGGTCAAGGATATCTTGATTGATGTGTAGAGATTGTTGTGTAATCCAATGATAGTACTTGAACTGACTTGTTTGTAATCTCTATAAGAGAATTATGTTTTTGTTGTGTTACTGACCTAGTGATTTGTTTATAAGATTGATGAGTTGTTTTGTTTCAGAGTTGGCAAATTTCTAGTTGAGTTTGTGGTTACCAAACTGACTGATGTATTTGCAGTTTGTGTAAAATCAGATATGAGCATGAAAAGGATCTGAACAAGCAAGTGTAGTGCTATTCAAATAGATCAACAAACTCCTATTGTTTTCTAATAATTACAGTAGTAAAATCCCCTAATTGGGTAAGCTCTAACAAGATTAGTGTTATTCAAATCCTCTAACCAGGTGGTCCATTAGCTTGGATTTCAAATCCTCTACCAAGGTTACTCCTCATAGGCTATTTCTTTTAATAAAGAATTATAGTCAATCCCTTAACCGGGTGGTCCCTAACAGGATCTGTTCTTAACAATACTTTTTATAAAAGCTTTAACAAGCTTGGCTCCTAACAGGGTGAACTTCAGATGAGTTCAGATAGTTAACTTGTGAGTCTCATCTCACCATGGTTTTTCCCATTTGGGTTTCCATGTCAAAAATATTGTGTCAAGTGGTGAATGTTTTTGTGGTTATGTTTACTATGGTTAAATTGCTTAATTGCTTAATCCACTTTGATATGTTATGTTAATTGGAAGCAATATGAGATGAAGTTTTACTTATGTTAGTAAAGTATTTTGATGTTTGTGAGTTTCAAGTTGTTTACTTTTAATCTACTATCACAGTCAACGGGTTAAACTTGACAATGATATTGCATTTATAGTTCAGTCGTTTAACTTGTCAGGTCTAAGTTTACTTTAAGAGGTTGATTATGAGATTGGTGAAAGTTATTATTAGTTTTCTATCTACTGATTCACCCCCCCCCTCTAGTAGTTGACTGGATCCTTATTCTTTTATCATACCATCAATTGGTATCAGAGCTTTTTAGGTCCTCTAAGGTATAAGCCTAACAAATTGAGGTAAAGATCTTGTATTCCATGATGAAGAAGGAAGGTTTGAAGTTTAATAGAGAGAACTATAGAATATGGAGTGATAGAATGAAAATTTATATTAAGAGTATAGGAAGTCAATACTGGGAACATGTTGGTACTCAACATGTTGCAAATGGTGGGATTATGATTGATGATCAAAAGAAAGAGCAACAAGAAAATAATCAACGTCTAGAGGCTATTATTAGTTCTTTGTTTGATGAAAAGTATGTAGATGTTCATAGTCTGGAGACTACATATGAGGTATGGAAAAAACTTGAAGATATTTATAGAGGTGATGAAAATGTGAAGATTGCCAAGGAAGAGAGTCTAAGAGGAAAGTTTGATGACATGTGGATGGCTGAAGGTGAGAATATCCAACAATGTGGTCAAAGGATAAAAGAGAAAGTTGGTGAGATCAAGAGTGTTGGTGGTAAAGTGGAAGATGCCATAGTGGTTAGTAAGGTGTTGAGAACCCTACTACTGGTTTACGTTATCTGAGTTGCAGCCATTCAAGAGTTAAAGTCAATTGACAAAACTAACGTAACCCTTGACTCCATCATTGGTAAGCTTACTACTTTTGAATTAAATGGTTATGATGGTAGTGTTCAGAAATCTGAGTCTGCATTTAGAGATTCATTTTCTAACCCATATATGAGGAAAAGTAGATATGCCAGTCACAGTTATGAGTCTAGATCCAAAAGAGAAGTTGATGATGAAGATAGTTTGGTTGATCATGAAGCACTATTGGCCAAGCGGTTGCCCAGAGGTACCGGTAAATACAGAGGTAAATTACCTTTGAAATGTTTTGCATGCAACAAGATTGCACACATTGCAGCTAACTGTCCTAATGGTGATAGTGAACATAAGCGATAGAAGTTCAAGAGGTACAAGGGAAAAGGCAAAAGAGATAGTCTTATTGCAGTTGATGGTGGTATCACTGATGAGGAATCTGAGGGTGATTCTAATGAAGACATTGTGTTTATAGCCATTAAACAGGAGACATTTGATCATAAAGATTTAGTTTCTCACATGGATAATTTTGATGATTGGATAATTGATAGTGGTTGTTCACATCACATGACTGGTGACCGAAAAAAAAAAATTTCTTTGAAGTAATTTGATGGTGGAGTTGTGAGATTTGGTAATGAATCACCCTGCATGGTTAAAGGTAAGGGAACTATTTCTCTTAATGGAAAGAGCAGTGCAGATGATGTCTACTAGGTTGAAGGATTAAAGCACAATATTTTGAGTGTTGCTCAACTCAATGATAGAGGATATCCATTGGAGTTTAAGAATGGTATGTGCAAAATCTATGGGATCAAAGTTGAACTGATTGCAACCAACAAGCAAAATAAATGTAACCCGTTTCACCTGAATCCTAAAGTCAACAACTATTTAATTGCTAAAGTAGATGATAGGTGGCTTTGGCATAGGATATTTTGTCATATAAATTTTGATAATATTGTTAAAGTGAGTAAGTCAAAGATAGTGAGAGGTTTTCCTCAGTTGGACAAACCGGTTAATGCTCTATGTAAGGAATATCAGTTGGGAAAGATGACATCCTCAAATTTTAAGATCAAAACTTTTTCAGTGGAACATCTGTTAGATTTGGTTCATATAGACCTTTGTGGACCAATAGGGATGAAAAGTATTCAAGGTATAGATATTTTATGATCTTCACTGATGATTGTTTAAGAATGATGTGGGTCACATTCTTGAAGGATAACATAGAAGCATTTAGTAAGTTCAAGGTATTCAAGGCCTTAGCTGAAAAGGAGAGTGGTAAGAAGATAAAGTGTCTGAGTACTGCTCAAGGTGGTGAATTTACTTCTGAGGAATTCACTAGATATTGTGAAGAAAATGGTATCAAATGACAACTTTCTACATCGAGGACACCACAACAGAATGGTATTGCAGAGAGGAACAATTGGTTAGTTGTTGAAGCAGCTAGAATGATGTTTATACAAGGAGGTGTACTGAAAACTTCATGGAGAGAAGCTGTCAGCACAACTATCTACACTATGAACTGGATTTTGGTAAAAAGAGGTAAGGTTAAGACTCCTTATGAATACTGGTATGGTAGATCACCTAATGTTAGTTATTTTAAGATATTTGGCAACAAATGTTTTATTAAGAGAGGTGACTATGTTAGTAAGTTTGAGGCTAAAAGTGATGAAGGTATATTTCTTGGTTATTCCACCAAGAGTAAGGCCTACAAATGTACAACAATCAAACATAGATAATCATTGAGAGTGTTGATGTTCGATTGGATGAGTATCCTAAAGTACCAGGGGAAACCAGTGTGGAGAAAAAGGATGAAGACCCTTGCATTTTGTTTTTGGATCCAGAACCTGTGAAACCTAAAACTAGTAAAGAGAATGTTGTACCAGTTCAACCAGAATAGGTAGAGTCAGAAGATGATGATGATAATAAAGAATAAGAGCCTAAAGATAATGATCATGTTATTCTAAGGTATGTGAGACTCAATCACAATCCTAACTAGATTATTGGAGATAAGGATGTTGGAGTGTTAACTAGAAGAAGAATTAGAGAGAATTCTTGCATGATCTCTACTATTGAGCCTAGAACTACTAAGGAAGCATTTGGAGATGATCATTGGATAAAAGCTATGGAGGAGGAGCTTGATCAAATTGAGAAGAACAATACATGGAACCTAGTACCTAGACCAGTGAATAAAAATGTGATAGGTACTAAGTGGGTATTCAGGAACAAGCTGAATGAATATGGTATAGTAGTCTAAAACAAAGCTAGATTGGTTTGCAAAGGTTATGCACATGAACAAGAAGAAGATTATGGTGAGAATTTTGCACTAGTTGCTAGACTGGAAGGTGTCGAGACTTTATTTGCATTTGCAGTACATAAAGGATTCAAAGTATATCATATGGATGTGAAGTCAACATTTTTGAATGGAATACTGGAAGAAGAAGTATACATCAAGCAGCCAGATGGTTATGATTTGACTAATGAAAAAGACATGGTATGTAAGTTTCACAAGGAATTATATGGATTAAAGAAAGCACCGAGAGCATGGTATGAAAGGTTTCATTCACACCTAACGAAGATAGGTTTTCAGAGAACCAATGAAGATAGCAACACATATCTCAAATCTTAAGGAGATAAGATACTAGTTAGTGAAGTGTTTGTAGATGATATCATATTTGGAGGTAATGATGACATGATAAAGACTTTGCAAATGAAATGAAAAGTGAGTTTGAAATGTCTCTAGTTGGAGAGATAAAAAATTCCATAGGTTTGCATATTCGGCAAATGAAGACTGGTATTTTTATCATAGGGTCTAAATATGTGAAAGAGGTATTAAAGTCATTTGGTATGAGTGACTATAAACCAGTTGGGACACCAATGGACGGGATGTAAATTATCTAAGGAAGATGAAGCCACATCTGTTGATGAAAAGGAGTACAAGTCAATGATTGGGAAATTGCACTATGTTGTTCACATCAGACTGGATATAGCTCATGCAGTTGGTCTAGTTGCTATATTTCAGAAGAATCCTAAGGAAACACATTTGATAGAAACCAAGAGGATATTCATATATTTAAAAGGCACTATTGACTATGGATTATGGTATCCATATGCATGTAACTTTGAATTGAAGGTGTTAGATGCAAACTAGGCAAGTAATGTTGATGATAGGAGAAGCAAAACTGGTGGAGCATTCTTTCTTGGAGGAAGACTTGTTTCATGGAGTAGCAAGAAGAAGAGTTTTATAGCATAGTCTACTGCTGAAACTGAGTATATTGCAGCTTATATGAATTGTACCCAAGCTATCTAGATGAGGCACATTCTGGAAGGTTTCAAGATGAAGTTTTTAGAACCTATAAAGATCTTATGTGACAATACCAATTCCATAAATATTTCCAAGAACCCTATTTTGCACGCATGAACCAAGCATATTGAATTGAAGTATCATTTCTTGAGGGAAAAAGTGCAGAGTAGAGATGTGTTATTGCAGCATGTTTCTACCAAGGAGAATCTTGCAAATATCTTTACTAAACCTTTGCCTAAGACTAATTTTTAGTATCTTAGAAGTCAGCTAGGGGTTGTACCCCTTCATGAGGTGAATTGAGTATGATGTAGAGTACATCAGTCCCAGAGCTACTTGCAAAATTTTACAACAAGATTGATGTAGAGTGGAGTTATTCCATAGGGAGAGCATCAAGTTGTAGGTTGTTGATGCTTAGTAGTGAAGTTTGACATTGCATGTTTTACTTTCACTTTGGCATTGTTGTCAAAGGGGGAGAAGAACTATGTGATTATGGGGAGAAGAATTGTATGATTGATGGATAGTGTTGGCATTCTACACTCTTATGAGAATAATGGTGTTGTCATTGATGGAAACCATCTAGAAACCTTCTGGCACTCATCTGGTAAAGCCACTGGTAGGTACTGGCACCTGCATAGACATCTACATACAACAATAGACACTTCACTGACAGTGGCAACAATGCATACCGACACCCCAACTAATAGGGAATAAACTTTTGCTTATTGTATTTAATTGTAATTATCTTTTGTAAAACTGACAAGGCATATTGTAAAAGACTCATATATATGTATGAGATCTTATAGATCATTTTGTGTAGAAGAGTAGAAGAGTATTAAGGAAGTATGCATGGATGATATTTTGATATAGTTGACAGTGAAGGTTTGGTTATAGAATGAGCTTAAATCGGTACTAAACCTAGCATATTTGATGCTGATTTGAAGCAGTACATTGTATTGGATTTCATAATCCACTTTTGTATTCAGTGTGACTCTTATTGAGCAGTGAGATCTAGGCAGTTAGCCTTCCTGCATGTGGAGGCTCCTCATTGTAAGTAATATTTATTCATTGGCCAGTGAGTGAATATTGTGGGTCACAAATTCCACCGAGGTTTTTCTCACACTAGTTTTCCTCATTAAACATCTTGTGTTATGGTGTGTTTTCTATGTTGTCTTTATTGTTCTTGTTTACTGCATTAATTTACCGGTACACTATTTTGGGATGCAAAGTTCTTAATAAGGTTAAATATTTTGCTAATCGGTTAGATACTGAATCACCCCCCCCTCTTAGTATCTTTGGGACTATCATTAATCCTAATAGATAGAAGATCTATAACTAGCTACCAGCTGAAGACAAGGAGTGTACATGGTAAAATGTAAACCAAGATTCCTATTCACAATCATAGCAATCAATGGTATTGATATTTTTATTTCCATCAATGCCAAAGGGGGAGATTGTTGGCATTTGCATGAAGATTGCATCAATGAAATGTTATGTTATCATTGATGTCAATTGTAACTGGTAATGGTGTTCTTATAATGTTGTTTTGTAACCAGTAGGAAGAGCTAGTGAAGGGAACTATAACCAGTAGGTGATTTTGTGGAGTGAACCAGTATTGCTAAGTAATGGAGAGTTGAACCGATAAACCCTACCTGTTGATTTGATAAACTGTAACCGATTAAGTTTGATGAAGTTTGTTATATTGGTTTATGATCTGATGATGAGAGGTAATGATTATGACATGTATGCATGTTGTATGAGAAGAGTTTCAAAGTGTTTTTAGCGCATTGAGATAATGATTTTTATCTTGGTAATGATAAAGTATATTGCATGTAATGAAAACCACATAATGAGTTACTGAGTTCGATGAAGTGGTGATCAAGGAGTGGTCGAGGCTATCTTGAATGATGTGAAGAGATTGTTATGTAATCCAACAGTCATACTTGAACTGACTTATTTGTAATCTTTATGAGAGAATTAGGTTTTTGTTGTGTTACTGACCTAGTGATTTGTTTATAAGGTCGATGAGTTGTTTTGTTTCAGAGTTGAAAATTTTCTAGTTGAGTGTGTGGTTTCCAAATCAGATGATTTATCTGCAATTTGTGTAAAGGAAAATAGGAGCATGAAAAGGATCTGAACAAGAAAGTGTAGTCCTATTCAAACAGATCAGCAAACTCCTATTGTTTTCTAACAATTACAATAGTAAAATCCCCTAACCAAGTAAGCTCTAACAAGATTAGTGTTATTCAAATCCTCTAACTAGGTGCTCCTTTAGCTTGGATTTCAAATCCTCTACCAAGGTTACTCCTCATAGGGTATTTCTTTTAATAAGGCATTATAGTCAGTCCCTTAATCGGGATGTCCCTAACAGGATCTGTTCTTAGTAGGACTTTTTGTAAAAGCTTTAACGGGCTTGGATCCTAACAGGGCAAACTTCAAAAGAGTTCAAATAGTTAACTTGTGAGTCTCATGTCACCATGGTTTTTCCCATTTGGGTTTCCACATCAAAAATATTGTTTTAAGTGGTGAATGTTTTTGTGGTTATGTTTACTATGGTTAAATTTCTTAACTGCTTAATCCACTTTGATATGTTATGTTAACCAAAAACAATATGAGATGAAGTTTTACTTATGTCAGTAAAGTATTTGGATGTTTGCAAGTTTCAATTTGTTTACTATTAATCTTCTATAACAGTCAACCGGCTAAACTTGATAGTGATATTGCATTTATAGTTCAGTGGTTTAACTTTTTAGTTCTAAGTTTACTTTCAGAGGTTGATTATGAGATTGGTGAAAGTTATTATTAGTTTTCTATCTACTAATTCACCCCTCCCTCTCAGTAGCTGACTGGATCCTTATTCTTTCATCATACCATATGTTGCTATTTTGGAAATGTTGATACAGTTTTGTCATTGATGTCAACACTTTTCAACCTTATCAACACTTGGAGATCTTTGGTTATGTTCACTGGCAAGTCAATGACTTATGCACAGTCACCGGTATTTGGTTCATCGGCAGGTTATATTGTTCACCGACACTTGGAATGACTTGGAGACTACTTGGTCATATCAAAGAAATTATTTGATCACTTGGTTCTAGCAATTTGGTTATTGGTTTATTCGGGTTTGCATATTTGTTTTTATCGGCAACTAGGTCCATGTTATACATCGACAAGCATATCTATTCCAGATCAACATGACACGTTATGGAGATGATTTATTATTATTGTAAATTCATTGTTATGAATACTAAGAGGGGGGGATACTGAACTCAAACTCTTAAATAGTTTAGTAGATAACCAGTATAACAGATTCACTAATAAACTGGTTAAGATAAATGCAAACCAAACAACAAATAAAGAGCTCACCCACAAAAGCACACTCACCATAACACAAAATATTTTGATGTGGAAACCCAAATGGGAAAAACCACGGTGAGCAAAAATGCACAAGTAACTATCTGTAGAATAGAAACCAGACCGATTAAGGTCATACAATGTTCTTCACTAGAACAGATCCTATTAGGAATCTAGATCTCTGTTAGGAGATAAGTCCTGTTAAAGACTACCTTGCTAAAGGATTTCAGATCCATAGTTGTGAACCACCATGTTAGAGGATTTATAAAGGCTTTGTTGGGCCTACCTGGTTAAGGGTTTCAGACTTGTCGAAGATGTGAGTAATCAACAAGTGAGTGATCTAGATACTAGCATAGTATGCTTGGTTAGATCCTTGATATCTCATTGTTAATGCACTTCAACATTACTTTAGTCTTCAATATCTCCACACTCTAACTCTTCACACAGACCTAATCTTCTCTGCAAAGATCACACATAACCTTCTCATACATCATACATCTCTCATCTATGCAAACCCTAGACATGACATCCTTATAAAGGAAAATGATTTCATATCGGTCTAATAGGATAAAACTACAAGTTCCTAGGTTCAGTGCATCTAGACACATTTGGTAACATGGCACAAAATCACTACCAAAGTGTCGGTGGATGATAACTCATCACAAAAATATCGGTTGGTAACTCATCACAGAGTAATACCGGTTCATACAATATACCGATTACCAGTTGTAAAAAATGAAGGCTGGAAAATGTTAACTACCACTTTATTCCTTCATGCCACTTGAGATCCTCGAACCACTTGAGGTCTTCATACCACTTGGGTTCTCCATACCTCTTGAGGTCTTTAGTCCATTTGTGACTGGTAAACATCTTTTGCAAAATACCGATAGTCTAAAGACTATAATACATAATACCGGTTGGAACAATTATCTGTTGAGCATAACTCATACATCAAGAAAGTGTGTGTCCATCAATGATAATCAAAACATCATCAAAATGCCAACAATCTCCCCCTTTGACATTGATGGAAACACTTAGGAAAATTTTGAAATCTAAGCATTTTTACAACAAAAATATGTCATAATCAAAATTACTCCCCCTAAGCATATACACTATCCCTTTTGCAGAAATTACAATTATACTACTCCCCCAAAGTGGTAACATGAAAGTATACATAACATTCACCAAAATTTTAAATACTACTCCCCCTTTGCCAACAATGACAAAGTAATGAAGAATAACCCCTATTTCCTTATATATAAAAATAGAGTAAATGTTTATGACAATAAGGAATAAAACTTATTAAAAATATATTTAAACTCCTTCATGGCCAATGACCATGACTCAAGTAATGAGGTAGCAACCTCACTTTCTGTCTGCATCTAGAATACTAGTTCTTCCATAGCATCAATGGTACTCATCTCTTGAGTTACCATGATGGCTTCCAGATTGAGAAAACATTTATGAAGAATTTGCAGTCTGGGTAATAAGACCAGTTGAATATCCTGCAAATCTTTTGTCCGGTTACAAATTTTTGATTCCACCCTAGTAGTCTAGAGCTGATAATGATGGACCATTTGTCCATATGTAGTAAATGAATCATATGGAACCTTGAAGGTGCTAATGTATGCCTGGAACTTCGATTGGAGTTTATCTTTCTGCTTAAGAACATCATCACAAAACAGATGGGGTTGGTAGATTTTACTTAATAGTAATTTGCCCTCATCCATAGGACCACTGATATCCTTCTGTTGCTTCAAAAGTTGTGACTGGAGCTCATTCAATTTCTTGACTAAGGCAACGTTGAGTGCCTTTTCATGATTCTTCTTTGCAGTGGTTGTAGCAACATCTTCCAAGCATTGTACTTGGTCCTCTACTATAGTACAAAGGAGTTTCAGCTTGGACAGAGAGGAATCGGTACTGGGGAGGTTAGTACCAGGAATCAGACTAGTAAGGGTGTCAACCGCAGTTTGTATGATATCCCTTTCCTTCTTCCTCCATAACTCTTCCAGTCTTTCTTGTGCCAATTTGATACCTCGCAGCAGCTCTGAATCATTTGTTGATTGAAGGTCAATCAGACTGGTAGTGTCAACCAGTTTGGCTTGACCATCGATTGCCTTGGGAGTCTTCGCTTGTTTGGTTTTCTCTGCTTCCTTCTCCTTTGCTTCTCTTTTCTTTTCCTCTTCTTTCTTCTTTAGTTCTTCCTTCTTCTTGTCTTCTTCCTACTTTTTCTTTTCTTCCTCCTTCTTTTTCTCCTTTTCTTTCCTCTTCTCCTCTTCTTTTCTGTTCTCCTCTTCTTTCCTCTTCCCCTCTTCTTTTCTCTTCTCTTCCTCTTGTTTCCTCTTCTCCTCCTCTTTATTTTTCTCTTACTCTTTCCACTTGTCTTCCTCTTTCTTTTTCTCTTCCTCATTCTTCATGTCTTCCTCTTTCTTTTCTTTTTCTACTTGCTCTTTCTTCATTTGTTCTTTGTCCTGCTTCTCTTTTTCTACTTTTTCTTTGTCCTATTTCTCTTTTTCTATTTTTTCTTTGTCTTGTTTCTCCTTCTCTATGTATGGAGTGACATCCTCAACATCTAATGCATCCACATCAATGGGATCATTTTTCTCTGTCACTCTTTCCCCTTCACTGTCAAATGCTTCATCCGGTTTGCCTGATGTTAGATCAAGTGCTTGTTCAGCCTTCAGATTGGCCTCAAACACTTGGTGTAATCAGACAATAGCTTTGGCATGTAAATGTGTGTCCTTCTCCACTTCAAAGGCTTTTCCTTCCAGTAGCCCGAGTCTTCTTTTTCTCATGAAGAAGAGGCCTGTGTTCCTATCCATTATCTCAAATAATTCAGAATTAGAGGCGTCAAGAAAGTATTGTGCAAAGACTCTCTCCCTTATTTCCTGTTCCTTTTCAATGGAAATGGACCATTTGTTATCTAAATACTTGTATAAAGAATCTGGTGTGACTGATTTGATTTTAGATGGTGACCGGTCATTGACACACAAATATCTAATAACCTCTTGTTCTACTTCATCTTTCTCACTATGAGTAAAATCATCAAAATATTCTTTTAAATCATCAAGGACCTTCCTCTCAATATTCTTAATAGTCCTCTAACAATGTTTCATCAGCTTGTAAGAGGAAATATCTATATTTACCGGTGCTGACATTGCAAGTGCATTACTGGTAGATTTTTCCTTCTTTCTTGATTGCCTAGTCTTCTTTGGTTGTACTTCCAGTTTAGTATCTTCTGACTCCGGTGAGCTATTTCTGGTTTTCTGCTTCCTCTTGAATACTTTAGCGAGAGCAACCTTAGGTTTCTTCTTGGAAGGTGACCGCTTGGTCACTTTTGGACTAGCTGAGGTAACCGGTGCCAATACCGATGGCACTGGCTTGCCCTTTTTCTGTGTAGGATTTTCAACCGGTGTTACCCTCTCTAAGTAGGTGTCAGTTCTCTTTTTCTTAGCATCTAGTGGAGAGGCAAGTATGGTAGAGGCATACCCGACCAACATATCATACATCACTTCATACCCCATTGGTTCAACTACTTCCTTTCTTGGTTCCACTGCTTTCATTACGCATTCATCTACCTTTATGGTGAAGCAGATGTCATCTTCATATTTCTTCACAATATCTCCAAATATCCTCATCCTCTGGCTCATTTTCTACTTGAATTTGATGAATACTAAGAGGGGGGGTGAATTAGTATGCCAAAAATCTTTGTACTTAAACACTTTGCAAGACTAATAGTAAACCGGTAAAATAGTTTAACAAACAAATCGGTTAACAAACATGCAAACCAAATAGCTAATAATGCATTCACCCATAGAAGCACAAACACCGTAACACAATAGATTTTGACGTGGAAACCCAAATGGGAAAAACCACGGTGAGATGAAACTCACAAGTAACTATCTGTAGAATAGGAACCAGACCGGTTAAGGTTAGACTAGTTAAGGTCTGACAATGTTCTTTACCAGAATAGATCTTGTTAGGAATCTCAATCTCTGTTAGGAGATAAATCCGATTAAAGACTACCTTGCTAGAGGATTTTAGATCCACAGATGTGAACCACCTTGTTGGAGGATTTACAAAAGGCTTTTGGTCCAACCTGGTTAAGGGCTACAAACTTGTCAAAGATGTGAGTAATCAACAAGCATTTGATCTATCTAATAGCATAGACTGCTCAGTTAGATCCTTGATAGCTCGTTCTTAATGCACTCTTGCATTACTTCAGTCTTCTACACATTCATATTCTTTCCAACTCCTCAACCACCTTAAACCCTAGCAACAATATAAACTTTTGCTGCAACCTCATCAACAACATAAAACCCTAAACATGATGTCCTTATAAAGGAACCTGATTTCATGTCGGTCCAATAGGATTACATTACAATTTCCTAGGTTCAATGAACTTGGACCAACTTGGTAACATGACACAAAAATCACTGTTAATGTGTTGGCACCATCAAACAATCGGTGGATGGTAACTCATCACAAAATGTTGGTTGGTAACTCATCACAGAGTATTACTAGTTCATACAAAATGCCGATTGCCGGTTTGACAAAAATGAAGACTGGCAAAAATGTGTTATGCCGCTTTTGTCCTTTGTACCACTTGGGATCCACAAACCGCTTGGGGTCAACATGCCACTTCAGACCGGTAAACACATTCTTCAAAACAATAATAGTCTAAAGACTATAATTCAACATACCGATTGGAACAAATACCGGTTGTGCTCTAACTCTAATATATATAGGGGATCTTAATGCAAGTGTGTGTCCATCAATGACAATCACAACATAAACATAAAAAATGCCAACAATCTCCCCCTTTGGCATTGATGGCAACACTTAGGAAAATAAAATTTTGACATCTAAGTGTTTTACAACAAAATCATGCCATTAGCAAAATTGCTTCCCCTAAGCATATACACTATCCCTTCTTAATACAATGTATAACAATTTGGCATAAAGAGCATAAACATTGAGATATTCAAAGCATATAATCAAAATTTTGATTACCAGATACTTCTCCAAATAGAATTCTTCTCCCCCTTTGCCAACAATGACAAAGTACAGCTAAACAACCCTATTTTCATTTGATATTAAAATAATAAAAGTTTATGACAACAAGGAATGATACTTGTCAAAAATAGATTTAAAGTCCTGCAAGAATTGTTTCATCGACAAAGACCAGGACTCAAGTAGGGAGGTGGCTACTTCTTGCTCTGTCTGCATCTAGGAGACCTGTTCTTCCATGGCATCAATTGTGCTCATCTCCTGTGTAACAATTTAAGGCATCTAGGTTTAGATAACACTTCTGAAGAATTTGCAACCGTGGGAGTAGAACCAGTTGTAGCTCCTACAAATCTCTAGACTAAGTGCTGATCTCTTGCTCCATCTTTGTTGACTAGATGTGAAACTGGTGAACGGTTCGCCCATAAATTGTAAAGGAATCATAAGGTGGCTTGAATGTTCTCAAGTAGGACTGCAAGTCCTTTTCAAATTTTTTCTTTTGAGTTGGCACATCATCATAGAATAGATGGGGTTGGCAGATCTTGATGAGTAGCAGATTCCCCTCATCTAGAGCGTCCCTTATATCCTTTTGTTCTTTCTTCAGTTCAGCCTGAAGCTCATTTAATTTCTTTACTAGAGCTATATTAAGAGCTTTTTGATGCTCCTTCTTGACATTGGCCTTTGCTACCTCTTCAAGGCTCTACACCTGATCATCCACTACTGTGCATAGGAGCTTGAGTTTAGCAAGTGATGAATCAGTGTTGGGAAGGTTTGTGTTGGGTATCAAACTGGTAAGCGTATCCACAACCACTTGAATTACATCCTGCTCCTTTCATTGAATGATTTCAAGGCACTCTTGAGCTACCTTGATGCTCTGCATTAGCTCCATTTCACTTGTAGACTGGAGATTGATAGGATTGGTGAGATCAGCTGATTTTGCTTGACTCCCGGTTGCCTTTAGAGTCTCCATCTGGGTGCTCTTCTCCACTTCTCCTATCTTGTCCTCTTCAACTTTCTTCTTCTCCGCTTCTCTCCTCTTCTCCACTTCCTTGTCCTCCTTAGCCTTTTTCTTTTCTGCTTCCTTCTTCTTCTCCTCTTCCTTCTTCTTCCTTTTTGCTTCCTTCTTCTTCCTTTCTACTTCCTTCTTCTTCTTTTCTTCTTCTTGCTTCTTTTTCTCTTCTTCATCCTTCTTCTTCTTCTCTTCTTCATCTCTTTTCCGCTTCTCTTCTTCATCCTTTTTCTTCTTCTCCTTTTCATATTTCTTCTTCTTCTCCTCTTCATCTTTCTTCTTCTTCTCTTCTTCATCCTTTTTCTTCTACTTTGCCTCTTCCTTTGCCACTTCCTATCTGTCCTTGGCTTTCTTATCAACCTATTTAGCCTGTTGCTCCTGCCCTGTTGCCTTAGATGGTGTTTCCTGAGTAACATCCTCAACGTCTAGAGCATCGACATCAATGGTGTCAATCAGTTGAACAACCAAATTTCCTTCATCATCAAATACTTCATCCAGTTTAGATATAATTAGTTCTTTAGCTTGTCGGTTGGCTAGACGCGCTTTGTGAGTCTGGACAATAGTTCTCATATACAGATGAGTGTCTTTTTTGACATCATCAACTCTACCTTCTAACAGCCAAAGTCTTCTTCTTCTAGTGAAGAAGAGTCCTTTATTTTGGTCAATAACATCAAACAATTTAGAATTTGACAGGTCGGGAAAGTACTGTGCAAAAACTTTCTCCCTGATTTTTTGTTCCTTTTCTATGGCAATGCACCATCTATTATCTAATGACATATATAAAGAATTTGGTGTCTGAGACTTAATCTCTGAGGGTGACCAGTCATTAGCACATAAATACTAAATTATTTCTTTTTCAACCGCTTCCTTTTCATCATCATTAAAGTCGTCAAAACACTCAATTAAGTCATTTAGCACTTTCCTTCTAATATTCTTTATTGTTCTTTGACAATGTGTCAAAGGTTTGTAGGAAGAGATATCTATATTTACTGGTGCAGAAGATGCTGGTTCAATCTTTGTTTTCCTCTTTGCTTGGCATGTTTTCTTTGGCTTTTCCTCAGACATAGTTTCTTCTGAGTCTGGAGACGTATTCCTTGTCTTCCTCTTTCTCTTGAACACTTTAGCCAGTGCAGCTTCCGGTTTCTTCTTGGCTGGTGACTGCTTGGTCACTTTTGGAGTTGCAGTAGTAACCGGTGCAGATGCTGCAGGCACTGCCTTTGCCTTCTTTACTGCCGGTTCTTTTTCTTTCATTGTTGGTGGTTCCTCAACCGGTGCTATCCTCTCTAGGTAGGTGTCGGTTCTCTTTTCCTTAGGATCAAGAGGTGAGGCAATAAGGGTAGAGGCATACCCTTCCAACATATCGTACATCACCTCATAGCCCATTGGCTCCACTTCTTCCTGTCTAGGCTCAACAACATCCATTATGCATTGATCCACCTTGATGGTGAAACATATATCATCCTCATATTTCTTGATGATGTCACCTGATATCCTCACTCTCTGGTTCATTTTCCTTCTGAATTCATCAAAATACTTGTTCAGAACATCAGGGTAGCCGGTTCCAATTGCTTTGATGCTTTCTTTAATTTGCTTGGTCACTGGTTGGTCACCGGTTGGTCACCAAACCATTGGACATCTCCTACTCCTAGAAAGTAGCCTTGGAAATAGAAGAACAACCCAACCAATAGTTGTCCAAACTTGAACCTAAGTGCATTATCCTATTTGATCGATTTTAGATTCAACAGGAGTTGTCTCAGCATATCGGTGCATAGATCAAATGATGCATCCTCCTTTATCATCCGGTAAGTGGCATTTACCGTTGCAGTAGATACAGAGTTAATTTTGTTGGTTGAGAATGTCCAGTATCCAATCACCATACATGCATACTTAAGCAGATCATCCTTGATAGAATTTACTATCATGACTCGTGAGTCGCTCACTAAACCGGTGAGCTTGGACATTTCAGTTTTGCTTACCATCCTCAGGGTTGGTACTTACCCTATGTTGTAGAATCTGGTGACTGCATGAATTGCCTGCGACATGATGTCATGTGTTCTCTCTAGGTACATCTTATCACCATGGACTCTGCTCAGAATGATCCTTATATGATCCTCTGTGAAATCTTCCAGGAAGTAAACAGTATTGTGGAGCTTTTTCTTCTCCAAAATATTAAACTCCCATTTGATCTTCTTGTCTTTTCCACAAAATAAGCCTAACTGGGTGTGGATAGCTAGAGACCCTAGGTCTTCTATCTTGCAATCTATGTAGTCATAAATTCCCTCTTCTACTATCACACCAGCCAGAACTTGTGATAGGGCATTATACTTGGACTTCCTTTGAATAAAACTTGCAGACTTGACAGATGCACTAGAACTGGTATGAGATGTGGAAGCCATGATAGAAATCTTAAGAACTTGAGAAATACCTTTTGAAACATGTGAAATTAGGGCTTGCCAATTCTCCTTCACTTCACACTCCGTGGGTTGCTGAATCACCGCTTTGTGTTCTCCACTTGACCGTTTCCAGTTTGAATTTGAATCTCCTTCTCAGTTTCTCAATTTCTCAAAATTTCTGCTCAAATCGCCTTTTCATCGCTCTGCTCTTAGAAAAAACTTTTCTGTGCTCCAAAACTAATAGTGAGAAATGATTTGAAAAAAAATGCTTTTAAACATATTCCTCACCTACTGTCATTAATGCTCCTCCATTAGGGCATAAACCCTAATTTGCCTTTTTACCATTTCCAGTCTTCTGCCAAATGACAGGTATCACATACCGGTTAAGGACTTTTGCCAGTGTAAACCGGGGGTTTGAAACATTTCGCCATTTGCTCCCCCTAATCTTTTTGAAGCTTAGTTTGCCGGTTCCTCTTGTAACACTGATGGTTTCTCCTTCCAGATTTTGTTCATGTCCACTTGAACAGTGTCAACATCAATGTTTCCTTTTGGAGTGACTGGTATATCATCAGATATGTTCCTTCTTGATCTACAGAATTTGGCAATGTGACCCAGTTTGTTGCAGTGATAGCAGACCAATCCAGGTGCTCTCCAAGGTCCATTGTTCAGGTTTCCATTCTTCCTTCTGCATGTTGCAGCAGTGTGACCATGACCATGACAGATCATACAATTTTCTCTCCATTTGGTTACTGCTTGATAACCATCGCTTCTTGGCTGATGATTGAAGGCATTAAACTGGTTGTGATTCTGGTTCACAAAAGGTTTAGGACCAGCTCCTTGGGTCCTTTAAGGATATCTTCTAGTGTTATTCATAATAGACCTGCATTCAGATGCTCCATGCCCATACTTGTTGCATGCATAATAGTTACCATCAAATCTATAGGATCTAGGCTTATCATTTAGACAATAAGGAAAATTGTTGTAAGCCTTACTTCTACATACATTTGCAGTATGTCCTTCTTTAAGACAGTTAAAGCAAACAAGTTTAAACTTTTTCTTACCTTTATCCTTTGATGTCGGTTGTTTCTTTGATGTTCCAACATTTGTACCAGAGGTCTCACCTTCCTCATGACCGGAATAACCAGGTCCATTGGTATTCTTGACCGATTTGGTAGATTCAAGCTTTTTCTCTAGCTTGACAGTGCTCTTGTTATAGCAGCATTTGTTTCCAATAGGTTTTCATTCTTAGAGATGACAGTGTTTAGTTCTCCTTGAATGTCTTCCTTTTCCACTTTGCTTGCATGGAGTTGAGCATTTAGGGCACTCATCTCTTGTTTCAGCTTGGAGATCTCATGATCTCTTTCTTTCACCAGATCTTCAGATTTCCTCCGGTTCTCAAGCTCTTGACACATCTGGATAGTCAGTCCTTCCAACTCCTTTCTCAGGTTGGAGTTTGATTCATTCAACTTATTTACTTCAGCAATTAGGGCTTCCATGTCTGCTTCATTTGAAGAACTATTTTCAGATAGCTCCATCAGCTTTTCTACATGTTCTCTTCTTTTTTCTTGAGATACCTTGTATTTGACCATAAGATCATCATAGGCTTGCTTAGACTGAGTGAGCCAGTGTGTAAGTTCCCTCAAAGTGTATTCTCCCATATCTCTTTCCAAGTGGTTAAACTTATAGAAAGGTAGGCTTTGATACCAATTGATGAATACTAAGAGGGGGGGGTGAATTATTATGCCAAAAATCTTTGCACTTAAACACTTTGCAAGACTAACAGTAAATCGGTAAAACAATTTAACAGACAAACTAGTTAACAAACATGCAAACCAAATATCTAATAATGCATTCACCCATAGAAGCACAAACACCATAACAAAATAGATTTTGATGTGGAAACCCAAATGGGAAAAACCACGGTGAGATGAAACTCACAAGTAACTATCTACAGAATAGGAACCAGACCGGTTAAGGTCAGACGGGTTAAGGTCTTACAATGTTCTTTACCAGAATAGATCCTATTAGGAATTTGAATCTCTGTTAGGAGATAAGTCTGATTAAAGACTACCTTGCTAAAGGATTTCAGATCCACAGATGTGAACCACCTTGTTAGAGGATTTACAAAAGGCTTTTGGGCCTACCCGGTTAAGGGCTACAAACTTGTCAAAGATGTGAGTAATCAACAAGCGCTTGATCTATCTAATAGCACAGACTGCTCGGTTAGATCCTTGATAGCTCATTCTTAATGCACTCCTACATTACTTTAGTCTTCTACACATTCATATTCTTTCCAACTCCTCAACCACCTTAAACCCTAGCAACAATATAAAATTTTGCTGTGACCTCATCAACAACATAAAACCCTAAACATGATGTCCTTATAAAGGAGCCTGATTTCATGTCAGTCCAATAGGATTACATTACAATTTCCTAGGTTCAATGAACTTGGACCAACTTGGTAACACGACACAAAAAGCACCATTAATGTGTTGGCACCATCAAACAATCGATGGATGGTAACTCATCACAAAATGTCAGTTGGTAACTCATCACAGAGTATTACCAGTTCATACAAAATGCTGGTTGCCGGTTTGACAAAAATGAAGACTGGTAAAAATGTGTTATGCCGCTTTGGTCCTTCGTACCGCTTGGGATCCACGAACCGCTTGGGGTCAACATGCCACTTCAGACCAGGAAACACATTCTTCAAAACAACAATAGTCTAAAGATTATAATTCAACATACCTGTTGGAACAAAAACCTATTTGTGCTCTAACTCATACATATATAGGGGATCTCAATGCAAGTGTGTGTCCATCAATGACAATCACAACATAAACATAAAAAATGCCAATAGAATTCATCAAAATATTTATTAAGAACCTCAGGATATCTGGTTCCCATTGCTTGAAGACTTTCCCTAATTTGCTTGGAGACCGGTTGGTTAGCAGACCATTGAACATCTCCTACTCCAGGGAAATAGCCTTGAAAGTAGAAAAATAGGCCGACCAAAAGTTGTCTAAACCTAAACCTTAGAGCACTGTCCTGTTTGATGGACTTCAGGTTCAATAGCAATTGCTTCTACAAATAGGTACATAAATAAAATGAGGCATCTTCCTTAACCATTCTATAGGAGACATTCACTGCAATAGCAGGGACAGAGTTCATTCTGCTGACATAAAACATCTGGTAGCCAATCACCATGCAAGCATACTTAACCAAATCATCTCTGATGGTGTTGATGGTCATCGCCTATTGGTCACTCAGAGAACTAGTGAGCTTAGTCATTTCAGTCTTGGTGACCTTCCTTAGAGCTGGCACCTCTCCAATGTTACAGAAACCAATGACAACATGAATTGTTTCCAGTGTGATGTCATGCATCCGCTCGAGATAAATTTTATTACCATGCACTATGCTCAAGATGATGTGGATGTTATCTTCAGTGAACTCTTCCAAAAAATAAACGCATTGTGTAGTTTCTTCCTCTCTAGGATGCTATATTCAGGTTTGATTTTCTTGTCATCCCCACAGAATAGACCTAGTTGGGAATGGATCACTAGGGATCCTAGGTCTTCTAATTTACAATCAATATAACCTGAAATATCTTCCTCAAATATAACTCTGGTGGGTATCTGGGATAGGGAATTGTATTTCATCTTCTTTTGAAGAAACTCAGCTGAATCTACAAGTAAACTCAAACTAGAGTGCGATGTCGAAGCCGTGATTAAATGATAAACAAGAATTTTGAGAAATACCTTCACAAACCAAAATTTAGGTTTTGCCAAAGTTGCTCACAACACACCACTTTGCTTGCTTGGAACACTGCTTAGTGTTCTTCACTGATAGATTGAAAGTCTGTTGGATTCCTTTGCAAGATTTTTTGAATTTGCTTTGAATCACTAGACAAATTGCTCTTTGTCACTCTGCTCTTGAAAATTATTCACTCGAAAACAAAGAAGTGAAAATGATGAAAAAAATCCCTTTTAAACAATCTTTCACCTACCCTAATAAATGCATCTTCATTAGGGTAAAAACCCTAATTTTTCCTTTTACCACTTCAAGTCTTCTATCAATTGACAAGTAACATATATCAGTTAAGGTCTTACCGATATAAACCGGGTGTTCAAATATTTCACCGATATGCTTCTCCTAAGTTTTTTTGAAGCTCAATTTGTCGGTTCAGAGACTTCCACACTAGGTGCAGAAACCAGTTCATCCTATGACACTTCTTTAGGTTTCTTTTTCCAAGTTTTATTCATTCCTACTTGAATGGTTTCAACCTCAATCTTCCCTTTTGGAGTGATTGGTATATCATTTGATAGGTTCTTTCTCATTCTCTAGGTTCTGGCAGTGTGTCCCAGTTTGTTGCAATGATAACATACCATTCCAGATGATCTCCATGGTCTATTATTCATACTACCATTCTTCCTTCTACATGTTGCAGCAGTGTGACCACTACCATGATAGATCAAATAGGTTTCTCTCCAACTAGTTACCGCTTGATAGCCACCTGACCGATGGTCATAGGTATTATATCGGTTGGGATTCCAGTTCACAAAGGGTTCTGGGATAACTCCTTGATTCCTTGGAGGGTCTCTCCCAGTGTTGTGCAGAATAGACCTGCATTCAAATGCTCTATGCCCAAACTTGTTGCATGCATAGCAGTTTCCATTGAATCTATTGGATCTAGGCTTATTGTTTAGAAAATAAAGAAAATTATTGTAGGCCTTGCTTCTACACACATTAGTAGTATGTCCTTCCTTGAGACAATTGAAGCAAACAAGTTTAAACTTTTTCTTACCTTTATCCTTGGGTGTTGGTTGTTTCTTTGATGCTTCAACTTTTGTTCCAGAGGTTTCACCTTCCTCATACCCAGAGAAACCAATTCCATTGGTATTCTTTACCGGTTTTGCCGATTCAAGCTTTTTCTCTAGCTTAGCAGTACTCTGATTGAATTTGTCAAGTATCTCCTTTGACTCAGTAAGTTCCTTGGACATAGAAGCATTGAATTCCTTCAAGGTTGCATTCTCAGAAATAGCCATGTTAAGTTCACCTTGCATTTCTTCTTTTTCCACTTTACTCTCTTGGAGATGAGCGGTAAGGGCACTTATTTCTTGCTTTAGCTTGGAGATCTCATGATCTTTGTCTTTTACCAGATCTTTAGCTTTCCTTCAGTTCTCAAGCTCTTGACACATTTTGATAGTCATTCCTTCCAACTCCTTTCTCAGTTTGGCTTTAGATTAATTCAGTTTTTCAACTTCTTCAGCTAGGGCATCCATGTCAGCTTCATCAGAAGAGCTATTTTTAGTAAGTTCCATCAATTTCTCAACATGCTCTCTTCTTTTGGCCAAAAAGGCTTTATACTTGACTTTGAGTTCATCATAGGCTCTCTTAGTCTAAGTGAGATGATGAGTAAGTTCCCTCATAGTGTATTCCCCCATATCTCCTTCCAAGTGGTTAGACTTATAGAAAGGTTGGCTCTGATACCAATTGATGAATACTAAGAGGGGGGTGAATTAGTATACCAAAAAATACTGAACTCAAACTCTTAAATAGTTTAGCAATAACCAGTATAACAAATTCACTAATAAACTAGTTAAGATAAATGCAAACCAAATAGCAAATAAAGCATTCACCCACAAAAGCACAATCACCATAAGACAAGATGTTTTAATGTGGAAACCCAAATGGGAAAAACCACGGTGAGAAGAAACTCACAAGTAACTATTTGCAAAATAGAAACTCGACCAGTTAAGGTCAGACTGGTTAAGGTAATACAATGTTCTTCACCAGAACAGATCCTGTTAGGAATCTAGATCTCTGTTAGGAGATAAGTCCTGTTAAAAACTACCTTGCTAAAGGATTTCAGATCCATAGTTGTGAACCACCTTGTTAGAGGATTTATAAAGGCTTTGTTGGGCCTACCCAATTAAGAGTTTTAGACTTGTCGAAGATGTGAGTAATCAACAAGTGAGTGATCTAGATACTAGCATAGTATGTTTGGTTAGATCCTTGATAGCTCTTTGTTAATGCACTTCAACATTACTTTAGTCTTCAATATCTCCACACTCTAACTCTTCACACAGACCTAATCTTCTCTGCAAAGATCACACATAACCTTCTCATACATCATACATCTCTCATCTATGCAAACCCTAGACATGATTTCCTTATAAAGGAAACCTAATTTCATGTCAGTCCAATAGGATAAAACTACAAGTTCCTAGGTTTAGTGCATCTAGACACATTTGGTAACATGACACAAAATCACCGCCAAAGTGTCAATGGATGATAACTCATCATAGAGTAATACCGATTCATACAATATACTAATTACCGGTTGTCAAAAATGAAGACTGCAAAATGTTAACTACTACTTTGTTCCTTTGTACCGCTTGAGATCCTCGAACTGCTTGAGGTCTTCATAATACTTGGGTTCTCCATACCGCTTGATGTCTTCAATCAATTTGTGACTGGTAAACATCTTCTGCAAAACACCGATAGTCTAAAGACTATAATACATAATATCGGTTGGAACAATTATCGATCGAGCATAACTCAAACATCAAGAAAGTGTGTGTCCATCAATGACAATCAAAACATCATCAAAATGCCAACACATTGAGCCGACATGTTGCATCGCTTATTGATTTATTTGTAATTGATTTTATTGTAATATATTTTAGTGAGCTGACCTATTCAATTGGTCTTAGGTTATGGTATAAATGTAAGATCTCATTTGTAAGATTGACATGGGATTGGAAAAAGGATTATAATAGGATATATGCAAAAATAAGCAGAGCTATACACACGGACATCATTTGAAGGTTGAAGGAATTTTGTGAAGGCAATCAGAACTGAACCGGTACTGAATCCAGCATATGAAGATGTTATTTTAAGTAGTACATTATCATTGGATTTAACCATCCAATTGTGGTCAGTGTAGCTCCCATTTTGTGTTTGAGTAGTGAGCTCTAGGCAGCTGGCCTTTCTACATGTGTAGAATCCATATTGTACACACATACTATCTACAGTAGTATCATTTGATTGTGGGTAAGGCTTCCCACCATGATTTTTCCCCTTACAGGGTTTCCACATACAAATATTTGTGTTATGGGTTGTGTATGTTACTGTCTTTCTGTTTCATGCATTAATATTTACCGGTACTGTAATTAGCTATTAAAACTATCTACCGGCATAAATTTTGGTTTACCCGTATTAAGCATTAAGTTTTGGTTAAGTTAATTTTGGTTGAATTTATTGGACAACTGATTCACCCCCCCCTCTCAGTTATCTCCAAGACCTAACACCATCAACCGATAGCTCAAAGAGTGCAAACTAAGTGTGTGAAATGATTTTCTATAACATCAACATAACTCATACACAAGAATGCATCACAAAACACCAGATATATGAGGAAAACCCAATGTGGGAAAAACCTCAGGGAGAATAGCTATTGGAGATCTTCTGCTCCAATCCATCCTCACAATGTAAAAGATCTGATTATAATTTTAGGGAAACAACCCAAGGAGCATCAACCCCTGATTTATGAGCACCAATGCAAAGGAGCACCAACCCTTGCCCAATTTATAGGCTACAACCGAAAGGAGCTACAAACCCTGCACTAAGAACCAACTCAATGAAAAGAATATAAAACACATTTATACAAATGAGATCCCTGTTCCAAAAGAGGTTTCTCAACCTTACAATATTATGCTCTGACGGTTTCAACCTTACTGGTCTGTATTTCCTCGACACACTCTACAACTTTGCTTTGTTGTTGATTCTAACTTTGCTAAGTCCCATCTCACAATGTCTTTCTAATTTAACTCACACCGATCACTCTTTACCAGATGTTGCTTCCTTCATATTTTCACCTCTGCATCCTATGTTGACTCTGATGGTTTGTTCCTTACACCGATTTTCCCTACTTCTCCTTACCGGTACAATATTCTCTCATAAACACTTCAAGTTTTTATGTCTTTGAATCTCAAACAATAATTTCACACTTACCTTCACTCTTCAGCAACAACGATCATAGTCTCAAGTCATCATATTTAGTCTTGAGCTTTCCTACCAAAAATAAATTCAAACTAAGAGAGGTTGGGGTTTCTTTCATCAATCAAATCTTCATCAAATCCAATCTAATCTGCCTTGGATCGATCACCTGCACTAGAGGAATGCATCTGTAAGCATTTTCCATCATCCAATATATATTTACTAAAGATAGCAATCCCGACCATGATTTTTGGCCTTGAAACCTGTCGACTCATTTATGACCCAGTTATTTCCTTCTCAAGGTCCTCTTGCAGTCTTATTTCTTTGCTTTGTTCTAGATGCCAACAACTCCCTAATCTTTCTTTGTCATTCATTCTTCCTTGAGCCAAATTTGTTATTGACTTGTGATTTGTCGATGTTTCATTAATGTCGACCAACTATTCCACCAACCATGTCGATGTAAACTTCACCAACCTCTACATGCTTGCCATCTCAACTCCACATGGCATCACATCGGTCATATACTCAACTCACCGACATAAGATCAGTTTACACTTAAACATTCAACAAACTCATACCGGCACAAGCTCTTACTAATGAGACCTTCTCCTTCTACTAATCGGTAGTTCGCCTCTGGTGGTTTGTGATCATTTTAACATTTTGCCTCTTCATCACAAATAGGCAGACATCCTTCAAACCAGTTTATTCTCTACCAATTGTCACTCAATCATGCTAACACACACATGCATCTCACCTCATACCGGTCAAGTCACTAATAGTCTTGATACCTACTTGTCTTCCACCATACCAGTTTACAAGCCTTCATGTTAATCTTCCTTATGTCAATGAAATCTTCTTTATACCAGTTGACATACCTTTATTGGTAGCTTGCAATACCGATTGACAACAATGACAACTCAATGCCAACAATCTCCCTCTTTGGCATTGATGTCAACATTGTCTTTTCTAGTTTCTCTCCCCCTTTGACAACAATGGCAAAGGGAACCTTAGTCTGACACCAATAATCTCTCCTTTGACTACATCCAGTTAAGACACACTCTCCCCCTGCATCCATGGTTCATGATTAAAGAGTCATAAGATAGTAATAATGGTTGACTCCCCCAGACTCATGCATCCTCTTATGCATTTAAGGGTTTCCAGATGGTGGGACAACTCCCATCTTTTGTCTTAGGTACTCAAATGGGCCCAAAGGAAGTGGCTTGGTAAATATGTCAACAATCTACTCACCAATTGGAACATATTCTACTATGACCTCATTGTCTTCTACCTTCTCCCTCAAGAAGTGATACTTGATTGCAATGTGTTTTGTTCTTGAATGCATTACTAGATTATTGGAAATGTTTATTGCAGTTGAGTTATCACATTGGATTGGAACAGGTTCCGGTATCTCCACCTATATGTCTTTCAGTGTTTTCTTCATCCATAAAACCTGTGAACAACATGTAGCAACTTCTATATACTTTGCCTCAGCAATAGATAGTGACACTGAATCTTTCTTTTTGTTGTGCCACGATACTAACTAGTCTCCTAAGTAGAAATCACCTCCACTTGTACTTTTCTAGTCATCTATACTTCCTGCCCAATTTGCATCAGTATACACTCACAAATTAAAGTCTCCTTTCTTTGGATACCATAGGCCATAAATGATAGTTCTTTGTAGATACCTAAAGATTCTCCTGACTACATTTAAGTGAGTCTGTTTAGGAGAAGCTTGGAATCTTGCTACCATGCAAACAACTTGTATAATGTTTGGTCTAGATGTTGTTAGATATAACAGACTACCAATCATAGACCTATACAATGTTTTCTCAATTTCCAGTGACTCATCTACTTTTATCAACTTACAATTGGTAACCATGGCAGTATTGACCAGTTTGACGTCCTCCATTTGAAATTTCTTCAACATGTCTTTAACATACTTGGTTTGGGAGATGGAAATTCCTTTCTCCTACTGTGAGATTTGCAAACCAAGAAAATAGGACAACTCACCCAGTATTGACATCTCAAATTCTGTCTTCATCTGATCTACAAATTCTTTGCACATGATGTCCTTGTCTCCACCAAAGATAATATCATCCACATATACAACAACTATAATCATATGATCTCCATTTACCTTGACATACAAGTTGTTGTCTGCATTCCCTTTTCGAAATCCTTGCTCCTTCAAGTATTTGTCTAATCAGGAATACCATGCTCTGGGAGCCTTCTTCAAGCCATACAAGGCTTTCTTCAACCAACATACAAAACTCTCATCTTCATGCAACAAGTACCCTTCTGTCTATTCCATATACACCTCTTCTTCAATATTACTGTTGAGAAAAGCAAATTTTACATCCATCTGATACACTTTATATCCCTTATAGGCTGAGAAGGCTAAAAACATTCTTATTGCCTCTAACCTAGCAACCGGTGCAAAGGTTTCTTCAAAATAAATAAATTTCACTTGAGCATACCCTTTGCAAACTAACCTTGCTTTATGTTGGACTATCTTGCCTTCTTCATTCATCTTATTCAGGTAGACCCACTTGGTACCTATGACATTCTTGTCTATTAGTCTAGGAACAAGTTCCCATATTTTATTCTTCTCAATTTGTGTCAACTCTTCATCCATGGTATCTACCCACTTCTCACTTTTTCTAGCATCATCAAAAGTTTTGGTCTCTACCTCGGTCATGAGGTAGAAATTTACCTGCTCACTTTCTCAGGCTAATCTCCTTCTGGTCTACACACCTTCATTCCTATCTCCTATGATCTATTCTTCCTAATGATTCTTCTACACATACTAGTTGGGGATCTTGTTTGGTGCATCTTCTACCATTCCATTGTTAGATTGTTCTTCATATGCAACATCTAAATCATCAATGTAAGGTGCCAGTGCAGATTTTCCTCTATGTGAGTCTTCATCTATTCTCACATTTACACTCTCAACCACCTTTCTCAATCTCTTGTTGTAGAATTTGTAGGCTTTACTTTTGGTTGAGTATCCTAAGAAGATTCCTTCATCACTTCGAGAATCAAAACTTCCTAATCCATCAACATCTTTCTTGATGAAACACTTACTTCCAAACACTCTGAAGTGCTTGACTGATAGTTTTCTTTCATACCATAACTCATAATGAGTCATTCTACTATTCACTCTTAACTGTACCCAGTTTAATGTGTAGACTGTCATATGAACTTCTTCCTTCCATTATATATCATGTATGTTGGCATCATTCAACATTGTCCTAGCCATCTCCTTCACTGTCCTATTTTTCCTCTCTACCACCCCATTTTGCTAAGGTGTCCTTGTAGCTAAATAATGTCTTCAGATTCCATGTCTCTCATAGTAGTCAACAGACTCATTGGAAGAAAATTATCCACCTCGGTTTGATCTTAAGCATTTTACTTGGTACCCACTTTCATTTTCTACCATCTTCCTAAAAATATTGAATCTCTCAAATGCTTGTGACTTATCATGCAGGAAGGTTACCCAAGTCATTATTGAGTAATCATCTATAAGCAACATGAAATACCTTTCACTGGCCAATGCTCTTGTCCTTGTTGGCCCACATATGTTTGTATGTATCAACTCTAAAGGTCTTGAGGTGTTATAGTCCTTTGTTTTAAAGATGACCTTTGCTTTTTTACCTCTACCACATTCATCACATAATGCACTTGTCAGTTTTATGATCTGAGGTATGTTTCTCACACATTGATTCTTGCTTATCTTAACCAGATTATCAAAGTTTACATGGCCTAATCTTAGGTGCCACAACTATCTTTCATCAACCTGTCCCATCATGCATTGGAACTCATAGCATTCCTTCAAATTGTAGACATTAACATCTGTCCTCTTTCCTTCTGCCACAACTTGACTGGTACTCTACTTTATTATCTGACAACCGGTAGAGTCAAATGTAAATTTGTACCCTTTGTCACACATCTAACTTACACTCGGTAGATTATGCTTCAATCCTTCCACAGAGTACACATCATGAGCCTTGAGCTTGCCATCAATACTCAATGTACCCCAGCCTTTGATCTTGATGGAGGAGTTGTCACCAAAATAGATTGAACCACCATTCCAATCATCAATCTTAATGAACCTTTTCTTATCTCCAGTCATGTGATTTGAGCATCCATGATTAACTACCCACAGATTCCTCCTTTCAATGTGTAGAGCAGTTTGTAGAATCAGGTTGGACTCTATCTTATTTTTCTCCTTCTCTACCCAAGCTTGTTTATCTTTTTTCTTTTCCTCTTCTGTCTCTTTGTGTTCTGGTTTTATTTCTAACTTCTCATCCGGTACTATTTTCTTTTGCTTGTCAATTCTCAGCTTACAATTCCTTGCTATGTGACCAAAATTTTGATACTTATAATATTTCACATTAGTATTGTAAGATGTACTCAAGGTATTCTTGTAGGACATTTGTATATTACTCCTACATTCATAACTCTTGTGACCAAAATCATTGCAATTATAATATGTGGCATTTGTACTTTAGAATGCAGCAAATGAGTTTCTACTCTCAAAACTAGGGTTTAAATTCATTTTCCTACAATCTGCCATTTTATGACCAAATTTATTACACCAGTGACAATAACCATGGAAATTTGGAACATACCATTTTGGTTGTCTTGAACCTGAAAATGACTGCCTCACTGGGGATCTTCCTATCGATACATTAAGTATGGTCTCCAGTTCATTGACTGAATATACCAGTTTGTGTGGTGGTTTCTAGCAGCATCTGCATATGTCTTTTTGTCGGTATCCTTCCTTACTGTGAATGTCTTCTTCTTTTCACCTTCATTTGAAGAATTGAATTGTATCTCCTTACCGAAAGTGTCTTTGCTATTTTAACTTTGATCTTCTTGAAAACATAAGCCATCAGTATCTTTAGATTGCTTATGTTTTCTCAGAATCTTGTCTAGGGCTTCAGTGCTGCCTTCATATTTTCTTCTCACTTTTATTTCTTCCTGACTCTTATGTAATTCCTTCCAGAGTTTCACTATTTCTACTTCTAGATTCTGATGCTCCTTTTCCTTTTCACTCAGGCCAGTAATAGTAACTTCACACATCCTCTTGGCCTCTTCCAATTGAAGTTTTAGATATACAATTATTTTCTTGGATTCTTCAAAATATTCTTCCAACATTTCTTGTTCTTCAGCTACAATCTTTTTCACCACCTTCAAATCTCTTCTTGTTTTTTTTAGCTCTTCCAAGGCGTTGATGAGCTCTAGTTCAAGATCTACTTCTCCTTCTTTCTCTTCCTCTTCTCCATCTTCATGTATCAGAATGTCTTGAGCCATAAAAAGTTTGCTCTGACTTCATTTTCACTGCAATTGTCATCTGAGGTACTTTCGTCATCTATGGTATCATTTTCATGTGTGTAAAGACTGCTTTGCTTCTGGTATCCTCTTTTGCCATGCCTGTAGGCATTCTTCTTCCTATCCTTATCGTATGATCTGCTACCACTCAATTGATCATCTTCATTATTATCACTATAGGGACATTTAGCAGCAAAATATCCAATCTTTCCATAGTTTAAACATTTTAAAGGCAACTTTCCTTTGTATTTGCTTGAACCCATCTTGAGTCTTCTAACAAATTTTTCCATGATGTCATCAGAGTCTTCACCAATTGCATCATGATAAGACTCTTCTTTTCCTTTTCTTGATTTTTTGAATGGAGCTTCTTTCTTTACAGTCTTGGTACTGGTAGTCCTCATCTAATAAGCAGTTAGGGAACCATACAAATCATCCATTGTAAAGACTTTCAAATATTTTGCTTCTTCTATTGCTAAGACCTTTGTATCATACTTAGATGTAAGAGATCTAAGTAATTTCTTCCCTACCACCTCATCTTTTATTTATTCTCTAAGTCTTCTAATGGTGTTTGTTGTTTCATCAATCCTTTGGAGATAGTCAACAATCTTCTCTTCATCTCTCATCTTCAAACCCTCAAGTTGTTCTCTCAATGTCTATAACTTGGCTTCCTTGACTTTAGCATCACCTTCAAATATCTTTTGTAACTTATCCCAAGTTTCTTTGGCAGGGGAGCAGTGCATGACTTTAACAAACTCATTATTAGATAACCCACTAAGAATGACATTTTTAGCTGTAGCATTGTTCTCATATTCCTTCTTAGCATCAAGATCAATAGGGGGATTATTAGGGACTATATACCCATTCACAACTGACATCCATACATCACAACCTAGAGAGGACAAATAGGTTTCCATTCTTCTACTCCAAAAAGCATAGTTGACACCATCAAACATAGGGGATTTTTAGGAGGCGGATTCATTTCTTGACATTGTGAACACTTGACAGGATCTACCCAAGCTAGAGAACACTTTGAAAAATAGGGTACCTAGGCTCTGATACCAATTGTTGGACACAATGGATCACTAAGAGGGGGGGTGAATCAGTGATCTAAGCACTTTTTCTTCAATAGGGATATACCGATAATATATAAAACTAATCGAGTGCTAACCAGTAGCTCAAATAGTGCAAACTAAGTGTGTGAAATTATTTGCTATAACATCAACATAACTCATACACAAGAATTCATCACACAAAACCAAATATACGAGGAAAACCCAATATTCAAAAAACCTCAATGAGAATAGCTACCAGAGATCTTCTACTCCAATCTAGCCTCACAATGTAAAATATCTGATTACAATTTTAGGGCACCAACCCAATGAGCATCAACTCCTGATTTATGAGCACCAACTCAAAGGAGCACCAACCCCTACACAATTTATAGTCTACAACCTAAATGAGCTACAACCCCTGCACTAAGCACCAACTCAAAGGAGCACCAACCCCTACACAATTTATAGGCTACAACCTAAAGGAGCTACAACCCCTACACTAAGCACCAAATCAGTGAAAAAAATATAAAACTTAGTTATACAAATGAGACCTCTATTGCAAAAGAGGTTTTGCAACCTTACAATATTCTTCTATGTCGGTTTCAACCCTATCGGTCTGTGTTTCCTCCACACACTTTGCAACTTTGCTTTGTTGTTGATTCTAATTTTGCTAAATCCCCTCTCACAATGTCTTTCCAATTCAACTCACATTGATCACTCTTTATCAGTTATGGTATGATGAAAGAACAAGGATCTGATCAACTACTAAGAGTGGGGGTGTATTAGTAGATATAAAAATTGATAAAACTTCACCAATCTCAAAATCAATCTCTCAAAGTAAACTTAGAACAATCAATGCAATATCTTTGTCAAGATAAAAACTATCAAAATAAACCGGTTGACTGTTACAACATATAACAGTAATCAATTTGTAACTTACAAACATTCAAATGCTTTTACTGATGTACGTAAAACTTCATATCATATTGGTGTCGATTATCATGACTTATCAAAGTGGAATAAGTAGTTAAGAAAATCAACCATAAAAACATTCACCACTTGACACAATATTTTTGACGTGGAAACCCAAATGGGAAAAACCACAGTGAGATGAGACTCACAAGATAACTATCTGAACTCTTCTGAAGTTTTCCCTGTTTGGAGCCAAGCCTGTTAAAGCTTTTGCAAAAAGTCTCGTTAAGAACTGATCCTATTAGGAATTACCCAGTTAAGGGATTGACTATAGTGCCTTGTTAGAAGCAATACCCTATGAGGAGTAACCTTTGTAAAGGATTTATAATCCAAGCTAATGGATCACCTTATTAGAGGATTTGAATAACACCAAGCTTGTTAGAGCTTACCCAGTTAAGGGATTTAACTATTTTAATTGTTAGAAAACAACAAGAGTTTTTTGATCTGTTTGAATAGCATTTTACTTGCTTGTTCAGATCCTTTTCATGCTCTTATCTACCTTTACTCAAACTACAAATACATCATTTGGTTCAGCAACCACACACTCAATTCAACTTTGCCAACGCACTACAATTAAAAAACTCATCGACCTTATAAACAAATCAATTAGGTCGGTAACACAACAAAAACCTAATACTCATAGAGATTACAAACAAGTCAGTTCAAGTATGACCGTTGGATTACATAACAATCTCTACACATCATTCAAGAAAGCCTCGACTGCTCCTTGAGCATGGCTTCATCGAACTCAGTAACTCATCACGCGTTTTGAATTATATGCGGTATACTTACCCATTCCCAAGACAAAAAAAGTTACCTCAATGCACCAAAATCACTTTGAAACTCTCTTCATACAATATTCATATGTGTCATAATCATTACCACTCATCATCATATCATAAACCAATATAACCAATTCACCAAACTTAATCGGTTAGGTTTTATAAAAAACAATAGGTAGGTTTTACTAGTTTAACTCTCCAATACTTAGCAATACCGGTTCACTCCACAAACTAACCTACCGGTTACAGTTTCCTTTCACTAGCTCTTCCTACCGGTTACAAAAGAACTTTACAACAACATCATTATTGTTTAATTGATGTCAATAACAATATAACAAATTGTTAATGCAATCTTCATGCAAATGCCAACAATCTCTCGCTTTGGCATTGATGAAAATACAAATATCAATACCATTGATTATTGTGATTGTGAATAGGAATCGTGGTTTACAGTTTACTCTCCTTGTCTTCAGCTTGTCTTCATTTACTAGCTGGTTGTGCATCATACAATAATCACATAGTTCTTCTCCCCCTTTGACAACAATGCCAAATAGAAAGTAAAACATGCAATGTAAAAATTCACCGTGCAACATCAACAACCTACAACTTGATGCCTCCTTGTGGAATAACTCCACTTCTACACCAATCCTGTTGTAAAATTCTACAGGTAGCTCCAGGACTGATGTAATCTACATCATGCTCAATTTACCTCATGAAGGGGTACAACCCCTAGCTAACTTCTAAGATACTCAAAATTAGTCTTAGGAAAAGGTTTAGTAAAGATATATGCAAGTTGCTCCTTGGTAGAAACATGCTCTAAGATCACATCTTTACTCTACATGTTTTCCCTCAGGAAATGATACTTCAATTCAATGTGCTTGGTTCATGGATGCAAGACAAGGTTCTTTGAAATATTTATGGCACTTGTATTGTCACATAAGATCTCTACAAGTTCTGTAAACTTCATCTTAAAACCTTCCAAAATTTGCCTCATCTAGATAGCCTGGGTACAATTCATATAAGTTGCAACATACTCAACTTCAATAGTAGACTATGAAATACAACTTTGCTTCTTGCTACTCCATAAAACAAGTCTTTCGGTCATCAACATTACCTACCCAATCTGCATCTATGTACACCTTCAAATCAAAGTTTCCTTCATATGGATACCATAATCCATAGTCAATAGTACCTTTCAAATATCTAAAAATCCTCTTGGTTGCTATAAAATGTGTTTCCTTTGGATTCTTCTGAAATCTTGGAACTAAACCAACTGCATGAGCTATATCCAGTCTCTTGTGAACAACATAGTGCAATTTTCCAATCATTGACTTGTACTCTCTCTCATCAACAAATGTGGCCTCATCTTCCTTAGACAACTAACAACCTATACCCATTGGTGTCCCAACTAGTTTACAGTCACTCATACCAAATGTCTTTAATACCTCCTTCACATACTTAGACAATGTGATGAAAATACCACTCTTCATTTGTTGTATTTGCAAAACTATGAAATTTTTATCTCTCCCACTTGAGACATTTCAAACTCACTTTTCATTTCATTTAGAAAGTCATTACTTATGTCTTTATTTCCTCCAAATATGATATCATCTACAAACTCTTCACTAACCAGTATTTTATCTCCTTCAGATTTGAGATATATGTTGTTGTCTTCACAGGTTCTCTAAAATCCTATCTTCATCATGTGTGAATGAAGCCTTTCATACCATGCTCTTGATGCTTACTTTAATCCATATAGTGCCTTGTGCAACTTACATACCATGTCCTTCTTGTCAGTCAAAGCATAACCATTTGGCTGGTCAATGTATACTTCTTCTTCCAGTATTCCATTCAAAAATGCAGATTTTACATCCATCTGATATACTTTGAATCCTTTATGAGCTGAAAAAGCCAATAAGGTTCTGACACCTTCTAGTTTGGCCACTGGGGTAAAAGTCTCACCATCATCTTCTCCTTCTTCTTGTGCATAACCTTTGCAAACCAATCTAGATTTGTTACGAATGACAACACCATCTGCATTCAATTTATTCCTAAAAACCCACTTAGTACCTATCACATTTTTATTTACCAGTCGGGGTACTAGAGTCCAAGTGTTGTTTTTCTAAATTTGTTCAAGCTCCTCCTCCATAGATTTAACCCAATGATCATCACCAAATGCTTCCTTAACAGTTCTAGGCTCAATAGTGGAGATCATGCAATAATTCTCTCTAATTCTTCTTCTTCTAGTTAGCATCCTTATCTCCAATAATCTGTTCAGGATTGTGATTGAGTCTCACATACCTCAGAATAACATGATCAATATCTTTAGGTTCGTTATCATTATCATCATCTTCTTGTGAATCTACCTGTTCTGGTTGAATTGGTACATCAGTATTTTCTTTACCGGTTTTAGGTTTCATAGGTTTTGATTCCAAAAATAAAATGCAAGGATCTTCATCATTTTTCTCCACACTAGTTTCCCCTAAGACTTCAAGATACTCATCCACTCAAACATCAGCACTCTCTATGATTGTTTGTGTCTGGTTGTTAAAACATTTGTAGGCCTTACTCTTGGTGGAATAACCAAGAAATATACCTTCATCACATTTAGCCTCAAATTTTCTAACATAGTCACCTCTCTTAATATAACATTTGCTACCAAATATCTTGAAATAACCAACATTAGGTTATCTACCATACCAATATTCATAAGGAGTCTTGTCCTTACCTCTTTTTACCAAAATCTTGTTCATTGTGTAGACAATTGTGCTGACAGCTTCCCTCCAAAAAAATATTGCTACACCTCCTTGTGTCAACATCATCCTAGTAGCTTCAACAAATGATCGGTTGTTCCTCTCTAGAATACCATTCTGTTGTGTTGTCCTTGGTGCAAAAAGTTGTCATTTGATACCATTCTCTTCATAATATCTAGTGAATTATCCGCCTTGATCTATCCTCATACACTTTATCTTCTTTCCACTTTCCTTTTCAGCTAAGGCCCTCAATGCCTTGAACTTACCAAATGCCTTTGTTTTATCCTTCGAGAATGTGACCCACATCATCCTTGAGCAATCATCAATGAAGATCATAAAATATCTATCACCTTGAATACTTTTAGTCCTTATTGGTCCACATAGGTCTGTATGAACCAAATCTAACAGATACTTTGCTGAAAAAGACTTGCTCTTGAAATTTGAGGATGTCATCTTTCCCAATTGACATTCCTTACATAGAGCATTAACTAGTTTGTCCAATTGAGGCAGACCTCTCACTATCTTTGACTTACTTACTTTAGTAATGTTATCAAAATTCAAATCATAAAATCTCCTATGCCAAAGCCAACTTTCATCTATTTTAGTGATTAAATAGTTGCTAACTTTAGGATTCAGGTGAAATAGGTTACCTTTAGTCTTCTTTCTAGTTGCAATCAATTCAGCTTTGGTCCCATAGATTTTGCACATGCCATTTTTAAACTCCAATGGATATCCTTTGTCATTGAGTTGGGAAAAACTAAATAGATTGTGCTTTATACCTTCAACCCAGTAAACATCATCTGCACTGCTCTTTCCATTAAGAGAAATAGTTCCCTTACCTTTAACCATGCAGGGTAAGTCATTACCAAATCTTACAATTATGCCATCAAATTCCTTCAAAGAAAGAAATTTTCTCTGGTCACTGGTCATGTGATGTGAACAACCACTATCAACGATCCAATCATTAGAATTATCCATTCATGAAACTAAGGCTTTGTGATTAGATAGTTCTTCTTTAATAGCTACAAACACAATGTCTTCAATAGCATCACCATCAGATTCCTCATCAGTGATACCACCATCAACTGCAATAAGACAATCTCTCTTTCCTTTTCCCTTGAACTTCTTGAACTTGTCTTGCTTGTGCTTATTATCACCATTAGGATAGTTAGTAGCTATGTGTCCAATCTTGTTGCATGCAAAACATTTCAAATGTAATTTACCTTTATGTTTATCGGTACCTTTGGGAAATCGCAAGGCCAACAATGCTTCAAGCTCAACTAAACTATCTTCATCATTAGCTTCTCTATTGGATCTAGATTCATAATTGTGACTGACATCTCTACTTTTTCTCATAGATGGGTGAGAAATAGAAGCTCTAAATGTTGATTCAGATTTCTGAATACTACCATCATAACCATTTAATTCAAAAGCAGTAAGCTTATCAATGATGGAGTCAAGGGTTACCTTGGTTTTGTCAATAGATTTCAACTCTTGAATGGCTACAACTCAGATAGTGTAGACCGGTAGTAGGGTTCTCAATACCTTACTAACTACTATGGCATTATCCATTTTGCTGCCAGCACTCTTGATCTCACGAACTATCTCTTTTATCCTATGACCATACTGTTGGATATTCTCACCTTCAACCATCTGCATGTCATCAAACTTCCCTCTTAGACTCTCTTCCTTGGAAATCTTCACATATTCATCACCACTATAAATCACTTCAAGTTTCTTCCATACCTCATGTGTAGTCTCCAGACCATGAACATCAACATATTCAGCACCGGATATAGAACTGATAATAGCCTCCAGTGCTTGATTTTTTTCTTGTTTCTCTTTCTTCTGATCATCAATCATAATCCTAGTAGGTGCAACATAGTGAGTATTAACATGTTCCTATTATTGGTTTCCAAGACTCTTGATATAAATTTTCATTATGTCACTCCATATCCTATAGTTCTCTCTATTAAACTTTGGACTTTCCTTTTTCATCATGATCTACAAGATCTTTACCTCAAGTTGTTAGGCTTAGACCTTAGAGGACCTAAGAATCTCTGATACCAATTTATGGTATGATGAAATAATAAGGATCCAATCAACTACTGAGAGGGGGGGGGTGAACCAATAGATAGAAAAACTGATAAAACTTCACCAATCTCAAAATCAATCTCTCAAAGTAAACTTAAAACTATCAATGCAATATCTCTGTCAAGATAAAACTATCAAAATAAACCGGTTGACTATTACAATAGATAACTATAATCAACATGTAACTTACAAACATCCAAATACTTTTACTGATGAAAATAAAACTTCATATCATATTGTCATCGGTTATCATGACTTATCAAAGTGGAATAAGTAGTTAAGCAAATCAACCATAAAAGCATTCACCAGTTGACACAATATTTTTGACGTGGAAACACAAATGGGAAAAACCACGGTGAGATAAGACTTACAAGATAACTATCTAAACTCTTCTGAAGTTCACCATGATAGGAAGGCCTATTAAAGCTTTTACAAAAACTCCTGTTAAGAACTAATCCTATTAAGAATCACCTAGTTAAGGGATTAACTATAATGCCTTGTTAGAAGCAATACCCTGTGAGGAGTAACCTTTGTAAAGGATCTAGAATCCAAGCTAATGGATCACCTTGTTAGAGGATTTGAATAACACCAAGCTTGTTAGATCTTACCCGGTTAAGGGATTTAACTACTATAATTGTTAGAAAACAATAGGTGTTTGCTGATCTATTTGAATATCTCTTTACTTGCTTGTTCAGATCCTTTTCATTCTCCTATTTGCCTTTACTTAAACTATAGATACATCATCTGTTTCGGCAACAACACACTCAATTCAACTTTTCCAACACACTACACTTAAACAAATCATCAACCTTATAAACAAATTAATTAGATCGGTAACACAACAAAAACCTAATACTCATAGAGATTAAAAACAAGTCGATGTTGGATTTCATAACAATCTCCACACATCATTCAAGAAAGTCTTGACCGCTCCTTGATCACGGCCTCATCAAACTCAATAACTCATCACGCACTTTGCATTATATGTATTATACTTGCTCATTCCCAAGACAAAAAAAATTGTTACCTCAATGCACCAAAATCACTTTGAAACTCTCTTCATATAATAGGCATATGTGTCATAATAATTATGACTCATGATCAGATCATAAACAAATATAACCAATTCACCAAACTTAATCGGTTAGGGTTTATAAGAAACAATAGGTAAGGTTTACCGGTTCAACTCTCCAATACTTAGCAATACCGGTTCACTCCACAAACTAACCTACCAGTTACAATTTCCTTGCACTAGCTCGTCCTACTAGTTACAAAACAACTTTACAACAACATCATTACTAGTTAATTGACATCAATGACAATATAACAAATCATTAATGCAATCTTCATGCAAATGCCAACAATCTGATGTTGCTTCCTTCAGGTTTTCACCTTTGCATCCTATGCTGACTTTGACAGTTTGTTCCTTACACCGATTTTCCCTACTTCTCCTTACCGGTACAGTCTTCTCTTATAAGCACTTCAAGTGTTTATCTCTTCAACTCTCAGACAATAATTTCACACATACCTTCACTCTTCAGCAGTAGCGATTGCAATCTCAAGTCATAATATTTAGTCTTGAGCTTTCTCGCCAAAAATAAATTCAAACTAAGAGCGGTTAGGGTTTCTTCCATCAATAAAATCTTCATTAGGTCCAATCCAACCTACCTTGGATCGATCACCTGCATTAGAAGAATGCATCTGTATGAGTTTTCCATTATCCAATGTATATTTGCTAAAGATAGCAATCCCGACCATGATTTTCGACCTTGAAATCTATCAACTCATTTATGACCTAGCTGTTTCCTTCTCGAGGTCCTCTTGTAGTCTAATTTCTTTTCTTTGATCCAGGTGCCAATAACTCCCTAATCTTTCTCTTTCATTCATTCTTCCTTGAGCCACATCAATCTGTAATTGACCCATGATTTGTGGATATTTCATTAATGTCGACTAACTGTTTCACCAACTGTGTTAATGAAAACTTCACCAACCTCTACATGCTTTCCACCTCAGCTCCACATGACTTTACATCGGTCATACACTCAACTCATTGATACAAGATCGGTTTACACTTGAACATTCAACAAACTCATACCGATACAATCCCTTACCCGTGAAACCTTTTTCTTTTGCTAACCAGTAGTACACACTACACCGGAAGCACATCTTCACCTCCGGTGATTTGTGATCATTTTAACATTCTACCTCTTCATCACAAATAGGTAGCCATCCTTCAAACCAGTTTATGCTCTACCATTTGTCATTCAATCATGCGAACACACACATGCATCTCAACTCATATCGATGAAGTCACTGATAGTCTTAATACCTACTTGTCTTCCACCATACCGGTTGACAAGCCTTCATGTTGATCTTCCTTATGTCAGTGAAATATTCTCTATACAAGGTGACATACCTTTACCAGTAGCCTGCAATATTGGTTGACATCAATGACAACTCAATACCAACAACATCATGTGCCTTCAATTTTCCATCAATATTTAGAGTACTTGTTCCCTTTATTTTGATGGATGAGTTGTCTCTGAATCTTATTGAACCACCATTCCAATCTTCAAGCTTCATAAATTTATTTTTATCACCAGTCATGTGGTTGGAACAACCACTCTCTACAACCCATAGATTTTTTATTTCAGCATGTAAAGCAATCTGCACTATCAGACTTGATTCTGTCTTTTCTTTTTCTTTCTCAACCCATACCGGTTTGGTTTCCTTCTTCTTGTCAGCTACTATTTTGTGCTTCATTTCAACTACCGGTCCTTGTTCAGAATTCGTCTTTTTCTGATTGATCCTCCTATTTTTACAAAATTTCGCTATATATCCAAACTCTTGACAGTTATAGCTTTTCATATTTTTATTTAAAGATGAATCTTTGAAATTATTGTAGAACACCGGTTTATTCTTCCTACATTCAAAACTCCTATGACCAAATCCATTGCACTAATAATAGAAAACATTCATATCCTAGAGTGTATTAAAAGTATTTCTACTTTCATAACTCATAGTGGGCTTATTGGTTAATCTATAGTCAGCTATTCTATGCCCAAATTTGTTACACCAGTAACAATAACCATGAAAGTTTGAAAAGTGCCAGTTAGGTTGCCTTGGTCTTACAAATGACTACCTCATCGGGGATATTCCCTTCATGTTGTTGACTCTGGTGTATCCTTCATGGTCAACTCTTGCATTTCTCCTTGGCTCTGCATGTCAGTACAATGAATTTGACCTCTGGTTCATTGCTTGTGTATATCAGTTTGTGTGGCAATTTCTAACAACATCTACATATGTCTTTTTCCTAATATCCTTTCTTACTGTAAATGTCATCTTCTCTTTACCTTCATTGGAAGAAGTGAATTGTATCTCCTTAATGGATGTGTCTTTGTTGTTTGAACTTTGACCTTCTTCAAATCCAAAGCCACCAGTATCTTTGGATTGCTTTTGTTTGCTCAAGATCTTGTCTAAGGCTTCGATGTTGTCTTCATATTTGCTTCTCACTTTTATTTCTTCCTTACTTTCTTCAAGCTCCTTTCTAAGCTTCACTATTTTTTCTTCCAGATCTTGATGCTCCTTTTCCTTCTTCATCAAATCAGAGGATGTAACTTCACATATCCTCTTGGCTTCTTCCAATTACAGTTTCAAGACAGATATAACTTGATTTGACTCTTCCAAGGATTGCTTCAAGAGACCTTGTTCATCTACTGCAGCAAGCTTGATCTTCTTGAGTTCTCTTCTTGTTTTACTTACCTCCTCAAGAGCACTTATAAGCTCTCCTTCTAGATCCACTTCAGCCTCAATATCTTCTTCTTCCTCATCTTCACCAACCGGTTCATCAAGTGCCATAAAGAGATTAACTTATCTTTCATTTTCTTGGTAGTCATCTTCTGATGCACTTTCTTCATCTATGGCATCATCCTCAATAGTATCACTAGTACATTCGGAACTGATTTTCAACGGCCGTTTGTCGGATTTATGATGAATTTTTGTTAGAGTGCTGACAAAATCAACCGTCAAAAACTCAGTGTTGGATTGGTCAACAATGCCATGCCCATCGGAAATATGACAATCCAATGGACTTTGTCGATGCTCAAAGTCTACCAATCACATCGTCGATCGAAAGCTTGGTATTCGTCATAATTCCGACAATGATAATTTTTATCAAAAAAAATAATTATTATCGATGAGACCCAGCGATGTCTCATTGATATAAAAGAGCCATCGAAGGAAGGAAATGCTGATGAATTCCAGAAAGGACTCACCGAAGATAATAACTTCATCAAAAAAAGATATCAAAGAAAGCAGAGAGGGTCTTCATCGACAGGAAAAGTTCTCGAGGAAATAATACTATCGATGCAACATAAAAAGGACCCACCGAAAGGAGCGTTTTCATCAAAAGAATAATATCGATCTGAATTCAAAAGGTATCGATGAGACCTAGTGATGTTTCATCATTATAAAAGAGCCATCAAAGGAAGGAAACACCAATGAATTCAAGAAAGGACTCACCAAAGATAATAACTTCATCGACAAAAGATATCAAAGAAAGCAGAGAGGGTCTTCATCGATGGGAAAAGTTCTCAAGGAAATAATACTATTGGTGCAACATAAAAAGGACCCACCAAAAGGAGTTTTCTCATCGAAAGAATAATATTGATCCGAATTCAAAAGGTATCGATGAGATGCAGTGATATCTCATCGATATAAAAGAGCCATCAAAGGAAGGAAACACCAATGAATTCTAGAAAGGACTCACCAAAGATAATAACTTCATCAACAAAAGATATCGAAGAAAGCAGAGAGGGTCTTCATCAACAGGAAAAGTTCTCGAGGAAATAATACTATCAGTGCAACGTAAAAAGGACCCACCGAAAGGAGCGTTTTCATCGAAAGAATAATATCAATTAGACAAAAGGAAGCTACATCGATAAAAGATATCGATGAGGATATAGGTTTCAAGGAGGTTAAAAGGAATGTTCTCAATATGCATGGTTTTGCCGATGTAACTTTATCAGTGAAGAATGATAAGGGAAAATAAAGAAAAGCTTTGATGAGATAACAGACTCATTCATCGACGGGGCATAGTGATATCGATGAAAGAAGTATTTTGATGGAAAAATAAAGGAGGACACCGAAGCCCAAGGTTTCTTCAACATAAGACCCGATGGATATCAGATATGTTTTGATGAGGAGATAGCCATACTGACCGAAGTAATATTCGAAACAAAAGTATTGTTGATAGAAACAAAGAGATCGATGGACTAAAGAAACAAATGATCGAAAGAGATATCCTCATTGAAATGATTATTGATTGCCACAAAAATCAGAATCAAATCCCACAGAAGGTCACATCGCCATTAAATTCGAATGTGTGCCCAAATGACCATTGTCCAAACCACCATTACTAACTGATTAAATACTCCATAAGTAGTGGATCAACATCAAAGGACACAACATTAAGGAATTCACAAGTGACGAACTGAAAGTAGGAATTGGGCGAATTCATAGATAAAGCTTAGTAATTCCAAGTAGGTTGTTTGCACATAGACCTCTTTTTTAAAATTCGAATAGAATCATCATCTAAAACTAATAAGACCAAAAAGGGAAAAGAACCTATCGCTGCAGAAGAAAAACCTAAAAGACAAAAAAGGGAAGGGTGTTCTTTGGCCCAGGACCTGATTGACCAGTGGCCATCATCCATTTTGAGGTCCAAGAAGATTAGAGCTGATGAGGAAGGCCTGGAGGACCAGTTTGAGGATCTTGGAGACATATGGACAGAATTGAGAGGGTATGAATTATTCATATATGGGTACAATAGAAGAGTTTCCCTTCAACCTATCAACAATTTATGGTGATTGAACTTAGGAAGGTTAGTTGTGGCTAATGTATTCATGAATGTGGAGCTCATGAAGGCATTGGCAAACAATTATGACCCTAAAACTAGGACCATATATAACTACATGGGTGAGCCAATTCTTGCAATCACAAAGGAGGTTATTGACACCGTCTTCAAGTAGGATTGGGGATTTGAAGAATTGATTGACCTCAAGAAGTTAACAAGTGAATATTTTAACCTAGAGCACATTCACAAAACGTGGAGACTCCCTATACATAGACCTAGGAATATAGGGTCCTTAGTGCCACTAGGTCAGGATGACAAAGCTCCCTATGATGTCAACTCTTTCCATCCATATTTCAAGTATACCTATTACTGTGTTGCCCAAGTGCTAGGGATAAAAGCCCATCCTTTGATGGATAATGCAACCATGGTCATTTGTGCCGACTTGCAGTCTAAGGACCCCCGCTTCTTTGATTTTTCTGCTTATTTGGTTGAGGTTTTGAATCATGGGTTAGAAAAGTTAAAGGGCGATGTCATCAATGTTCATTTCAAGTATTATTCCTTACTTATGCATATGCTATTGTATGTGGGCCAAGATGATAGGTTATGGCCAGAAGAGTTATGTGTTAGGACATATGACAATGATGGGATGAGAAAACCAGTGCAACTATGGGTTTCTTTATGGGACCAGAGGTATGTGAATAATCAATATTGGCATTTTGAGGAGTTCTTTGTCAAGCCATTATATAGACTATTGGGATGCCTGTGTGATCATGCCCTTGTGCTAGAGGTTCAAAGATTCCTAAGACCAAAAGATTTTGCTGAAGATCCCTCAGTTGAACACAACTATGGAGATTGGTATTATTTTTCAGGCTGCACACAAGTCAGGGTATACAGGTTCGAAGGGAGACCATACTTACTACCACTTACAGTCCCTAACAGAGTGGCTTGTCTGGAAATTGTGAGGCAACTATCAATAGTGAGTATTGAACATCTGACAAGCCTTAGGAAACAATCAATTGTACCTGGGTTGTTATTATTTTCAGATTTTATTGTGAAAAGTTCAAAGAGTTATGGCCTGCTGCAGACAAAATTGGATTATTATGGCATGGGTATGGGGGATCCAAGGCCCAATTTCGATCCTGAAGGATACATAAGGATAGCCCAGTCATCACAAAAGCTGAAGGCTGGAGAGCATAAATCTTACCTACCGGATGACCTCATTAAGAACATTGGCAGAGAAGAGGCCAAAGTGAAGTGAATAAAGTTTGAGAAAGCAATGTGGGCTTATAAATGGAAGCTTTTTAGAAGGAAAATGGATGAGAACATGCTACAAAAGATTGAAGACCCCTTGGAGTTGGCTAACAAACTTATGGAGCATGAATTGGAAATATTTGAGGGAGTCCTGCCTCATGTTTTTAGGGACTACATTGATACTATTAGGAATACAGAGCCTTTGGCTTGTATGTCTCCTACTTCCACATTTGGCATCGTTCCATTCACTCCTCGAGAGGATTACCCCCTGGTTATGCAGAGGATACACTGATAGATTTGGAAATAGGACAACTGAATGTTTGAGAAGTGGCTGACATCAGATTCCTAGAGCATGAGGATTTCATTGCTGATAGTGACTTCATTGCTTCCAAGGAGTTCACTGCATTCCTCTATCAACATAAAGGATCTCAAATTAGGAATAACATGAGAAATAGTGAAGAAGAGTAGCAGCTTCAAAAGTTAGAGGAGATGGATCTTCTGATGAGAGAAATGACACCTGAGAAGGGAAGACAATTGCTTAAGGAAGCTGGTGTGCTATTATACTCTGGATGGGACATGAACTCTGCCTTGTTGTTTGATGGATTCCTCAAGAAACATGACCCAAGTAAGAAAATGATGCCAAAAGAGATTGATAAACTCTTTAGAGGATCATGATATGATCTAGATCAAAAGGCTCTTCTACAATGGGCTATCTATCCCAAAGATAAAAGACCTATATTGGTTGATATAGAAGAAGCTTTTGGACATTTGATGGTGCAGCTAGTTGGAAAGACTGACCCTAGAACAACTACCAAACTAAATTTGGATGTCGCTAAACTAAACCAAGATCAGATAGAGTTTCTAGTCTGAGAAAATTCTACATACAAAAGCCTATATGAGAAAACCGATGAAGAAAAACAGAGGCTGCAAGCAAGATTGCTTCAGATTGATACAAGTACCAGTCAAATAGGGATGACATACAGTGTTGACAGAGATGCCATGCATACCTTGATAGATGCTATGTATTGGAGGAACAGGGCCGAAAGGACTTCTCGACAAGTAAAAAAGGAATAGCAAAAGATGGATAAGTTAGTTCTTGAGGATACGCTGGAACAATCAAAGCTTTGAAAGAGCATGAAAAGATTAGGTCTCGGTTGGAAGGCATCATGAATGACAACAGTCTAATGAGTCTAGGTGAGAAAATTGAAGTCGAGCCTTACTTGAAGTCCCATGATCAATTTGTTGGCATTTTTGATGATTATGATGTGATTGTCATTGATGGACACACACTGGCTATGAGATCACTTTTTGTATGTATGAGTTAAAGCTCAACCGGTATTTGTTCCAATCGGTATGATGTATTATAGTCTTTAGACTATTGGTGTTTTGTAGAAAGTGTTTACCGATCTGAAGTGGTATGAAGACCCCAAGCGGCTCGAGGATCTCAAGTGGTATGAAGGAACGAAGCGGCACAACTCATATTTCCTAGTCTTCATTTTGACAAACCGGCAACAGGTATTTTGCTTAAATTGGTATTCCGTATGAATCTGTAATACTCTGTGATGAGTTACCAACCAGTATTTTGTGATGAGTTACCATCCACCAATTGTTTGGTGGTGCCGACACTTTAACGGTGCTTTTTGTGTCATGTTACAGAATATGTCTAGATGCATTGAACCTAGGAAATTGTATTGTAATCCTATTGGACCGACATGAAATCAAATTCCTTTATAAGGACATCATGTCTAGGGTTTTAAGTTGTTGCTAGCATTTAAGGTGGTTGAAGAGTTTTTTTGTAAGTGAGAACATAGAAGAGAAGTTCAAGTCTGTGAGAGAAAGTAGAGTGTGATTGTGTTGAAGACTGAAGTAATGCTAGAATGCATTAGGAACGAGCTATCAAGGATCTAACCAAGCAATCTATGCTATTTGCTAGATCACTCACTTATTGATTACTCAAATCTTTGACAAGTCTGAAGCCCTTAATCGAGTAGGCCCAAAAATCCTTTTGTAAATCCTCTAACAAGGTGGTTCACATCTGCGAATCTAAAATCCTCTAGCAAGGTAGTCTTTAATCAGACTTATCTCCTAACAGAGATTGAGATTCCTCAGGATATGTTCTGGTAAAGAACATTGTATGACCTTAACCAGTCTGGTTCCTATTCTCCAGATAGTTACTTGTGAGTTTCATCTCACCGTGGTTTTTCCCATTTGGGTTTCCATGTCAAAACCTCTTGTGTTATGGTGTTTGTGCTTCTTTGGATGAATGCATCACTTGCTATTTGGTTTGCATGTGTGCTAACTAGTTTGTTTGCTAAACTATTTTACTGGTCTACTGCTAGACTAGTAAAGTGTTTAAGTACAGAGATTTTTGGCATACTAATTCACCCCCCCTCTTAGTATTCATCAGAATTGGCAAATCAATTAAGGAAAAAGCTTCAGAGGCTATACTATGGGAATACCCCTAGGGTGCCCTCTTTTTATGGTAATGGTGAGTTAGTATTGTTGGAACAGTGGAAACAAGAGTTCAGTGATGAGAAGAATCGAGCAATAGCAGAGTTGGATCGGGACAAAGAATTGTCACTTTGTGTTAACCATATTCTATCCAATCATTTCCAGATAGAAAGCGACATGAGGACACTAAAAAATGACGTTCTAATGTATAAAGATGATAAGTACATTCAACACATAGTAATGTTGAACTTGTTTATCTTCCAATTTGTTAACAAAAGTGCTAATTAATAGTTATGTGCTGAAAGCCATGATACTTGGTGACAATGTATACCCTCATATAAATGAGGGAACTTTTGTAACAATAAGGATCATTATGGAAGAAGTAGAATATAGCCTCAGGATTAATATTGTACCATTTTGCGAACATACATAATATATTCAGTCATCTTTCCTTTGTGTATATGTTGTGGATTACTACATCTTTCTGTAGGTAGTTGCTTCTGATATTATCTAAAGGAGATAAGGTTACTTGTGTTCTTCCAGTAAAACTCTGTGTTTCATATTGTGGATTTGAATAAAAATTTTAGTTGCAAATATAGTTTTGTATATAGTGCGCCTGCATATTATCTCAACCATGGTGCACCTGCATATGTATATAGTTTTGTTTATAGGTGGAAAGCCTGAGGTTCAATGTCGAACTTGGTTGCTCTAATACCATATGTAATATTCCATTAATTCTATACTTAAAGAAAATAAATTGTGATCTATATTAAGATAAAAAATTGAGCATTTCAAAATAAAACATAACTACTTCAATTGAAGGAGAAAAATAACTAAATGTTCTTCAACATAATAAGAATCTAACTAATTTATCTAAAAGGAAGGTAATCTTTTAATGATAAAAAATATTAAACAAATATTATTAAGCTAATCAATATGAGAAAGGAATTCAAATGGCAAGTTTCATTTTTGAAGGAAGAGATAAAGGTTCAGAGGTTACAATTCATTTAACTTTCCAACTGAAACTTTTTGTATCAAGCCCCCGATATAGTTTGGAATAGGGAGAGCATCATCAAGGGCTTCTCCATTCAATCATAGACTTGCCAGTCTCCCATGCCCCTTCCAATTCAAAGAGGAAGCTTACAAAGCTATGACAAAGCTAGGTACAGTCATAAGTCAAGGCAAATACATAGTTGAAACTCAGTCCAAAATAGTGAAGAAGTGCAACAAATGACATGAGAAGTCTAAAGAAGTATTATAGCAATCATGAGTCAAGGATTAATGAAGAGATTTTTCGCATCCATGATACAATCCTTAAAAGAATCCATGATACAATCTCAAACACACTTTTTACCATTCTCTTGGTGATTGTGCCCAATTGTGTATGTCTTGTTTATGTATGAAAATGGCATTTTGCAATTGTCCACCGATGATGTATTTGAGATGTCTTTGATTTAGATATGGCATGAGCTTAGTCGTAGAGTGAGACTAGGGAGTTGGTCTATCTCAACCATGGTGCGCCTGCATATGTATATAGTTTTGTGTATTCATTAAAGATTTTCATTACTAAAATATATGGGATGCTTCAGATGATCTCATTACTAACACTATTGATTGTACCGATTTAAACTATATCTTTAGTATGTTTAATTTTAGTTGATTAAAATTAAATGAAAATCTTTAATGAATACACAAAACTATATCATTATCAGAATAACATATATAATTATAACATATATAATTAGTAGTTAGTGTTGTGTATTCATTAAAGATTATCATTACTAAAATATATGGGATGCTTCAGATGATCTCATTACTAATGCTATTGATTGTATTGTTTAAACCATGAAAATACAAATATCCATGTTTCCATGTTTCCATATCATATTGTGTATAGACAAGACAATATGGGAGTTCATTATACCCAACAACTTGTGGTGTTGTTGTTCGTGTTGATCATGTCATTTTTTTTGTTAATTTTTTTTTTGAGTCATAATCATATGACAAATCATGGGCATATGAGAGATTCAAAATCTTTCAAAAGATGGTAGAGAAGCAAAGTGGTTACAATCTAAAATGCCTAAGATCAAACTGAGGTGGAGAGTTTACATCCAATGAGTTTACAAGATAAATACTAAAGATATTTGTATTTTATATCTGTAGACACCCAAAATTGTCCAGTCTAATTAAATAAATATTTTATTTATTTAATTATCTTAAGCTTAATTCTTCTATTAATTAAATAAATCTTTATTTATTTAATTCATTCATTTATCCTCTTCTAGCCTTATTTCTCATTTAAATAAATACATTTATTTATTTAAATTATCCTTTTCCTAAATTAAATAAATATCTTATTTATTTAATTGATCCCACTTCTTCTTTTAATTAAATAAATCTTTATTTATTTAATTAATTCATTAACCTTTTCTACCCATGACACATGTCATTCATCTCTTAATTCCTACACTACCTACCCCTTTCATTATTTTATTATTTATTTTACCTACCCTCTAATCATAGCCGACCTCCTTTTACACCTCTCACTATTATCCCTCCATTTCATATAGTGTCTTCTATATAAGAGGATACTTCCTTCATTATCAACCCTGGCTAATGAATTTTATGCACTTGACTACACTACAATCCTACTTGCAACCACATTCCATTCTTTGTTGAGCTCTTGTAAACATAAAATCTGAGAGCAAATATATCAAGCAAGATCAATGGAGATAGGAAGAATAGAGATTCAAACCCTATTGGACATGTGATGGTATAATCTTTGTGATTTCATTTGATTTGCATTGTCTTAGGTAATCTTCATATGTTATGGTGGATCTTTGTTGTTGTTAGGCTAGGGTTTTGTGGTTGAATTCATTTAGCCTTTCAATATCATTATTGTTGTTATCCATTTTCACCATAAACATTTTGGCACACCCGGTGGGACTCTTGTCCCTTTTTTGCATTTAACATCCTTGTTGCAGATTTTGTATTTTGAAGTTGCAGATCTGATGTTTTCGACAGCATTTTGATATTCTCGTGTCTGCGTACTTTCAGATCACATTTTTTATTTTCTGGTGCATCTGCGACATCTAGAATCGCGTCTGTGTTATCGGTAGTATTTTATTTTTATAGGTTCCAAAAATCGCGTTTGAGTTCCTCAATCGCGTCTGTGGTGTTTTTATCTACGTCTGTGTCCAGAGGTCGTGTCTGCATTCTGGAGCCACATCTGTGTCTCACAGAACTGCGTCTGCATCATGAAGTCATGTCTGTGTCGAGGGTAATCATGTCTGTGTGCACCGATTTCAAATTTTGAGTTATTGATTTAAGTTTTGGGTTTTTTTTTTGCATTTAGGGTTTCAGATCTAGTTTATTTCGAGCTAACATTTTCAAATCTAACAAAATTGGTGCAGCTTGTCTTGAAAGCAAAATCGTTTACCTAACTTGTGTGCTTGCAGGAAGGGGTGATTATTTCAAACAATCCAAACTACTAACAACTCTTTGTTGTAGGTCCTTGGCAAGGGTTTTTGGATTTTTATTGTGTGCCTTGTTTTCATAGACTAGCAAACACTTCAATTGGTGCACTAAAATTGAATCATTGTCTTTTGTGTCTTCAGCAATAGGCTCTTTTTGTTTAATCTTTAGAGGGTCTATCTTCCTATGTGGTCATTAGGACTACTAGTGAGAAGAGAATGACCCAAGTGGTAGCAAAAGAAAAGCCATCTTCTTCCAAACCATTATAAATAACTGTATTCATGGTGAAAACTATGAATAACGTGTGTCAATTAGTTCATACCGACACTATGTCTCCCCATAAACCCATTTGATCAAATTTATTTGATCAGTTGTAGGACGTAACCCCTACCGATTGGGAGCCTTCTATATTTATAGAGCTGAAAGTGTCGCATGTATGGCCACATGAGTAGATGCCCTTACTAGCACCTTTTTGTTTTAGAAGCCCAAATCCTTCTAGTTATTGGGGTAGGAGGTTGGACCTCTGGTAGTGGCCCACACACATACGATTCTTAGTAGAGATACAAAGTTCACCACGGGGAGTTTTCATGGGGACTGATGCTTGGCTGACCTGAGAAGTGAGTGCCAAGGGTGGAGCCAGTGAGGTCAAGCATCTAAGTATCCACTTTGAATAGCATAGCCTCGGGGGTAAAACCCCATGTGGGATCAACAACTATTGTCTTGGCCAGCCATAAGAATTGTGCTTGACTTATATTAAACATTCAAACATTCAAGACCAAATAGCAAAACATTGTGTCTTTTGTGTCTTCAAGTGTATGCAAAACAATTTTACATCAAACAACACACTTTTCTTGGAGTCATTTTGAGTCTAAACACTTGCAAACATTGAGTACTCATCAACATTATGTCCTCTTGTCATGAAAAATAGTCAAACATTCAGATTTGGTCACAACCAACAACTTCACAAATTGGAAAAATTTTACAGTCCAGCGAACAAGAGCAATCAGTTTCGAAATTCTTGAGCTTCCTAGGTTGTTTCTCTAGGTTTTCATCTAGCATTCAACGTGTCTTTGGGTCTCACAAAGTCCATCATTACTTTACACCTTACATTACATTCACATTTTTCTAAACTTGAGTCAAAAGGTCACTTGCTTGTCCTCATCATACTTTGTCAACACACTACATACAACAACATTTTGCTAAGTGGTCCCTCATCAAGGTCTATCACCTTTGGGTCTCATTTGGTCTTACTTAGAGTCAAGGTCAACTTACCTCATCAAGAGAAACTATCCTCTCTTTGGAAGTCACACCTACTCTACTACATACATACTTGGTCTTACACTTTGGACATTGCAAGTACACCTCAGATTCATTTACATTCCATCCAACTCTTGGTCTTCCATACTTTTTCCATTTTTAATCTAGTCTCACACATCTCAGTCAATACCTAGTTCATGATTGAAACCCATCTTCAAAAATCTAGGAGAGAAACTAAAGAGGCTCAAGAGTCTGCAAACATGAGTTCTTATGAGTATGACAATGATATCTTTTTCAATTCTGATCATACTACATTACTTGACATGCATGCCTATCGAAACATTCCAAATGTTGAGAACATGGACACTACAAACAATAATGCTACACATAATGACAATATGGACAACTTTTCCATACATTTAGCAGATGTGGAAGAATCCATTATGAATCCCCATTTCAATCGATTGGTTGAGGAAATAATGAGGAGGGATAGACAATACTTCTTACAAATGATGGCACAAAGTGGAGCCAAGATACCTCATGATTTTGACATGTCTCAAATAATGGAACATAGACCTTTGCAACAAACTCACTCCAACATGGATCAAAGGAGACCTAATAGTGGAGGCAATAGAGGACCACATATGGTACCTGAATCACCATCATCTTTGTTTCAAAAACTAGAGGTCCCACATACACATGGTCAAGCATATGATACTCACCTTCGTAGACCATTATGGAAGTCTTATGCAGAGAAATATGCTCAATCACATATCAATGCTAAGGATCAACCACCAAAGCAATTGGATATCAAAGGCATGCTCAAAATTTGGACACAAGGAAACCCCATGTCAAATTTGCGGGCAACACATTAGAACATGACATGCCTGTAGAGTATGGTATACAGGGACAAAATAGATATGGCGTTCCTCAACATGAATCTATACCAAGTGGTCCATATATGCAACATCACTATAGACCTCCTCCATATGAACATGTGTTTGATCAATATCATCCATATATGCAACATGCTCCTCCTCCTATTGGTGCCTCAAGCAGGGGGTATGGTCCAAGAAGTCGATCGCCACCTAAGAGAAATTTGGAGCAAAAAATTAGGGACTTACAAAAGAAAAAGGAGGACATAAATACACCGAAGCCAACATACACAATGAGAGACATATGTCCTTATCCATTTGACAAGAGCATTCCAATGCCTCCTTTTCCTACACACTTTGTGATGCCTAAATTTGATAAGTATAGAGGAAAAGGGGATCCTAAAGCACACATAAGACAATTTTTCACAGCTTGCATTGAGGTAGCAGCAGAAGAGACATATTTGATGATATTATTCCCACAAAGCTTAGGTGATCAAGCTATGGAATGGTTCTCCCAACTCCCACCTGGTATTAAGTCATGGGGTGATCTAGCAGAGGCATTTATTCAACATTTCTCCTACAACATAGAGACAGACATATCAGTCACTACTTTGTGCAACACCAAGCAAAAAGAGGGAGAGTCTTTTGCATCATTTTTACAAAGATGGAGAAATCTTGCTAGCAGATGCTCTTGTGACATTCCACAAAAACAAATGGTAGAAATGTTCACCCAAAATGTTAACAAAGACATTGGCTATGATCTAAGGAAAGCTTTTTTTTCCACCTTCAAGGATGTCATTGAAAAAGGCTTAGCAATAGAGAAGGTCCTAATTAAACAAGGAGTCATTAAGATATTCAAGGAAAACAAAGAATACTTTAAAGGAAAAGACAAGCCAAGATTTTGGAATAAAAACAAGAACACAGTCAATGATGGTGTTGTTGACCCCAACACAATGCAACCCAAATTTATTTTTTTTGGTTCAAGTTCTAAAAACAATCAAGTGAATACTCAAACAACTTCCAGATCACAAAGGAAGTGTACCCCATTGGGAGAACCACTTGAGTCAGTTTTCAAAAAGCTAGTGGCAAATAAAGTAATCATAGTTCCAGATTTTCCTCCATATGAACCAAAGGTTAAACCAAATTGGTGGAATGATGATGAGTATTGTGAATTTCATAAGAGCAAGGGTCATAAGATAGGAAATTGTCATCGACTGAAGAACATCATACAAGATCTCATTGATAGAGGTGACATTGTGATTGAGGGACACTCATCCAATCAAGATCATGAGATGTTTAAGGAACCTTTCCCAAAGCATGACAAGGGAAAAGCTAAAGCCACAGATGACCAAACCAACTATACCAGAGCAACCTATAACTATGATTCAACTATCAATCACATCTCGATGGACAATTATGTCTCTACCATTATCATCAAGGACAAAAACCCTAAGAATTCTACCCAGAGACCCAAGATTGTCCTAAAAGGTGTTGGATCTTCTTCCGAACCTACCTCTGAATGTAATGTCACAACCCACCAAGGTAAATTCACTTTGCAAGGTGCTCCAGCTAAAAACACCACTTCCTCATCAACCAAACCTGAGTATGATCTTGTAGAACAGTTAGGGAAGACACTCACACTCATCTCCATTCTTGAGCTCCTACGCATATCCCCCGCACATAAGGCCATTCTTGATAAAATCTTGAGAGACACTGCTGTTCCTACTGATCTGAATGTAGACCAGTTTCAAGCCATGGTGGGATACCTTTCCATTCCACATTCCCTTACATTCACAGAAGCTGATGACACCTCCATAAGTCAGCCACATAATGCACCACTACACATTGAAGCCTTCATACACAAACATAGAATCAAACGAGTCCTGATAGATGGAGGAGCAGGTCTAAACATTTGTACATTGAGTACTATTAAACAATTGGGATATTCTGATAAAGATGTGAATTCTATAAACAAAATTACCATCAAGGCATATGATGATGAAGAGTATTCATCCAAAGGTATAGTCACCTTACCTCTCAGAGTTGGGCCAATTACAAAGGATGTGGTTTGTCAAGTCCTAGATCTAGACCTAGATTAGTTGTAGGGCGTAACCCCTACTAGCTGGGAGCCTTCTATATTTATAGAGCTGAAAGTGCCACATGTATGGCCACATGAGCGGATGCCCTTACTAGCACCTTTTTGTTTTAGAAGCCAAAATCCTTCTAGTTGTTGAGGCAGGAGGTCGGATGTCTGGTAGCGGCCCACACACATACGGTTCTTAGTAGATATACAAAGTTCACCACAGGGAGTTTTCGTGGGGACTGATGCTTGGCTGACCCAAGAAGTGAGTGCCGAGGGTGGAGCTAGTGAGGTCAAGCATCTAAGCATCTGCTCTAAATAGCATAGCCTTGAGGGTAAAACCTCATGTGGGATCAACAACTATTGTCTTGGCCAGCCATAAGAATTGTGCTTGACTTATTTTAAACATTCAAAACATTCAAGACCAAACAGAAAAACATTGTGTCTTTTGCGTCTTCAAGTGTATGAAAAACATTTTTACATCAAACAACACACTTTTCTTGGAGTCATTTTGAGTCTAAAAACTTGCAAACATTGAGTCCTCATCAACATTGCGTCCTCTTGTCACGAAAAACAGTCAAACATTTAGATTTGGTCACAACTTCACAAATTGGAAAAATTTTACAGTCCAGCAAACAAGAGCAATCAGTTTTGGAATTCTTGAGCTTCCTTGGTTGTTTCTCCAGGTTTTCATCTAGCATTCAACTTGTCTTTGGGTCTCACAAAATCCATCATTGCTTTACACCTTACATTATATTCACATTTGTCTAAACTTGAGTCAAAAGGTCACTTGCTTGTCCTCATCATACTTTGTCAACACATTACATACAACAACATTTTGCTAAGTGGTCCCTTATCAATGTCTATCACCTTTGGGTCTCATTTGGTCTTACTTAGAGTCAAGTTCAACTTACCTCATCAAGAGAAACTATCCTCTCTTTGGAAGCCACACCTACTCTACTACATACATACTTGGTCTTACACTTTGGACATTGTGAGTACACTTTAGATTCATTTACATTCCATCCAACTCTTAGTCTTCCATACTCTTTCCATTTTTAATCTAGTCTCACACATCTTGGTCAATACCTAGTTCATGGTTGAAACCCATTCCAAAAAATCTAGGAGAGAAACTAAAGAGGCTCAAGAGTCCGCAAACATGAGTTCTTATGAGTATGACAATGATATCTTTTTTAATTCTGATCATACTACATTACCTGACATGGATGCCTATAGAAACATTCCAAATGTTGAGAACATGGACACTACAAACAACAATGATACACACAATGACGATATGGACAACTTTTTAGTACATTCAGCAGATGTGGAAGAATCCATAATGGATCCCCGCTTCAATCGATTGATTGAGGAAATAATGAGGAGGGATAGACAATACTTCTTACAAATGATGGCACAAAGTGGAGCCAAGATACCTCATGATTTTGACATGTCTCAAATAATGGAAAATCAACCTTTGCAACAAACTCACTCCAACATGGATCAAAGGAGACCTAATAGTGGAGGCAATAGAAGACCACATCTTGTGCCTGAATCACCATCATCTTTGTTTCAAAAACTAGAGGTCCCACATACGCATGGTCAAGCATATGATACTCACCTTCACAGGCCATTATGGAAGTCTTATGCAAAAAGATATGCTCAATCACATACCAATTCTAAGGATCAACCACCAAAGCAATTGGATATTCAAAGGCATGCTCAAAATTTGGACACAAGGAAACCCCGTGTCAAATTTGGGGGTAACACATTAGAACACAACATGCCTATGGAGTATGGTATACATGGACAAAATAGATATGGCATTCCTCAACATGAATCTATACCAAGTGGTCCATATATGCAGCATCACTATAGACCTCCTCCATATGAACATGTGTATGATCAATATCATCCATATATGCAACATGTGCCTCCTCTAACTGGTGCCTCAAGCATGGGGTATGGTCCTAGAAGTCGATCTCCACTTAAGAGCAATTTGGAGCAACAAATCAAGGACTTACAAAAGAAAATGGAGGACATAAATACACCAAAGCCAACATACAAAATGAGAGACATATGTCCTTATCCATTTGACAAGAGCATTCCAATGCCTCCTTTTCCTACACATTTCATGACACCTAAGTTTGATAAGTATAGAGGAAAAGGGGATCCTAAGGTACACATAAGATAGTTTTTCACAGCTTGCATTGAAGTAGCTTCAGAAGAGACATATTTGATGAGATTATTCCCACAAAGCTTAGGAGATCAAGCTATGGAATGGTTCTCTCAACTCCCACCTGGAATTAAGTCATGGGGTGACTTAGCAGAGGCATTTATCCAACATTTCTCCTACAAAATAGAGATAGACATATCAGTCACTACTTTGTGCAACACCAAGCAAAAGGATGGAGAGTCTTTTTCATCATTTTTACAAAGAGGGAGGAATCTAGCTAGCAGATGCTCTTATGAAATTCCACAAAAACAAATGGTAGAAATGTTCACCCAGAATGTTAACAAAGACATTGGCTATGATTTAAGGAAAGCTTGTTTGTCCACCTTCAAGGACGTCATTGAAAAAGGCTTAGCAACAAAGAAGGTCCTAACTAAACAAGGAGTCATTAAGATATTCAAGGAAAACAAAGATGACTTTAAAGGAAAAGACAAGCCAAGATTTTGGAATAAATACAATAACACAGTCAATGATGGTGTTGTTGATGCCAATACAGTGCAACCCAAATTTGTTTTTTCTAGATCAAATCAGGTGAATACTCAAACAACTTCTAAATCACGAAGGAAGTACACTCCATTGGGAGAATCACTTGAGTCAGTTTTCAAAAAGCTAGTGGCAAACAAGGTAATCACTATTCCAGATTTTCCTCCATATGAACCAAAGGTTAAACCAAATTGGTGGAATGATGATGAATATTGTGAATTTCATAACAGCAAGGGTCATAAGACAAGAAATTGTCATCGACTGAAGAACATCATACAAGATCTCATTGATAGGGGTGACATTGAGATTGAAGAGCACTCATCCAGTCAAGAACATGAGATGTTTAAGGAACCATTCCCAAAACATGACAAAGGAAAAGATAAAGTCACAGATGATCAAACCAACTATACCAGAGAATCCTACAACTATGATTCAACTATCAATCACATCTCGATGGACAATTATGTCTCTACCATTATCATCAAGGACAAAAACCCTGAGAATTCTACCCAGAGACCCAAGATTGTCTTAAAAGGTGTTGGATCTTCTTCCGAACCTACCTCTGAATGCCATGTTACAACCCATCAAGGTAAAATCACTTTGCAAGGTGCTCCAGCCAAGAACACCACTTCTTCATCAACTAAGCCTAAGTATGACCTTGTAGAATAGTTAGGGAAGACACCCATGCTTATCTCAATCCTTGAGCTCTTATGCATATCCCCCACACATAAAGCCATTCTTGACAAAATATTGAGAGACACTTCTATTCCTACTGATCTAAATGTGGACCAGTTTCAAGCCATGGTGGGATACCTTTCCATTCCAGACTCTCTTACATTCACAGAAGTTGATGACGCCTCTGTGAGTCAGCCACATAATGGACCTTTACACATTGAAGCCTTCATACACAAACATCGAATAAAATGAGTCCTGATAGATGGAGGAGCTGGTCTGAACATTTGTACATTGAGCACTATTAAACAATTGGGATATTTTGATAAAGTTGTGAATTCTACAAACAAAATTACTATCAAAGTATATGATGATGAAGAGCGTTCATCCAAGGGTACAGTCACCTTACCCCTCAAAGTTGGGCCAATTACAAAGGATGTGGTTTGTCAAGTACTTGATCTTGATCTCACATACAATATATTGCTAGGACGTCCTTGGATTCATGAAATGAGGGCAGTCCCATCTACATATCATCGATGTATCAAGTTCCCTCACAATGGAGTTGAAGTGACTGTCAAAGCTGACCCAAATCCATTCATATATTGCAACAATCTACAACCTCGATCAGAAATAACAATCCCAGTCAATCGTGAAGCTGTTCCTTCATCGGCATATGTGGATCCTGAATCCTTAAAAGCTTCTACATCCAAACAAGCAGAGCTAAAAGAAAAGTTCAAGATTAAGGACCTAGGATGTGGTGAGTATATATTTCATGTTGATCAACTCCCACTATCTCCTAAGGTATTCAGTCGACAAGAACAACCTACAAAAAAATTGCAATGCCAAGGAATTGGGTGTGAACCACCTAGTGTTGTGGCTACTAAGTCTGAATGCAAATCTCCTCTAGTGTTGCAAGCAACTCTTGATATCAATAGTCCTAAGAGTGGTTCCAACAAAGAATCTATTGAGTGTATCGCCAACCCTCTTGAGAACTCACATAGCCTTACCATATCATCCACTCATTCCATTTCCACTCCTCTCCTAGACTTGGATCAACAAGAATCACAAAAGCTCTTACTCATTGGGGATCAAAAATCAAGCTTTGAAAAGAAAAATCTACAAGTCAAAAATAAAGAAAAGTCCTTTAGTCCAAATCAAAATCAAGAGCTATTGGACTCTGCAAAAATCAAATTCAAGGATAAAAATCCTATAAACCAAAAAGAGCAAGAGTTTATCTCCCCTAATGTTAGAATAACTGGGGGCAAAAGTTCTAAAGTTTTAAATCAAAAAGCATACTTTTTGATCCTAAGTCTCCATCATGCTATCCTACTTTCACTTCTTTTCACAATCATAAGCCTTCATAACTCATCCACTTGTTCCACACATCCATCCCCTTTTAGCGATACATCATGGATCTTTAATGGAGCTTCCTTGAAGGACTTTGTTATTAGGGATTCCCTAACTTCTTTAGGTGACATGCATATGGGCCTATGTAGTCCACACACTAGTAATTCTATCTCAATTCCTTTATCAAGGAAGATAGTCACTCAAGCTACACATCATTCAGTCAAGGAACAATGCAGCTACAATCATAAAGTCAAGCCTCGCACATTTGAGGTAGGTGATTTGGTTCTCAGAGATAACCCCAAATATTAGCAAGATAGAGAGAAGAAGGGCAAGTTTGAACCAAACTGGCTTGGTCCTTACATCATCACAGTAGCATATGGATCTGGGGCATATCAGCTCTCAACTATAGAAGGTGAACCTTTGGAGGATCCTATCAACAACATGCACCTTCGCAGGTTCTACACATAGCTCTTTGGAATATCCTAATTCAAAAATACAAAAAAAATCAAAAATTAAAAAAAAATTAAAAAAAAATCAAAATTTAAAAAATACAAAAAAAATTATAAAAACATAAAAATCATTACTTGGTGAAAACCTGGCAAACTGGCGCCTTGTGACACCAAAAACATTGAAAAAATAAAAAAAAGTAAAGAGAAATAATTTCGTCCAACAGTGAAAACCACTTCGATGGTGCCCTGGGCAAGTACCATTATGAAAACTAGGTCACCAGCGCCATGTGTAGAGACATTGCTCCTCCCTCCTTTAGGATTCACTTTCATCTTTTCACTTTGCACACACTCACGACCAATTCATCCATAATAAACTTACCCATTCCCATCATGGCTTGTTATTGATCTACCCAAGATTGGTTAGCCATTCATAATAAACCTCCCTTTTCACCTCCCTTTCCATCCATAATAAATCAGCTCCTATCTGTGGCTAAGGAAAATCCTACGTCTAGTGATGGGTGTGGAACTGAGAGCATCACATGTTTCAAGGAGTACAGTTTCTTCCAGCTTCCTTCAGTCTATCAGTGCACAATCCGCAATAAAGAGACATTTGCATCACAGATCCACAATAAAGTTTCATCTTCTCTACAATAAAGTATCTGTTTCATGGATTCAGTCAGTTTCAGATGAGACACAGCAACAACAATGGGCTTCAACAAATCAAATCTTTCAATAGACTCAGACAACATTATGGTTCAGTGCTATCTATCCATTTTGTGAAAGTAAACATTGTGACCATAATCAAATAAGACTTATACAAGTGACAAGAGACACTAAACCTGAGGACTACAGTGGATGTTGGTGTCGAGTCTTGGTTTTCTTTTGATTTTATCTTTTGGTGACATGTCTTTTACCTTTTTCAGGATGTCTCTAACTAGAGATTCTATCTCCAGGATGTCTTTGACTAGAAAGGTGAGGATGGGGTATCATCACCTATTTGTATTTATTGTCTGTGGATTATCTTTTAGTAATGCTATGACTTGTCCAACGATATGAGGACATTGTGAGTCTAGTGTGAACTGGGGCATTCATTGTTTGTGACTGTCTTATCTCCATGCAAATAGGTACAATGACTTTTTGGGTCAAACATATGCCTCGATTGTCATAACCTACTTGCCATAATAAAGCTCAATGATGATAACGTACAAGAAGCTCTTTCACTTTCTGTAAAGCGGAAAATCGCGATCGAACCCTAGTTGCTCTCCCCTCTTCCAACTCCAAGGAGAGAGAAGGGAGGTTGCTAGGGTTGATGGTGTTCACTTGGGAGACTTTACATTCAAAAGAGGGGTTGAAACCCACAAGATCCAATCCCACGCAATGCAAGATTGGATGCTAAATGAGTTTCAAGGGTTATGACAGCAAGGCTACCCTCTTTTGTAAAGAATGTGTATAGAAGAATTAAGCTAGGAATGCATAGAAAGTGAGAAAGATTCAATTATAAACTGAGATAGGAATACAGTATGAAGCTGCGGACCTGGAATTAGCAGTAAAATGTCGATACGGCGTTGTCCTGCAAATTTGAGCGAAAGTTGCCGGGACGATGGCGCCCGAGCGCCACGGTCCTCCGAAAAATCCGCGAAACGAAGGGGGATCTGTTCGTCTCTGCATAAGGATTCCAGATCTTCAATTTCAGCCACGTACCTGCAACCTACACACAGAAAAGCGAAGAAGATTGGGGGGTTAGGGATTAGCGGTTTGCCTTTAGGTCAAACCCCGGTTTTGGACTTAACCAAGAAATGAGCAATGTTGTAAATGTAAATGTCTGTAATGTAAAACAAGTACTAATACCTTGTTGTAAGGATGTTTGTATCCTTATGTGCGAAGGTATAGATGTTGTATGTTGTATGTTGTAGTAGTATGTTGTAAGTGATCTCCTCTTCAATGGTTGAATCCTTGTCTTGAATGCAACACTTAGCCTTGAATGGAGACTTGAAATGATCAATTGCTTGAAGGAATTCTTGAATGCTTGAATGCTTGAGTATAGTTTCCATGCTTGTACACATATGACCTTCTTACCTTTTTCATCTACCCCCAATGGGAGAGGAAAATGTAGTTTATATACTTGTCAATTAGGGTTAAAAGACTGATTTTTCCGACCTTAGGCCGACCAGGAAATATTATTTCCAATTTGCAAACAAAAAGACCCGAAGTCCCATAGGAGACCGGGCCCAAAATAGGGCCAGGGACCAGGGCGCTGGGCGCCATGGTCCTGGGGGACCAGGGCACTGGGCGCTCTGGTCCCACCTCCCAGGACAGTAGGGTGCAAAGGAGGTTCAGGGCAGGGTGCTTGAAAATGCAGTTTTTGGTGTCGTGGACAAGTTTTAGGGTCTCCATTCAGGTTCCGTGTTGCGTCGCCATTGTGAAGACCAAAATGCATTCGAAATTGCAAGTGTCGCAATTTTAGGATGCTACATTTAGCCCCCACTTTAGCGGGAGTATGTATGCTCATACTTCCGGTAAAGTACAAGGAAACAATATTGAAAGACTTTCACCACGTCAAGGAGGCAAGATACACCAAGCCCCCGGTGGACTAAGGATCTTATGTCTTCGATTGACAAAGTAAAAGGGAAGATCACGAGGGAGAACCATGACTGTCAGTAGTAAGGTTCCCTCACTATGAGTCATGCAAGAGAAATACCGAAAATTTTCAAGGCAAAGCTGAGTTCTCCAAGAAATTTTCATGTATCTTGAAGGGATAGACAGGGTGTATGCCCCCCTACGTTAAAGCGATCGCACACGCCTCAACGGGGGTGATTGTTTTAACGTAGTGATACACATAAGAAATGAGAAAGGAAAGGAGCACGTTATCGCAAGGATTTAGCCCCCAAGTGTGAGATAAACCCAAGGATAATAGACACAAAACACAAAGCATGAGGTGACTTTGCTTTCCTCGGGGTCAGTATGCTGTATGATAATTCATGTATATATATCATATGTATGTATGCATAATTGTTCTTCATTCCCCAATCAAGGAAGGTCACCTAGAAGAAGGGAACACATGTGTCTTTTGAGTCAACATGAGAGAGACCAAAAGAGATCTCAATGCTTTGCATCGTCCTCAAGTAGACAACACTAAGGACAACAAATAGAAGAATGAGAATAACATATAGAAGAAGTAACACAAGAGAGGATGAGAGAATCTGCTATGCTAATGTAACTAGTCTAGCACGTCATCTACCCCCCGATCTTGCTGATCAATGTTTGGGGAAGGCAGGGAACATGCTAGAGGAGGAACATTCAACACAGTAGATGGAGCTATCACAAGATCCAAACAAGGGCTATGTTCATGTTCCAAGCCACGTTGTTCTTGTCTAGGAGCTAGGATAAGTGCTTTAGAAAATTCATTAGATAAATGGTTATCAATATCAACAAGTTCATATTCACTATCAGAAGCAAGAGAAGTAACATTTTCATCATGAATAACATTTTCATCTATAGCATCATCAAGATTTATAAAAATAGGGTCTTTAATTCGCACAGGATCAAGACCATCATGCATCTTATGTTTAGGAGATTTTGGAGAAAATGGAATAATGCTTGTTGAAGGTGTTTTTGGAGATTGCAAAGTTTGAGAAGCAGCTGCTTGAGCTCTAAGACGATGCTTTCATCGGCGTTCACGTGTAGAATGATTTCGTCTAGTCTTAGTAGGAAGTGAAGAAGATTGAGGAGGAGGAATGTTCTCATCCTTATCACTTGGGTGTTTAGGTTGTGGTCTCTTAGGCTGAACAATAGGAGAAGAGGAAGGTCTCTTCTCTCCATAAGAGGAAGGAGGAGGAACTGCTCCATATAAAGGAGGAATATTTGGTTTTGGAAGGAGACCAAGTCCATCATGATGAGGAGGGATAGGTCTACTTTTGGGAAGTTTATTAATCATAGGCATAGTCACATCCATAGGGATGGGTTGGGAATCTTCTTGAGGAAAGACATTAGTTTTATCTTTCAAAGGAAGAACTTCCTTCTCAAGAATGATAGAAATGTCAAGTTTGGGTGTTCTAGGTTCACTTAAAGATAGGATCATATCTGTTTTCCATTTTTGATAAGATTTGAAAAGATGATCACTTCGCAGAGGAAGAGATTGGAATTGTTTAGGCCAAAAGTAATCGATAGGAACGCTAGAAGTTCTTTCAGCTGGTTTAAAGAGACTATGATTGACAGTAACAACTTCACCATTATGGGGAAATTTAAAACACTTGTGAATAGAAGAAGCAATAGCTTTCATGGAAGATAGCCAAGGATAGCCAAGCTTCACACGAAATTGTTCGGAAGATGGAATAATAGCAAAGTTCACATCAAGGGATTTGTTATGGACCTCAATAGGCAATGTAATAGAACCAATTGCAGGAGAAGAAAATGCATCAAATAGTTTCACAATCACATCTATTTTGTCATATATCACTTGATTCAATTGCAAAGTAAAAATAAATTCTTCAGTAATGACATTAACCATACAAGAAGGGTCAATAAGCACTCCACGGCAAGGTGTATTCTTGACTTTTGCAACTATATATAAAGGACCATCAGCTGCTCTGATAGTTTCACTGGAATCAAATGTGATGGAAGGTTCTTTAGGGTTTTCTTGCTGCTCTACAAAGTTTATCACATTCGGAGTCATAGACACAAGACCATCAGATGAAAGAGAGGAATCATTAGTCTCAATCGCATTAGAGGTATGAGAAGGTAATGGATCAGTAAAAATCTGAAGATTTTGGTTAGGAGGAGCTACAGATGTATTGCCTTTATCATTCACTCCAGAAACAGAAATAGTATTATTATCAATCAAATCTTGAATTTTACCCTTTGAAGAAAAACATTTTTCAGTATCATGCCCAGGCTGACGATGAAATTGACAAAAAGCTTTGTTATCAAAATAAGGTGAAGTAATCTTTGTAGGATCAATTTGCCTTATAGGAGGAAGAGTAAGCACATTTTGTTCCAATAACTTATTCATAATACTATGCAATGACTCATTCAAAGGAGTATACTTTCTTTCTTTTTTGAAAAATTTAGAAATAGGAGGCACACCTGATGCTGCATTCACATTGTTGTTGATGATGTTTTCATTGAATTTGATGGAATCTCTGTTCGGTTTAAACTTCCCAAATGGTTGTTGACTGCTATCACCCTTATCACTCAGACCCATAGGATGTGATTGTTTCATTTGACTCACAGTCAGTTGATAATTGTGAAGAGTTGCACACAACTGTTGGAAAGAAGTAAACTCAGAAAACAGAAGTTTGTCTCGAATATCTTTTTGTAAATTAGAAATAAAGATTCTTTGAATATCATTGTCAGGCATTGGAAAAGAAATTCGAGCATACAAATGCTTATATCTACCAATGAAATCAGTCGCTTTCTCTTTAACACCTTGTTTACAATGCATTAAATCAATCAAAGTAACTTTAGGACTTATATTGTTTTGAAATTGTTGAATGAAAGCATTTGCAAGTTGTTCGAAAGAAGTAATAGAATAAGAAGGCAACGAGCAATACCATTGTAGGGCTTTGTCTCTTAATGTTCTAGTAAACAATTTTGCAAGCAACCTTTGGTCATAAGCAAAATCAGTACAGATTGTTTGAAAGGTCTTAACATGTGTTAGAGGATCACCCTTACCATTATAAAGCTCCAAATGTGGAATTTCAACATGTTTAGGGAGAATAGCTCGAACAATGTCAAGAGAAAGTGGGCTCACAACATCAAATGTGGGCACACTAAACTTAGATTGATTCATAGAGGCAATTTGTTGCTGTAAAGAAGAGACAGTTTGTGCAAGATTATTAATGGTCGCTTCAGTCGAAGAGTTCATATTAGATGTGTTAGATTGAGATGGAGGTGTTATGTTATTGAAAGAAGGTAAAGAGTAAGGTGGTGGGACCCTATGATAATTAGTCATAGGAGATGATTGGACAGGAGGAACAATACAAGGAGGAATGGAATGGTTAAACGAATTGCCCCCTTGCGTCATGTTCATTTGTGGAGATATAATAGGGACACTCATTGAAGGAATGAATGAAGAAGTCGGATTAAATGAAGGAAGAGGGTTAATTGAAGAGGAAGGATTGCCCCCATGACTGGTGATCACAGGAGGAATGTCTTGTGTAGAAGTAGCCATTATGTTTGATGTAAAGGTAGGTATGCTAGCAATAGAAGTCGTCAAAGGAATAGAATGATTGACTTGAGTAGGAGGTTGTGTATAACCCAAATTTTCAGCACAACTCTTCATAGGCATCACATTCGAATCCACAATGTGTGCAATACCACACAAAATATCAATTCCATTCTTATCACTTTGAAGCATACGTTTTAGACCCTCAATTAAAGGAAGAGCTTGACTATCAGTTTATTCTTGAGACATCCATTGTCGAAAATCATCAAATTGGTTATCCAATTTCGAAAGTTGTTCTTCAGAAACCTCATGGAGAGCTTCTTCATCATTAGGAGGATTAGAGGAATTACCCATGTCCTCATTAAAAAGGCTATTCAAATTAGGTTCCATCTCCTCAGTAATTTAACCTCGGGAAGACTTAATTCTATAGCTTCGTCTAACGGGAATAGTATAAGTAGGGCTTATTGTTGTAAAACTCATGCACTAGAGAGGGAGAGAAAATTTTGAATTTTAGAGGTAGCAATTTTCAGTAAAATCAGCCAATCTTCTGGATTTAAGCTGTTAAATGCAATCACGACAATCTCCCGAAATTTCAGAAAAAATGTCAGGGACCGTGGCACTTCGGAGTGCACACGGTCCCGACAACTTTTTTCGAAATTTGCAGGGATGAAAGTTATGATGATTTTAGAGCTAATCTGAAAAAATTGAGTGGTTTTACGATCTATAGATAGGCCAAATTAAAGTTGCAATCTCGAAATTGAACCCTACCAAGATTGTCGAAAAATGCAAAAATTTGAATTTTGAAAAAGAGAGGGAAACTGAAATTTTGAATTTTATGATTTTAGAGGGAATGTCAAGAGCAATGCAAATTTTGAAATTTAAAAATTGACTCAATTTCACGCAAAATTCAATTTTGAAAGCAGAAATTAAAGTTGTTGTAATTAAGCACTTAATTTCAAAAGTCACAAATTGTAAGAATTTGAATAAAGCACTGAAATTTTTAATGAATGCAAACACACTTTTCAGATTTAGGACAGTAAGAACACAATTTTGACACAAAATTTCAATTTCAATGATTTTTGAATGATTAGAAGCATTAATCCAAGCAATCCCTAGACCAACTTTGACTTTAAATTTGAAAGTGTTATGATTGATAAAATCAGCCAAAATTCTGGATTTTAGCAGGAAAATATAGTAAGATCTAGCTCCTGAAATTTCAGAAAAAATGTCAGGGACGATGGCGCTCGGAGTGCACACGGTCCTCGCAACTTTTTTCCAAATTTTCAGGGATGAAAGATATTGTGATTTTATTGTGGAATCCAAAGTTACAGCTGATTTGGAAATGTTTTGATCGGTGAAATTGTCGGACAAAGGTTGAATCAAGAGGGTTTTTAAAAATTAGGGTTTTAACACTTAACCACTTAATTTTTAAAATTAAAGCATAGATATGAATTGATAATTTGTAATAGAAGGATAGATCTGAAACAAGCATTAACATTTAGACATTTCACAAGCTTAATTACTAAAAAGAAAATTTAGGGTTTTTATGCAATCAACCTCTAAAATTTGCAAAAGATCAAACATGGAAATGTAATCAAGGAATCCAATTTTCAGATCTAACCATGAATAATCAGAAAGGATGTTCACGTCGGGTTCACCAAAATGTAAAGTGGAAAATCGCGATCGAACCCTAGTTGCTCTCCCCTCTTCCAACTCCAAGGAGAGAGAAGGGAGGTTGCTAGGGTTGATGGTTTTCACTTGGGAGACTTTGCATTCAAAAGAGGGGTTGAAACCCACAAGATCCAATCCCACGCAATGCAAGATTGGATGCTAAATGAGTTTCAAGGGTTATGACAGCAAGGCTACCCTCTTTTGTAAAGAATGTGCATAGAAGAATTAAGCTAGGAATGCATAGAAAGTGAGAAAGATTCGCTTATAAACTGAGATAGGAATACAGTATGAAGCTACGAACCTGGAATTAGCAGTAAAATGTCGATACGGCGCTGTCCTGCAAATTTGAGCGAAAGTTGTCAGGACGATGGTGCCCGAGCGCCACGGTCCTTCGAAAAATCCGTGAAACGAAGGGGGATCTGTTCGTCTCTGCACAAGGATTCCAGATCTTCAATTTCAGCCGCGTACTTGCAACCTACACACAGAAAAGTGAAGATGATAGGGGGGTTAGGGATTAGGGGTTTGCCTTTAGGTCAAACCCCGGTTTTGGAATTAACCAAGAAATGAGCAATGCTGTAAATGTAAATGTCTGTAATGTAAAACAAGTACTAATACCTTGTTGTAAGGATGTTTGTATCCTTATGTGCGAAGGTATAGATGTTGTATGTTGTATGTTGTAGTAGTATGTTGTAAGTGATCTCCTCTTCAATGGTTGAATCCTTGTCTTGAATGCAACACTTAGCCTTGAATGGAGACTTGAAATGATCAATTGCTTGAAGGAATGCTTGAATGTTTGAATGCTTGAGTATAGTTTCCACGCTTGTACACATATGACCTTCTTACCTTTTTCATCTACCCCTAATGGGAGAGGAAAATGTAGTTTATATACTTGTCAATTAGGGTTAAAAGACTGATTTTTCTGACCTTAGGCTGACCAGGAAATATTATTTCCAATTTGCAAACAAAAAGACCCGAAGTCCCATAGGAGACCAGGCCCAAAATAAGGCCAGGGACCAGGGCGTTGGGCGCCATGGTCCTAGGGGACCAGGGCGCTAGGCGCCCTAGTCCTGAAGGACCAGGGCGCTGGGCGCTCTGGTCCCACCTCCCAGGACAGCAGGGTGCAAAGGAGGTTCAGGCCAGGGTGCTTGAAAATGCAGTTTTTGGTGTTGTGGACAAGTTTCGGGGTCTCCATTCAGGTTCCGTGTTGCGTCGCCATCGTGAAGACCGAAATGCAGTCGAAATTGCAAGTGTTGCAATTTTAGGATGCTACACTTTCATATCTTCTATCTTTCATCCCCCTTTCTTGATTGACTTCCATTGTCCTTCTCGAGTCCGTGTAGCCTACTATCACATGACTGAGTATAATGACACACCAAAAACATTTGCATTTCATGTAGTTGCACCTGCATTACCACATATAAGCATTTCATACATACATATAAATATCACAACTACATCACATCCTGTACACAACACCTGTTAGCACAATTTACATTTGCATTATCATATTCATCTACATTACATACATTCACATTTGCATCATGCATACACATATAAAACATAAAAGAACAAAAATATTGCATTGCATCATATACATATTTGCATCCATATCATAAGCATACATCATGAAACATCTCATCACATAGGTATGCATGCATATAGTTGCCGCAAAGATGAATCATCTCATATATATATATAAAGTGTCATGATGCAATGATGCCAAAAATCATATGGCTACAATCACACGAAGGTGTCTACATTATCATACAAAAATGGTACAATACTGATACATAGGGAGCCCTCTATGGCTATGATGAACTCCCTCCCTGAGAGCCACCTGGCCTTGATGGAATCTGAGCCCCTGAAGGACCCGCCCCAGGATCATCCCTCCTATCCCCTCTATCTGGTGGTGGTGGAGGACCCATAACCCCACCACTAGATGCATGTCTCCTCTGGCTCCCTCCCATAGTTGTCGTTGTCCGCGATGGTCTATGGAAGCTCCTCGCTTGCTGATCCATTGGCACTGCACCATAATAGAGATCCCGCCAGTAGGAAATCTCCTCCCTGGCCCGCAGAACATAGGCATATCTGGCCCCTGTGTCCTCTGTAGCCAACCCTCGTGTTGCCCTATCCGGACAGGGGAACCCACTGATAACTCCTACCAACACTATTGGTAGTGCTAATCCTGTCCATGTCATGGTATCCCATACCACATGTCCCACCCTCATCTCCAGTCCTAGATCCTAGAATGCTCATCTAAGGGCATCCCTATCTCCATCTCGATCATACGAAATCAGCTCCCCGTCGATCGGTATCCGCAAAATCCTATATACATCCTCAAGGGTGATTGTCATCTCACCCATCGGCAAATGAAATGTACATGTCTCAGAGTGCCATCTCTCCGCCAATGCAGTCAACAGTCCCATGTTCGCCCGAAACTTAGGCACATACAATACATGTCTCAATCCCATAGCCTCGATTGCAGCTTGCTCCTTGGCTGTCAGCTCAGGTCACAATCTCTGAGTCGATGGGAATCTCTCCCGTGACTCCAGCATAGGCAAATACTCTTGCAGTCAAGAAAATCAATCATGTCAGTCATCGTGGCATTCACTGTTCATCAAAAAATGCTACTTTTTATCCAAATGCATATTGCTATCTACCCTAGTGACACTCACTATTCATCACAAAGTGTTGCTTCTACCCTAGTGGTACTCCCTATTCATCACAAAGTACTACATGTTATGCACTCCCTGTTCATCACAAAGTGCTGCTCACATTTGCACTCCCTGTTCATCACAAAGTGCTACTCATATTTTAGTACTCCTTGTTCATCACAAAGTACTCTATCTTGGTACTCACTATTCATCACAAAGTGCCTTGATCTATCCTAGTCTTCCCTAGAGGACCTACTTGAGTGTATCCTCTCAGCAGCTTATCCAATCGACAGCGTATGTTCATCACAGAACTGCCGATTTGACCTAGAAGACACAAATTCACATTTTTGGACACAAACACGTTTTCCTGACATAAATGCACATTTATTACATTACCTAGTATGCATTAATGACAACAATAAATGCATCAAAATATAAGGAGGTTTTGTGGTACTTACCGGCTCTCCTGCCTCTGCTGGCCTTTGGAATTGGTGAACATGGTCGAATCTGTAAACCAATGCCATCGCTATTGACTGCTGCTGCTCTATTTTCGCTCTGCACTCTGCTCTCGTGGATGTGTACATGACAATGAGGATGTATTTTCCCCCATGGTCTATCTTATAGACTACCCTAGCCCTAGCCCTTGCCTCCCGAGTCAGTCTTCGTTATCCCGTGACTTTGTCACTTGATCCGATCAGTCCATTCTAGTCTTTCTTTCTTATCGAGAGATTTTCTATGATCTTTTCAGACATTTTTTCATCCAATCTCTCGAGGGGGCATATCATTCCCATCTTGGGGCAACTCTGTATCAGTTCATCTTATCTTCTTTGAAACAACGCGACAAGCCGCATTGTCTCAAAGAGGGGCAAAATGTAGACACCTAAAATTGTCATGTCTAATTAAATAAATATTTTATTTATTTAATTATCTAAGCTTAATTCTTCTATTAATTAAATAAATCCTTATTTATTTAATTAATTCATTTATCCTCTTCTAGCCTTATTTCTCATTTAAATAAATACATTTATTTATTTAAATTATCATTTTCCTAAATTAAATAAATATTTTATTTATTTAATTATCTCACTTCCTCTATTAATTAAATAAATCTTTATTTATTTAATTAATTCATTAACCTTTTCTACCTATGGCACATGTCATTCATCTCTTAATTCATACACTACCTAACCCTTTCATTATTTTATTATTTCTTTTACCTACCCTCTAATCATAGCTGACCTCCTTTTACACCTCTCAATCTTATCCCTCCATTTCATATAGTGTCTTCTATATAAGGAGATGCTTCCTTCATTATCAAACCCTAATCGTTCTATGCATTCTAATCATCTTTTATGCACTTGACTACACTACGATCCTACTAGCAACCACATTTTGTTCTTTGTTGAGCTCTTGTGTACATAAAATCTGAGAGCAAATATATCAAGCAAGATCAATGGAGATAGGAAGAATGGAGATCCAAACCCTATTGGACATGTGATGGTATAATATTTGTGATTTCATTTGATTTTCATTGTCTTAGGTAATCTTCATATGTTATGGTGGATCTTTGTTGTTGTTAGGCTAGGGTTTTGTGGTTGAATTCATTTAGCCTTTCAATATCGTTATTATTGTTATCCATTTTCACCATATACAAGTTGTACCTATAGGATATTTGTATTTTCATGTGTAGAGGTGTGATCTCTCCCTCACATTGAGAGATATAAAGCATGACAATTTTGTTGGTTGATTGTAGCTACAAAAATATGCTCTCTCAAACTCACAAAACTATTAAGTTGTACCTACAGAATTTACCTATAGAAACTGAATTTATAAGTTGTACCTATAGGATATTTGTATTTTCATGTGTAGAGGTGTGATCTCTCACTCACATTGAGAGATATAAAGCATGACAATTTTGTCGGTTGATTGTACCGGTTTAAAGATTATCATTACTAAAATATATAGTGTTGTGTATTCATTAAAGATTTTAATTTAGAAAAAGCCTAAGATCGGACCGGGGTGGAGAGTTTATATCCAATGAGTTTACAAGATAAATACTAAGGATGTTTGTATTTTATATCTTTAGTTGATTAAAATTAAATGAAAATCTTTAATGAGGTCATAATTGTTTATTTAAACTATATCTTTAGTATGTTATTCTGATAATGATATAGTTTTGTGTAATCATTAAAGATTTTCATTTAATTTTAATCAACTAGAGAGAAATATTTATGACTTACAAGTAATAAAAAAAACTTACAAGGATGAGGCATATTCATTACTTACAAGTAATAAAAAACTTACAAGGATGAGGCATATTCATAACTTTTGCAGTCCTACCTTGGATATCAACACTAGAAGCAACTCATATTGTTCATGTACAAACAAGACAATATGGGAGTTCATTATACCCATCAACTTGTGGTGTTGTTGTTCATGTTGGCTCTATTGGACCCTAGAATTAAGATTCAATATTCATTATTCAATAAGATTAACTGTGCAACATAATGAAATATTGAAAAGTGTGTTATCTTGTTGAACTTTGCTTGGTTTTGAGAATAGTTTAATATTCTCTACTTAAGAGGGCCAACCATGTGAAGGTGGAAGCTCATTTGGCCCCTCCCCCCCCCTAACATCACTCTAAATTCCCCGTTAACATCTTATAACATTCATTCATTCTTTCTTTCTACCACTAATAAAATATAGCATTCATTCATTAATATCACATAATGTTCATTAACACATAACATTGATTAACATTAATTAACATGCAACATTCATCAATATTAATCAACATATATCATCCATAACCATTAATTAGCACATAGTTACATTCACTAACACATAAAAATCAGTCATTATCAAATAAGTTAGATTACAATCATTTCTTTCTTTGTTTTATTTTTGAAGCTATGAAAAGACTAAGTGGAACATCAGTTTCTTCATCATTTCCCCCCTCTACAAATGTTCTGCCAACTTCTCGTGATCTCGATGTATGCCTAGTCCTATACTAAGGACAAGGACGCTGAAGCGAAGGGGGCTCCTTTGCAATAACAAAGAAATGGGTTAAGTTCAAAAAAAAAATAATTACTGTTACAAGTATTTCATTAATTTAGAGAACATAATTGTTGTGCTCTTTATCTGATGGGGCCACATCATTTTGTGTACCCTCAACCTTAACATGTTGAACACCCTCTAGATCATTTGGAGTTGAAATACTAAAGGTTACATTAATGTTGAACACCAATTGCAATTATATTTGTTTAAAGCAATAACAGTGGTCCTCTTTACCTGCGTGGGGAACATCACGTTCTTGATGTTGTGTACCCAGATCATGCTCCACTTGCTCACCACTGACTACATGCTCTAAAATATTAACAAAAAAGGTTACATTAATTACTACTCTAATTATAAATTGAGATGTTTAATTATATTAATAGCTAAATAAATAAATTTGAATAGAAAATGAATACCTCCACTACTTGGATGCACATCTGGACCTTCATGTGCAGGTGGTGTTTCATAATTAGCAGGTTGCATTCCAATGACATGCACATTATTATCATTGCCTGCTTATTTAAAACAAATATAGTCACATTATGTTGGATCTCAAAATCAATTAGATTATTGGTAAAGTATTCAATTTGAAACAACTTCCATCTAGCATATTTACCTATGTGATGGATGCACTCGAATGTTGTGTATGCCCACTCAATTCTCATAGCCGATCAACCACAACTGAATAGCCTTGCTGGTAGGCAATTCTCTTGTCATCTTCTGTGGGCACTCTAATGAATTTAGAGCCCTGCATTTTTGCTTGGTATCATGAATTTTGGTTGCATTGTTTGATAAAAAAAAATGTTTGCAATTTATTAATATTTTGATGCAATATTTCATTTACATGAGATACTTACAATTCATGCAACAAGTTTCATGTAACCACCAGAGACAAGTTTGTGTTGCTCGTGCTTTTCTTGCCTTGCCTTGGTTTTCCTTTGACGTGTCACTCAGTCTATAAAAAGATTGAAATATGTTAGATTATATAAATATAAAGAGTAATTAAATAGTACATAATTACATTCTTAATAGTATCTCGTACCTTCTTCTAGCGTCTAGTGGTGTATTTTCTTTTTTCCTTTCAATTTTCTCCTTGGCATCCAAAATCAGGTCCTTCCACTCCCTCTCTGGAATCATGGGGGGACACTCGTACTTTAGGTTCCTCTCCAAATGGGTCCTATATTGGTCCCTCACATACTTTAGATATGTGCCAGCTTTTTCAAGGAGCTTGGTTTTGTCAAAGGTGTCATTTCCAAACCACTCAACCATTTGGTTTGTCAATTCATCTTTTAACCTTTTTTCTTGGTCATTCCAACCTTTAAAGCAAAAACAAACCTGTTAGATTCGGAAATGAACTGAAGCTACATTTATTACACTTCAAGAAATGGATCAAAGGAAAACTATTCTAGAAATGATATGAAATCAAAAGTGGATTAGGGTTAGTTCACATATGATGTACCACCTTTTATGTATGGTGGGCCCAAATATCTGCAATACAATGTCACTAAGATGTTTATAGAAAATATCATTGCCTGCAAAAAATTCATGGGATCATTAGTCCAAAATGAGTGATCATAAAGTAAATTACAATTAGAGTATATATAATAATAATTTTAAATTACCTGGTGTATATGGTGAAAATGGATATCAACAATAACGATATTGAAAGGCTAAATGAATTCAACCACAAAACCCTAGCCTAACAACAACAAAGATCCACCATAACATATGAAGATTACCTAAGACAATGTAAATCAAATAAAATCACAAAGATTATACCATCACATGTCCAATAGGGTTTTGATCTCCATTCTTCCTATCTCCATTGATCTTGCTTGATATATTTGCTCTCATATTTTATGTGCACAAGAGCTCAACAAAAAATGGAAATGTGGTTGCAAGTAGGATCGCATATGCTCAAAAGCATAGTGTAGTCAATTGATCAAGTAGTTCCTTCGTTAGATAATGAAGGAAGTATCTCCTTATATAGAAGACACTATCTAAAATGGAGGGATAAGATTGAGAGGTGTAAAAGGAGGTCGGCTATGATTAGAGGGTAGGTAGAAGAAATAATAAAATAATGAAAGGGGTAGGTAGTGTATGAATTAAGAGATGAATGACATGTGTCATGGGTACAAAAGGTTAATGAATTAATTAAATAAATAAAGATTTATTTAATTAATAGAAGAAGTGAGATCAATTAAATAAATAAGATTATTATTTAATTTAGGAAAAGGATAATTTAAATAAATAAATGAATTTATTTAAATTAGAAATAAGGCTAGAAGAGGATAAATGAATTAATTAAATAAATAAAGATTTATTTAATTAATAGAAGAATTAAGCTTAGATAATTAAATAAATAAAATATTTATTTAATTAGACATGACAATTTTAGGTGTCTACATTTTGCCCCTCTTTGAGACAATGTGGCTTGTCACGTTGTTTCAAAGAAGATATTATGAATTGATACAGAGTTGCCCCAAGATGGGAATGATATGCCCCCTCGAGAGATTGGATGAAAAAATATCTGAAAAGATCGCAGACAATCTCTCGATAAGAAAGAAAGGCTAGAATGGACTGACCGGATAAAGTGACAGAGTCATGAGATAAAGAAGATTGACTCGGGAAACAAGGGCTAGGGCTAGGGTAGTCTATAAGATAGACCATGGGGGAAAATACATCCTCATTGTCATCTACACATCCATGAGAGTAGTAGCAGTCAGCAGCGATGGCCTTTGTTCACAGATTCGACTGTGTTCGCCGATTCCAAAGGCCAGCAGAGGCAGGAGAGCTGGTAAGTACTACAAAACCTCCTTATACTTTTATGCATTTATTGTTGTCATTAATGCATGGTAGATAGGGCAATAAATGCGCTTTAGGTTAGGGTCCAAAAATGTCAAAAAATGTCTAGGTGCATCTGTGTTGGTGCCAGGCGCGTCTATGCTCACTAGGCGCATCTGTGTTTGTGCCAGGCTCGTCTATGTCAGAAAATGCATCTATGTCAAATGCGGCCATGTCTCTGATGTGTAGGCACGTTTATGCCAAGAAGGCAGGTCTATGTTGCCCAGGCGCATCTATGCAGAGCATAGGCACGTCTGTGTTTTTCAGGCACGTCTGTGTTTTTTAGGTGTGTCTGTGCAGTCTTCAAGCACGTTTATGTCAAGTAAGCGCGTTTGTGTCCAAAAAAAGTGAATTTGTGTCTTCTAGGTCAAATTGGCAGTTCTGTGATGAACATATGTTGTCGATTGGATAAGCTACTGAGAGGATACACTCAAGAAGGTCCTCTAGGGAAGACTAGGATTGCAAATAGGGCTAGGATTGACAATTCTGTGATAGAACATACGTTGCCAATTAGGAAACTACTCAAGAGGATTCACTCAAGCAGAGGCCCTAGAATAGGATAGATCAAGGCACTTTGTGATGAACAATGAGTACCAAGATATAGTACTTTGTATTGAACAGGGAGTACTAAAATATGAGCAGCACTTTGTGATGAACAGTGAGTGCAAAACATGTAGTACTTTGTGATGAACAGGGAGTACCACTAGGATAGAAGCAACACTTTGTGATGAATAGTGAGTGTCACTAGGGTAGATAGCAATATGCATTTGGATAAAAAGTAGCATTTTGTGATGAACAGTGAATGCCACTATGACTGACATGATTGATTTGCTTGACTGCAGGAGTATTTGCCTATGTTGGAGTCACAGGAGAGATTCCCATCGACTCAGAGATTGCGACCTGAGATGATAGCCGAGGAGCGAGCTGCGATCGAGGCTATGGGATTGAAACATGTTTTATATGTGCTTGAGTTTCGGGCGAACATGGGACTGTTGACTGCACTGGTGGAGAGATGACACTTCGAGACATGTACATTTCATTTGCTAATGGGTGAGATGACAGTCACCCTAGAGGATGTATACAAGATCTTGAGGATACCGATCGATAGGGAGCTGATTCTGTACGATTGAGATGGAGATAGGGAGGCCCTGAGACGAGTCTTCCAGGACCCAAAACTAGAGATGAGGGCTGGACATGTGGCTTGGGATACTATGACAGCTACAAGGTTAGCACTACCAGCAGTGATAGGAGGAGCGATCAGTGGGTTCTTGTGTCCTGATAGAGCGACACAAGGGTTGGCTATGGGTTGGGGAGGTGCACTGGAGACACTGGTGACATAGCACACTAGATATGCTTGGGGACCGTGTGTGCTAGCACACCTCTACTATGAGTTGCATCAATTTGTATACCACGGATCAGTGGGATTGGGCTGCAGGGTGACATTGTTGCAGGTGTGGGCTTATGAGCATCTGCCAGTGATGAGACCGATACACTTCAGAGGTAGAGGTCACGGATGTAGTTTTGTTCACTTATACGACATGATCACATCACATCCACGAATTGGCAGGTTAGAGCACTGGCGGTGGGTGATTGATGACATTGATGTGGTCATATGGAGGCCATACTTGGGATGTGAGCAATGGGAGGATGATGCGGTAGAGCTTCCCTACACCTTCCAGAGTAGGTACCTGATTGGGTGGATGCCTTATATGCTGGAGATGCAGCTAGTAGACAGGGTTGGCAAGCAGTTCGGCAGGATCCAGCGGATGCCACGAGGCTTAGGCATGTATGCATGGACTGTGAGAGATCAGGTACAGTTTGGGCCCCTGTTATCATATGATCAGGCTGTTACATAGCTTGTAGAGATGATGCCCCTACCCTGGGACATGTGGCCAGAGATCGAGGATGATGGCATGGATGCCGAGTACACAGCATACTGGGTCGAGCATCCATTCCCATGCCTGACAGATCTAGGAGAGTTATTAGATGGAGATGGTTGTAGAGATGGGGATGATGATGGAGATGATGGTGGCAGAGGCCAACGAAGGAGGAGGGGAGCAGTTGGAGAGAGGAGGGTTGCACCACAGAGGGAGGGTGGAGAGGATAGGCAGGCTCGGGTGGTGAGGGGTTGCGGTGGATTGCCGCTACAGGTGCCCACAACATAGGGTCCCATACAGGTGCAGGTACAAGGATAGGTACAGGGATAGATACAAGGACATCTACCAATGCAGGCACCAGTACAGGCATAGGCACAGGGGGAGCCACAGGGGGCTAAGGCAGAGGAGGATGAGCTGATGGAGCTGAGGGAGATCTGCTAGGGACAGGCAGATGAGATCCAGGACCTGGAGAGGGAGAGGGATAGGCTTAGGAGGCAGCTCAGAGATACTAAGCGGGAGCAAGACCAGGCCATTCAACACTACATAGAGGCTGAGACAGCACTGAGGGCTAGGAGACAGGCAGTAGAGGACACAGGGGCCGGATATGCCTACGTCTTGCGGGCAGGGGAGGAGATTGCCTACTAGCGAGATCTTTATTATGGTGTAGTGCCAGCCGATCAATGGGCGAGGAGCTTCCATAGACCATCGCGGACAGCGACAGCTACGGGAGGGAGCCAGAGGAGACAGGCATCGAGTGGTGGGGTTATGGGTCCTCCACCACCACCAGATAGAGGGGATAGAAGGGATGATCCTGGGGCGGGTCCTTTAGGGGCTCAGATTCCATCAAGGCCAGGTGGCTCCAAGGGAGAGAGTTCATCATAGCCATAGAGAGCTCCCTATGTATCAATATTGTACCATTTTTGTATGATGATGTAGACACCTTCGGGTGATTGTAGCCATATGATTTTTTGACATCATTGTATCATGACACTTTATATATATATATGAGATGATTCATCTTTGCGGAAACTATATGCACCTGTACCTATGTGATGAGATGTTCTTATGATGTATGTTTTATGATATGGATGCAAATATGTACACGATGGAATGTAATATATACTTTTTTTTTATTCTTTTATGTTTTATATGTGTATGCATGATGCAAATGTGAATGTATGTGTAAAGCGGAAAATCACGATCGAACCCTAGTTGCTCTCCCCTCTTCCAACTCCAAGGAGAGAGAAGGGAGGTCGCTCTAGGGTTGATGGTTTTCACTTAGGGGAGAGACTTTACATTCAAAAAACGGGTTGAAACCCACAAGATCCAATCCCACACAATGCAAGATTGGATGCTAAATTAGTTTCAAGGGTTATGCCAGCAAGGCTACCCTCTTTTGTAAAGAATGTGCATAGAAGAATTAAGCTAGGAATGCATAGAAAGTGAGAAAGATTCGCTTATAAACTGAGATAGGGATACAGTATGAAGCTACGGACCTGGATTTAGCAGTAAAATGTCGATATGGCACTGTCCTGCAAATTTGAGCAAAAGTTGTCGGGACGATGGCGCCCGAGCGCCATGGTCCTCCGAAAAATCCGCGAAACGAAGGGGGATCTGTTCGTCTCTGCACAAGGATTCCAGATCTTCAATTTCAGCCGCGTACCTGCAACCTACACACAGAAAAGTGAAGACGATTGGGGGGTTAGGGATTAGGGGTTTGCCTTTAGGTCAAACCCCGATTTTGGAATTAACCAAGAAATGAGCAATGTTGTAAATGTAAATGTCTGTAATGTAAAACAAGTACGAATACCTTGTTGTAAGGATGTTTGTATCCTTATGTGCGAAGGTATAGATGTTGTATGTTGTATGTTGTAGTAGTATGTTGTAAGTGATCTCCTCTTCAATGGTTGAATCCTTGTCTTGAATGCAACACTTAGCCTTGAATGGAGACTTGAAATGATCAATTGCTTGAAGGAATGCTTGAAAGCTTGAATGCTTGAGTATAGTTTCCACACTTTTGCACATATGACCTTCTTACCCAAATGGGAGAGGACAATGTAGTTTATATACTTGTCATTTAGGGCTGATAGACTGATTTTCCCGACCTTAGGCTGACCAGGAAAGATAATTTTCCAATTTGCAAACATAAAGACCCGAAGTCCAAAAGAGATCGGGCCCAAAATAGGACCCAGGGACCAAGGCGCTGGGCGCCCTGGTCCTGAAGGACTAGGGCGCTGGGCGCTCTGGTCCCATCTCCCAGGATAGCAAGGTGCAAAGGAGGTTCAGGCCAGGGTGCAAGAAAATGCAGTTTTCAGTGTCATAATTAGGTTTTGGGGTCTCCATTCAGGTTGCGTGTTGCGTTGCCATCATGAAGACCGAAATGCAGTCGAAATTGCAAGTGTCACAATTTTAGGACGCTACATTTAGCCCCCACTTTAGCGGGAGTATAGGCGTATACTCATACTTCTGGTAAAGTACAAGGAAACAACATTGAAAGACTTTCACCACGTCAGGGAGGCAAGATACACCAAGCCCCCAGTGGACTAAGGATCTTACGACTTCGATTGACAAAGTAAAAGGGAAGATCACGAGGGAGAACCATGACTGTCAGTAGTAAGGTTCCCTCACTATGAGTCATGCAAGAGAAATACCGAAAATTTTCAAGGCAAAGCTAAATTTGTCAAGAAATTTTCAAGTATCTTGAAAAGATATGAACGGGATGTATGCCCCCCTACATTAAAGCGATCGCACATGCCTCACCGGGGGTGATTGTTTTAAGGTAGTGATACATATAAGAAAATGAAAAAGGGAAAGGAGCACGTTATCACAAGGATTTAGCCCCCAAGTGTGAGATAAGCCCAAGGATAATAGACACAAAACACAAAGCACGAGGTGACTTCACTTTCCTCGAGGTCAGTATGCTATATGATAATTCATGTATATCATATGTATGTATGCATAATTGTTCTTCATTCCCCAATCAAGGAAGGTCACCTAGAAGAAGCGAACACATGTGTCTTTTGAGTCAACATGAGAGAGACCAAAAGAGATCTCAATGCTTTGCATCGTCCTCAAGTAGACAACACTAAGGACAACAAATAGAAGAATGAGAATAACATATAGAAGAAGTAACACAAGAGAGGAGGAGAGAATCTGCTATGCTAATGTAACTAGTCTAGCACGTCATCTACCCCCCGATCTTGCTGATCAATGTTTCAGGAAGGCAAGGAACACGCTAGAGGAGGAACATCCAACACAGCAGATGGAGCTATCACAAGATCCAAATAAGGGCTATGTTCATATCCCAAGCCACATTGTTCTTGTCTAGGAGCTAGGATAAGTGCTTTAGAAAATTCATTAGATAAATGGTTATCAATATCAACAAGTTCATATTCACTATCAGAAGCAAGAGAAGTAACATTTTCATCATGAATAACATTTTTATCTATAGCATCATCAAGATTTATAAAAATAGGGTCTTTAATTCGCACAGGATCAAGACCATCATGCATCTTATGTTTTGGAGATTTTGGAGAAAATGGAATAATGCTTGTTGAAGGTGTTTTTGGAGATTGCAAAGTTTGAGAAGTAGCTGCTTGAGCTCTAAGACGACGCTTTCGTCGGCGTTCACGTGCAGAATGATTTCATCTAGTCTTAGTAGGAAGTGAAGAAGATTGAGGAGGAGGAATGTTCTCAGCCTTATCACTTGGGTGTTTAGGTTGTGGTCTCTTAGGCTGGATAATAGGAGAAGAAGAAGGTCTCTTCTCTCTATAAAAAGGAGGAGGGACTGCTCCATATAAGGGAGGAATATTTGGTTTAGGAAGGAGACCAAGTCCATCATGACGAGGAGGGATAGGTCTACTTTTAGGAATTTTATTAGATATAGACATAGTCACATCCATAGGGATGGGTTGGGAATCTTCTTGAGGAAAGACATTAGTTTTATCTTTCAAAGGAAAAACTTCCTTCTCAAGAATGATAGGAATGTCAAGTTTGGGTGTTCTAGGTTCACTTAGAGATAGGATCATATCTGTTTTCCACTTTTGATAATATTTGGAAAGATGATCACTTCGCGGAGGAAGAGATTGGAATTTTTTAGGCCAAAAGTAATCAATAGGAACGCTAGAAGTTCTTTCAGCTGGTTTAAAGAGACTATGATTGACAGTAACAACTTCACCATTATGGGGAAATTTCAAACACTTGTGAATAGGAGAAGCAATAGCTTTCATGGAAGATAGCCAAGGATATCCAAGCTTCACACGAAATTGTTCGGAAGATGGAATAATAGCAAAGTTCACATCAAGGGATTTGTTATGGACCTCAATAGGCAATGTAATAGAACCAATTGCAGGAGAAGAAAATGCATCAAATAGTTTCACAATCACATTTGTTTTGTCATATATCACTTGATTCAATTGCAAAGTAAAAAGAAATTCTTCAGTAATAACATTAACCATGCACGAAGGATCAATAAGCACTCCACGGCAAGGTGTATTCTTGACTTTTGCAACTATGTATAAAGGACCATCAGGTGCCCTAATGGTTTCACTGGAATCAAATGTGATGGAAGGTTCTTTAGGGTTTTCTTGCTGCTCTACAAAGTTAATCACATTCGGAGTCATAGACACAAGACCATCAGATGAAAGAGAGGAATCATTAGTCTCTATTGCATTAGAGGTATGAGAAGGTAATGGATCAGTGAAAATCTGAAGATTTTGATTAGGAGGAGCTACAGATGTATTGCCTTTATCATTCACTCCAGAAAAAGAAATAGTATTATTATCAATCAAATCTTGAATTTTACCCTTTAAAGAAAAACATTTTTCAGTATCATGCCAAGGCTAACAATGAAATTGACAAAAAGCTTTGTTATCAAAATAAGGTGAAGTAATCTTTGCAGGATCAATTTGCCTTATAGGAGGAAGAGTAAGCACATTTTGTTCCAATAACTTATTCATAATACTATGCAATGATTCATTCAAAGGAGTATACTTTCTTTCTTTCTTGAAAATTTTTGAAATAGGAGGCACACCTGATGCTGCATTCACATTGTTGTTGATGATGTTTTTATTGAATTTAATGGAATCTCTGTTCTATTTAAACTTCCCAAATGGTTGTTGACTGCTATCACCCTTATCACTCGGAGCCATAGGATGTGATTGTTCCATTTGACTCACAGTTAGTTGATAATTGTGAAGAGTTGCACACAACTGTTGGAAAGAAGTAAACTCAGAAAACAAAAGTTTGTCTCGAATATCTTTTTGTAAATTAGAAATAAAGATTCTTTGAATATCATTGTCAGGCACTGGAAAAGAAATTTGAGCATACAAATGCTTATATCTACCAATAAAATCAATCACTTTTTCTTTAAGACCTTGTTTACAATGCATTAAATCAATCAAAGTAACTTTAGGACTTATATTGTTTTGAAATTGTTGAATGAAAGCATTCGCAAGTTGTTCAAAAGAAGTAATAGAATAGGAAGGCAACGAGCAATACCATTGTAGGGCTTTGTCTCTTAATGTTCTAGTAAACAGTTTTGCAAGCAACCTTTGGTCATAAGCAAAATTAGTACATATTGTTTGAAAAGTCTTAACATGTGTTAGAGGATCACCCTTACCATTATAAAGCTCCAAATGCGGAATTTCAACATGTTTAGGGGGAATAGCTCGAACAATGTCAAGAGACAGTGGGCTCGCAACATCAAATGTGGGCACACTAAACTTAGATTGATTCATAGAGGCAATTTGTTGCTGTAAAGAAGAGACAGTTTGTGCAAGATTGTCAATGGTCGCTTCAGTCGAAGAGTTCATATTAGACGTGTTAGATTGTGATGGAGGTGTTATGTTATTGAAAGAAGGTAGAGAGTAAGGTGGTGGGACACTATGATAGTTAATCATAGGAGATGATTGGGCAGGAGGAACACTACAAGGAGGAATGGAATGATTAAACGAGTTGCCCCCTTGCATCATGTTCATTTGTGGAGATATAATAGGAACACTCATTGAAGGAATGAATGAAGAAGTCAGATTAAATGAAAGAATAGGGTTAATTGAAGAAGAGGGAGGATCGCCCCCATGACTAGTGATAACAGGGGGAATGTCTTGTATAGAAGTAGCCATTATGTTTGATGTAAACGTAGGTATGCTAGCAATAGAAGTCATCAAAGGAATAGAGTGATTGACTTGAGTAGGAGGTTGTGTATAACCCAAATTTTCAGCACAACTCTTCATAGGCATCACATTCGAATCCACAATGTGTGCAATACCACGCAAAATATCAATTCCATTCTTATCACTTTGAAGCATACGTTTTAGACCCTCAATTAAAGGAAGAGCTTGACTATCGGGGTATTCTTGAGACATCCATTGTCGAAAATCGTCAAATTGGTTATCCAATTTTGAAAGTTGTTCTTCAGAAACCTCATGGAGAGCTTCTTCATCATTAGGAGGATTAGAGGAATTACCCATGTCCTCGTTAAAAAGGCTATTCAAATTAGGTTCCATCTCATCGGTAATTAAACCTTGGAAAGAATTAATTCTATGGCTTCGTCTAACAGGAATAGTGTAAGTAGGGCTTATTGTTGTAAAACTCATGCACTAGAGAGGGAGAGAAAATTTTGATTTTAGAGGTAGCAATGTTCAGTAAAATCAGCCAATCTTCTGGATTTAAGCTGTTAAATGCAATCACGACAATCTCCTGAAATTTCAGAAAAAATGTCAGGGACCGTGGCACTTCGGAGTGCACACGGTCCCGGCAACTTTTTTCGAAATTTGCAGGGATGAAAGTTATGATGATTTTAGAGCTAATCTGAAAAAATTGAGTGGTTTTACGATCTGTAGATAGGCCAAATTAAAGTTGCAATCTCAAAATTGAACCCTACCCAGATTGTCGAAAAATGCAAAAATTTGAATTTTGAAAAAGAGAGGGGAACTGAAATTTTGAATTTTATGATTTTAGAGGGAATGTCAAGAGCAATGCAAATTTTGAAATTTAAAAATTGACTCAATTTCACGCGAAATTCAATTTTGAAAGCGGAAATTAAAGTTGTTGTAATTAAGCACTTAATTTCAAAAGTCATGAATTGCAAGAATTTGAATAAAGCACTGAAATTTTGAATGAATGCAAACACACTTTTCAGATTTAGGACAGTAAGAACACAATTTTGACACAAAATTTTAGTTTCAATGATTTTTTGAATGATTAGAAGCGTTAATCCAAGCAATCCCTAGACCAACTTTGACTTTAATTTTGAAGGTGTTAAAATTGATAAAATCAGCCAAAATTCTGGATTTTAGCAGAAAAATACAGTAAGATCTAGCTCCCAAAATTTTGGAAAAAATGTCGGGGACGATGGCGCTCGGAGTGCACACGGTCCTCGCAACTTTTTTCCAAATTTTCAGGGATGAAAGATATTGTGATTTTATTGCGGAATCCAAAGTTACAGCTGATTTGGAGATGTTTTGATCAATGAAATTGTCGGACAAAGGTTGAATCAAGAGGGTTTCAAAAATTAGGGTTTTGACAGTTAACCACTTAATTTTCAAAATTAGAGCACAAATATGAATTGATAATTTGTAATAGAAGGGCAGATCTAAAACAAGCATTAACATTTAGACATTTCACAAGTTCAATTACTAAAAAGAAAATTTAGGGTTTTTATGCAATTAACCTCTAAAATTTTGCAAAAGATCAAACATGGAAATGTAATCAAAAAATCAAATTTCAGATCTAATCATGAATAATTAGAAAGGATGTTCACGTCGGGTTCACCAAAATGTAAAGCGGAAAATCGCGATCGAACCCTAGTTGCTCTCCCCTCTTCCAACTCCAAGGAGAGAGAAGGGAGGTCGCTCTAGGGTTGATGGTTTTCACTTAGGGGAGAGACTTTACATTCAAAAGAGGAATTGAAACCCACAAGATCCAATCCCATAGAATGCAAGATTGGATGCTAAATGAGTTTCAAGGGTTATGACAGCAAGGCTACCCTCTTTTGTAAAGAATGTGCATAGAAGAATTAAGCTAGGAATGCATAGAAAGTGAGAAAGATTCTCTTATAAACTGAGATAGGGATACAGTATGAAGCTGCGGACCTGGATTTAGCAGTAAAATGTCGATACGGCGCTGTCCTGCAAATTTGAGCAAAAGTTGTCGGGACGATGGCGCCCGAGCGCCACGGTCCTCCGAAAAATCCGCGAAACGAAGGGGGATCTGTTCGTCTCTGCACAAGGATTCCAGATCTTCAATTTCAGCCGCGTACCTGCAACCTACACATAGAAAAGCGAAGATGATTGGGGGGTTAGGGATTAGGGGTTTGCCTTTAGGTCAAACCCCGGTTTTGGAATTAACCAAGAAATGAGCAATGCTGTAAATGTAAATGTCTGTAATGTAAAACAAGTACGAATACCTTGTTGTAAGGATGTTTTTATCCTTATGTGTGAAGGTATAGATGTTGTATATTGTATGTTGTAGTAGTATGTTGTAAGTGATCTCCTCTTCAATGGTTGAATCCTTGTCTTGAATGCAACACTTAGCCTTGAATGGAGACTTGAAATGATCAATTGCTTGAAGGAATGCTTGAATGCTTGAGTATAGTTTCCACGCTTTTGCACATATGACCTTCTTACCCAAATGGGAGAGGACAATGTAGTTTATATACTTGTCATTTAGGGCTGATAGACTGATTTTCCCGACCTTAGGCCGACCAGGAAAGATAATTTTCCAATTTGCAAACATAAAGACCCGAAGTCCAAAAGAGACGGGGCCCAAAATAGGACCCAGGGACCAAGGCGCTGGGCGCCATGGTCTTGGGGGACCAGGGCGCTGGGCACCCTGGTCCTGAAGGACCAGGGTGCTGGGCGCTCTGGTCCCACCTCCCGGGACAGTAGGGTGCAAAGGAGGTTCAGGCCAGGGTGCAAGAAAATGCAGTTTTCAGTGTCATAATCAGGTTTCGGGGTCTCCATTTAGGTTGCGTGTTGCGTTGCCATCGTGAAGACCGAAATGCAGTCGAAATTGCAAGTGTCACAATTTTAGGACACTACAGTATGAAATGCAGATGAATATGATAATGCAAATAATTATGTACATGATGAGAATATAAAATGTGCTAATATGTGTTGTGTGCAGGATGTGATGCAATTGTGATATCTATATGTATGTATGAAATGCTTTTATGTGGTAATGCAGGTGAAACTACATGAAATGCAAATGTTTTTGGTGTGTCATTATACTCAGTCATGTGATAGCAGGCTATGCGCACTCGAGAAGGATCATGGAAGTCAATCAAGAAAGGGGGATTAAAGACAGAAGATATGAAAGTGAAAGAGCTTCTTGTGCGTTATCATCATTGAGCTTTATTATGGCAAGTAGGTTATGACAATCGAGGCATATGTTCGACCCAAAAAGTCATTGTACCTGTTTGCATGGAGATAAGACAGTTGCAAACAAGGAATGCCCCAATTCACACTAGACTCATAGTGTCCTCATATCCTTGGACCAGTCATAGCATTACTAAGAGACAATCCACAGATAGCAAATACAAATAGGTGATGATACCCCATCCTCACCCTTCTAGTCAAAGACATCCTGGAGATAGAATCTCTAGTCAGAGACATCCCAGAAAAGCTAAAAGACATGTCACCAAAAAAGATGAAATCAAAAGAAAACCAAGACTCGACACCAACATCCACTATAGCCCTCAAGTTTAGTGTCTCTTATCACTTGTATAAGTCTTATTTGATTGTGGTCACAATGTCTACTTTCACAAAAAGGATAGATAGCACTGAACCATATGTTGTCTGAGTCTGTTAAAAGATTTGATTTGTTGAAGCTCATTGTTGTTGCTGTCTCATCTGAAACTGACTGAATCGATGAAATTGATACTTTATTGCGAAGAAGATGAAACTTTATTGTGGATCTGTGATGCAAATGTTGCTTTATTGTGGATTGTGCATGGACAGACTAAAGAAAGCTGGGAGAAACTATACTCCTCGAAACATGTGATGTTCTCAGTTCCACACCCATCACTAGATATAGGATTTGCCTTAGCCACAGATAGGATCTGATTTATTATGGATGGAAAGGGAGGTGAAAAGGGAGGTTTATTATGAATGGAAAACCAATCTTGGGTAGATCAATAACAAGCCATGATGGAATGGGTAAGTTTATTATGAATGAATAGGTTGTGAGTGTGTGCAAAGTGAAAGGATGAAAGTGAATCCTGAAGGAGGGAGGAGCAATGTCTCTACGCATGGCGCTAGTGACCCAGTTTTCACCATGGTACTTGCCCATGGCACCACCAAAGTGGTTTTCACCGTTGGACGAAATTATTTCTCTTTACTTTTTTCGATTTTTTAATGTTTTTTTTTTTTGTGTGTCACAAGGCACCTGTTTGCCAGGTTTTCACCAAGTAATGATTTTTATGTTTTTATAATTTTTTTTTGTATTTTTGAATTTTTTTATTTTTTTGTATTTTTTGAATTAGGATATTCTGAAGAGCTATGTGTAAAACCTGTGAAGGTGAATGCTATTGATAGGATCCTCCAAAGGTTCACCTTCTATAGTTGAGAGCTAATATGCACCAGATCCATATGCTACTGTAATAATGTAGGGACCAAGCCAGTTTGGTTCGAACTTGCCCTTCTTCTCTCTATCTTGTTGATTTTTAGGATTTTCTCTTAGAACTAAATCCCCTACCTCAAATGTGCGAGGCTTGACTTTGTGATTGTAACTGCATTGTTCCTTGACTGAATGATGTGTAGCTTGAGTGTCTGTCTTCCTTGATAAAGGAATTGAGATAGAATTACTAGTGTGTGGACTATGTAGGCCCATATGTGTGTCACCTAAAGAAGTTTGGGCATCCCTGATAACAAAGTCCCTTGAGGAAGCTCCATTCAAGGTCCATGATGTATTTCCAGAAGGGAAAGGATGTGCGAAACAAGTGGATGAGTTATGAAGGCTTATGATTGTGAAAAGAAGTGAAAGTAGGATAGCATGATGGAGACTTAGGATCAACAAGTGTTCTTTTTTACTTGAAATTGTAGAACTTTTGCCCCTAGTTATTTTGATATTAGGGGAGATCAACTCTTGTTCTTTTTGCTTCATAGGATTTTTATCCTTGACTTTGATTTTTGCAGAGTCCAGTAGCTTTTGATTTTGATTTGGACTAAAGGACTTTTCTTTATTATTGACTTTTATATTTTTCTTTTCAAAGCTTAATTTTTGATCCCCAATGAGTAACGGCCTTTGTAATTCTTGTTGATCCAAGTCTGGGAGAGGAGTGGAAATGGAATGAGCAGATGATATGGTAAGGCTATGTGAGTTCTCAAGAGGGTTGGCGATATGGTCAATAGATTCTTTGTTGGAACCACTCTTAGGATTGTTGATATCAAGAGATGCTTGCACCACTAGAGGAGATTTGCATTCGGACTTAGTAGCCACAACACTAGGTGGTTCACACCCAATTCTTTGGCATTGAAAATTGTTTGTAGGTTGTTCTTGTCGATTGAATGTCTTAGGAGATAGTGGGAGTTGATCAACATGAAAGATATACTCACCACATCCCATGTCTTTAATCTTGAATTTTTCTTTTAGCTCTGTTTGTTTTGACATAGAAGCTTTCAAGGATTCTGGATCTACATATGCTAAAGAAGGAACAGCTTGGCGATTGACTGGGATTGTTATTTTTGATCTAGGTTGCAGATTGTTGCAATATATGAATGGATTTGGATCCGCTTTGATGGTCACTTCAACTCCATTGCAAGGAAACTTGATGCATCGATGATATGTAGATGGGACTGCACTCATTTCATGAATCCAATGACATCCTAGCAATATGTTGTATGTGAGATCAAGATCAATTACTTGACAAACCACATCCTTTGTAACTGGCCCAACTCTGAGAGGTAAGTTGACTGTGCCCTTGGACGAACATTCTTCATCATCATATGCCTTGATGGTGATTTAATTTGTAGAATTCATAGCTTTATCAGAATATCCCAATTGTTTAATTGTGCTCAATGTACAAATGTTTAGACCAGCTCCTCCATCTATCAGGACTTGTTTTATTTGATGTTTGTGTATGAAGGCTTCAACGTGTAATGGTGCATTATGTGGCTGACTTATGGAGGCGTCATCGGCTTTTGTGAATGTAAGTGAATGTGGAACAGAAAGGTATCCCACCATGGCTTGAAACTGGTCCACGTTCAAATCAGTAGAAATGGCAGTATCTCTCAAGATTTTGTCAAGAATGGCTTTATGAGCGGGGGATATGCGTAATAGCTCAAGGATGGAGATGAGTGCAGGCGTCTTCCCTAATTGTTCTACAAGGTCATACTTAGGCTTGGTTGATGAAGATGGGGTGTTTTTGGTTGGAGCACCTTGCAAAGTGATTTTACCTTGACGGGTTGTGACATGACATTCAGAGGTAGGTTCAGAAGAAGATCCAACACCTTTTAGGACAATCCTGGGTCTCCGGGTAGAATTCTCAGACGTTTTGTCCTTGATAATAATGGTAGAGACATAATTGTCCATCGAGATGTGATTGATGGTTGAATCATAGTTATAAGATGCTCTAGTATAGTTGGTTTGGTCATCTGTGGCTTTAGCATTTCCCTTGTCATGCTTTGGGAATGGTTCCTTGAACATCTCATGTTCTTGATTGGATGAGTGTTCCTCAATTTCAATGTCACCTCTATCAATGAGATCTTGTATGATGTTCTTCAGTCGATGACAATTTCCTGTCTTATGACCCTTGCTCTTATGAAATTCACAATAATCATCATCATTCCACCAATTTGGTTTAACCTTTGGTTCATATGGAGGAAAATCTAGAACTGTGATTACCTTGTTTGCCACTAGCTTTTTGAAGACTGATTCAAGTGGTTCTCCCAATGGAGTGTACTTCCTTCATGATTTGGAAGTTGTTTGAGTATTCACTTTATTGTTTGTAGAACTTGATCCCAAAAAAATGAATTTGGGCCGCATTGTGTTGGCATCCACAACACCATCATTGACTGTGTTCTTGTTTTTGTTCCAAAATCTCGGCTTGTCTTTTCCCTTAAAGTCATCTTTGTTTTCCTTGAATATCTTAATGACTCCTTGTTCAATTAGGACCTTTTCTATTGCTAAGCCTTTTTCAATAATGTCCTTGAAGGTGGACAAACAAGATTTCCTTAGATCATAGCCAATGTCTTTGTTAACATTCTGGGTGAACATTTCTACCATTTGTTTTTGTGGAATTTCACAAGAGCATCTGCTGGCTAGATTTCTCGATCTTTGTAAGAATGATGGAAAAGACTCTCCCTCTTTTTGCTTGGTGTTGCACAAAGTAGTGACTGATATGTCTATCTCTATATTGTAGGAGAAATATTGAATAAATGCCTTTGCTAAGTCACCCCATGACTTAATACCAGGTGGAAGTTGGGAGAACCATTCCATAGCTTGATCACCTAGGCTTTGTGGGAATAATCTCATCAAATATGTCTCTTCTGCTGCTACCTCAATGCAAGCTATGAAAAACTATCTTATGTGTGCCTTAGGATCCCCTTTTCCTCTATACTTATCAAACTTAGGCATCACAAAGTGTGTAGGAAATGGAGGCATTGGAATGCTCTTGTCAAATGGATAAGGACATATGTCTCTCATTGTGTATGTTGGCTTTGGTGTATTTATGTCCTCCATTTTCTTTTGTAAGTCCCTGATTTGTTGTTCCAAATTTCTCTTAGGTGGAGATCGACTTCTTGGACCATACCCCATGCTTGAGGCACCAGTTGGAAGAGGAGCATGTTGCATATATGGATGATATTGATCATACACATGTTCATATGGAGGAGGTCTATAGTGATGTTGCGTATATGGACCACCTGGCATAGATTCATGTTGAGGGACACCATATCTATTTTGTCCATGTATACCATACTCTACAGGCATGTCATGTTCTAATGTGTTGCCCCCAAATTTGACGCAGGGTTTCCTTGTGTCCAAATTTTGAGCATGCCTTTGAATATCTAGTTGCTTTGGTGGTTGATCCTTAGCATGGGTATGTGATTGAGCATATTTCTCTGCATAAGACTTCCATAATGGTCTGCAAAGGTGAGTATCATATGCTTGACCATGTGTATGTGGGACCTCAGGTTTTTGAAGCAAAGATGATGGTGATTTAGGTATCATATATGGTCCTCTATTTCCTCCACTATTAGGCCTCCTTTGATCCATGTTGGAGTGAGGTTGTTGCAAAGGTCGATTTTGCATTATTTGAGACATGTCAAAATCATGAGGTATCTTGGCTCCACTTTGTGCCATCATTTGTAAGAAGTATTGTCTATCCCTTCTCATTATTTCCTCAACCAATCGATTGAAATGGGGATTCATAATGGATTCTTCCACATCTGCTGAATGTATAGAAAAGTTGTCCATATTGTCATTGTGTGTATCATTGTTGTTTGTAGTGTCCATGTTCTCAACATTTGGAATATTTCTGTAGACATCCATGTTAGGTAATGTGTTATGATCAGTATTGAAAAAGACATCATTGTCATACTCATAGACACTCATGTTTGTAGACTCTTGAGCCTCTTTAGTTTCTCCCATAGATTTTTGAAGATGGGTTTCAACCATGAACTAGGTATTGACCAAGATGTGTGAGACTAGATGAAAATGGAAAAAGTACGGAAGACCAAGAGTTGGATGGTGTCGTGCCCAAACTTTAGGGCACAAAAACGGAACAACAAATTTTTTTTTGACGTCATGAACTCGCTATAAATCCTAATACATAACAACTGTATCTAAAGTTTTGTCTTATCTAGGATGTAAATAAACTTACTTACTAAGGTTAAGTTAAATAACCAACTCGAGCGAGTGACTTGATTTGGTGAAGATTAATTTGCATTGCCGATTAGTTAGCTAGCTCAATTACCTAAGACAAGTTGTCGCTAATTAAACCAAGGGATAATTGGCTATCTTAACGTATTAAATCATTCCAGGTCATATAATGATATTGCTAATGATTATTTGATGCTTATATAAAATTTATTATACACATCCACCCGATGAGGGTTTCAATTTACTACAATGTCATTTGCCCACTAAAACCGACAATAAGCTAAGGCCAAATTCTGATTTTCCCTAAACCCCTTGATTTTGTCAATTAATTTTCAATCCGACCAAAAATCGATCTCAAGGGCTTAAGGTTCCTAAATAAATTTTCCTAACGTCCATTGATATGGGGGGGGTAAGTCCATTGATTAATTAAATATATTGCTGGGTTAAACGTATAGTTTATCCAACTCTAGTAATCCTTTATTATTAACCCCCTTGAATTAATTAAAATTAAATTTCTAAAGAATGAGGACATATAATAATTCAATATTAAATTAACCCCTATTATCAAAAGTCTAAAATCCCATAATAATCCAATTAATAAATTTGTCCCCAAATATATACATTAAAATCAGGGTTCAAAATTCCATAATATTTCAATTATAAACTTAACCCCAAATTATATACTAAAATCTAACTTTAAATTTCCAATTTAAATTCCCTTTTTATATATATATATATATATATATATATATATATATATATATATATATATATATATATATATATATATATATATATATATATCACATTATAAATTCTTAAATTCTAACCCTCATTATAAATTAAAAATCAATTTTAGTGTTTCAAATCTAAATCTCCTATATATATATATATATATATATATATATATATATATATATATATATATATATATATATATATATATATATATATATATATATATATATATATATATATATATATATATCTAATTACCTAAAATGCTAACCCTAACCCGAAATTGGGTTAGGGTTGCTCTTTTTTTTTTATATTTTACCTCTTACCTTATTTCCTCTTTACCATTTTATACCCTAACCCGAATGGGTTAGGGTTTTATATTACCCCTTTTTCTTTGTTTGCTTTCTTTCCTTTTTTTTTTTGAAATGTAACTGTAGGTACGGAGGCGGAGGGTTTCATGCGGGGAGAGGCTGAGGGTTTCGCAAAGGGGGTGACTGAGAGGAGGAGGCGGCGCGGGCTCTCCCGGTCGCCACTGTGTTTATACACAGTGACGGCGGTTGCCGACCACTGTGTATAAGCACAGTGGCGGCCGCGGACCGTCCACTGTGCTTACACACAGTGGCGGCACCCTCCGTGCCATCCACTGTGGGTAAGCACAGTGGCGCGGCCCGAGCACCGCCCACTATGTTTACACACAGTGGCTCGGCTGCCGTGCCGTCCACTGTGGGTAAACACAGTGGCGCGGCCCATGAGCCGTCCACTGTGTTTACACACAGTGGTTCGGCCAACTTATATATATTTTTTTTTGTTTTTCATTTAAATATTTCGTGGGGCATAGTTTATGTGTTGTGTTTATTTTTGAATATCAATGTATATTATATATATATATATATATATATAATATGCACAATATCAGTTATGAATTTGAAGATATTTTCTTCTACAGGCATCCACAGAGTATGATTTTAGATTGCAGAATATATATATATATATATATATATATATATATATGATTAAAGGGTTTATTCTGCATTATATTTTATATGTTTGAAACAGAGATGCACAAGTTCAAAAAGCATCCTTTATTTTGTTGTTACAGGGGTATGCACATTACAGGAAGCTTATATATATATATATTTTATATCTATATAGGTATATATTTTCAATATATATACTTATATACATACAAAGATATCTATGACTAGATGTTGAAGTAATAGGGTTAAAACCCTTATATTGATCTGAGGTTTTTAACCCTCTACATTCCGTTTTTAGTCTTCTAACAGCATTTAGAATAGATCTATTTATTTATTTCTTTTATTTAAAGTTTTCTACAGAAATAAAACAAATTCTGTTTACCCCCTTTTTATCTTTTTTTTTTTCAGTCATAAAATAACAGAAATCTAAATTGTGCAAATTAATAGTGAGAAATAAAGACAATACTAGTTCTCTCTTTTCTTTTTAAAACAGTCATAAAATTACAGAATTTACACTATGCAAGTAAATAATAACCCTACTGCATTTCTTCTTTTTTTTCTTTCTTTAACATTTGCAGTAAATAAAACTAGTAAATATTGAATAAGAACTCCTAATGCATCCGTTTTTTTTTTGTTTTCTTTTCTTTAATATTGCAGTAAATAACATGTTACAAACCGGATTTAAATGTAGACTACAACAAACACAATAGTCATCAAATATAATAAAAGTCACATTTACATTGTTTTTTTTTCTAGAATGATAGTTACAATAACCCAAATATGAAAAATGGGTAAATAGTCTAACAGTCCCCCTTTTCTCTAATCTTTTACACAGAAAATATTAACTACATTTATTTAAACAGAAACAGAATCCTTTTAAGTCCTATATATTTACATCTGCACTTTCTCTTCTTTTTTTTTTTTTGCTACAAATCATAAAGTTACATTTCTTTCTTCTTTTCTGCATTCAAATAAAAATCAGAAATCTGAAATAGAAGTCTGCAACACAAAATCTGCAACTCCTAATCCTTTTCCCAAGCCACCTGCAAGTAAATTTTAGGACTATGACCATGGGATGCTCACCTCCCAGCCTAAGCTTACCAGAAGCCACCCCCGAGCTAGGAGAATCAAGACATAGACGGGTTACAACCAAGCAATACAACATAACAATAGGGAAAACACACAACACATACACTTTCCCATCCCAAGCTACACTATCACCACATTTGTGGAGATCAATCTATGGGTGGAAGTGGACCAAGTACCATTGGGGAGACTGCAGCCAAAAATATAACACAAGCCACCTCATGGCAACACAAAATACCCAACAGAATTCATCTCATACACCTTATGCCCCCCAAGGGCTCAAAGCCATTTCTCTCCCCTTATGACCCCCAAATGCATACACAAGGCTATGCAGCAAGGGTCACAAAGGACACCCTTGAGATCACTCTCCTTAAGGAGAGCCTCTCACCCAAGGCTGTCATGCTTCTTCCACCCCAAGATCATCCTACTCTCCCAAGAGTAGAAGATCTTGGACACTCCCAAAGCAAGAACACAAAACAGAAAAAGAAACATAGGAAAGAACTACACATTATTTTCTTCAACAACATTATACATACACACTTTCTTTACAAGCATTTCTTTCCTTCAACAAAACAACATAACTAAGATAAACAACATGAACAAGAGGAGATAACAACCAACCTTATTCTGCCAATAGGTATGCTAAACTTAGTTGGAGATGAGCTGCCCAATCCACACAACTTTCTGCAAATCCTTGGCCACCAAAATTCCTCTAAATTTCTAAAACTGGTTTTTCCTTTCAAATTTTTCCAAAAATCTCCAAAAGTGGAGAGTGGGTGATTAACTCACTAAGCTTCCATTCTTAGCCTAAGAAGGCCTCTCTCACTCCTTCCAACCTCTTGGATAGAGTGAGTGATCTCCCATTGGGTTGGTCTTCCCTAGGTCTTACACACTCCCTAACCTAGGTGCCTAGAGAAGGGAAATGGAATGGGGAAGAGGGATTACTATCTCCAAGAAGGTTCTCCTTCCAAGGATGGCACTCCTATAGATGGAATTCGTCCATCTTGGGAAAACCACTTTTTTGGGTGGTTAAACAAGTCCTAAGGGAAAGACACATGGCCAATTTTGGCCTTCACCCATAGGTACCCCATGAGGCCTAATAGAAAAGCTCTAAAATTGACTCTAGGAGTTGATTTGACCTTCAGAAAGTCCACCTGAAGTTAACCTACGGGTCAACTCTGAGTTGACCTTCCTTGTGGCTCTCTAACCTAGATTTCTTGGTTCCTTCAAAGATAATTAGGGGATATAACCATTAACAAAAATAAAACTTTCAAAAAGGTGACATGACAAATTGCCAACACAACATACTACATAGGTGTCAAGTGACACTACAACATAATTCCACATCACAATAAACACATGGCAATTGTCCCTTAAACAATTTAAATAATCCAATAAATACAAATTACACTCATGCAACATTTTACATTTACGAATAAAATACAGTACATACGGGGTGTTGTCTCTCCAAATAGACAACCCCTGGTTTTACTAACGCACATTGGCCTAGGCTTGATTCTCCCTAATATTTCCATGGTCACATGGATATTTTCCTGCACATCTCAATTTAAACATTAGTACTTCCCAAATAGCCTCATATAATATATAAAATCACAAAATCAGAATGCAATACATTCATTCTACAAAGACTTGACATTATGAAATATAATTTGTCACAATTCAAAGCAATTTCCTCATAATCCTCGAAATTTGATCCATCTACAAGATATGCAAATATTTTTCTAACATTATAACAATTCCTGAAATTCAGATAATAACCTGCATCATCACAATATTACCCTAATCTAGAATCATATAATATTCTATAATCCACAAGGCATAGAAATGAAGCATCCACATATATCAATGTTACCAAAATCGCGGAATCATGAAAAGTTCTATTTCCATAGTGTGTCCAAACTAGTATCCAAAATAGTTCCAAAATGAAAATAACTGAAGAGATAGGATGGGTCGGGGTAGGGCCTCACACCCTCCCCCTCTAGGCATGAACGTCCTCCTGGAGTTCATCAAAAAGATGAGGGTACTGTGATCTCATACGTGCTGTATCCTCCCATGAAGCTGTAACCTCATCATAGCAATCCCACTGGACCCTAACCTGGTCCAGCTCTCGACCTCGAAGGGCCAACATCCGGCGTGCCAAAATGCGAATGGGCTCCAAGGCTAACTGCCCGTCCGACTCCACCTGCAAGGCATCCCAATCTAAAATATGAGACTCATCATAGATATATTTTCTCAAAACTGACACATGAAACACATCGTGGATGCGTGACAGGCTAGGTGGCAAAGCTAGGCGATAAGCAACTGGTCCTATCCTCTCAAGGATCTCAAAGGGTCCAACAAAGCGAGGTGCGAGCTTAGAACCCTTTCCATAGCGGATTGGACTCTTATGCGGTCGCACTCTCAGAAAAACTCTGTCCCCAACCATGTAACTCCGGTCTATCCTCTTTGCATCTGCATATTTCTTCTGCCTATCCTGTGCCTCTCTAAGGCGCTGTCTAATCAAAGTTACCTGCTGCTCCATATCACGGACCAACTCAGGGCCTATGGCCACTCTGTCCTCAATACGATCCCAACTCAAAGGTGTCCTGCATGGTCTGCCGTATAAGGCTTGAAAGGGTGGCATCCCCAAAGAAGTGTGATGCCCATTATTATAGGCAAATTCTACTAAATGCAGGTACTCCTCCCATCGGGTCTGATGATCCATGACGTACATGCGGAACATATCCTCTAACACCTGGTTAACCCGCTCTGTCTGTCCATCTGTCTCTGGATGATAGGCGGTGCTAAAGTTGAGCTTGGTGCCCAACGCTGCCTGTAATGCCTTCCAAAAGGAAGATGTAAAGAGAGAATCCCTATCAGAGATAATCTTGTGTGGGACACCATGAAGCCTAACAATGTCTCATAAGAACACCTGTGCCACTGCTGGAGCTGTGAAGGTAGTCCGGACTGGTGAGAAGTGGGCTACTTTGGTCAATTTGTCAACTGTCACCAAGATAGCATCATGGCGACGAGATGACATAGGAAGACCAATAATGAAGTCCATGGATATAGTATCCCACTTCCACTCTGGTATAGCATGGGACTGGAGTAACCCACCTGGATGGCGGTGCTCTGCCTTGACTCTCTGACACTCAAGGCATCGGGCTACTAACTTGGCGATAAGCTGCCGCATTCCTGGCCAATGATATAACTGCCTCAAGTCAGCATGCATCTTCTTAACCCCGGGATGTGCTGCATAAGGAGCTCTATGAGCCTCCATGATAATGAAATCTCGCAAACCCCCAGGAGAGGGTACATAAATGCGCCCTTTATGGCGTAATAACCCATCGGACTCCAAAGAGTAGTCCACAAACTTCCCCTCCAGGGTCTCCTGATTACGGATCCTCTGACAAACCTCTAGATACCAATCATCCTCTGGCAATCGCTGCAAAATACGGTCTCTCAAATCAATGCTCATGGATATGGTGTAAACCTCATGTCGTCTCCTACTTAGGGCATCTGCGACCACATTCTCCTTTCCTTTGATGTAATGAACATCAAAATCATACTCACAAAGGAACTCCATCCATCTCCTCTGACGTGCATTAAGGTTAGGCTGGGTGAAGATATACTGCAAACTCTGATGGTCTGAATGAAGCTCGAAGTGATGACCAAAAAGGAAGTGTCTCCACCTCACAAGTGCATGTACAATTGCCGCAAGCTCTAGGTCGTGCGTAGGGTAGTTAAGCTCGTGAGTCTTAAGTTTCCTAGACTCGTATGCTATAACCCTGCCCTCCTGCATAAGAACTGCTCCCAATCCATCTAAGGAAGCATCCGTGCATACCATGAAGTCGGCCGTGGGGTCTGGCACAATAAGAATAGGTTCACTAGTAAGGGCCCTTTTTAGATCCTGAAAAGCCCTCTCACACTTCTCTGTCCACTCGAATTTCTTCCCTTTTCGCTGGAGGGATGTGATGGGGTGTGCAACTCTGGAAAATCCCTCCACAAAACGTCTATAGTATCCTGCTAAACCCATGAAGCTTCTGACCTCTGTCACACTGGTAGGGGCCGGCCAATCCATGATGGCTCTAATCTTTGATGGGTCAACTGAGATCCCATCACCGGATATAACATGCCCTAGGTACTTGACCTCTGATCTAAAGAAAGCACACTTCGACAAACTGCCGAACAACTGGTTATCCCTCAAACACTGCAAAACCTGTCTCAAATGCTCCTCATGCTCCTGCTCATTTCGGGAATAGATCAATATGTCATCAAGGAACACTATCACAAATCGGTCGAGGAAGGTGCGGAATACCCCATTCATGAGACTCATGAATACAGCTGGAGCATTCGTAAGACCGAATGGGACCACAGTGAACTCATAGTGGCCATATCTGGTGCGAAACGCGGTCTTGTGGATATCACTTTCCACAATTCTCAACTGATGATACCCTGACTTCAGGTCTATTTTGGAAAACACTTTGGCACCCTGAAGCTGATCAAACAAATCATCGATCCTCGGTAAAGGATAGCGGTTCTTGATGGTTACTTTATTTAGTTGCCTATAATCCATGCATAACTGAAGGGATCCATCTTTCTTCTTCACGAAGATGACTGGTGCGCCCCAAGGAGAAACGCTAGGACGGATGTGACCCTTCTCTAAGAGTTCCTCTAGCTGCATCTTAAGCTCATTAAGCTCATGAGTGGTCATCCTATAAGGTGCTCTTGAAACTGGCTCGGCTCCTGGTACCAAATCTATGTGGAAGTCAATTTCCTTGCTGGGCGGCATACCGGGTAGCTCATCAGGAAACACGTCTGCAAATGCCTCAAGGATGGGATGATCATCTATGGAAGGCTCCTTCTCATTTTCTTCCTCTCAGTCACTGATTGTGATAGCAAACAACTGGCATCCCTTCCGCATGCTCCGCTTAAGCTGCATAGCGGATATCATACGAAGAGACACGGGTCTCTGAATCCCAGTGATCACTATGGGAGCACCATGATCATCCTCACACTCAACCTTTTTCAAGCGACAATCCATCTTGGCTCTGTGGGCGTAAAGCCAATCCATGCCAAGTACGACGCCATAAGATCCGAGTGGTGTAACTCTAAGGTCTACTAAGGTGGTGGTATTACCAATCTGGAGCGGACATCCCCTAACCTCTGAATCCACTGACACTCTAGCCCCTAAAGCTAACTCCACTTCCCAGCTGACACTTTTCCTTACTGCCACTAGCCCGCAACGCTCCACAACCAATGGAGATATAAAGGAGTCAGTCGCTCCTGAGTCAAATAATATAGAAATACTACTACCTCTGACCTTACCTGCAGCCTCGATGACTGTGGCCTGGTGCTCTGCCTGGCGGTTGTCAACCGCTGCGAAGACTCTATGGGCCTTGCCCATGTCCCCAACTGTAGGCTCTGATGTTGCCATCCTCTGATTCCCTGTCATCTGTCCCTGTGGACACTCTCTCGCCATGTGCCCCATGGCTCCACACGTGAAGCAAGCACCGCGTGCCTGAAACTGTACACCCTGAGGCCTAGTAAAAGGATGCCCACCTGTCCGGCTAGAACCACTGTACCCACCCCTGGAGGACTGCTGAGCCCGTGCCGGGGGTGTGTATGTACCTTGTACTCTCTGGTCACACCTAGGACCCTGTGACTGCCACTGTTTGGGCCTGGAGCCCTGCTGTCCCTGAGGTGGCCTATGTCTCTGACTCTGCTGTGACTGCTGTGGAGGAGGGGGTTTATGGGACCCCGAAACATTTCTGTGGTTGCCTTTCCAATGGGGTTTCTGAAACCCGAAAGGCTGGGGAGCTGGGTTTCGGTTCTAGAACCGATCCCTCGTGTCCTGTGGCCTGATCTGAATCTCCTCGGCTATAAGGGCCTTCTCTACGGCAACCCGAAGGCTCCCTGGAGCGGCCATCCTCACTGGTCCTGCTATCCCAGCATTAAGCCCCCTAACAAAACGGTTGACGAGTAGCTTCTCGTCCTTCAGGTAATCTACATAAGGTAGGAGCTCAATAAACTTACTCTCGTACTGGGTCACTGTGAGACCCTTCTGCTGGAGGTCATGGAACTCATCGATCCTACGCTGCCGAAAATGCTCTGACAAGTACCTCTCTCTGAACCTCTCTGTGAAGATTTCCCATGTGATGGTATCTGCAGTGAGTCCGCACTTGAATTCCTCTTGCTTCCACCATGTGGAGGCTGTCGATCTCAGAAGGTGGACTGCAACGCGTGCCTTCAGATTGCTTTCATAAGATCGCAATGCGAAGCACCGATCTAGGCTTAAAAGCCATGCCTCAGCCTCTACTCCGTCAGTAGTGCCTCCAAAAGATGGCGGCTGGAGGCGTAAAACCTCTCTAATCAGGTCTCCTGGTTCCTGACGTGCTCTCTCAAAGTACACAGGTGCTGCTACTGGAGGGGGTTCGGGCAGGTGAACGGACTCTGGCTCATGCTCTGCCTCACCCTCTACAGAATTAGGAGGTGGACTCCTACTCCGTTCCCTATCCACTGATCTATGACTCCCTGAGTTCTGATTGTCTGCATGACGGTCCACTGCTGGAAGCCTATCCTGCACGATCCCGATCAAGTTCTGAAGAGCTAGCAAGATGTCTCGGTTAGGGTCAACCGGTGGTGCGGGAGGTGCTTCCGGGTTCCCTTCTGGAACCGGTTCCTCCCTAGCAACATCCTCGCGTGCCATACGTGTACGCCTAGGACCCCTTCCGCGCTTGCGAGCTTGTCGCGTAGTCGGAGGCATCCTATGAGGAAACAAAAATAAAATAAATAAACAATTAATTTAAATAATTCAATTTTCATATATTTATATTTTTATTTTCTGTTTAAGAAAATATTTGATTAATTTGGATAATTAAAGCGAAACATAATGGAGAAAGGTTCCTAGTGTTGGAAACCTTGCTCTGATACCAAGATGTCGTGCCCAAACTTTAGGGCACAAAAACGGAACAACAAATTTTTTTTTGACGTCATGAACTCGCTATAAATCCTAATACATAACAACTGTATCTAAAGTTTTGTCTTATCTAGGATGTAAATAAACTTACTTACTAAGGTTAAGTTAAATAACCAACTCGAGCGAGTGACTTGATTTGGTGAAGATTAATTTGCATTGCCGATTAGTTAGCTAGCTCAATTACCTAAGACAAGTTGTCGCTAATTAAACCAAGGGATAATTGGCTATCTTAACGTATTAAATCATTCCAGGTCATATAATGATATTGCTAATGATTATTTGATGCTTATATAAAATTTATTATACGCATCCACTCGATGAGGGTTTCAATTTACTACAATGTCATTTGCCCACTAAAACCGACAATAAGCTAAGGCCAAATTCTGATTTTCCCTAAACCCCTTGATTTTGTCAATTAATTTTCAATCCGACCAAAAATCGATCTCAAGGGCTTAAGGTTCCTAAATAAATTTTCCTAACGTCCATTGATATGGGGGGGGTAAGTCCATTGATTAATTAAATATATTGCTGGGTTAAACGTATAGTTTATCCAACTCTAGTAATCCTTTATTATTAACCCCCTTGAATTAATTAAAATTAAATTTCTAAAGAATGAGGACATATAATAATTCAATATTAAATTAACCCCTATTATCAAAAGTCTAAAATCCCATAATAATCCAATTAATAAATTTGTCCCCAAATATATACATTAAAATCAGGGTTCAAAATTCCATAATATTTCAATTATAAACTTAACCCCAAATTATATACTAAAATCTAACTTTAAATTTCCAATTTAAATTCCCTTTTTTTTTTTTTATATATATATATATATATATATATATATATATATATATATATATATATCACATTATAAATTCTTAAATTCTAACCCTCATTATAAATTAAAAATCAATTTTAGTGTTTCAAATCTAAATCTCCTATATATATATATATATATATATATATATATATATATATATATATATATATATATATATCTATATATAATTACCTAAAATGCTAACCCTAACCCGAAATTGGGTTAGGGTTGCTCTTTTTTTTTTATATTTTACCTCTTACCTTATTTCCTCTTTACCATTTTATACCCTAACCCGAATGGGTTAGGGTTTTATATTACCCCTTTTTCTTTGTTTGCTTTCTTTCCTTTTTTTTTTTGAAATGTAACTGCAGGTACGGAGGCGGAGGGTTTCATGCGGGGAGAGGCTGAGGGTTACGCAAAGGGGGTGACTGAGAGGAGGAGGCGGCACGGGCTCTCCCGGTCGCCACTGTGTTTATACACAGTGACGGCGGTTGCCGACCACTGTGTATAAGCACAGTGGCGGCCGCGGACCGTCCACTGTGCTTACACACAGTGGCGGCACCCTCCGTGCCGTCCACTGTGGGTAAGCACAGTGGCGCGGCCCGAGCACCGCCCACTGTGTTTACACACAGTGGCTCGGCTGCCGTGCCGTCCACTATGGGTAAACACAGTGGCGCGGCCCGTGAGCCGTCCACTGTGTTTACACACAGTGGTTCGGCCAACTTATATATATTTTTTTTTGTTTTTCATTTAAATATTTCGTGGGGCATAGTTTATGTGTTGTGTTTATTTTTGAATATCAATGTATATTTTATATATATATATATATATATATATATATATATATATATATATATATATATATATATATATATATATATAATATGCACAATATCAGTTATGAATTTGAAGATATTTTCTTCTACAGGCATCCACAGAGTATGATTTTAGATTGCAGAATATATATATATATATATATATATATATATATATATATATATATATATATATGATTAAAGGGTTTATTCTGCATTATATTTTATATGTTTGAAACAGAGATGCACAAGTTCAAAAAGCATCCTTTATTTTGTTGTTACAGGGGTATGCACATTACAGGAAGCTTATATATATATATATTTTATATCTATATAGGTATATATTTTCAATATATATACTTATATACATACAAAGATATCTATGACTAGATGTTGAAGTAATAGGGTTAAAACCCTTATATTGATCTGAGGTTTTTAACCCTCTACATTCCGTTTTTAGTCTTCTAACAGCATTTAGAATAGATCTATTTATTTATTTCTTTTATTTAAAGTTTTCTACAGAAATAAAACAAATTCTATTTACCCCCTTTTTATCTTTTTTTTTTTCAGTCATAAAATAACAGAAATCTAAATTGTGCAAATTAATAGTGAGAAATAAAGACAATACTAGTTCTCTCTTTTCTTTTTAAAACAGTCATAAAATTACAGAATTTACACTATGCAAGTAAATAATAACCCTACTGCATTTCTTCTTTTTTTTCTTTCTTTAACATTTGCAGTAAATAAAACTAGTAAATATTGAATAAGAACTCCTAATGCATCCTTTTTTTTTTTGTTTTCTTTTCTTTAATATTGCAGTAAATAACATGTTACAAACCAGATTTAAATGTAGACTACAACAAACACAATAGTCATCAAATATAATAAAAGTCACATTTACATTGTTTTGTTTTCCAGAATGATAGTTACAATAACCCAAATATGAAAAATGGGTAAATAGTCTAACAGTCCCCTTTTTCTCTAATCTTTTACACAGAAAATATTAACTACATTTATTTAAACAGAAACAGAATCCTTTTAAGTCCTATATATTTACATCTGCACTTTCTCTTCTTTTTTTTTTTTGCTACAAATCATAAAGTTACATTTCTTTCTTCTTTTCTGCATTCAAATAAAAATCAGAAATCTGAAATAGAAGTCTGCAACACAAAATCTGCAACTCCTAATCCTTTTCCCAAGCCACCTACAAGTAAATTTTAGGACTGTGACCATGGGATGCTCACCTCCCAGCCTAGGCTTACCAGAAGCCACCCCCGAGCTAGGAGAATCAAGACATAGACGGGTTACAACCAAGCAATACAACATAACAATAGGGAAAACACACAACACATACACTTTCCCATCCCAAGCTACACTATCACCACATTTGTGGAGATCAATCTATGGGTGGAAGTGGACCAAGTACCATTGGGGAGACTGCAACCAAAAATATAACACAAGCCACCTCATGGCAACACAAAATACCCAACAGAATTCATCTCATACACCTTATGCCCCCCAAGGGCTCAAAGCCATTTCTCTCCCCTTATGACCCCCAAATGCATACACAAGGCTATGCAGCAAGGGTCACAAAGGACACCCTTGAGATCACTCTCCTTAAGGAGAGCCTCTCACCCAAGGCTGTCATGCTTCTTCCACCCCAAGATCATCCTACTCTCCCAAGAGTAGAAGATCTTGGACACTCCCAAAGCAAGAACACAAAACAGAAAAAGAAACATAGGAAAGAACTACACATTATTTTCTTCAACAACATTATACATACACACTTTCTTTACAAGCATTTCTTTCCTTCAACAAAACAACATAACTAAGATAAACAACATGAACAAGAGGAGATAACAACCAACCTTATTCTGCCAATAGGTATGCTAAACTTAGTTGGAGATGAGCTGCCCAATCCACACAACTTTCTGCAAATCCTTGGCCACCAAAATTCCTCTAAATTTCTAAAACTGGTTTTTCCTTTCAAATTTTTCCAAAAATCTCCAAAAGTGGAGAGTGGGTGATTAACTCACTAAGCTTCCATTCTTAGCCTAAGAAGGCCTCTCTCACTCCTTCCAACCTCTTGGATAGAGTGAGTGATCTCCCATTGGGTTGGTCTTCCCTAGGTCTTACACACTCCCTAACCTAGGTGCCTAGAGAAGGGAAATGGAATGGGGAAGAGGGATTACTATCTCCAAGAAGGTTCTCCTTCCAAGGATGGCACTCCTATAGATGGAATTCGTCCATCTTGGGAAAACCACTTTTTTGGGTGGTTAAACAAGTCCTAAGGGAAAGACACATGGCCAATTTTGGCCTTCACCCATAGGTACCCCATGAGGCCTAATAGAAAAGCTCTAAAATTGACTCTAGGAGTTGATTTGACCTTCAGAAAGTCCACCTGAAGTTAACCTACGGGTCAACTCTGAGTTGACCTTCCTTGTGGCTCTCTAACCTAGATTTCTTGGTTCCTTCAAAGATAATTAGGGGATATAACCATTAACAAAAATAAAACTTTCAAAAAGGTGACATGACAAATTGCCAACACAACATACTACATAGGTGTCAAGTGACACTACAACATAATTCCACATCACAATAAACACATGGCAATTGTCCCTTAAACAATTTAAATAATCCAATAAATACAAATTACACTCATGCAACATTTTACATTTACGAATAAAATACAGTACATACGGGGTGTTGTCTCTCCAAATAGACAACCCCTGGTTTTACTAACGCACATTGGCCTAGGCTTGATTCTCCCTAATATTTCCATGGTCACATGGATATTTTCCTGCACATCTCAATTTAAACATTAGTACTTCCCAAATAGCCTCATATAATATATAAAATCACAAAATCAGAATGCAATACATTCATTCTACAAAGACTTGACATTATGAAATATAATTTGTCACAATTCAAAGCAATTTCCTCATAATCCTCGAAATTTGATCCATCTACAAGATATGCAAATATTTTTCTAACATTATAACAATTCCTGAAATTCAGATAATAACCTGCACCATCACAATATTACCCTAATCTAGAATCATATAATATTCTATAATCCACAAGGCATAGAAATGAAGCATCCACATATATCAATGTTACCAAAATCGCGGAATCATGAAAAGTTCTATTTCCATAGTGTGTCCAAACTAGTATCCAAAATAGTTCCAAAATGAAAATAACTGAAGAGATAGGATGGGTCGGGGTAGGGCCTCACAGATGGAATGTAAATGAATCCAAGGTGTACTTGCAATATCCAAAATGTAAGACCAAGTATGTATGTAGTAGAGTAGGTGTGACTTCCAAAGAGAGGATAGTTTCTCTTGATGAGGTAAGTTGACCTTGACTCTAAGTAAGACCAAATGAGACCCAAAGGTAAGAAACCTTGATGAGGGACCACTTAGCAAAGTGTTGATGTATGTAGTGTGTTGACAAAGTATAGTGAGGACAAGCAAGTGACCTTTTGATTCAAGTTTAGACAATTATGAATGTAAAGTGAGATGTGAAGCAATGATGGACTTTGTGAGACCCAAAGAAAAGTTGAATGCTAAATGAAACCCTAGAGAAATGACCTAGGAAGCTCAAGAATTCTGAAACTGATTGTGTTTGTTTGCTAGACTGTAATAGTTTTTCAATTCTAAACATAGACGCACCTGTATACTTCACAGACGCGGTTTCCTGACACAGACGTGGCTCTGTTCAACGCAAACTTGCTTCTAATATTTTTTTGCAAAGTGTAATGTTGATTCTATAAACACAGATGCATTTCTTCCCTTCACAGATGCGGTTATACAACATAGATGCTATTATGTCAGACACAGACGCGTTTCTGCAAAATTTGTGCAATCTTTTCCAATCTGTGAAGTCATTTTGTTGTAACCAAATCTGACTGTTTGACTATTTTTTGTGACAAGAGGACACAGTGTTATTGAAGACCTAATGTTTGCAAGTGTCTAGACTCCAAAATGACTCCAATAAAAAGTGTGTTATTTGATGTAAAAATGTTTTGCATACACTTGAATACACAAAAGACACAATGTTTTGTTGTTTGGTCTTGAATGTTTTGAATGTTTAAAATAAGTCAAGCACAATTCTTATGGCTGGCCAAGACAATAGTTGTTGATCCCACATGGGGTTTTACCCCCAAGGCTACGCTATTCAGAGTGGATACTTAGATGCTTGACCTCACTGGCTCCACCCTCGGCACTCACTTCTCGGGTCAATCAAGCATCAGTCCCCATGAGAACTCCCCTTGGTGAACTTTGTATCTCTACTAAGAACCGTATGTGTGTGGGCCGCTACCAGAGGTCTGACCTCCTGCCCCAACAACTAGAAGGATTTGGGCTTCTAAAATAAAAAGGTGCTAGTAAGGGCATTCGCTCATGTGGCCATACATGTGGCACTTTCAGCTCTGTAAATACAGAAGGCTCCCAGCTGGTAGGGGTTACGCCCTACAACTGATCAAATAAATTTGATCAAACGGGTTTATGGGGAAACATAGTGTCGGTATGAACTAATCAGCACACGTTATTCATAGTTTTCACCATGAATATAGTTATTTATAGTGGTTCAGAAGAGGTGGGTTTTCCTCGCTACCACTTGGGTCGTTCTCTTCTCACTAGTAGTCCTAATGACCACACGGGAAGATAGGCCCTCTAAAGATTAAACAAAAAGAGCCTATTGCTCAAGACACAAAAGATAATGATTCAATTTTAGTGCACCAATTGAAGTGTTTGCTAGTCTATGAAAACAAGGCACACAATAAAATCAAAACCCTTGCCAAGGACCTACAACAAAGAGTTGTTAGTAGTTTGGATTGTTTCGAATAATCACCCCTTCTTGCAAGCACACAAGTTAGGTAAATTTTAAATCCAAAAGACTTTGTGAAAATAGGGGCCTTCAACCATATGATTTTACTTTCAAGACAAGCTGGACCAATTTTGTTAGCTAGATCTGAAAATGTTAGCTCAAAATAAACTAGATCTGAAACCCTAAATGCAAAAACCCAAAACTAAATCAATAACTCAAAATTTGAAATCAGTGAACATAGACGTGATTACCCTCGACACAAATGTGGCTAACTGACGTAGACGCAGTTCTGTGCGACGCAGATGCGACTCCAAAATGTAGATGCGACTTCTAGACACAGATGCGACTAAAAACACCGCAAATGCGATTGAGGAACGCAAATGCGATTTTTGAAATCTACAAAAATAAAATATTGCTGATAATGTAGACGCGATTCTAGATGTCGCAGACGCAATTTGGGAACCCAAACATGATCTGAAAGTTCACAAATGTGGTAAAAAGCCAAAAATGCGATCCGAAAGTACATAGACGCGAAAATATCAAAATGCTGCTGAAAATGTCAGATCTGCAACTTCAAAACACAAAATCTGCAACAAGGATGTTAAATGCAAAAGGGACAAGAGTCCCACCAGGCATGCCAAAATGTATATGGTGAAAATGGATATCAACAATAATGATATTGAAAGGCTAAATGAATTCAACCACAAAACCCTAGCCTAACAACAACAAAGATCCACCATAACATATGAAGATTACCTAAGACAATGCAAATCAAATGAAATCACAAAGATTATACCATCACATGTCCAATAGGGTTTTTATCTCCATTCTTCCTATCTCCATTGATCTTGCTTGATATATTTGCTCTCAGATTTTATGTGCACAAGAGCTCAACAAAGAACGGAAATGTGGTTGGAAGTAGGATCGCATATGCTCAAAAGCGTAGTGTAGTCAATTGATCAAGTAGTTCCTTCGTTAGCTAATGAAGGAAGTATCTCCTTATATAGAAGACACTATATGAATGGAGGGATAAGATTGAGAGGTGTAAAAGGAGGTCGGCTATGATTAGAGGGTAGGTAGAAGAAATAATAAAATAATGAAAGGGGTAGGTAGTGTATGAATTAAGAGATGAATGACATGTGTCATGGGTAGAAAAGGTTAATGAATTAATTAAATAAATAAAGATTTATTTCATTAATAGAAGAAGTGAGGTCAATTAAATAAATAAGATATTTATTTAATTTAGGAAAAGGATAATTTAAATAAATAAATGAATTTATTTAAATGAGAAATAAGGCTAGAAGAGGATAAATGAATTAATTAAATAAATAAAGATTTATTTAATTAATAGAAGAATTAAGCTTAGATAATTAAATAAATAAAATATTTATTTAATTAGACATAACAATTTTTAGGTGTCTACACTTGGAACCTTTTGTATCTTTAAGGGAATCATTTCTTCGTCGCTCACCACCAATGTGGCCTGCAACATTCCTGTACTAGCAATACAAGAAGATCCAAGAAATGATGGTATGTTATCAATAGTAGTCGCCTCTGGCACATCCTCATGTGCATATCCTCCTACAAAAAATGAATCCACTATGAAATGGCATTAGAATTCAAGAAAGAACACTTGAAGGGGAATAAACACATGACAAAAGATAGAGAAAAAGAGGAATCTACCAACAGTGGGTGGGCCAATATGACGTGCACTAGAGGATGTTTGCATGCTACATGTTATCGACATTGCAGTCGGCAATATAGGTGAGGGTAACCTTTGATGAGGCGGTGGCGGCATTTGCACAGTAACATTGACAACACCTAAAGAATAATACATTAAATATATCAAACATTAAATATATGAAAAGTGCAAGAATTGTAAACAAGGATGAACCTTTATTTTGAAATTTGATAGTATCAAATATGATGTGTTTTGGGTACTTAGAGTGATAAGTCAAGTAAGTGATAATACAAGAAAATCGTCATCACCTAAAGATCCTGCAACACCCTGATCGTGGGAACGACTTTGATGAGGGCAGATAAATTGTTGTAAAAACAATACGTACATATTTTAGTTAATGACATAAAAGAGAATAAAATACAAACCATTATTAAAATTTTGCTATAATTAAAGCTTTCATTACTGCTTACTTGCAAGTTTTCTACTATCTGAATCAATAATGCCACCCTCTCTCGTATCTCATCAGTGATAGGATGCACGGCTGCCAAAGCAACAATCTATTTTCTAATTTTTATAAGAGGCATTTTAAAGAATTTCATAAGGTCTGTGGGATCTTCAAGGTCATCATCATGTAACTCTAATGATTCCACATCCCTAGAAAGGTGCTTAGGTACTATAACTCCCTTTCCCTTTCCCCGAACATCCGTCTGTGTCAAGAATATCATTAACAATTACAAAATTAGTATAAATCACTGAAAAAAAAGAACATAATAATGTAATAGTTTACTTATATCTAATTTGTACAATTACAATGAGCTTTACCTACTTGGTAGATGTGTCACAAGCTACATCTCTGTTTGCAATATGTGATGGATCCATAAAGGCTTGTGATAAAGAAAAATATAAAAAATGTTAGCGAAATTAAACCAATAGACATCACATAGCTAATAAACAATCCAATTTCCATAAATAAACATAGTTTAAAAATTGTCACATAAATAGTCACTCTCCCTATCTCCACCTCCATATTAAAAGGTGCATCATGAATTAATTATGTAATGGCATTAGAATTCAAAACATAATGAATTAATTATGTAAAAAAAATTCTATCAAGAAGTCAATATTAAATAGATAATATACTAATTGCATACCTCATACATTTTATTCTTCATCATCATGAACATCAAGTTCATCATCGCCATCATCATCATCATCATCATCATCATCATCATCATCATCATCATCATCATCATCATCATCATTGTTGTTGTCATTGTCGTTGTCATCATCATCATCATCATCGTCATTGTCATTGTCGTCATCATCATCATCATCATCATCATCATCAATGTCTTCGCCATCATCATCACCATCACTATCACCACCATCACCATCACCATCACCATCACCATCACCATCACCTCACCATCACCATCACCATCACCATCATCATCATCATCATCATCTTCTTCTTCTTCTTCTTCTTCTTCATCATCATCATTGAGAAACTGTCGATCGTGATCATCATCCACTTCATCTTCTACTTCTTCGGTATCTTCTTCTTCCATCACATTATACTTTATCGACCTTCCTCTTGGATCATGTCTAACAACAAATGACCAACCTAGTTTATGCGAAACCTTTGAGTAAAATAATTTCTCACATTGGCTTGGAAGAACATAGGGCTCATCCCCAACTAGTTCAAATGACCTTGTATTTAGCATTATAAAACCATTATCATGTTCAATAACAGTTCTATCAGGATCATTTTTATTCAATTGTAGCCTGTACCATTTGACGACGAATAAAACTAATTTGAAGGAATTAAAGTCACACTCAAGTATATCATCCAAAATGCCATAGTATCAATTTTGAGACTGTTGAGGATGAATTTCATTTCTCAATGAAATATTTGTCACCTCAAAGACTGCAGTGATGCCAGAATCACAAGTTTTCTTCGTGTCATCCAACTTTTTTATGCAAAATTTATGACCATTGTAGCACATAGCATTGTGGTGTTTGACCTGTGATATGTCAAACATGTAAAATTTATTGCATTGTGAGTTAATAAACATATGGGTGATTAATTAATTTATACGTACCTGTTTATCTCTTAAACCATATACTAAATCAATTTCCCTTTGTGTAACATTGGAATCTCCATTACAATGTGCTTCTTTAAATAATGAAGCCACACCTTCCCATGTTAACGTGCATCCAAAATGTTGACAACGTTCAATCCATACCATCATCCAATCAAGATTGTTTGCAATATACAAATGTAGTGCATCCCACTCTTGACCAACTGTACAAAAAATAAATAGACGTCTTATAATCGATTTATTTTGAAGATTAAGAATTAATTAACTACAACATCTTATAATTACCTCTCACTTTCCTCAATCTACCTTTCCCCGTCAAGTACTCCCCTTCGAATTTGTTAATGGTGTTGGGATCCCAAATGCGATCCACGTGGATCTTTGTTGCAAACTTAGGAAGATATTTAGAAATGTACACCATAGTCTGGTATACCATATATTCCTCCACCATAGAACCCTCAGGATGTTCTCTTTGTTGAAAAAAAGCCTGCAAAAATTTCAAATGCCTCTCAACCATCCACATTGACCTAGTGTGTATAGGTCCACACAATTCAATCTCCTCAACTTAGTGTATGAGGTAGTGTTCTTGTGCATTGAAAAAAGCTAGAGGTAGACACTTTTGCATTTCACACATTAAATGAGAAATTTTTCTCTTCCAATATTTTATATCGTCTTTATGGATTTCTTTACATGACAACCACCTACAAGGTATTCAAGAAGCAAAAAAACATATTACATAACAAGTAAAACAAATCGCAAATATAATATCTATACAGCAAACTAAACAAATATCACTACTTACCTCATGTATTTTCCAAGATCATATATGACTTGCTTGACATTATTATCGAAGTCATCTGGGATAGATAGAGGTAGAACGTATTGCAACAATTATAAAATTATGTTTTCATTTTTTTGTAACATAATGAACAGTACATGTATGTGCAGTACTTAAATGCATACTAAAAACACAAGAACATGAATTACCTTAATGAAGGTATGCCAATCATGCATTTTCATCCCTGACCCAAATTCACTTTTCTTTGATATGAGATTGTTTATGTTCACAACAAATCCTATGGGAAATTGATTTTTTTGTATGACTTCTTTTATAGCATTGATTTGCTGGTCCGTTAATAACCAAGGAAGCTCACTTATATTAATCTGGTCTCCATGGCTATTTGATTGAATGACATTTATCATTGCATGATTGGAATCCTGAATGTCACTACATATTTTGACAATTTTTCTTTGTCATGCCTTCCATCCAATATTTTCCATACTATCTCCGTAATATTCTTTCCAATATGCATACTATCAAGCAAATGAACAATTTGTAACTGCTCGTAGTAGGGCAACCTACTAAATTGTCGGGGATAACTTTTTAGTCCCTTAGGAAGGTGGTCATTAATGCCTTCACAACCTTCATGATCATCAATCACATCATCAGTAAACAAAACGAAATAGAAAAGATGTTTTATGAAAAACCAATAGATGGAATGGCATTACCTTGACGATTAATTATATTATAATCCAACTTCCACAGGTGAGGTGTCATTCTTTGTGGCTTTGATGTATTCTCTTCTTTCCCATTGAAAAGATGTTTTTCAGTATTTTGATACTTACGATTTTTGTGGAGAAAGTGCCTATACTTATCAAACATCTGCTTTCCTAAACTTTTTGAATGACGAGATTTCATCTTTGGACCACAAACAGGACATGCAAATTTTCCCTTTGTTTGAAGACCTACAAGATAATGTATAATTGGATTAAATATGATAATTTTTTGAATTATAATGTTCATGCACAACTTAAACACTATAACATACCACAAAAATGTGTTAACCCCAGGGCATCGTGTATTGTCCATAGAAGCATTGCATGGAATTGAAATTGTCTTTGTCCTATTGGTCTAGAGACGTCATACATAGTGACACCATTCCATAACTCCAACAACTTGTCTATAAGAGGCTCGATATATACATTCATATCTTTAACTTGGTACTTACCTAAGCGAATGAACAAAAACATTACATAATTATTATGACCATTTTATTGCAATATTTATAATTAAATTTAGACGACTATATTTAAATGATAAAATACTTGGAATAATCATTGCCAACATTATGTGCTCCCTCTTTATTGGCATCCATAGAGGAATGTTATTGTTGATAACAAAAATAGGCCACACTGAGTAAATAGATCTCATCTCTCCAAATGGATTGACACCGTCCGCTGCCAATGAAAGCCTGAGATTACGAGGTTCTTTAAAGTATGGCCACTTTTCCTCTATGTCCATAAATGTTGAACCATCCATAGGCATTTGAATAATGTCATCTTGACTTCTATTGCATGCATGGTAATCCATAAATTGTGCCAAGCTAGTGCACTTGAATAATCGTTGCATACATGGAATAATGAGAATATAGCAAAGAACCTTGTGAGGAACCCTTTTTGTTATTTGATCTATTTGATATCTACTGATATGACATTCAGGGCATACAGTTTGAAATTCATGTTGTTTATGATATATAATATGATCATTGGGACAAGCATCTATTGCTTGATACTCCATTCCAATATCTTTCATAATGGCAGATAATTCTCGGTATGAGCGAGGTAGAATATTTGATGGTGGTAACAAAAACTCACCTATCAATCTACAACAAAGAAATATAATTTGTTATAATAAATAATATTAATGGTATAGCATGATTCACAGTTTATTATGACATATATGACATAACTTAACATATGTGACATTGTTATGCTGGATAAACCATTCATAACCTTCAAGTTCACCAACAACAATACAGCGGAGAGAAGAGTTGCTTGTGAGCCTTCATAAAGGACCTCAGATGCCTTCTCAAGTAGAGGGACATCATGAACAACATCAAGGTCATCTTCATCATCATGATCAGCTAGGCGAGTACTAAATGATTCATGGATCAATGTATTTGTACCATCATCTTCAATTATGTTTTTTGGCTCATGATCATCATCTTCCATGAGATCATTATCTTTAGCTTCGATATTCACACCTCCATGTTTGTCCACTTTGAAAGCCATATTCTAAGGGTTGTGTTGATCCATACCATGTGCTTCAGGGTGCTCGAACTATATAAAATTGATAAACATAAATAAACCGTGATCATGATCTCATCATCACGTGATTTATTATGTATATAAATTGTCAAAATGATATAATGAAAAAATTACCAATGGATGATAATCATGTCCACCTTCAATGTGACCATGCAGCCTACAATGTTTCTTCATTATTTTGATTATAAGTCTTCTATTCTTTAACCCCTTACAAATTTTGCACGGACAATAACATTTTCCATCACCTTTTCTTTTCAAGTTAGACCACAATCTAGCAATTGTCTCCTTATTTTGTTGTTCGTTGATATTGTCTGACATGGTCTTTCTTCATAGGAAAGAAAATAGAAATTATCATCATTGAATAGAGCATCTTATTGAATTTAGATTTCTAGTTTGCTTATGGTACATCATACAACATGGAAAACAAGAAATACTCAATAAATAACAGGATTCATTGATCTAGTATTATCACAATCTGCACTTGGCCTTCAATATTTTCTCCTCCTAACACTGTTTATCCATTACCTGTCAAGTACAAAAATCTAAAACCTGTGGCTATTAAAATACATAAGACAACACTATAACATCTTATAATCATCTATTATAAAACCAAAGCACTTGGGAGTGATTCTTTTATTTGTCATAGTCCAGGAAAACAGTGTCTATTGGACCCTTCAATAACTAACTAGAAAGATTTTTAATTCCTTTTCTTTTTCCTTCTAATTTTTTCACTGTCACTTCCATCCTCCGAGTCAGATGCCCTCACCCTTTTCTTTCTTCTTGTTTTTTCATACTCATTGTCATGCTTTGAATTATTTTTCTTTCTTGGTGACTCCTTACTACTCTCACTGTCAGTTTCACTCTCAAAATCTAAGTCTAATGTATCAGAATTTGATGAACTTGATGAGCTAGAAGAATCATCATTAGAGGTAGATTCATCTGACTCAGGAATAGACTTTTACTGCTACATTACAAGCCTTGGCATATTCTTTAAATACTCATGTAAACTCTCAGTGATACCACCAAGACCAATAGAAGTAAAGAAATTGATAGCAAATCGTGAATTTTTTGGATTGTCCTTTGGAGAAATTGAATCAAAAGACTCCTGCATTGTTGGATCGTTCAACCTTTCATTATACAACAATATACCAAGCTGCTCTGCCAGCTCCTACAAGAGAATCTTAATAAAAATATAGGAAGAGGAAGTAGTATCTTCCTCTATCAGACGTATATAAGCAAGACAATGCCATGGAAGAACATTTGTGCCAAGTAAGTGGGCCAAAAAATTTGCAACATTACGCATTTTATTTGTTTCCAGTCCGTGTATCATAGAATATTGTTGTACAAAACACTTATCAAAAAATTCCTCATAAATTTTATTGATCATATAGAATCTTTGCCCAAGAAGACCATAATAACGAAGGTATGTTCTCTCTTGACTAGGTTCAAGCTTGATCTTTAGTAGCTTATGACCAGCTTCCTCAAAATCAACACTTGACATGATTGTCAAATAAATTGAATGTCTTAAATTGACCAAGTTTGTCTCTATCTCATCCTATATTCTCAGTGCTTCCTCACCTTCCTCTTCATCATCATCATCATCTGAATCATCACCTGAATCATTCTCCCCTTCTACTTCATCTGAAGAAGCATCTCCAAGGATATCTTTCTTCAGTTTTTCATAGGTTGCCTCATGCTTTAAGAAATTAGGATCTCACTTGAAAACATCCAAACCAGCTTCTTGATCAAGTTCATCTTCTAGGAAAACTTCATGTGTTAACTGATTTGGACGCACAACTAGATGACCCTCAAACATAGCTTTTTGAATTGCAAAAAGGCCTTCGATTAAAAATTGTACTCATTTGCCAATTTCCCCCTCATGGAGAATACCTCTAAAACTTTCAAAAATCCCATAGAGACCTTTGCGTGAAAGGTCTTGCAACAAAGAATCACATTCTTTCACGAACCCAACAACAACCTCTACACTGTCATCTGTGGGGTTCTCTAGTAAAAGGGTGAGAAGTTCCAAGGCAATGATCTCATGTGCAACTTGTTGATTCACTAAATGAGCTATGAATTTGGTTGCTTCTATCAACATGTGCTTGTCATTGCATTTGTATGCCCTCTTAAGCTGCAAAATAATTCCTTGCAAAAGCAAATTGCCAACTTTAGGAAATTTTGTATTTACCACAACAACCAATGCAGCAAAAACATCTATAAATCCAGGGGATGCCATTTGGGATTTCATACAAGACCTACAAAATAGACCCCTCCCACTGATGAGATTCTTTGCAAACAACTCTGGAATGATGTTCTTGATGTTAGATGCATTTACCTTGTTTACTAACCCATTGATACTCTTCCAAATGACATCCCATGTCATGCGCTGGTATTCCACACTACTCTTGTCCTCCACATCTTTCATCATTTGAGCCATCTTAAATGGGGGAATGTAAACACCCCCACTTCTTCCAACACCCTTCTCAGCTCCTCTTACAACACCTTCATCATTCCTATGCTGAGATGGAGCAGACACAACACCAAAAGTTTTCACTTCCACTACCTCTCTATCCCTCTTGTTTCCAAAAGCCCCTTTGCCACTTAATTCATGCTTATTTCTGTACATAAACCCATCAAGAAGCATGAGTTTTTGCATATAAGCTCACCCAAACATTTTACAGTTATTTTTCATCAAGATTCCCTCAGGAGCTAGCAGATCTTGCTTCCATACTTTAATTTTGTTTTCTCAAAGGACAATCCTAAAAATCCATGCATTGCAAATAACTTTTTGTAAAGTTCTGATGCCAATAGCTAACAAGATGAGAGGGGGGGTTGAATCATACAAACTTAATCTTCCATAAAATCAATAGATTCAACCTCGATAACTTAAACTTCAGCAATATAACCAAAAATTGCTAAACATGCAAACTCATAAACACATAATCATCATAACACATATAACACCGGATTTAACATGGAAACCCAAATAGGGAAAAACCATTATGGGATTTTGGACCCACTAAGAAATATACTCTTCTAGAGTATGCTCGGTTAAAAAAAAATCCTGTTAAAGATTACAAACACATTGCTAGATGTGACCTAGTTAAGGGATTTCCCTCAGATCTGTTAGGATCTTCACTTTGTTAGAAGTGACCTTGTCAAAGGATTTCAAACACTCATTTAGAATGTTACCTTGCTAGAGGGTTCACAAATAAGAATGTTAAGTCCACTCGGTTAAGAGATTTTCTGTCACTTACAAAATAACAGTAATAAATATATCTACAACTTCACATCTAAAATGCTAAAGCATATTCTTATTTGCTCAAAACAATCTTGTCATAGGACTTATCTTGTCCCTCTGCTGGGCTCCCTACTCTATTATTCAAATAGGTCTTCAAGCTTCTATGCTTGGTAATCAGTATGTAGCATCCCTATGCTTACACTTTCCCGCATACATTGTTCATCAACAATTCCTTATTTATAAATAATTTTCTAATCACTAAATCTTGTTCATCACATTTCCCATGATCAATCTTAGCCATCAGATCTTCAATCTTGACTAGGTTCAATATATCCTTCGATTTGAAAATGTTTTACCTTGCCTAGGGACTTGCATTCCTTTCTTGGAACTTGCACAAGGTTATGGCGGTTCAATCTGTGTTGTAGATCTTCCTGTCGATCTTGCATTGCCATAGATCCTTAACAAACTTCATGCATGACATACCAATCATTTATACATCTCCAGCTCATCAGCATCCTTCATTAAATAATTCTTTTATCCATCCAATGTGATTTGTCCTAACTCGGTTGCAACTCGGTAGACATTCCTCCTTCATTAACCGATATCGATAACCTTAAGGTTTACCGACTAGGTTCTTTACTCAGTGACATAGTATAGTATTAACCTTACAATCAACAACATATGTAGGACATCAAAACAATCTAAACATCATGATCTCATCATTGTCTAACTTGGTAATAGTTGCCCATTGAATAACTTATTTCTCCCCTTTCTTATCACATTCTTTCTGTGTCATTTACCGACCACTTAATACTCATCAAAACATACTTCTTAAGATATGGCAACATCATACTAAATTAGAAAATCAATTTTTTGACATTAATAACAAAATAATGTTATAAAGATAGTTATCATCCCTTTTCAATTATATCAAATAATCTTCAACAACCTTCTCAATATCCTTAATGAATATCAACAATATTTCTTTCTATTGAAATGCCAACAATCTCCCCCTTTGGCATTAATGGCAAAACCAACTTTTAAATGGTAATACCAACAAGATATTCAAATTGATTCGGATTCAGATTGTTGTTAGACTTCTCATGTTATCCTTGAGCTGTTAAAATCTCCCGAAGTCTTCTCCCTTTTTCATTAGGCTTCAGAGTTGTTGTCTTGCATTTAGTCTGCTCCCTTTTGTAATCTTCTCCCCCTGTCATTAGTCTTTTGTTATCTTCTTCATTTAGGATTTTACCATTTAGTCTTCTTCCCCTTTGACAATAATGCCAACAAGAAAAAGAACTAAATCATGATTTCTTCCTCTATGAAGTGATTTGCCTTGCTGTGTATCATCTCAGTCTCGGTTAGAGCAACTTGTCTCTATTCACTATTTCCTGCACACCTTTAGAAAACCTTCTAAAGTGCGTAAATCAGCATCAATCCACACATAATATTTTGTAGATTCATCAAATTGATGCTTTCACCGAACTCTATCAGTGAGTAGAAGATAGGGCTAGGACCCCTAACTTGCTTCTGAGATACTCAAAAGTGTCCCTTGGTAGTGGCTTTGTGAAGATGTCTGCTATTTGCTCCTTTGAACTGATATATTCCAGCACAACTTTCTTCTCTTGAACTTCTTCTCTAAGATAATGATACTTTATAGAGATATGTTTTGTCTTAGAGTGCATTACCGGATTCTTTGAAATGTTAATGGTACTAGTATTATCACAGAATATAGTTACTGGCTCGATAACTTTCTCATTTATACCTTCCAATAGTTGTTTGATCTATACTATATTGGTACAATTCAATGTTGTAGCAACATATTCAGTTTCTACTGTTGACTGTGAGATACATCCTTGTTTCTTACTAAGGCAACTCACTAGTCTTTCTCCCAAAAAGAAATCTCCACCACTTGTGCTTTTCCTGTCATCTATGTTGCCTGCCCAATTAGCATCAGTATAAACTTTTAAATCAAAATCATTCCTCTTTTCATATACTAAGCCATTATCTTCAATGCCTCTCAGGTATCTGAAAATTCTCTTGATTGCTATCATATGGGTTTCCTTGGGATCTGCAGAAAATTGTGCAACAATACCTACTACATGTGCTATATCCAGTCTGCTATGCACAACATATTGCAACTTCCCAATCATAGATCAGTAAATCAACAGATGTAGATTCATCATTCTTTGATAGTTTACAGTTAGTAGTCATAGGAGTACTTACTGGTTTAGAATCCTCCATTCCAATTTTTTTGAAAATTTCCTTTATGTACTTGGATTGAGTAATGAAAATATCATCTTTCATTTGTAGTATCTGTAAACCTAAAAAATACTTTATCTCACCAATTAATGACATCTCAAATTCTTTGCACATTTCATTTCCAAAATTCTTGCATAAGGAGTCATTACCACAAAAAATAATATCATCAACAAATATGGCTGAGATCAGTATTTCATTGTCCTCATCACTCTTCATGTACATGTTGCTATTTTCACTTGTCCTTATAAAACCAATTTTGATCAAATAAAAGTGCAGTCTCTCATACCATGCTCTAGGTGCTTGTTTTAGACCATATAAAGCTTTGTTTAATTTACATACCTGATCTTTACTCTTGTCTTCAACAAATCCTTCAAGCTGTTCAATATAAACTTCTTCTTCTAGTATACCATTCAAAAATGTAGATTTAACATCCATTTGATATACCTTGAAATTTTTGAAAGTAGCATATGCCAACAATGTTCTTACTCCCTCAAGTCTAGCCACAGGTGAAAAAGTCTCACCATAATCTATTCCTTCTTCTTGAGCATAACCTTTGCAAACTAGTCTTGCTTTGTTTCGAATGACCTCACCTTTTTCATTTAGTTTGTTTCTGAAAATCCACTTTGTATCGATTACATTTTTGTCCTTTGGTCTTGGGATTAGTGTCCATGTGTCATTCTTCTTGATTTGATCAATTTCTTCTGTCATAGCATTTACCCAATCGTCACTGTTAAATGCCTCTTTTACTATTCTCGGTTCAAATTCAGATATCAGACATGTGTTCTATCTTAGTTTGTTCCTTCTCATCACTGGATCATCCTTATCTCCTATAATCTAACTTGATGCATGATGTCTTCTGACATATTTGGCTAATATAGGCTCGGTAGGTTTTGTATGAACTTCTTCATCACTCGGTAACTGGACATTATCTTCATTTTCTTCAGTAACTTTCTCGATAGGACTTCTCGGTTGAACATAAATGAATTCTTCATAATCTTCTGGTTCTTTGGAATTTCCTTCATCATTTCTTTCTGAAAATTCATCAATTTTCACATTTGCACTTCTACTATTTTGTTAGATGATTTGATCAGACATTTAAATGCTTTACTTCTAGAAGAATAACCAAGAAATGTTCCTTCTTCACTTTTTTGATCAAACTTTCCATTTCTGTCATCTTTGTGAACATAACATCTACTTCCAAAGATTTTAAAATAACTTACATTAGGTTTCTTGTCATACCAGATCTCATATGGTGTCTTCATAGTTCCTTTCTTCAGTTGAACTCGGTTCAGGGTGTAAACTACAGTGCTGATTGCTTCTCTCCAAAATGTTTAAGGTACCCTCTTTTCTATCATTAGGGTTCTGGCACAATCCACAATTGATCTGTTTCTTCTCTCAGCTATCCCATTTTGTTGAGGTGTTCTCGGTGCAGATACTTGTCTTTTTATACCATGATCATTACAGAATAATTTAAATTCATCAGAAGTGAACTCTCCTCCTCTATTAGATATAAGACATTTCAATTGTCTTCCTATTTCATTTTCAACTATTGCCTTGTACCATTTGAACATTTTAAAAGCTTCTGATTTTTCTTATAAAAACATAATTGACATCATCCTTGAGTAATCATCCACAAATAATATGAAATCTTTATCATCATAATAACTTTGAACTTTCATGGGACCACAAAGATTAGTGTGTACTAGATCTAAAATTCCTTTAGAAGTGTAGGACTTACTTGTAAATCTTGATCTTGTCATCTTACCCATCTGGCATCCTCAACACATAGCATTCTCAGGTTTTTCCAGACTCGGTAGACCTCTTACTCGGTGCTTCTTACTTATTTTGATTAGATTATCAAAATTTACATGACAAAACCTTTTATGCCATAACTAGGTATCATCTATCTTTGCATAAAGACACTTTTTCCGAGTTGAGTCAAGATGAAATGTATTACCTTTTGTTTATGTCTCGGTAGCAACTAACTTTCCATGTTTGTCATGGACTTTGACAATTCCTTTCTAAAATTGTATTTGGTATCATGTATTGTTTAGTTGTACTACACTCAACAAATTGTATTTCAAACCTTCAACCCAGTATACATCATCACGTTTATCATTGTCAAGAAGTGCGATAGAGCCTTTACCTTTCATCAGACATAGTGCATCATTACCAAATCTTACATAACCTCCATCATAGTCTTCTAATTTAACAAAATTGTTCTTATCACCTATCATGTGATGTGAGCATCCACTATCTATGATCCAAGAGTCATTATTATTTATGTGAGATATTAGGGCTTTTTCTTCATACCTTTCTTCATCTGATCCATCTTTAATAGCCACATAAAAAACTTCCTCTATATCTGTTTCATCAGATTTATCATCGTTGGATTCCTCATCAACTACTAGGCATGTCTTTCTATCTCTCCTTTTGAAGTCTCGGTGTCCTCTATATTGGTTGTCTTTCTGCTTGTTATCTTGGTATTCTCTCTTTTCACTAGATTCTTTGTTAGGGCAAATAGAAGCCATATGTCCTATTTTATCACAATTGAAACATTTTAAAGGTAGCTTTCCTTTATACTTACCTTTTACTCTCAGTAACCTTCTAGCTAATAATGCTTCAAACTCTTCTTGCTTCTTGATTTCCTCATACAGTTTGTGCACTTCTTCCATGTTCTTATGAAATCTTTCACTTGCTCCACTATGATTCCCTTCAGATTAATTACTCATTCTATCATTGTAATCATCAGATTCACCAATATGAAAAGAATTGAATGGAGATTCTACTTTATTTACCGAAGACCCACTGTTATCAAAATTACTTAACTCAAATGCATGTAGCTTACCAATAGTAGCATCCAAAGAAAGTGGCATGTTAGGTATAGACCTCAATTCATTGATTGTAGAGACTCAAATGACAAAAGCAGGTAGAAGGGTTCTCAACAACTTACTTGTTACATCCTTTTCTTCAATAGTTCCTCTTGCTCCTTTAATTTGATTGACAGTCTTCTTTAACCTTGTACTATATTGGGTTATGTTCTCACCTTCATTCATTCTCATGGATTCAAGTTGTCCTCTTAGACTATCTACTTTTTCTCTTTGAACATGTTCATCACTGCCATACACAAATATGAGCTTGGTCCACATTGCTTTCACATCATTACAGCCTTCTAGATCATTAAACTCTGAGTTAGTCAATGCTAATGCTATTTCAATCATAGCTTGAATATGTTCTTGCTTTGCCTTTATCTCTTCCAAGGTCATCAGGTTGGTGCTTGGTGGTATGTAATCATTCTCCAAATAATATGTTTCATATTCTCCAATTCTTTATAAATGCAGCTTCATCCTTTTCTGCCATGTGGAGAAACTTGACTTGTTCAGCTTTGGTGCATCCCTTTTATACATCCTCAGATCTTTCCCTCAAGTACCTTTAAACTTTTTCTTCCGGAGTCCAAAGCTCTAATACCAATTGTAAAGTTTTGATTCCAATAGCTAACAAGATGAGAGGGGGGGGGGGGGGGGGGGGGGTGAATCATACAAACTTAATCTTCCATAAAATCAATAGATTCAACCTCGGTAACTTAAACTTCAGCAATATAACCAAAAACTGCTAAACATGCAAACTCATAAACACATAATCATCATAACACATATAACACCAGATTTAACATGGAAACCCAAATAGGGAAAAACCACTGTGGGATTTTGGACCCACTAAGAAATATACTCTTCTATAGTATGTTCGGTTAAAAGAAAATCCTGTTAAAGATTACAAACACATTGCTAGATGTGACCCGGTTAACGGATTTCCCTCAGATCTATTAGGATCTTCACTTTGTTAGAAGTGACCTTGTCAAAGGATTTCAAACTCTCATTTAGAATGTTACCTTTCTAGAGGGTTTACAAATAAGACTGTTAAGTCCACTCGGTTAAGAGATTTTCTATCACTTACAAAATAACAGTAATAAATATATCTACAACTTCACATCTAAAATGCTAAAGCAGATTCTTATTTGCTCAAAACAATCTTGTCATAGGACTTATCTTGTCCCTCTGCTAGGCTCCCTACTCTATTATTCAAATAGGTCTTCAAACTTCTATGCTTGGTAAACACTATGTAGCATCCCTGTGCTTACACTTGCCCGCATACATTGTTCATCAACAATTGCTTATTTATAAACAATTTGCTAACTGCTGAATCTCATTGATCACATTTCCCATGATCAATCTTAGCCATCAGATTTTCAATCTTGACTAGGTTCAATGTATCCTTCGATCTGAAAATGTTTTACCTTGCTTAGGGACTTGCATTTCTTTCTTGTAATTTGCACAAGGTTATTGCGGTTCAATCTGTGTTGTAGATCTTCCTATCGATCTTCCATTGCCATAGATCCTTAACAAACTTCATGCATGACATACCAATCATTTATACATCTCTAGCTCATCAGCATCCTTCATTAAATAATTCTTTTATCCATCCAATGTGATCTATCATAACTCAATTGCAACTTGATAAATACTAAACTTTACTCGGTAGACATTCCTCCTTCATTAACCGATATCGATAACCTTAGGGTTTACCGACTAGGTTCTTTACTCGGTGACATAGTATAGTATTAACCTTACAATCAACAACATATGTAGGATATCAAAACAATCTAAACATCATGATCTCATCTTTGTCTAACTTGGTAATAGTTGCCCATTGAATAACTTATTTCTCCCCTTTCTTATCACATTCTTTATGTGTCACTTACCGACCACTTAATACTCATCAAAACATACTTCTTAAGATGTGGCAACATCATACTGAATTAGAAAATCAATTTTTTGACATCAATAACAAAATAATGTTATAAAGATAGTTATCATCCCTTTTCAGTTATATCAAATAATCTTCAACAACCTTCTCAATATCCTTAATGAATATTAACAATCTTTCTTTCTATTGAAATGCCAACACTTTTTACACCTTTGTTGGTTGTGGTGGCATCACAGAGAGTTTACATCAATAAATGAAGAACATGCCAATGCTTTTAATGCAGTAGTAGAAGTCTATCTCTTATTCAATATCTCTAGTGAAACCCCCATGATCTTTTGTTGGAGTAGAATTTGTTATATTCCAGAAAGGGTCTTGTCCTTTGTTGATGGGATATTCATCTACCTCAAGAAATAACTGTTCTTTTCTCCAATAAGAAGTGGAACTGAATGAAGATCTAGCACCATGAAATGAATCCTCAAAAGGATTACTATAGTTAGTTTTGGTAGATAATGATCTAGGTAAAATACTTATGTGGCTTTAGGAAACATTATGTACTAGCTTAGCATACTCTAACAACTCTGGTGTGACATGCTACATCCAATTAAGTCTCCATTAGTATCTCTATTGTGTTTATGGATTTGGATTCAATGTACTCTTTTTATACACAGATTTTACTTTCAACTAAGGAGGTTTGTATGTACTTACTTGTCTTTTGATTGTATCCCTATTTCAAGAATTTCTTCTATCAACAAATCATTTGTTGTAAGTTGTACAAGTGGAAGCTTGAACATGACTTCCATGCTAGCCTTGTTGATACGTTCAACACCATCTTGTGCAACAAATCTTTAGAACTCCACTATTCCATTGAAGAGTGAGTAGTAGGGACAATCTAGGACACTTCCAGAGGTTTTGCAACAGAGATACATAGACCTAAATATTATAGCTTAGTAATGATCAATAGGTAAACAAATAAGAAACTCTCAATATCAAAATGACTTTCTCAATTGTCTTTACTAGAAATGGATAGATCTGTTAATAATGGCTTTATGACTGTATGTCAACTTTAGACTCAATCCAAGAAGAGCTAGAACTAATATGTGATATCTAGATTTATGATCTCTATAATATAACAATCCCATAATTATGTTTCCATGCATCTATACCACAACACAAACATCATGCTAGTGTTCAACCATAGCAATTGATATCCTAATTATAGAATTTGAAATATGCACATAACTATGAATAAAGATTAAGAAAAACAAAGAAAGATGCTTATTGCAAACATAAATGACTAATGGACAAGAATTGAATTCATTGTAGATAGTTTTGAATATCAAATTCACTTATTTGTGTGCATTTAGTAACTCATGAACTTGTGGCCAACCATTTATCTCTTTCATAAATTAAACACTTATTAATAACATTAAATGGCTGAGTAATTATGTTTTAGTTGAAATTAAAAATAAAATATTTTATTTCAGGACAACTCACACTATTTCCTATCATATTTTAGACTCTCGGTTTTGTTAGTAGTGGTTTGATATCTTTGGAGTTGATCATTGCATTTCTTTAGTTGCGTTTACCAGTGTACTCCCAACCTATGCCAAAATGGGAGATTTGGAATAGGGTATGGACATCCATCAAAGCATAAAAGACAGAGGAATTTTGTCAGATGTAGTTGCAACTGCTCTGTTAGCATGTATGCAAAATATGGAAGCATACACAAGGCACGAGAATTGTTTGATGGATTGCCTCAAAGAAATGTGGTTTCCTAGACTACAATGATTGTCAGATATGCACAAAATGGATTTGTTGAGAAGGATTTAGAAACTTTCAAGCAAATGCAATCAGCAGGTGTAAAGCCAAATTCCATGACCATTGCTACTATCCTCCCTGCCTATGCCAAAATGGGAGTTGGAACAGGGTATGGACATTCATCGAAGCATAAAGGATAGAGAAATTTTGTCAGATATTGTAGTTGCAACTGCCTTGGTAGACATGTATGCAAAATGTGGAAGCATAGACAAGTCACGTGAACTGTTTGATAGAATGTCTGAAAGAAATATTGTCTCATGGACTGCAATGATTGCTGGATATGCACAAAAAGGATTTGTCGAGAAGGCTTTAGACACTTTCAAGCAAATGAAATTGGAAGGCATAAAGACAAATTCTACAACCTTTTCCAGCATACTCCTTGCCTGTGCAAAACTAGGAGCTTTGGAACAGGGTATGGACATCCATCAAAGCATAACGGATAGAGGAATTTTGTTAGGTGTTGTACTTGCAAATGCCTTTCTTGACTTGAATGCAAAATGTGGAAGCATGGACAAGGCTCATGAATTGTTTGATATGATGTCGCAAAGAGATGTGATCTCATGTGAACAATCAACACGCGTGTATATGGGAGGAAGGGATTGCTGCTACAAAATTGAATGCTCACTCCTCAATCATAGTTCTATGGTTTTACAAGATTAAACTAAGGCAATTAACCACCACATGTATATTTTTCGCAACATGAAATTGAAAACTAGGGCAATTTGAATCTACCTCCTATGTGGGATTGCAAGCAATGCCACAAATGCCTTCAACGTGGGTTTGATGTTCTTGGGGGTTGAAGTCACCACAGACGCCTACGCGGGATTGCAATTCACAAATGAATTCCCCTCTTCTTTTTCTTTAAGTAATGGTTGTTGTCATCAGAATTATGACGAACTCGAGCACTTTTTTGAAAAAAGAAAATTATCATTGCTAATGCCTTCTTTGTCGAAACCAAATGGGAAATTTCCGTCAGAATTACGACAAATGCGGGCATTTTTTCAAAAAAAATCAAATTTGGCCACAATATATCTTCTCCGTCGGAAACCTCAGTCAGAAATCTAGTCCAAATGTATTAGTGTATATAGGTTGTTATTCTTCTAGTAGCCTCTTCGTCCTTACCTGTAGACATTTCTTTCTTTATCTTTACTAGCAGATTTGCTAAAGCCTCTTGACTCATCTCCATCAGTTTCATTATAAAGACATTTATAGAAAAGTGTCCAACTTTTCCACAGTTGAAACATTTGAGTGGTAGATTTTCTTTATACTTGTTGGATCCTCTTTTGAGCTTTCTAAAAAAGTTTTCTACCTCTGCATTAGAGTCTTTACTGGATCCTTTATGAGCAAACACTTCTTTGCCCTTCTTGGTGGTATTGAACGTTTCCTCTTTCCTTGAGGATGTATCACTGGTTGTTCTCATTTCATAGGCCGTTAGTGAGCCAAAAATCTCATCCATTGTGAAGGTCTTCAGATCCTTGGCTTCTTCTATGGCAGATACCTTAGTATCATACTTAGGTGTGAGAGATATAAGTACCTTCTTGACAACAATCTCATCTGCAATTTCTTCTTCAAGACCTCTGATGGTGTTCACTGTTTCATAAAATCTGTGAAGGTAGTCTGCAATCTTTTCTTCATCCTTCATCCTGATGCCTTCAAGATGGCCCCTTAGTGTTTGAATCTTGTCTTCTTTGTATTTTGTGTCTCCTTCAAATAACCTTTGCATTTTATCCCAAGTCTCCTCAGCAGATGCACAGTGTATGACCTTGACAAACTCATTATCAGATAACCCACTCAAGATAGCATGTTTAGCCTTTGCATTATTCTCATACTCCTTCTTGGCATTTGGATCAGTAGGAAGAACACTAGGGATAGCATACCCATTCTTGACAAAGATCCACACATCAAAACCAAGGGAGAAAATACAGGTCTCCATTCTTCTACTCTAGAAGGCATAGTTAGATCCATAAAAAATGGGAGCCTTTGAGGAAGAATCATTCCTTGCCATTGTGTTCTAAGTCTAGAATCTACCCTAGCTTTAATCAACTAGGAACCTAGTCTCTGATACCAATTGTTGAACACAATGTACCACTGAGAGGGGGGTGAATCAGTGGTTCCTAAATTATTTTCCTTTTTAAAACACCCTTTAGAATATCGGTTATTATCCTAGGCACTAAACAGTAAAACCGGTAAGACAAATGAGGAAACCAAAAGAGAAAAACACACACATGCAACCCACAACACCAGATGTACAAGGAAAACCCAATATGGGAAAAACCTCAGTGAGAAATGTTGTTGGAGACTACTACTCCAATCCAGCCTCACAAGTGAAACAATGAATTACAAAGATTTAGGTCACCAACCCAAAGAGCACCAACCCCTACTGATTTAGGGTACCAACCCAAGGAGCACAAACCCTTGCACCAAGATCCAACTTGGTGATGTATATTGAAATACAATCTTGATACAGTTATAGCTTTTGGTTGCAAATGAGTTTTGCAATACTTGATCAAATGGATTTCTGTCGGTTAACAATCTTCTCTTCTTCACTGAATCTCACACTGCCAGTTATGAGATTACTCTCTCTGATTCTTGGCTACTCTTCCTTCACTCTAAGCCACACAACACACTATGTTACACTTGGATGCCTTCTTGACCAATTACACCTCACTAGTTAGCTCAAGTATCAGACCTATAATAGTTTATCGATTCTCTATCTCTGTTGGTTAAACCCTCTCATCGGTTTTCCTGCTAACTCACTCTGAAAATTTCTTAGAATAAATTATAAGGAAGATGATCCTACATTGTGCTTAGGCCCCCTTCACTCTCCTTCTTCACATTAAGCATCATCCATTTCTGTCTTGAGATCATACATTTATAATCTAGGATTCCCACCTAAAATCCCATTCAATCAATGTCGTGTTAGGTTTTGCCTTCTCCAACTTGAATCAAATCTAATTTGATTTGATATGCTTTTCCAGGGATATGATCTTCATGAAATCGATCAACACTAGCAAAGCTTCGCATTCCAATGTGTGTTTTCTAAATCTGGAGGTCTGCATTATACTTTTCTTCTTTTCTCTATCATACGCCAATAATGGCTTTGTTGTTTCCTTCAACAAATAGGTAAGAAGATAAGATCTTCTTGTAGGATCAGTTCAGTCACATTTCCAACTTGCCTTCCTCAAGCCACAATCTTCTGGCATCCTCCATGACTTGCAGGTTCATCATAAAATTTGACCTACTTGCTGACTTGTTGCATCGATACACACTTCATCAACCTGTGCAATACCACCACTAGGCATCCAGCTGTCATGCTTGTCGACATCCACCTCTTCTTGGATTCCTATATCGGTTTGACATTCTTTGTCGACCAAGGTTGACTATCGGTTTAGTTCACCTTACCGATATGACCATCAAACTTCCTTTGTATTGGAAGCACATCCTCTTGATAATTCATATTGCCTTCTGGTATTTCTTCATGTCAACCTCTTTGTTCTCCTCACCGAGTGTTATTGTGATTCTTTTAGGATTTTTCCTCTTCATCACAAACAAGAAACCAACCTTCATCTCGATTTGTGCCTTACCGATAAGCTTGTTTTATTGGCAGATGAAAGAATTCATGTGTATCGGTAGCCTTCCTTCTATCTACTCACTCACATGTACATTGCCATCATATGTCTTGCTCTTCTTATAACGGTCACCACTTCTTACTTATCGGTGGCCTTGGCAAACTAGTTGACATCAATGACAACTTAATGCCAATAATGCCAACAACTTCTTTATCTACTATTGAAGCTAGGTATGTTGTTGCTACTAATAATTGTACACAAGTTCTATGGATGAAGAAAATGTTGAAGGACATTAAAGTTCATTGCATTGGACTAGTAGTTATTCACTGTGATAACTCTGTTGCTATAGACATATCAAAGAATCTGGTATTTCACTCTAAAACAAAGCACATATCTATCAAGTATAACTTTTTGAAGGAAAAGGTTGAAGAGAATGAGGTTAGACTAGTTTATGTGAACACTAAAGAGAATATTGCATATATTTTCACTAAACCTTTGCCTAAAGAATCATTTGAGTACCTCAGAGACATGTTAGGGATTTATGCCCCTCCGATAGAGAACTGATTGATGCTATTTGGCATCAGTCCAGTATGCATTATCAGAGATATTATTCATTTTGGATTGATGTGGGGATGCTACTACTCAAGGGGAGTAGTTATCCTTGTGATTCAGTGGTTTTTAATTTTTTCTTTGATATTTATGTTAGAGACAATGCACCACTGAGAGGGGGTGAATCAGTGGTTCTCAAACTTTTCCCTTTAACCATCCTATGTGAGTATACTAGTTATCACATCTAACTAAATGTAGACTTACCAGTTAGAAAGGAGACTAATAACAAATGCACTCACACATAAAAGGACATCACATAGCACCAACATATACGAGGAAAACCCAAGATGGGAAATACCTCGGTGAGAAATGTTTCTGGAGATTACTGCTCCAATCCAGCCTCACAATGAATCTTTGATTACAATGTTTAGGGCACCAACCCAAGGAGCACCAAACCCTTATTTAGGGCACCAACCCAAGGAGCACCAACCCCTAATTTAAGGCACTAAACCAAGGAGCTACAACCCCTACACTGAGCTACAAGTCAATTAATACAAAATCATGCTTTTATACCAAAGTTATCTTCTTGTTATAAATGGATTTTGCAACACTTCTGCAAATCTCTCTACTAGATCTTCTATCCAGTTCACTGCCAATTCTCTCTCCACCAGTTCTACTCTCTATTGGTTCATCACTTTGTCGATTCTTCTCTCTATCAGTTTTCTCTTCTCTCAGCTACTCTGTTGCTCTCCACTCGTACTATCTTCTACTAGTTCTATGTCTACCTTCTCTGTAGTCTTATGCACCTTTTCTCTATCAGTTTGACCTCTGTCTATTCACTCCTCTATCAGACTCAATGGCTGACTATCAGTAGCCTCACTAATGCTAGTTGAACACTTCAACCCTATTCTTCCTCACAGTCAGTCTCTTATTCTTCTTCTTGATGAGAACTTGATTGGTTTCACTCCTTCAGCAACAACACTCTCTCATCCAGTAGCACCGTTCAATGATTTTGGCTTGCATATTTACAAACTAGTTTTCCCACCAAAATCCAATTCAAATTTTAGGCGGTTAGGGTTTCCTCATCAACCTCAAGACAAACCAAATCCAATCAAATCTCATCCGATCTAATCGCCTAGATTGATGAACTATAACTCATCAATCAATCCCACCATTTTCGTGCCTTCCTCATCACACCTTCTATTTTTTGCAATCTACTTTTGACCCATTAGCGAATTTCTTGGTCGATCACCAATATTGGTTTTGCAATTTACTTCACCTTCCTCAATCTTCTCAAACAACCTATGCTATATCTTTGTTGTCCATTGAACTCGAGTTGCAAACCTCTACAATGCATCCCATGAATCTCGTATTCAATATAAATGTTGACATGTCGTCAGCTACCTCACCACCTGACACTTCACCAACTCAACACACCGACCTATGCATGTATGCCACTTCATCTCCATGTGGCAATTGTGTTAGCATCAACCTTTGCTTAAACATTTGTGTCGGTATGGATTGGATCACCGACCAACTTCATTATCGGGTGTTGGCATTGCACACTCACATGAGAATGGTTGATATTGTCATTGATGGCAACCAACTGGTAACAGGATTCTACAGATTCACTAGCAACACAAACATCATCTACCAGCACCGGCAGGCACAATAAGTTCATTCATCAACATCTAGTTTACACCGACAATAAAGCATATCAGCACTCAAGTGGACATAACACAAGTTTTGTTTATATGAATTGTATTGTAATGTAATTAATTATCTATAAGCTGACATGATGTATTGTAAAGACTCATATATGTATGAGATCTTATAGGTCATTTTGACATAACAAGAGATGAGAAAATATACAGAATAGAAGAAAGGTTATGTGAGCAAATATCATTTGCTGATAGGTTTTCAGTTAAGGTTTATGACTGAGCTTGAATCGGTACTGAATCAAGCATTGCAGATGCTATTTTGAGTAGTACATTGTCTTGGATTTAATTATCCATTTTGTAGTCAGTGAGACTCTTTCATTGAGCAGTACACTCAAGCTTGTTGGCCTTCCTGCATATGCAAGCCCCTATTGTAAGTAATATTTATTCATATTGTCCAGTGAGTAAATATTGTGGGTCACAAATCCCACTGAAGTTTTTCCCTTACTAGGTTTTCTCGCCAAAATTGTTAGTGTAGTTTTTTTATTTTCCTTATGTTAGGGGGTATTTATTTTTCCTACACATATATTATTTATGCTTGCTTAGGTTAATAGGAGTGGTTTATATGAGGAAACGTGGTGAAATACTTCAGCTACATGTGTAACTCTCCACCTCATATGGGTATTTAAGATACACACTCTCTTTTGGCTTGTTGTGCCACCTCTCATAACCACTATTTTGTCATTTCCTAAGTGGGTTATGCGATAGTTGGGTTACACACCCTCTTTTGGCCTTATGTGCCAACTTTCTCAACTCCTTTCCTATCTTCATGTAAAGAGGTTATGCCACATGTTTTGGCATTTACCAAGAAGGTAAAACCTCCCACTTTTTATGGGGAATAGGAGTTAATGCACCCCTTGGATGTATATGCTTATATTTTTCTATATAATAAGAATTATACTCTCACCTTCACAGGTTTAGTGATAGCTCAGTGAGAGTCTTCTCCAAATTCTCTTCTTTGTCTCTATTTATCTCTCATATTGAAATTATCTTCATTTATCTATTTTGATTTTTGATCATCCATTTATTGAGGAGTTGCATGTGATCTATGACTGACATCAGATCTTGGCTCAGTTCTTGCTTCTCACAGAATCTCACATGGTATCAGAGCTTGTTATCTGGTATAACTCATTGTTTTTCTGATTTATTTGAGGGATTTGAGAATTTTAGATAGATAATATTTTTCTTAAAAACTAAGTATGCTTGTCTCCTGCATTCTCGTGTGATCTGGAGAATCAGAACAGTTTCAAGGAAAATAGCTTCTAGTTAAATTTGGTTTACACGTATGTGTTCTTGTAAGATTTGGGTGATTGCAACTTTGTGGTAATACTGGAAGCTTAATAAGCATTTCCAGAGTGTCCAGAAGGCATGAGAAAGTCAAAAGTGACTTTTACTTCACCAAAATCAGAGTTTGGAGGACACAGTAAAAAAATCAGAGTAAAATCTTTTTACTGGAGTTGTTTTCATTTCAGCTTTGGTGTTCCAACTTTTGTTCATTTTCAGGAAAAATGATTTTTCTGGGTTTTCTTTACAAAATTGAAAAACTTTTGGGTTTCGGATAGTGTTTCCATAAAATTACTATTTTTGCAGAAATCAAGCTTGAATAGGGCCTAAGTCGTTTTTCTATTAGGCAAATTCAGCAACCTTTCTTAAAAGTTGCACAACTTTTTCCTCGGGCATCATATTTTTGCAAACAAATACTTGACGGAAAGCTGGAAATGAGAACTCTCCATTATTGTAGGTCTAATTGAATTTTTTTGCCTTTTTATATCAGATATTAAAGGTTGTATCAACTTCTTTTTTTTCTCTTCAATTGGTCATATCTTTCTCCTCACAACTCTGGATTTCAAAAACTAATAGTTGTTGGAAAGATATTGAGATAAATTAAGCAGCTATAAGGCTAATTTGTTTCAGATCTTGTCTCAAATTAATTGTATTGAAAATTTCTATTTTTTGGCCATTGGTGCCTTAAAAGAATTATAATTTGATAAAAATCCTTGTAAATGCACTAATTAGAAAGTGCCAATCTTGTAATATTTGGGGGGCTGATTTCTGAGACTAGTGAAAAGGAGGGGGTGTCTCTTGTGTCTTCTTTCTTGCACTTTTCTTGATTCTTTGCAATCTTATTTTCTTCTATCACGGATGCATCTATAGTTCCACTTTTAACACTATATAATTACTTTGAATGGAAATCTAAGATGATAATATATCTGAAAAGACATGGATATCACCGTGTTACTATGGGACTTGAAACTGAACCTCAAGATGGTGCAGAAAAGATTAAATGGTTTATTAAATGTGATGAAGCTTTTGGTACTCTATGTATGTCAGTCTCTCTTGACCTTCTTTTTCACATTGAATCTACCACTACACCAAATATTGTGTGGACCACTTTGGAAAACCTCTTTGGTAAGTAGGATGAGCTAAAAGGTCATCGGTTAGAGAATGAACTCATAGGGTTGAATCCGACCAATTTTGATACTATACAAGACTTCTTCACTAGACTTAAGTTTGTAAGATTGTAGTTGGAACAGTGTGGAACTAAGAAAGATGATAATCAACTGATCTTGAGTATTATTTCTAAGCTTGGTCCTAACTATTCAGTGTTTGTTTCTAAATTCTATGCTACAAAATGTGCCCTAGGTACCACATTCAAAATGCCTTCTCTAGATGAATTTGCTGCAGAACTCACTAGGGAGCAAGACAAATTGGTTCAAATGGGTACAATAAAACCCTCTAAGTTACATGCCTTAGCTATAAATCAAGGCACAAAAGAACAAAAAGGATCTAGTAAGCAAGATAAGAGACAAAAGAACTAAGGAGAGAAGAAAAAAGATCAGAAATCTGCTACTTCAAAAGTAGATAATCAGACCTCTTCATCAAAAGGTGAACAACCTAAGAAGGAGAAGATCAAGTGTGCTTATTATAAGAGGCCTGATCATGATGAACATAAGTGTTTAAAGAAACAAATTGATCGCCTTACAAATCTTCTTGAAAATAATAATATCAAGGTGCCTGATTTAGTCAAACAAAGTTCATCAGAAGGATCTTCTAAGGACACAGATAAGAGTAAAGGGAAAGGAAAGGGTAAGGCCCTAGTTTTTTTTGCTTCACAACCCAATTCTTGGATATTGACTTGATTTCTTCACACCACATGGCTGCTTTAAAATATGATTTCACCTCTTTAGAGCCATGTTCTATGCCTTCCATACTAATGGGTGATGACACTCCTGTTGAAGTGCATGGGAGAGGGTCTATTGATGTGGACAAAAGAACATTTAAGGATGTCCTTTGTGTTCCATCTTTATCAACTAATCTCATATTTGTTTATCAGATCACTCACACTGGTTCTAGCAAGCGAGTTAAGTTCACACCAAATACAGTGGTAATCAGTGAAATGCATAATGGGTCTACTATTGTTGTGGGAAAAGTAGATCATCAATCCAGATTATATTAGTTTTCTCACTTTGTTCTTGACTCTCCTTCGACATTTTTACTCTCTTACAGATGAGATTAGTTGTTTATAGCATCAACGATTTGGCCACTTGAACTATCATTACTTGCAACATCTCAGTCGATAGGACATGGTTTCAGGGTTGCCTTCTATTTTATTTTCTGATGGAGTTTGCTAGGGATGTATTTTTGGTAAGCATCCTAAGGAGAAGTATGATAAAGGCAAAGCATGGAGAGCTACACAACTATTGGAGTTGGTACATAGTGACTTGGCAGGACCATTTCCATAACCATCTTTCAGCAGGGCTAGATATGTCTTAACATTTATTGATGACTTCTCCAAATTTACATGGGTTTACTTTCTCAAACAAAAGTTTGAGGTATTTGAGAATTTTCTAGATTTCAAATATTTTGTAGAGAAACAATCTAGGAAGCTCATCAAGATTTTGCGTATAAATAATAGGGGTGAATATGTTAATAATTAGTTTGAATAATTTTGTGCTTCAGAAGGTATCAACATGTAGCACATAGTTCCATACAATCCTTCGCAAAATGGTGTCGTAGAACGCAAGAATAGGTCTTTGAAGGAGATGGCAAATTGTATGATTCACTCCAAGTCTTTGGCACCTCAGTATTGGGCAAAGGCCATCAATTATGCATGTTACATCTAGAACCAAGTTCCTCATAAAGCTATGAAGGGGGTACTCCTTTTCAAGCTTGGACTAGTCAGAAACCTATAGTTAAGCATTTCAAAGTGTTTGGTTCTCTTGCATGGGCCCACATTCCAACAAAGAAATGCAAGGCTATGGATCCACAGAGAAAGCCTTACATATTTGCTAGGTATCTAGATGATGTCAAAGGGTATAGACTTCTCCATCCCTCTACACATGAGTTGTTCATTGAGAGGAGTGTTTGTTTTGAGGAGAGTTCTTCTATTTCTTCTTGTACCACTTCTCCATCCACTATCACATTGGAGACATTGCATGATGATGACAGTTCTTCTGAGGATCTTAATCCTCCTAATCCTAATGAGGAGTCTTCTTCCTCCACTTCAGATGGGGATAGTGATGGTGAGGATTCACATTCTTCTTATATTCATCATTCAGAGGTTTATGATTCTCCCCCAGACTCTCTAGCTTCAGTGCCTCTTTGAGCTCGACAAAATTTTGAGTCAGCAGGAGATTGTCTTGGTGATCCATCGGATACTAGAAGAACTAGGTCACAATTTCAGCAAGCTCCACATCTCTTCATTGCTTTAGGTTCTGATCCATAGTCTTTTCGAGAAGCTTCAGGTGTTACTGAATGGGATGGTGCAATGCAAGAAGAGTTTAATTACTTGGGAAGGAATCACACATGGGATTTAGTTCCTCTTCCTAAGGGAAGGAAACTTGTTCGATGCAAGTGGATCTATCAAACAAAATTTGCACCAGATGGGTCGGTTGATAAGTATAAGGCTCGCTTGGTAGCAAAAGTCTTTTCCCAAGTTCCAGGGGTTGATTACTCTGAGACTTTTGCTCCAGTTGCTAAGATGAATTCCATTCGGCTTCTCCTTGCTATTGTTACAACCCATCATTAGGAAGTTCATCAAATGGATGTGAAGAGTGCATTTCTTCATGGTGACCTTTAGGAGGAAATCTACATGGAGCATCCACAAGGGTTTGTTCAGGATCCTTCACTTGTGTGTCAACTTAGAAAGTCTCTCTATGGCCTCAAACAAGCTCCTCAAGATTGGTATGCCAAGATGGACTCCTTCCTTCTGATAATTGGTTTTACTCGATGCCATTTTGATCTGAACGTCTACATTCTGCAGCAAGATGATACTCTCACATTTCTAGTTCTCTATTTTGATGACTTGTTGATCATAGGGAGTCACTCATCCACCATCAAGGTAGTGAAAATGGCTCTACATGATAGATTTATGATGTCATACTTGGGTCTTCTACATTACTTCTTAGGAATTGAGATCATTCAGTCTTCTTTAGGTATTTTCCTTGGACAACCCAAGTATGCACTTGATGTGCTCTCCAGATTTTGCATGGTTGATTATAAGCCTACACCTACTCCTTTTTTGTCTGGGGCTAGACTTGAGGCTAAGTTCTCTTCACCCTTGGTTGATAGCACTTTATATCGACAACTTGTTGGGAGCCTCATCTACTTGACTCATAAGAGACCTGACATTTCATATGCGGTGGGCATGGTCTCTAGATTCATGCAGGAGCCACTTGAGTTGCATTGGAAAGAAGCTAAGCAAATTCTCCACTACATTTAGGGTACTCACAATTATGGAATTTAGTATGTAGCAGGCATGGATATTAACTTGGTGGGATATACGGATTCAGATTGGGTGGGTGATTCTCAGGATCGCAAGTCCATTTCGAGGTATTGCTTCTCACTTGGTTCTGGTCCAGTTTGTTGGTCGAGTAAGAAGTAGTCTGCAATTTCTCTTTCATCAACAGAGGTTGAGTATCGAGGGGAAGTTAATGCCACCACTGAGGCTATTTGGCTTCAAAATACTCTCACTAAGTTTGGTATTCTAGTTAGGAAGCCTACTATCATCTTTTATGATAATCAAATTGCTATACAAATATCAAGAAATCCAGTTCATCACCAAAGGATGAAACACATTGAGATACATATGTTAGGTCCTGGAGGCAATTGAGAGGGGGGGGTGAATCAGTTGTCCAATAGATACAAACAAAATTAACTTAACCAAACTTAATGCTTAATTCCAGTAAACCAAACTTCAATGTTGGTAGACAGTTTTAACAGTTAGTTGCAGTATCGATAAAGTTTAATGCATGAAACAAAAAGACAAATAACATACACAACACATAACACAATTATTTGTATGTGGAAACCCTGTAAGGGGAAAAACCACAGTGGGAAGCCTTACCCACAATTAGATGATACTACTATAGATAGTATGTGTGTACAATATGAAGTCTTCACATGCAGAAACGCGAATTTCCTAGAGCTCACTGCTCAATCACAAAATGGGAGTCACACTGACTACAATTGGATGGTTAAATCCAATGATAATGTATTGCTCAAAATAGCATCTTCATATGCTAGATTCACTACTGGTTAAGCTCTGATATGCCTTCTTCAAACATTCCTTCAATCTTGAATGATGTCTGCATGTATATCTCTTCTTATATTCACATATACCTTATTACAATCCTTTTCCACACTCTTTCTCACAATATCATAAATGAGATCTTAGATATATACCAAAACCTAAGACCAAATGAGTAGGTCAGCTCATTAAGATATTACAATAAAATCAATTACAAATGAATCAATATCTGATGCATCATGCCAGCTCAATGCATTTACAATAATAACAAATCATCTTCATGACATGTTGTGCTAATCTGGAATAGATATGCTTGTCGGTCCATAACCTAGACCTATTTGTCGGTAACAATAAATATGCAAACCCGATTAGACCAATGAACAAATCACTAAAACCAAGTGTCCAAACAATGTTTTCACCATAACTAAGTAATCTCCAAGTCATTCCAAGTTTCGATGAACAATATAACCTGCTAGTGAACCAAATACCGGTGACTGTGCATAAGTCATTGATCATGCCGGTGAACATAAACAAGAATCTCCAAGTGCTAATAAGTGTTGACAAGTGTTGGAATCAATGACAAAACCATATCAACATATCCAAAATACCAACAATCTCCCCCTTTGGCATTGATGGCAACACAATATGGAAAAACCATCAAAGTGCCAAAATAGAAATTCCAAAAACCAAAAACCAACAATCTCCAAAAGAGATCATCAAAATACAGATACATAGAGTAACAATCTCTCCCACAATGAATAATCTCTCCCCAAAAAGATAAAGTGTTTTTCCATAGATATCTCTCCCCCTTTGACATCAAATGCCAAAGCAATACAAAAACTAAATTCATAGAGCTCATACAAAATACTAACTGATTACAAAATACCAGCTACTCCCCTTGAGAAGTAGCTCTCCTCATCAAAGCCGGAAAAAAAGATTTCTCTATTAATTCTATCGGTTGATGATAATCATCGGTTGTCTAAGTCTCTACTAGTGGGGATATAACCCCAAGCTTCTCTTTGAGATATTCAAAAGTCTCCTTAGGCAAAGGCTTAGTAAAAATATCTGCAATCTGTTCTTTAGTATTCACATAAACCAACTTCACTTCTTTTGTTTCAACATTTTATTTAAGAAAATTGAATTTGATAGAAACATGTTTAGTCTTTGAGTGAAATACTGGATTCTTAGATATATCAATTTTTGCCATATTATCACAGTAAATAGTTATAGGTTCCTTGCATTTTACCTCTATGTCCTTCAACATTTGTTTTATCCATAATACTTGTGTACAATTAGTTGCTACTGCAACATATTCTAATTCTCCTATTGATAAAGATGTGCAACTTTGGTTCTTGTTCAAACAAGAGATTAATCTACTGCCAAGAAAAAATGCTTTGCTGGTGGTGTTTTTTCTGTCGTCTGCATCTCCTGCCCAATTTGCATCTATGTATGCACATAAATTAAAGTTTTCATCTCTAGGATACCATAATCCAAGATTTGTAGTGCCTTGTAGATACCGAAAAATCCTTTTCACTGCTGATTCATGATTTTTTTTAGGATTACTCTGAAATCTTGAAACAATACATATTGCATTCATAATATTAGGTCTTGTTTGTGTCAAATACAATAAACCTCCTATCATAGACTTGTACCTAGTCGGATTAACAGGTGTTGATTCATCATTCAATGATAGTTTATCAGTTGTAGTCATAGGTGTGCTTACCAGTTTAGATTTATCCATTCCAAATTTCTTTAGTAATTCTTTCAAGTACTTAGATTGATTTAGGAATATAACTTTATCAGTCTGTGAAATCTGCAATCCTAAAAATAATTTTATCTCTCCAATCATAGACATTTCAAATTCTTCCTAAATCTTTTTAGAAAAGTCTTTACATAATCCATCTTCTCCTCCAAAGATTATATCATCAACAAAAACTTCAATAACCAAGATATCATCATTAGTCACTTTGTAATATAGATTGTTGTCAGCATTACCTTTAGTAAAACTAATCTTCAAAATATATTTGTCCAATCTAGCATACCAAGCTCTAGGAGCTTGCTTCAAACCATATAAAGCTTTTGTTAACCTGCAAACCATATCTTTGTCATCTGTTAATGAAAATCCATCAGGTTGTTCAATGTAAACTTCTTCTTCAAGATCACCATTCAGAAAAGCACATTTCACATCCATTTGATTTACTTTGTAGTTCTTGTGTGCTGCAAAAGCTAAGAATAATCTGACTGCCTCAATTCTAGCTACCGGTGCAAAGGTTTCATTATAATCAATTCATTCTTTCTGTGAATATCCCTTACACACTAATCTTGCTTTATTTCTGATTACCTTACCATCTTCATTAAGTTTATTTCTGAATACCCATTTGGTTCCAATTACAATTTTGTCTTTGGGCCAGGGAACTAATGTCCATGTGTTATTCTTTTCAATTTGTTCCAATTCATCTTCCATAGGTTTAATCCAGTTTTTATCTTCACATGCCTCATTAACTGATGCTGCTTCAATTTGAGAAATAAGAAATACCTCTTCATTTGCCAGTCTTCCTCTAGTCATAACTCCTTGATACTTGTTCTCAATTATTTAACCTTTAGAGTGGTTTAATCTTACATACCAGGGTGTTTTTACTTGCTGTTGTTCCTCGGTCACTATGGAATTCTCAGATGATGTCGGTGTGACTGGATCAACATTTTGTGTCGGTGTTCTCATAGTAGGTTCATTTGTGATTATTTTAACTGTCGGTTCAAAGTCTATAGACCTTCTAAACTGTTCATCAATCTTCACATTTGCACTTTCAATAATTTTCAGCAATCTCTTATCAAAACATCTATATGCCTTTCTCTTATATGAATAACCATGAAATATTCCTTCATCACTTCTAGGATCAAATTTGCCAATATACTCATCTCTTCTAATGTAGCATTTACTTACAAATATTCTGAAATATTTAAGAGTAGGAGTATTACCAAACCATAGTTTGTGAGGGGTCTTACCGGTTTCACCTTTGATGTGAACTCTGTTGAATGTGTAAACTATTGTATTGTCTGCTTCTATCTAATACACATGAGGTAGGTTTTCTTCTGATATCATGCTTCTAGTTGCATTCAAAATAGTTCTATTCTTTCCTTCTACAAATCCATTCTATTGGGGTGTTCGGATTGCTAATAACTATCTTTTGATCCCATTCACTTCATAGAATGTATTAAATTCCTTATATGTGAATTCACCTCCTTGATCTGATCTCAAACATTTGATTTTCTTACCAATCTCATTCTCTACCATCACCTAGAATAGTTTGAATTTCCCAAAAGCTTTTGATTTCTCCCTAAGAAAAGAAACCCAACACATTCTAGAATATTCATCAATGATTAGCATAAAATATCTATCTCCTTGTAAACTTCTAGTTCTTGCTGGACCACATAAATCAGTGTGAATTAAGTCAAGAACATTATTGGATTTCTCTGGAATACTCTTAAAAGTTGCTCTAACCTTTTTTTTCAAATTGACATTCCTTACATACCAGATTGTGAGGTTTAACAATCTTAGGTAAGTCCCTTACTGGTTTAGTTGTACTGATTTTCACAATGCAATCAAAATTTACATGACACGGTCTCTTATGCCATAACCAACTTTCATCAATATGTGAAATCAAGCATGTTTTCTCGTAGTTATTCAAATGAAAGATATTACCTCTAGTTTGATTACCGATTGCAATTTCCAAACCAATTCTATTCATGATTTTGCATTTACCATTCTTGAATTGTAACTGAAAACCTTTTTCAACTAATTGACCAACACTCAAAAGATTGTGCTTCAAACCTTCAACATAGTAAACATTATCAGTATTGTGCTTACCATCAAAAGATATAGTCCCTTTTTTGATGATCAAGCAAGCTTTGTCATCTTCGAATCTTATTAGACCTCCATTGTATTCTTGAAAGGTTAAGAATTTTCTCTTATCGTTAGTCATATGATGTGAACATCCTGAATCAATGATCCATTCATCCTTATCTTCAATTTTAGCTGCTAGGGCATGTTATACCAGTTGAATAGTAGGCGTCAGTTGATCTTCTGTTATAGTAACAAAATCCCATCCATTGTCTTTTGGTTCCTCATCAAAATCATCAGTAACACCTTCATCAACATAGTAACACAATTTGATGCTCTGCAAAAAGGATTAGAAAATCTGTTTGATGGCAACACACACAAGAGCACAAGAAACAAACGTTAGTGTTAGCAACAAAAGATTATCCTAAACAGGCATATCAAGAGAGATATTAAGCATGAAATAGAAAGCATATAAACATAGAATAAAATAGCTAATCAAGATGCTCATAGTTGCTCCTCCCTTGTTCCTCTCCTCTCCAAGTCCCAAATGAGTGTAGCTCTCAGCAGCTTTTTGCACTATGGATGCTTATGGAGGATTGAGATTTAATATTAAGCTTCAAATATGAAATGAAAAGCGAAATACTATGCTATTGATGCTAAAATGATTGATTTTACCAAAAAGACAAGATTCTAGTTATGCTATGCTAAATGCTCTCTAAAAATGTCTATAGCCTAAATGCATACAAGTTTTCAGGATCTGGATTATGAAGGAATGGGCTCTATTTATAGGAAAAATGGAGCAATGGATGGCCAGGATTGAAAGGTTTAATCAAGGGTCAAGCTTGAAAGTTGGGGATCCATGTGCACAATTTGCACCAATGAAATGGTGACAAGTGTCAACATAAGATTGGGTTGAGAGAAGAGGTTGGAGGCATTAAATGCCTGAGGAGACCTCATGGTTATCTAGAAGGTAAGGGTCAAGCCTAAATTACGATTACCCACTGGATTAGGAGTTAATGCATGGATAAACCTTTGTGCAAATGATTAAGAGATAATCATGGTCAAAGCATTAAAGGCTTGATGAGACCCTTGGGTTGGGTAGAGGTTGAGTCAAAACAAATGTTTTAACCATGTAGGAGGGTTTGAGGTAACCATTAATGGTTATTGGAGACTTTGGGGATTAAGTGGTTGAAGGTTGAAAGCCTTCAATGGTTATCAAAGACTTTGAGCCATTTAGTGGTTGAAGGTTGGAAGCTTTCAAAGGTTATCCAAGACTTTGAGGGTTAATTTGTTGAACACACAAAGTATTAATTGCTTTTCAAAGACTTTGGAGTCTTTGAGAAGTGACTCCAATTTGCTTAGGAATGTGACAATATTTAGGGGATGGATTAGGCTAATTAGGAAGGGTTTAGAAGAATCTAGAAGGGGTTTAGGCATACAAGTGGATTTTGTAGGAAAATGCAAGTGGGAGAAATTTTGGTATTTTCAATTAAAATAAAATCATTTATTTCAATTAAATGGTGTAATTTGCATTTGGATAAATATTCAAATAAATATTAATTTATTTAAATGAGAAAAAGAAGATAAAGCATTTAAAATGCTTGAAGACTTTGAGGGAAACCATTAAAGGCTTGAAGACTTTAAGGAAAACCATTAAAGTCTTTAAGAAGACTATAGAAGGAAGCCATCAAGTTTGAAGACTTTAAAGCCATCTTTGAGACGGTGCGGTTTATCGCGTCGTTTCAAAGAAAGAAAAATAGGTGTGAAGAAATGCCCCATAAAATATAAATTTAATGGGTGGTATGCCCCCTCGAGGGATGGGCCGAATTTTTTTGAAAAATCGGGCGATCTCTCGAAAAAGAATGAAAAGCGGAGGGGAGGTAGAATAGAAGAAATTAGAACTAATGATGAAAGAATGGGAGAAAATGGAGTGAATATGAAGAAACAACAAGCCAACGAGTACCCTGAGGTCATGCAAGAGATACATAGCAGATGTAGTGTGGGGTTTGGATTGATGCTATACAATTGATCAAAATTGGTTGGACAATCTGGTGCAATCGGTCTAATTGCCCCGGTCAAGTCAAAGCATGACAGTTGATGTCAGTTGGTCGCTTGAACATGATAAAGTCTGAGTAAGTGAATCAAAGTGACCTGATGTGACTTAGACAATTGATGTAATTGCCCGATGAAGTCAAGGTATATGAAGCAAAATACTCGTTGAGACGTAGACAATTGATGTAATTGTCCGATGTGATTGTGTTTGATTGGTTGATCAATTGATAGTATGTGCGTGTGATGGATGGTTGTGGGGAATCATGGCAGCCCCGTTGAGACTAGGTCATTATGATAAATGCCTGATGTAGTCTAGGATTACCATAATCGATTACCTGTTGAGACCCAAAGATACTTGATCAAAGTATCTGTTGATAGTCTAGGTGTGTGGGAGTCGATGTATCTGTGTAGATAGAGTAACTGGCTTAATTTTGTGGATGAGTGAGGATGGGAAGCGATGAAGGGATTAGGATGATGTTGATGATCAAGATAGGGAGGGTGAGGGGGGATTTGATGTTAGATAGAAGATATGGAGGACTAGGACCAAGTCCTATGGAAGAAGAGGAAAATAGAGTATGCATTATTATGACTATGTATGCATGATATGTAGCTATTTATGAATGTATGGATGGATGGAATGCAACGAAATGCAATATATACAAATGAGATGGAATGATGATCCATGGTGCTTTATTTTCATCATTGAGCTTTAAAATGTTGGAAGAAAATACAAGCAACTTGACATAAAGATTCAAGATGACCAAAGTATTTCTTACATGGATTTGATATAGCAAGTTAATACAAGCAACTTGATATAATGGATCAAGTTGACCTGAGTATTGCTTGCGGAACAAATAAGGATTATCTCCTTTCATGCATGACTTGGAACGTCCTCCTTGATCTTAGGCTGATCATATCCTGAGACAAGTGCATACCGTAATAAGAGATAAAACCTTTATCCAGTTTGGATGAGGTAGGAGGAACCAAAGAAAGAGAATTGTACCTGCAAACAAACAATATATACATAAAGAATAAAGAATATGGATCCTTGGTAATGGTTCATGCTCATATGGTCGAGGTATACGCTGTAGTCAGCAAGCCGTAATGATCTATGACTGCATTTTGCATAAGATCATGTAGCTTGGTGAACTTCCCACGTAGACACCATTAGTACATGCCCCAGAACTTCATCGGAAGTAATGCGCAAATGATACAAAACAATGCTGAAAGATCTCGATACAGATAAACAAATGATTGTACTCATAAATCAACCAAGTATTTGATAGCTTAACATAATTTTCTTGTCAAAGAAAATGTCATCTTGTCTTTGTTTTGATAAGGAAGGATGCATCCTTGTTTAAGACAGTTTGGATTGTTGATGTTGATTGTGTGGTTGATTGGTAAATGGTCATTTTGTGAGTATTTTATCAATGCTTGTTTTGGTATCGGCATGGATGAGTATGTACAATGTGTTGCCATGTTTTTGTGTGATTTTTCAATGGTTTTTCAATGTTTTTTGGATTTTTGTATTTGTTTTTGAATGTTTTTGGTATTTTGAAAGTTATTTTTGAATGTTTTTAGATTTTGTATTGTTTGTGAATGTTTTTGATATTTTCTGGGACATTTTTGAATGTTTTTGTATTTTCTGATGATCGCCTGAATGAAGAGTGTAATGACACATAAGACAATGTAGAATCCACTTCCATTACTAGGATAAGGGTATTGCCCCCAGTTTGTAGACCTTACTATGAAAAGGTGGGATGCTAGACACATGGAGTACTTATCAGAATTGCAGAGAAATAACAAGCCATGGTTTTCGGATGGATGGATGTATGTGTGCATGAATGTGATCGCAACGAGCCTGAAAGATACTGGAGCCATTGCCTTTACGAGTGGTGCCTGTTTGCCAGGTTTTCACCATCGCACTTACCCAAGGTGCCACCGGAGTGGTTGTTCACCGTTTGGATGCATGATTTTTCTTTACTTTTTTTTGTTTTGAATGGTTTTGTATTTTCTTTAGGACATTTTTCTGAATGTTTTTGGTATTTTTCTGATATGTAGGGGAGCCTGATGCTCTGTACACCTTAGGTATAAAACCGTTTGAGGTGCATGCTATTGATTGGATCTACGAGTGGTTCTCCATCTGATGTAGCCAACTGATATGCCCCGGACCCGAATACAGCAGTGACAACATATGGGCCCAGCCAGTTTGATTGAAACTTGCCCTGATGTTCTTTGTTTGGTTGGTTGCGAGGATTTTCTCGAAGAACAAGATCACCTACCTCAAATGTACGAGGTCTAACTCGGTGATTGTAGCTTCTGCTCATGCGCTGCTGATAGGCTTTGAGATGGTTGTATGCAGCTTGTCACTTCTCATCTAGTAACTCTAAGTCTTGAAGACGGGATACTCTATATGCTTCATCATCGATGAGATTGTGCAATGAAACTCGTAAGGATGGTATCTCGACCTCAATAGGTAAGATAGCTTCAGCACCATAGACCAATGAATAAGGAGTTGCACCTGTAGGGGTCCGAATGCTAGTTCGATATGCCCATAGCGCTGGATTCAATTGAACATGCCAATCACGGCCGACATCATTGACTGTCTTCTTTAGGATCCTCAATATGTTTTTATTGGATGATTCGGCCTGACCATTGCCTTGTGGGTAATAGGGAGTGGAAAAGCGGTGTTGGATATGAAATTTCTCACAAAGCTCACGGACATCCTGATTTTTGAAAGGAAGACCGTTATCTGTGACAATGGACATGGGCACACCATACCGGCAGATGATGTAATTGAGGATGAATGAGGCGATCTGCTTGCCGGTGACTTGGGTAAGTGGAACAGCTTCGATCCACTTGGTGAAATATTCGGTGGCGGTAATAATGAATTTATGGCCGTTGGATGAAGATGGATGAATCTTACCCACAAGATCAAGACCCCATTGACAAAAAGGCCATGGTGTTGTGATTAGTTGCAGTTCTTGAGCTGGTGCATGTATTAGGTCGCCATGAACTTGACATTTTTTGCACTTCCTGACAAAGTAGTAGGAATCGTTTTCCATAGATGCCCAATAGTATCCAGCTCGCATGATCTTCTTGGCTAGTGATGGACCACTTGAGTGAGTCCCGCAAATTCCTTCATGTACCTCTTCCAAAGCCTTTGTTATCTCACCTTGTTCTAGACATCGAAGGAGAGTACCATCAAGACCGCGTCGGTATAGGGTTTCGGCAATAATGGTATATCGAGTAGTTTGGCGAATGAAGGTTTTACGTTGGTTATTTGATTGGTTGGGAGGAAGGGTGTGATCGTGGAGATAGGTGTAGAACTCACCGTACCATGGGGATTCGGGGATATCATAAGCGGGGATCCAAAGCTATTCTACCAAGAACTCGTAGCGTGTTGAATTCTGTGGAAGATCTAGTAGAGATGCGATGGTAGCCATAGCGTCAGCAGCTCGATTCTGATCTCTTGGTATCTGCTCAAAAGTGATAGTAGTAAATGATGTCTTTAGAGTGTCCATCATTTTCTTATATGGCATGAGTTTATCATCTTTGGTCTGATATTCATCTGTTGCTTGTCGAATGACTAGTTGGGAATCGCCATATACTTGTAGTTCTTGTAATTTCCATTGTACGGCTAACCTGAGTCCTGTGATCAAGGCCTCATACTCTGCTATGTTGTTTGTGCATGGAAATGTGAGCCTGTAAGACTTCGGGATGCTATAACCTTGAGGTGTGATAAACAGAATGCCTGCCCCTGAGCCGTGCCTGGTGTATGAACCATCAAAATATAGTTTCCATGGTTGTACTTCTGTGATCATGAATATCTCTTCATCTGAAAAATTGGAAATGAGGGGATGATCGCCTATGAGTGGTGCATCGGCCAACTGATCTGCAATAACTTGACCTTTGATAGCTTTATGGTCCATGTACTCGATGTCAAATTCACTTAGAATCATCACCCATTTGGCCAAGCGGCCTGTCAATGCTGCTTTGCTGAGTAAGTACTTGAGTGGATCAATCTTTGCAATGAGGTGTACCTTGTGTGTCAACAGATAGTGCCTCAATTTTGTGGTTGCTAAGATTACTGCTAGGCAAGCTCGCTCAATAGGCATGTAATTGAGTTCATAGCCCACCAGTGTGCGAGAGATATAGTAAATAGCACACTCTTTTCCTTCTGCATTATGTTGTGCCAGTAGCACACCCAGTGCTGTACTTGTCGCTGAGATATAAAGTAACAATGGTGTACTTGGATCTGGTGGCATCAGCAATGGTGGATTCATGAGATAGTTTTTAAGCGCCTGAAATGCTTGCTGGCATCTGTCATCCCACTGAAAGCGGATGTTCTTGTGTAGCAGGTGTGTGAATGGGTGACACTTATCAGCCAATTGTGCAATGAATCTGCGGATAGATTAAAGCCGTCCTTGTAGTGTTCTTAGCTGACTGATATTCTTTGGAGGTGGCATGTCCATGATTGCTTTAACCTTTGCTGGATCGACCTCAATGCCTTTGCTTGAGACAATGTATCCTAGAAGCTTCCCAGAGGTCACTCCGAAGACACATTTCTTTGGGTTGAGTCGAACATGGTATTGTTCCAGTCTATCAAAGATTTTATCTAAGATGTGAAGATGTCCTTCTCTAGTAAGTGATTTTGCTAGTAAATCATCCACATAATCTTCTATTATAGTATGCATCATGTCATGGAAGATGGTGGTCATTGCTCTTTGATAGGTCGCTCCTGCATTCTTTAGACCAAAAGGCATTACATTCCAGCAGTATGTGCCCCATGGACATGTGAAGGTTGTCTTATGTTGGTCCTCTGGTGCGATCTTTATCTAATTGTAGCCGGAAAAGCTATCCATGAGTGAAAGCATCGCATGTCCTACTGTTAGATCCACTATGATGTCGATATTTGGTAGGGGAAAGTCATCCTTAGGACATGCCTTATTTAGATCTCTGAAGTCTGTACAAATGCGGATACCCCCTTTTGGTTTACCGACTGGCACAATGTTGGAGATCCATTCTGCATAATCAATTGGTCTAATGAAACCAACATCCAGGAGTTTCTTGAGTTCTGTTTTGACTAGCACGGCAATCTGAGGATGCATCTTACGAAGCTTCTGCTTGACAGGTTTGGCTCCTTTTGCTACGGTGAGGTGATGCATGACTAAATCAGGATCAAGCCCAGGCATGTCTGCATATGACCATGCGAAGTTGATCTGACGCTTCTGGAAGAACTCTATGAATTTAGGTTGTTCCTCTGGAGTGAGAAGAGATGCCAGATGTATGATATGAGGGTTTTCAGGAGTCCCCACATTGTATTCTTTAGTCTCCTCAATGAGAATCGTCGATCGTTCCTGTTGTGTACTAGCAGGGAGAATGTCAAACCCTTCATCCTCAAGTGCCTCAGAGAGGTTTTCACAGTTGGATACGCTCTTTCTTTTTACTTTTGTTGGATCAAACAGTGCCACAGTGTGGTTTTCACTGGAAGATCCATGTTTTAATGTTATATTTTGGCAGCTGAAGGGTTTGGCATCCGCCCCGAAGTATGCTGCACTATTAAGTTCAATGGCGAATCCAGCTTTGTGATCCCCACTTGGTAGATTATCCCTTAATTCCAAAAAGTCAATGATAGCCTCATCAGTTTGGAAGAGGTCAAGACATGGGGGATTTGGTTGGTTCCATTCGATGAGTTCAGGGTGGATAATGGGCATTACTTCATCGATTAGATTAAGTTCGTTAGAGGTATCAGTGAGGGTTAAGACAGTGTGGTGAAAGTTGTTGATGGTACTCTCCCTGTCAGAATCAGGCGTAGGATGAGACGTAGGGTCTGTGGAAGATGTTTCCAGCTCAGGTACCCAAGTGGTCTTTATTTGTGCTTCTCCGTAAACAGGGATGTCTTTGCGTGGCGGAGGTGGTGACGTGTCTTCCTCATCTGAAGTGTTAAGCTGTACAGAATCAAATTCTCACTCATGTGAGTCGGTCTCTGAATCACTTTCCAGCATCCGATTGCTATACCATACTGGGATGTCGCTGGAGTTGAATACTGCAGGTGTGATTGGTTTATGTACCTTTGAGGTGATCGGTGCTGCAGGAACTGTGATGGGGATAAAAGAATTTGTCACTGGAAGTATTGGTAGTGTTGATTTAGTGGCTTCTGTTGGAACGGCTGGTGCCATAGATGCTACTGCAGGTTCCAATATAGTTGCTGCTATGAATGGTTTTATTGATGTGATGACTGTTGTGGATGGGATTACTGGTTCGATTGGTGGGATGTTTGGTATTGTAGATGGTTGCGGTGGAGTTGTGAGCCTTGATGGGGCAGTGGCAATATTGCTTGATGGTGCTTTGATTATGAAAGGTGTCCTTTTTGCAGTAGGTGGGCAAAATGGTTTGCTGGGTTTACCTTTGAATCTGAGTTTAGGAAGAACTTCTTTTTCAAAGCCTAGGCCTGTATTACCTTTGGGTTTGAACTCTGGCAGCAGTGGTTCTTGTCGTCCTTGTTTGCAGGATCCCAAAGCACTCTAACCATCATACCCCATTCTTTGCATAATGAGGAGGCCTTTACCATACTGTTCCATGGGAAGCATAACTTGTGGTTGAGCAGTGGTGATGGGATCCTTATAGATCCAGTCCGCTAGGTCCTCATCTTGTGTTTCTTCCTCTTGACTCTTTCCAAGGACGAAAGGTGTCAAAGCACATGCGGGCGTGACTATGGGTTTTTGGAGTAACTGCTGTGGTTTACCATGTGTTCTAGGAGAAGTGGGCATTTGTCCCACACAAAAGAGCTGACTCAAGTTATATTCCCCGGGACCTTCCTCTGCAACTTTCATCTTAAGCTTTTCTTGCTTGGGTATAGGGGTGTTCGAACTGGCAAGAGAGGCAGGACTTACATATGATGTGGAGGAAATTGCTTCCCTATTATTAGGAACAGTAATCTCTGGTTGATGGTTGATATTATGGAAAAAAGCAAAGGGATTTGCATCACCCAAGATTGTGATCTCTACACCATTATGTGGGAACTTGATACATTGATGGTAGGTAGATGGAACGGCTTGCATGGCATGTATCCAAGGTCTCCCTAATAATAGATTATATGGCAGAGGAAGGTCCAGAACCTGACAAATTATGTGTTTTACCACAGGGCCCACTCGGATTGGTAGCACCACCGCTCCTTTGGATGAACGCTCTGCATCATCATAGGCCTTGATGGTGATCTTCTTGCGAGGATCCACTGATTCTATTACATATCCCAATGCTATGACCAACTGTAGTGTGCAAATGTTTAGGCCTGCTCCATTATCGATCAAGACTCGCTTGATCCTGTGTTGGTTGATAAAGCCTTCAATGTGGAGTGAGGCGTTATGAGGTTGTTGGAATGAAGAGTTGTCACTTTCAGAAAAAGTGAGACAAGGTGATGACTTTAGATTTCCAACCATGGCTTGAAATTGGTCCGTGTTCAGGTTTGTAGGGACTGACGCCTCTTGGAGTGCTTGATCCAAGATTGTTTTATGAGAGGGTGACAGACGCAAAAGCTCCAAAATGGATATAAGCACAGGCATTTTGTCTAATTGTTCCACAAGATTGTACTGCTTTGGGACGGAGGTGGTGCCTTGTGGAGCTGCCTTGATGGTGACCTTGCCACGACGTGTAACAACATTGCAATTTGAGGTGGGATTTTTGAAGGTTATGGTTGCAATTTGTTCACTGGCATCATACAGGTGATTTACAGTATAATTATACATAGCCTGCGTATAATCAGTGGTATCAGTGCCTTGCCTAGAAGTGGAAGGACCCCTTTGATCTTGTGATGGAAGTGGATTCTTGAACATCTGATGATCATTATTGGTTGTTTTTGGGTCATGTCCTTCAATTTCAATTTCTCCTCGATCAATAAGATCCTGAATGAGATCTTTCAATCGGTGACAATTACTTGTCTTGTGTCCTCTTCCTTGATGGAACTCACAGTGTTTAGTATCTCTCCACCATGCTGGTTTGACTTGAGGCTCATAATTTGATAACTTAGGTAGAGTGATCAAATTCTGAGAAATGAGTTGTCGCATCACTGTTGCAATGGGTTCCCCTAAGGGAGTGTATGTGCGTTTTTGTTTTTGTGGACGAGGTCTTGGTTCATCATGAGATGTGATGCGACCTTGATTAGGAGGAACATTTGTGTTATTTTGAGGTGGAGGATTTTGTCCTACAAATCGAACCACAGGTTGTGCATTTTGGATAGTTCGAGCATCCACAACCCCATCGTTGACGATATTCTTATTCTTGTTCCAGAAGTTTGGTTTATCGTTGTTGAAGCGCGGGCGAGGACCATCTTTTGGTTCATTAAAGATTTTGATGAGTCCTTTCTTGATGAGTGCCCTTTCACATTTTAAACCCTTGGTGATCATATCATTAAAAGAGTCTGTGTCTTTGACATCCAGGTGAAATTCCATTTCTTCGTTTAAGTTGGAAATGAATATTTCCACTAGTTCTCGTTCAGGTAACTGAAGAGAACGTCTGCTAGACATTTGGCGCCATCGTTACAGGAATACTGAGAATAATTCACCTGGTTTTTGTTTGGTGTTGCATAGATCAGCCATGGTGATGTCGCGTTCAATGTTATGAGAGTAATGAGATAGGAACTTCTAGATTAGTTCCTCAAATGTTCTAATGCCACCTGGTAGTCGGGAAAACCATGATGTGGTGGTTCCTCCCAAGCTTTGGGGAAAAAGGCGCATTAGGTATGTGTCCTCATAAGCCACTTCAAGACAAGCGGAATGAAATTCTCGGACATGATCACGGGGATCCCCCTTTCCTCTATATTTTTCAAATTTGGGTGTTTCGAACCCGCATGGAAAGGGTGGCATATAAAGATTCCTATCAAAAGGATAGGGACTTATGTCGTTAAGTGAGAATTGATTGGTCTTAACACCACTATGAAGTTGTTGGGCGAGATTCTCGACTTGTTGCCGCAACATCTCTATTTCATTTGGAGGAGGAGGTGGTGGGTTACCTCGAGGAATGTTATATCTGATGTGATTTCTACCCCTTTCCTCCTCATGGCGACTTTGTCTTTCTGATGCTTGTCTTAATTGGGCAAGATCAAAGTCCAAGGGGAGTTTGGCTCCTTCTTGAGCGAGTTTTAAGAAGTGAGCATCCGCATTGCTCCTTAATATTTCATCAAATAATCTGTTGAAGTGAGGGTTATGCTGAGCCCTTTCGATTGTTGAAGGAGTGGGAGTACTTGGGTTTTCATCAGTTACAGTTCCTCCAAGTGCTTCTTGAAATTCATTGAGGTTGTCTTCTTCTTCCTCAATTTCTATTTCTCGTTGCCTTGATCGCGATCGGGTTTGAGCCATTTTGTTTGTAAGTTTGTGTTGAAGTTGATTGAAGATGATGATGAGTTATTGATGAAAGATTGATGATTGGTGATTTGTATTGTATGGGGATCTCTAGCACTTTAAGGTAGATGTAACCGAAATTCCTTCTTTGAATTGCTTGTTTGTTTTGAGGAGTTTGGATGTGATAAGGTGTAGAGAAATCTGAGATGTGTTATAGATTTTGACTACCTAGCAATGAGAGGATTCACTCATGAACTAGTTTTAACCTGCGTAGATGTGTCTCTTAGGATGAGCTTATCCTAGATGTAGAAACAATCTAAAAGTGATGTGATGTGTTTGATTTCAAGCAATATCTAAAAGAGAACTTGGGACAAGAACCTCTTAATGTTTTGAGAGTTGGGACGGATTGATGATGAAGTGATGATGTATGAGTGAGATGATGGATGAAAATGTTTTCAACTTCAATAAAAACTTTGTGTTACAAATGGGACAAACTCTATCTCTTCCCTTTCAGGCATTGGTGGCACTTCTCGAGCTGTGTTGTAGGTGATACAGATGTTTGGGAAGAAGTTGGGATTAATCTTTCCTCCTTGATTTTTGTGATAACTCAGAGCTCTATATTGCATAAAAGCTCTGCGGTTCAATGATTCGGAATCAAATTCGTTTGTTTTACTTTGAAGATAGAGACGCATGCGATGTAGAAAGACTCTATGTGAGACAAAGATTTGTCTATTGAGATAGAAGAATGGTCTCCTTCTTAAGTTGATATTCTGATGACACTTCTTCTTTCGCAAGATGTGAAGAATGGTCATAAAATTTGTCTCTTTGTTGTTTGCACCTTGTTTTTGGTATTTTTGTTTGTTTTTGAGAAATGTTGGATGAATACTATGTTTTTGGGATTGATTTTCTGATTTTTCTTTGACAAGAAAACAAAGCAAGCACACAAACACAAGAATGTTGCCTCAAAGGCACAAATGAGTATGGGTCTAGATCAACCCAATCCTTGGACTTGTTTTTGACCCTTCCTTTAGATGTATTTTAAGGTGTATTTCCAAAGCCTGAAGTCGGCTCAATTTGCACTTGGTCTTTAAAACGAACACACTTCAAACACTTTTTATCCCTAAGGTCAAATAGCCAGTTGTGATAAATTTAGCCCACATCTTGATATTTCTTCGACTTTGGTACTACATACCTTATGAATCCCGCCTTGGCAGGTAAGGATGTGATATACTAAGTCTTGCATGAGCATAACAAATAGATGATCCCTATGATGGGGGAGTCACCACTTTTATCAAGCCACAAGTGACTTTTCAAAAAGCTATGTTTCTACTCAAGGAAATATGTATGGTGAATATCTTGGGAGCAAAACCATCTATGCTCTTGCACTAAATTATATCTCAAATATCCTCAATCAATAGAACGGGTGGGATACTACTTAAAAGTGTTTAGTCATGTTCGATGTTTTTGGACATAAGTTCATTCTGCAGTGACTCACTTAAGAGCCTTGTAATTGGTGGTGGGGCCCATTTGTCCTTTCGGCCAGTTACACTGTAGGAACAGCTATACCCAAGGCTACAGCTTTCGCTCTCACCTGATTTCTATAGCGGCTCGAAGGATTTACCGCTCAAGGTCGTTCCCAAGAGTGATGTGTCTCTTGGCAGGCCTCTCTTAAAAAGATAAAATTTTGAGTGTTACTAACACTTTTCTCTTGCACCTAGGACCATGAAAGCCAAGGGAGAGGATAGTGTGTGTTAGAAGTAGGACCACTCGACCAACTCTTTGCACAAGTGTGCCAAGCACGAAAAACACTTGTTCTTTTTAATCTATCATTGCAATGTGATCTAACTATTTGGAGATGTTGCTCCAACAATCATGGTGTTCTTTTTAATTTTCAAAGGCAATTGTTTAAGTAAACTAGAATTTGAAAATCCTGGTCAACTTAATGAAAAATACGTTTGCATGAAGTAAAATTTGCTTTAAAAATGAGACAAGTTGATTGTGAATTTTATTTGCACCAAAAATGGAAGTGTGGATTGTGAGTTTTATCTTGATGCAAAAAATAAAATTTGCTTTGTTGATTTTAAGCACCAAAATGAAGTTTGTTTCCTAACTTGCAAAAAAAAAATAAAGTTGTTTTTGTATAAGTTTGTGGTTCTTTTTACCTTGGAACAATGAAATTCTTTTTAAGAGCCCCAAACAAATGTGTGATTCTTTTTTTAAAAGCCCAAATTTGAAATGTGAAGTTAATTTTAAACCAAAATAAAAAGTGAATTCATTTTTAAAACCAACTTCAGAAACAAGTTAGTAAAAAATATAAATCTACTTTTTAATCTAATTTAAATCTGCACAAAAGAGAAAAATAGTTAGTAAAATCTACCTATTTGGTGGGCTTCTACAAGCCTAATTTTTTTTTTTTGGTTTTTTTTTTTTTTGGTTACAAGGTGATTTGTACAACGTTTTGTTACAATAGCGCTAGTCTGCGTTTGAACATAGGCACTATTTAACACAAACGCATTAAAAGAAAGGGAAAGATAGAGAAGGAAAAAACACTGAAACAGAGTGAATAGCGCCAAAATAATGTCAAACGCACCAAAACAGTGTCAAAAGCGCAACCTGTGTGACATTTTCAACATTCAAACATGTTATTGGTTAAAAAAAAAAAAAAGTTGATTTTTTTGGTGTTTGGATTCACGTCGGGTTCACCAAATGATGCTCTGCAAAAAGGATTAGAAAATCTGTTTGATGGCAACACACACAAGAGCACAAGAAACAAACGTTAGTGTTAGCAACAAAAGATTATCCTAAACAGGCATATCAAGAGAGATATTAAGCATGAAATAGAAAGCATATAAACATAGAATAAAATAGCTAATCAAGATGCTCATAGTTGCTCCTCCCTTGTTCCTCTCCTCTCCAAGTCCCAAATGAGTGTAGCTCTCAGCAACTTTTTGCACTATGGATGCTTATGGAGGATTGAGATTTAATATTAAGCTTCAAATATGAAATGAAAAGCTAAATACTATGCTATTGATGCTAAAATGATTGATTTTACCAAAAAGACAAGATTCTAGTTATGCTATGCTAAATGCTCTCTAAAAATGTCTATAGCCTAAATGCATACAAGTTTTCAGGATCTGGATTATGAAGGAATGGGCTCTATTTATAGGAAAAATGGAGCAATGGATGGCCAGGATTGAAAGGTTTAATCAAGGGTCAAGCTTGAAAGTTGGGGATCCATGTGCACAATTTGCACCAATGAAATGGTGACAAGTGTCAACATAAGATTGGGTTGAGAGAAGAGGTTGGAGGCATTAAATGCCTGAGGAGACCTCATGGTTATCTAGAAGGTAAGGGTCAAGCCTAAATTAGGATTACCCACTGGATTAGGAGTTAATGCAAGGATAAACCTTTGTGCAAATGATTAAGAGATAATCATGGTCAAAGCATTAAAGGCTTGATGAGACCCTTGGGTTGGGTAGAGGTTGAGTCAAAACAAATGTTTTAACCATGTGGGAGGGTTTGAGGTAACCATTAATGGTTATTGGAGACTTTGGGGATTAAGTGGTTGAAGGTTGAAAGCCTTCAATGGTTATCAAAGACTTTGAGCCATTTAGTGGTTGAAGGTTGGAAGCTTTCAAAGGTTATCCAAGACTTTGAGGGTTAATTTGTTGAACACACAAAGCATTAATTGCTTTTCAAAGACTTTGGAGTCTTTGAGAAGTGACTCCAATTTGCTTAGGAATGTGACAATATTTAGGGGATGGATTAGGCTAATTAGGAAGGGTTTAGAAGAATCTAGAAGGGGTTTAGGCATACAAGTGGATTTTGTAGGAAAATGCAAGTGGGAGAAATTTTGGTATTTTCAATTAAAATAAAATCATTTATTTCAATTAAATGGTGTAATTTGCATTTGGATAAATATTCAAATAAATATTAATTTATTTAAATGAGAAAAAGAAGATAAAGCATTTAAAATGCTTGAAGACTTTGAGGGAAACCATTAAAGGCTTGAAGACTTTAAGGAAAACCATTAAAGTCTTTAAGAAGACTATAGAAGGAAGCCATCAAGTTTGAAGACTTTAAAGCCATCAAGTTTGAATACTTTAAGGGAAACCATTAAAGGTTTCAAGTGGGTGAGGATAAATAGGATTTTAAATAAATAATTTATTTAAAATAGTTGTGCAACTTGCTTTTGTAGGAAAATACAAGTGGGTGGAGGATAAAGGTGATTTAAATAAATTATTTATTTAAAATAATTGTGCAACTTGTATTTGTAGGAAAATGCAAGTGGGTGGAGGATAAAGGTGATTTAAATAAATTATTTATTTAAAATAATTGTGCAACTTGCTTTTGTAGGAAAATACAAGTGGGTGGAGGATAAAGGTGATTTAAATAAATGATTTATTTATTTAAATGTGAGAGGTGGGATTTTGGGGGATTTAAATAAATATTAATTTATTTAAATGTGAGAGGTGGGATTTTGGGGGATTTAAATAAATATTAATTTATTTAAATGTGAGAGAAGATTTTGGGGGATTTAAATAAATATTAATTTATTTAAATGTGAGAGGTGGGATTTTGGGGGATTTAAATAAATATTAATTTATTTAAATGTGAGAGAAGATTTAATTAAACAAATATGATTTATTTATTTAATTAATGGTATGAATTTGGTTAAGTGAATTAAATCAAATAAATTGAATAATTTATTTAATTAATAGGAGAAGAGGGTTAAGATGAATTAATTAAATATTAATTTAATTAATTATTAATTGATGGTTAAATAATCAAATAAATACTAAGTATTCATTTAATTAAGTGGACAGATTTATGTGACTACACAATTTGTCTTTATTCTTCTTAAATCTGTACTTTTGAGCTTCAATGTTAAGCTTATATGTCCTTTTAGCTTCTTCTTTCAATCTTGCATGTCTATCAGGACACCTAGATGCCATATGACCAATCTTAATGCAGTTAAAACATTTAAAGGGTACTTCACCTTCATACTTACTTCCAATTGGACCTTTAGGCATTTTCCTTGCAAATAGTGCTTCAAGTTCTTCTAGTTCTTCATTCTCTCTCCTACTTTCTTCAAGTTCTCTTGCATAAAATGCTTTCCAATCAGATTTATCAAATGATGATGATGATGCTGCAGATGATGTTGATGCCTTGAAAGCTAAATCTGTCTTAATAGTAGCAACAGGACCAAATTCCTCAAGTTCAAAAGCTGATAGTTTTCAAACCAAAGTGTCTCTAGATACTGATGTATTAGGCATTGTTCTCAATTCATTTATAGTAGTAACTTTCATTTTATATGCCAGTGGAAATTCTCTTAAACTTTAGAAACAATTTCATCTTCACTTAAGGTTCCTCCACAACATTGTATACCCAAAACAATTTCATTTACTCTTTCCATAAAAGCAAAAATTCTTTCATCTTCTTCTATTTTTAGATTTTCATACCTCACCCGGAAGCATTCAAGTTTTGTAATTTTGATTGTGGAATCTCCTTCATTCAATGTTTCTAATTTATCCCAAATAGCTTTAGCAGTAGATCTAACTGATAATCCCATGATTTGTTGATCTGATAATGCGCTCAAAAGTGCTTCTCTAGCTTTGCAATCATTTTCCTCGTCTTTAGCCAAGGTTGGTGGAATAGGTTGACCTTGAGTAGGAACAATATATCCATTCTTTGTAACATACCATATGTCCTTTCCAATGCAATTCAAATGTCTCTCCATCCTATTCTTCCATATGCCATATTTAGTTCCATCAAGTTTAGGATTGTCCTTCCTGAAATAGTTAGAAGACATTAGATCTCCTCAAGCTGTTAAACTTCTGCAAAAAGAGGACTAGGTTCTGATACCAATTGTTAGGTCCTAGAGGCAACTGAGAGCGGGGGTGAATCATTTGTCAAATAGATACAAACAAAATTAACTTAACCAAACTTAATTCTTAATACTGGTGTGGGGTAGAAATTAGGAATCATCAAAACATAAGTAGATCAATCAAAACACAAGACATGACAACATAATCAAAAGAACACTCATTGAAATGAACCTAATTCTAAAGCACATTCAATAGAGGTATGGAAACAAAGCATTCAAGAGTAAAATTATGCAAACCAGATGTAGAGTTGAATACTTCTTCCATGCGGCTCCATTGTTGTTCTTTCCTCTTCAATAGTTTTGTGGATCTCACCTACAAGTGCTCACACAATTGAAAGCAAAAAGGCTCAAGAGTACTAGAAACGAAGGTTCAGTAAATTGATAGAAAATTCTGACCATGAAGGGTTCAAGGGATTTGATTGAAGAAAATTCATCCAATTTATAGAGAAATTGGAGAGATGGACAAATTAGCATGAAATAGATTCGAATAGAAATTCAAATCAAGAATAGCAAAGTTATGACATGTTGCTATGCAAAGAGGCTTATGACAATTTTATGACAGATTTTATGACAAATTTCCATGTCAAGACAAGTTCTATGACAAATTGCTATGTCAAGACAAGACTCTATGACAAATTGCTATGTCAAGACAAGACTCTATGACAAATTTCTATGTCAAGAGTATGACACATGAAGCACAAAAATAGGGAGAACTAGAGACAAGTTAATTAGGTGGAATTTGAATTAGAAAATTAGAAAATAGGTGGCAATTAGGAATTAGAAATGATGAAAAATAGGAAATTAGAAATTAGATGAAGATAGGAAATTAGTGAATTAATCAATAATTTTTCATTTATTAATAATTCACAAAGAGGGATAATTAGCCAATTAAATGAATATTTAATTGTAACAAGAAGAATTAGGATAAATAAATAATTTATTAATCCTAGAGGGAAAATGCCAAACAAGATTAAATAAATAAATCATAAAACCTTGGAAGATGAATTAGAAATGCAAGGACGACAATTAGATCTTGATGATAGATAATTAATGTCGATTCGATCATGATTTTGAATTGATAAATGACCAGTGTTGATAAATGATTTGATTGAGATTGGTTGACAAAAATCAATGACAAATTAACCAAATTGACATGATTGAAAAAGGACAAGGATCGATGACGAATCGATCGCAATATGACAAGATTGACAAGGACAAAGATCGACCAAAATCATGACTGAAGGTTGCTGTCGACAAGACCAAATTCGAAGGCGAGATGATTGAAGAATGTAGAAGAAAGACTCGATGCTCGCAAATGATAAAGACCAAGTGTGTGACATAGGAGAAATGTTAATGCGACGCAAAAACCTAAAATGAGGCAATGCGCAATTGTTAAAGTATGACCTCGCAAGCGTTGACCATTTTTGGGTGTCTACATTTTGCCCCTCTTTGAGACAATGCGATTCTGAGCGTTGTTTCAAAGAACAATAACGAAAATGCCCCAGACAATAATAATGACATATGCATGCCCCCTCGAGGAATTGGCCGGAAACATGCGGAAAAGAGGCCAATTGATCGATAAAAAAATGATAGGGTCGAATGGACTGACAATCGGATATCGGATGTAGGACAGACAAGCAATTTAATGTGCACAAGACCGCGACCAACATAAGATGGAGAAGACACACGTCCATTTATGCAATGACAAAGAGCTATAAATGGGACCAAGAGGGGGAAAATGACTCATTTGCACTAGCTAAAGAGGAGGATTTGTTGCTCTGGACAAGGACACGTGCACATAGATGGCGAACATTCCAATGGCGGATCACCTTGGAGAACGGGTACGCACATTCAGACGATCAGAGGACACAGGAGCAGCGGTATGTATCTCGAAAACCCATGTTTTTGATTTCATGAATTTTGATGGCTTACGGGACATTGCGGGACCCACAGGGGACACCAAAATGGACATCTGCGCTTGTGTAATAAGTTCTGCGCTTGTGTAGGAATACACAAGCGCAATTAACCTGACACAAGCGCAATTTATCTTACACAAGCGCAAGAGTTGAAAAATGACTCACTTTTGATTGGAAATGGCATGCAAATGACCTGACAGGGGGGGGGAAGGGTAGGATAGGCCAATGTAGATGAAAAACACCCCGATTTGGACATGAAAATGAGGAAATGCAACCCGTAAGAGCAAACCCTAAAACTGACAAAATGATGCCCCGATTGTGATGCAGAGTCGACAATATCCATTGATCGCACGGGAGAATCGACCGGACTGTTTCATGCGACGACATAGACTCAGGAGCACAGAGAGAGACACATTAGCTGGACTGGGATTGGCGAGGAGAGACTGTACTGGAGGACACTATATGAGGGTGCAGTTCCACCAGAGCGGAGAGCACCTTCATATCGGGCACGATCGAGGACAGAGAGCAGGTCACGCTCTCGGAGGACATTGAGCAGCATAGGAGTGAGTGGACCGATGAGACCACCGCAGCCAGGACCAGGACCAGGTACATCATCTGCGAGACATGGCAGGGATGAGGAGGACAGAGGGAGCACCCAGTGACAGAGGCACGTGCTCCATATGACAGACAGTGGACATTATGTAGTTTGACATTTTGTAGTCAGCCTGCGGGTCATACTTAGGACAGACAGTCCGATTTTGTACTCCGATATTATTATGATATGTGATATGATATGCATCGATATGATGGATGCAATATGTTATGACTGATGTAGTGATTTTGCTATGTATGGATGACTTATGTACTGGTTTATGAACATGTATGGATGCATTTTTATGTATTTTGGATGTATTTATAATATGAAATGTATAAAATGCGTGATGTAATATGTAATGGAATGCAAATGCATTGACCAAATGTATGCAGGACACAATATGGTTTTGGATATCGGAGCACTAGACCGAACTGACTATCCGACCGGACGGAAGAAGTGTTAGTAAGAAGAAATAAGACAGAGGACAATTAGAGATGATGAAAATTTGCTTTCAGTAATGCACTTTGTAGGTGAGAACCTTTATGTTTATGTAGCAAAATGGATGCGTAGCATCATGGCATTGAAGGCCAGAGCTGAAATGCAACCCGATTTGCAAAAGACAGACACATCACAGACAAACGACAATCATAATCAAAAAAGAAAAGGATCATGAACCATCCTGGTCACTCTAAATCACTCAGTGACATCATCGAGCGACATAGCGACATGATCGAAGCCAAAGATAAATTAATAAAAAGATAAGACTCACAAATTCAAGCAAATCAAACAAACATCTTGATCTTCATTGTCAAAAGTTGAACGTGCTGATAGGATGATCATGCTGTCTAGTTTCAGGAAATGTGGTACCCCGTCTAAGACAAGACACAGTCTGGTTTTGAGTATACCACACCCTGTATAAGACCCATGATAATGCGACAAGGACAATTGATTTTGATACTGATATTCGAGTGATAAGACAATTTTGATCAGTTTGAATGTTTGAGTTGACTGAAAAGGTTCATCTATTAACGCATGATTTCATTAAAGCATAGTGTTTGGTTGCAAATTGTTGGATGTATACGCAGTGAGCTGTCGATGCACAAAGGGAATACTTTATTGCAAAAATGCGTGTTTTTTTGTGTTTGTTTTCGAGTTTTACAATTTTTTATTTTTTTTTGTGTGTTCAATTTTTTCAGGACTTTATATGATTTTTTTGGAATTTTTTTCAGGACATTTTTCAATTTTTTATGACTTTTTGTCAAGACATTTTTCAATTTTTATGGATTTTTTCAGGACATTATTTGATTTTTAAGACTTTTTTCAGGACATTTTTTTGATTTTTATGAGATTTTTTTCAGAGATTTTGCCCCCAGTGTCTAGCAATGCAAAGAATATGACAAATGGATAAATAGGCTTGCTGCAATGATGGTGGATAGAGAGAAGACAAAGGCCTTTTATCATGGAGACAATACGGATGCAATTTCTAAGGACTATGACGTGATGGGACAAGAGACTGGATATGACAATGTATAGCAGTGACATGGCATGAGGGACATGTCAAGAGGTTTTTGAAAAACATGTTTAAATTTTTGTGTCCTTATGTCAAATCAAGATCGAGGAATGTTTGGATAGTGATAAGATATGGATAGGATAAGCAAGATCAAGAATGGATAAGGGACATGGACTGAAGGTCGGGATTGGCTAAGGGATAGTGGTAGAAAGTTGCAATAAGCCAGGGAATATGGATGAAAGGTGTGATAAGCAAATGGATAAATGACCAAAAGCTATGATAGACTAAAAGCTGCAAACAAGATATGTGATGCTCATGAAGATCGTCAGCCTTGTCAAGATCAAAGGTGGAAAGGGAAACTGGACATGAAGGACAATAGGATAATGGAGGAGTATGACATGATATGATAGGATAATGAAGGGCAATAGGATATGAAGGAGGAAACCTGCCCCCAAGTGTGGTGTGCAAGAAGTTCATAAATTACGCATGACGCCTGTTTGCCAGGTTTTCATCATGGTACTTGCCCAAGGCGCCTGTTTGCCAGGTTTTCACCAGTGGACGAATTATTTTTCTTTATTATTTTTTTCTTTCTTTTGTCTCTTTTTTTTTTTTCACTTTTTTTTCTTTTTTTGTATTTTGACTTTTTCAATAGAAGATGGACACATGATAGGGGATGGAAGAAGGACTCAAGCATCTTTTTATTTGGATAGCAGCCTTGAAAAGAATGGACCATGACCTTTAAAAGTATGCTCAAAGGCGTTGGTAGGATAAGGACATGGAAAATGAGATGAAACTAAGGTGAGGATTTATGCAAAGGATTGGACCAGAGGGATGGAAGGATGGAAAATATGCATTGGATAATGGATAGGGTATTGGAAGAAATGGGCTTGAGTGGATGGAAATGTTGGCAAGATCGACAATGGCACACACCTTGAGGGGTGATGGACTGATGGAGGAAAAATATATTTTGGATATTGAGATTTTGACAGAGGAAAGGCTTGGGATTTTGGGACATAAGGGCCCAAAACGGATGAAGAAGGTGGTGGAGAAATAGACTTGGAAGGTTTGGATGGAGGAATAGCAATTTTGGATGCCAAGTTGGATGTTTCTTTTTGTGCTTCAAGGAGCTTCTTGGGAATCCACATGGTTTTTGACTTTTCATGCTTTTGTGGTTCCTTAGAGTGCATTGCCTGCACAAGGGATTTAGGAACCCATATATATTTTAACTTTGCTTTATTTTGCTCAGTGGGCCTTTGTGGCCTTTTGGATTTTTCTTTTTCTTTATAGATCATATTGTTCTTTGTTTTGACATGTCGATTATATTGGACATGTTGATCTTTGAATACATGTGGATTTCTAGACTTATGACTTTTACACTTGGCATCCAAATTGCTTGGAAGAGGGAATGAATGTCGGTGTGGATGGGAATGATATGGAGGCATGTGGGATGGATGGAAGGTTCTCCAAGATGTGTGCCTTTGCTGATGTTGCATAGGAGATGGAGGGATATAGGGACCTAGAATGGATGGAAGCGATGATGGGGAAGGTGGACATTTGGATTTTGACTTTGAAGGGATACCAACGCCTTGAGTGTGAGCTCTGTAGCCATGACCATTAGTATATTCTTTAACATGAAGGGGTTCTTGCTTATGGAGATCTACCCCTTTGCCTTTATGAATATCTTGACTTGTAGGATACTCTTTTCTTTGGGAAGAAGACGCGAGTTCATTATGAGGTGGATGTGATATGAGAGAAATAATGAGATCTTGAAGTGGATCAGATTGCACCAAAGTGGAAGAACCCATTATACATGTCAAGGGTTCATTAACATCTTGCACTGACACGTTAGAATCATGAGGGGTATCAGGATCATGAGGGGGACTAGGAGTGTGTAGTGGACATGGTTCAATGACAGGCTCTTCAAGAGATAGAATGGGGGGAATAACAGGATCACCAAAAGAAATGCACTCTTGGAGTGGACATGGAGGATTAGGACATGGAGATGGAGGAACAAGTGGATCTTGTGGAGGATCTGAAGGAATGATAGGATCTTGTGTTGGAAATGAATTTGGAAGGATACTTTGATCTTGACAAGGAGGAAGATCATTGGATTCCTCTTTAAAGGTGCTTTGCTCTTGACTTTTAATGGGATCATCGGAAAGGATGGAAGGGATATCTTGATCTTGCTCGGGGAATGGAGTGTCTATAGGACTTTGAATAGGATGGACAAGAATAGGGGAATCATCGTGAGTGTTTGGGAAGATGGAGTCTTGGTCAACAATTGGATGGGATGATAAGGTTTTAGGATCTTGATCTTGATCTTCTTTAGGACTCATTTCTTCATGTTCTAAATTATCCTCTTGACATGGGGTTGGACTTTGGATATGCATGGGGGATTCTGACAAGGAATCAATGCTTTGGCATGAAGGAAATGCACTTTGAACATTTGTGATGGGTTTTGGCAAGGAATCAATGCTTGAACATGAGGAAGAGGGACTTGGAATGGGGTCCTCTAAAATAGGTAACGGCAATAAAGTGCATGGTTGCATTGGGTCTTGAATTTCTGAAACATGACAAGGATGTGCATCATGAATTGGATTATCTTGGCAATCAATTATGGATAGCTCTTGGATAATTGCATCCTTGGGTGTATTGTTTGATGAGGACAATATGGAAGGTTCTTGTGAAACTTTTAAAGGTGTAGGGATAGATGCCACTGGAGAGTCAATTTGCTTGTGGGGAGATGAGGCATTGCTAGACATAAGTGTATTATCTTTATCTTCCTCAAAAGGCTCACTTAGTCGTTTCCTTAAGAGCATTGCAATAAGGCCACCCTTCTTTTTAGGTTTTGACATGATTGGACTTGGAATTTGAACTTGTTTTTGATTTGATGTCATGTTTTGATATTGGACTTGATGTTGATCAGATTGGTTTGACATGTTTGAAACTTGGGTTGGTGTGTGTTGCAACCTTTGTTTTTGAATGTTTTGTGGCAGTTGTTGACATTGATATGTTGATTGAACTTGAACTTGTTTTTGATTTGATGTCATTTTCTAATATTGAACTAGATGTTGATCATTTTGGTTTGACATGTTCAAAATTCGGCTTGGTGCATGTTGCAAGTTTTGTTTTTGAATTGGTGATTGTGGTTGTTGACATTGTATAGTTGGTTGGACATATTGTTGAAATTGAACCATGGGTTGTGTTGGTTGCATATGTTGAACAATTGGTTGTGATGGTTGACAATCCGATTGATAGTAAACACCTTGTTCTTGTTGTGGAGGCACATAATGTTGAAATTGATGTTGTCTCCTTTTTTGTAATTGTTTCATCATCTCTATTTGCGAGAGGAGAGCTGGTATGTCTGATCGTTCAAGAAGAGATCTTACATCAATTGGCTCAAAATTTGGATTTTGACCTGGAAATTTTCGAAACATTTTGGACATTTGAGATCTTATCTTCTCACTGTTTATCACTTTTTGCTCCAATATCTCCTTTTCTTGAGCTAGTTTCTCCTCTAGTTTTTGTATTTGGACATTTAAATCATCATGATAAGTTTGACCGATATTGCCTTGTTGTTGGGTTGGATATAATTGTGATTGCCTTGGATTAAAATTTGATTGCATTGTCGGTTGATATGTCAAACTTTGTTGCATCATTGGTGCTTGGAACCTTGTTTCAATAGACATGTCACTATGCAAATGCAATATTTTTGGAATTTTTCAAGGATAATATATGATATGCAACTAAATGCAAACTAGATAGATGAAAATGCAATCTATATTTTTGGTTGTTTTTGAAGATTTTGACAAACTTTTGAAATGCAAATCTAAGAGATGGACCCTTAGGAAATTGAAATGATGCCTAGGCCTCAAAGGACAAAAGGACCAAGTGACAAAAGGACAAATTGACAATGTCTCACCTATATGCTTGGATACTAAGCTAGGTTTGACGAAATGATATTGATGACAAAAAGGACAAAAGACTTGATGAGGTCTAGACTTCTTAACAATGACTTAGGGTTTACCAAAGATTTGGATTGCTCAAGTATGACAAGACCTAGGTTTGATACTATATGCAAAAGGATAATTAATATGCAAATGATCTTAATATGATATGATAAAGACTTAGGTTTAATGAAGGGACTTGGGATATGCAAATGCAAATGTATGACAATGTCAACCTAAGATGAAACCTAAGGTGTAATTATGAAATGATATTACTCTTATGCAAGAGGACATATGCAAATGATCTTATTATGATATGACAATGACTTAGGCTTAATGAAGAGACTTGGGATATGACAATGTCAACCTAAGATGAAACCTAAGGTTTAATTATGAAATGATATTACTCTTATGCAAGAGGACATATGCAAATGGATGACTTTTATTGATATGCAAAAGAAGTATGACTTAGGTGACTCCTAACTTTGATACTTGATAATGACTTTGCAAAATGCAACCTAGGATGAACCTAAATGTAAGTGACATGAATGTTAAGACAAGATTTGGAACAATATTTGATCATCATATTGGAAGATGTGTTTTGAACCTTGTTGAACTTTTGTTGGATGAATGTCTTTTGTGCTTAATCTTATTTTGATTAATGTGTTTTGCTTTTGAAATGGGATAACATTCAACTTTTGACAATCAAAGAATACAAGATGTTACAACTTAGACTCAAGACAATCATGCTCATTTCCACATTCCTTAGGGTAGGCAAAGACATTAGGTACTTGAGAGGTAGACTCATTATAAGATTCAAGGAGAATACATAGATGCTTGACCCCACGGGCTCCCCTCCACGACACTCACTTCTTAGGGCAGCCAAGCATCAGTCCCCATGGAATCTCCCCATGGCGAACTTAGTATCTCTTCCAAGTATCCGAATTTGTCCTTCTCAAGCAACTAGAAGGGTTTTTGGCCTCTAAAAACAAGGTATGTAGTAAGGATTTCTGTTAAGCATTACTCCTTGATGTCATGCAAGCATGATTGAGACATTAAGCCCATCAAGATACCAAACAAATGTAGTCGCGCAAGCGCGATTTAGACCAAGAGGCCCTACTTAGATGTTGATATGAGAAAGAGTTTCAAGGGGCATCACTTCCCAAGTAACTACAATTCCCACGTAACGCTTCCTTCAAAGCTTTCGCCCATCAGGTATTTTTTTATAGTGAGTTAGAATGCCAAGGAATTCTAGCCGTACTCACTTTGGGTCGTCCCCTTCTCACGATTATCACTTGCTTGCTAAAGCAAAGTGGTCGGGAAGGCAGGCCCTCTAATGGAGACAAACAATCAACAACACAAGCATGGTATTGAAGATCTGGATTTCTGATCACCCTATAAAGGATGAGAGCATACTCTCCTACTCCAATGTCATACTTAGAAAACAAAGCAAACAAGGGTTCATTTCCAACCTATTTAAAAATCACTAAATGCCTAATTAAAAATCAAACACACGATTTGGTTGTTTCTCCAAGGCAACCTGCAAAACACATGTCAGAAGTTTGATTTGTTATCTTTGACCATCGAATCTGCATAACACATGTTAGTAGTTTGATTTGTAGTCTTTGTCATGCGTACGCCAAGATCCTGCACCAACAATTAGTACCAAAATCCAAAACACAGATGATCTGATTTATAAAAACTATCAAAATTTCAGTCCACTTTGAGAAGGCATAACTTTCTCATCCTAGCTCCAAATTACAAACCGTTTAATGCGTTAGAAAGGTATTCAAATAATCTAGAACCAAATTTCGGAAACATCGACGATGTCACAACATTTGTCCAAAAATGCACTGAAGACCCTCAAAATTGCAATTTACTAAAACATAGAAAATTTTTCAAGTAAAAACTACATTTTTTACCTCTGTTCTGGACTTTACACAGGCGCAAAAGTCATGACACAGGCGCAAGATGTCTGACACAAGCGCAGAATGTCTTTACACAGGCGCAAGACTCTTCAACATAGGCGCAAGATGCTTCACACAGGCGCAGAAGTGTCCAAAATGCACTGCACGGCCCTGTTTTTGAGTTTTTGACCTGCAAATCAGCTTAGAAGCACTCCAAAACACAGTAAGATGGTTAGAAGGTTAGTATTTCACGTCAGGTTCACCAATTAATGTGGGGTAGAAATTAGGAATCATCAAAACATAAGTAGATCAATCAAAACACAAGACATGACAACATAATCAAAAGAACACTCATTGAAATGAACCTAATTCTAAAGCACATTCAATAGAGGTATGGAAACAAAGCATTCAAGAGTAAAATTATGCAAACCAGATGTAGAGTTGAATACTTCTTCCATGCGGCTCCATTGTTGTTCTTTCCTCTTCAATAGTTTTGTGGATCTCACCTACAAGTGCTCACACAATTGAAAGCAAAAAGGCTCAAGAGTACTAGAAACGAAGGTTCGGTAAATTGATAGAAAATTCCGACCATTTATAGAGATGGACAAATTAGCATGAAATAGAAACGAATAGAAATTCAAATCAAGAATAGCAAAGTTATGACATGTTGCTATGCAAAGAGGCTTATGACAATTTTATGACAGATTTTATGACAAATTTCTATGTCAAGACAAGTTCTATGACAAATTGCTATGTCAAGACAAGACTCTATGACAAATTGCTATGTCAAGACAAGACTCTATGACAAATTTCTATGTCAAGAGTATGACACATGAAGCACAAAAATAGGGAGAACTAGAGACAAGTTAATTAGGTGGAATTTGAATTAGAAAATTAGAAAATAGGTGGCAATTAGGAATTAGAAATGATGAAAAATAGGAAATTAGAAATTAGATGAAGATAGGAAATTAGTGAATTAATCAATAATTTTTCATTTATTAATAATTCACAAAGAGGGATAATTAGCCAATTAAATGAATATTTAATTGTAACAAGAAGAATTAGGATAAATAAATAATTTATTAATCCTAGAGGGAAAATGCCAAACAAGATTAAATAAATAAATCATAAAACCTTGGAAGATGAATTAGAAATGCAAGGACGACAATTAGATCTTGATGATAGATAATTAATGTCGATTCGATCATGATTTTGAATTGATAAATGACCAGTGTTGATAAATGATTTGATTGAGATTGGTTGACAAAAATCAATGACAAATTAACCAAATTGACATGATTGAAAAAGGACAAGGATCGATGACGAATCGATCGCAATATGACAAGATTGACAAGGACAAAGATCGACCAAAATCATGACTGAAGGTTGCTGTCGACAAGACCAAATTCAAAGGCGAGATGATTGAAGAATGTAGAAGAAAGACTCGATGCTCGCAAATGATAAAGACCAAGTGTGTGACATAGGAGAAATGTTAATGCGATGCAAAAACCTAAAATGAGGCAATGCGCAATTGTTAAAGTATGACCTCGCAAGCGTTGACCATTTTTGGGTGTCTACAACTGGTAAACCAAACTTCAATGCCAGTAGACAGTTTTAACAGTTAGTTGTAGTACCAGTAAAGTTTAATGCATGAAACAGAAAGACAAATAACATACACAACACATAACATAGTTATTTGTACATGGAAACCCTGTAAGGGGAAAAACCACGGTGGGAAGCCTTACCCACAATCAGATGATACTACTGTAGATAGTATGTGATAGTTCTAATACTAAATGTTTAGTATAGATGCCAAGATAATAAGATGAGAGGGGGGGTTGGAATCATACAACCTTAATCTTCAATAAAAACAACAGATTCAACCTTGGTAACATATACTTCACTAATATAACCAAAACTGCTAAACATGCAAACTCAAAAGCATATAAACATAATAAAACTCATAACACTAGATTTAATGTGGAAACCCAAATAGGGAAAAACCACTATGGGATTTCAGACCCACTAAGAAATATACTTTTCTAGAGTATGCTCGGTTAAAAGCAAATCCTGTTAAAGATTACAAACATATTGCTAGATGTGACCCGGTTAAGGGATTTCCCTCAGATCTGTTAGGATCTTCACCTTGTTAGAAGTGACCTTGTTAAAGGATTTCAAACACTCAATCAGAATGTCACCTTGCTAGAGGGTTTTACAAATAAGACTGTTAAGTCCACTCGGTTAAAAGATTTTTTGTCACTTCACAAAATAATAGTAATAAAAATCTATCTGCAACTTCACATCCAAAATGCTAAAGTAGATTCTTATTTACTCAATACAATAGGACTTATCTTGTCCATCTGTTGGGCTCTATACTCTGTTATTCAAACAGGTCTTCAAGCTTCTGTGCTTGGTAATCACTATGTAGCATCCCTGTGCATACACTTGCCTGCATACATTGTTTATCAACAGTTCCTTATTTATAAACAATTCACCAACCGCTTAATCTCCTTGATCACATATCCCATGATCAATCATAGCCATTAGATCTTTAAACTTGACTAGGTTCAATGTATCCTTGGATCTAAAAATGTTTTACCCCACCTTGGAACTTGCATACATTTCTTGGAACTTGTGCTAGTGTATTGCGGTTCAATCTGTGTTGTAGATCTTCCTTCTGATTTTCCTTTACCATAGATTCTTTAACAAACTTCATGCACAACATACCAATCATTTAATCAGTTCTAGCTCATTAGCTTCCTTCATTAAATAATGCTTTTATTTATTCAATGCATTTTGTTATTACTCGGTTGCAACTCGGTAAATACTAAACTTCACTCGGTAGACATTCTGCCTTCATTAACTGATAGTGATAACCTTAGGGTTTACCGACTAGGTTCTTTGCTCGGTAACATAGTATAGTATTAACCTTGCAATTAACAACATATGTAGGATATCAAAACAATCTAAACATCATGATCTCATCATTGTCTAACTCGGTAATAGTTGCCCATTGAATAACTTATTCTCCCCTTATTCATCACATTCTTTATGGATCTTTTACCGACATCTGTATACTCATCAAATCATACTCCTTAAGATATGGCAACATCATACTGAATTAGAAAATCAATTTCTTGACATCAATGACAAAATAATAATATTAAGACAATAAACATCCTTAATCAGTTATATCCATAATCATCAACAACCTTCTCAATATCCTTATTGAAATGCCAACAATCTCCCCCTTTGGCATTGATGGCAAAACCAATTGATTTGACCTACTTGATTCAGATTGCTATGAGATTCTGAAATGTCGAAATGCTCTCCCCCTGTCATCAATCTTCTCCCCCATACATTAGTCTTCTCCCCCTTTGACAACAATGCCAAAAAGTAAAGAACTAAAACATAATTTCTTCCTGTATGAAGTGATTTCCTGTTGTTATGTGTCAACTTAGTCTCAATCAGAGTAGTCAACTCTTGTTCCCTATTATTGTTTCCTGCACACCTTTAGAAAACATCCTAAAGTGTGTAAATCAGCATCAACTCCTAAAAGATATTCTATAGAGTCATTGAATTGATGCATTCACTGAACTCAGTCAGTGAATGGAAGATAGGGGTAGGACCCCTAACTTACTTCTGAGATACTCAAAAGTGTCCCTTGGTAGTGGCTTGGTGAAGATATCTGCTATTTGTTCCTTTGTGCTAATATACTCCAACACCATTTTCTTCTCTTGAGCTTCTTCTCTAAGATAATGATATTTGATAGAGATGTGCTTTGTCTTAGAGTGCATAACAGGATTCTTTGAAATGTTAATGGCACTAGTATTGTCATAGAATATAGGTACTAGCTCAGTAACTTTCTCATTTATACCATCCAATAGTTGTTTGATCCATGCTATGTTAGTACAATTCAATGTTGCAGCAATGTATTCAACTTCTATTGTTGACTGTGAAACACATCCTTGTTTCTTGCTAAGCCAACTCACTAGTCTTTCTCCTAAAAAGAAAGCTCCTCCGCTTGTGTTTTTTCTGTCATCAATGTTGCCTACCCAATCAGCATCAGTATAAACTTTTAAATCAAAATCATTTCTTTTTTGATATACTAAGCCATAATCCTTAGTGCCTTTCAAGTATCTGAAAATTCTCTTGATTGTTGTCATGTGTGTTTCCTTAGGATCTGCAGAGAATCTTGCAACTATACCTACTGCATGTGCTATATCTGGCCTGCTATGAACAACATATTGTAGCTTTCCAATCATGGATCGGTAAAGTGTCTCATCAACAAATGCAGATTCATCATTCTTTGATAATTTATAGTTCGTAGTCATAGGAGTACTTACTAGTTTTGAATCCTCCATTCCAAATTTCTTCAAGATTTCCTTTATGTACTTGGATTGAGTAATGAAAATCTCATTTTTCATTTGTAGTATCTGTAAAATTATAAAATACTTTATCTCACCGATTAATGACATTTCAAATTCTTTGCTCATTTCATTTCCAAAGTTCTTGCATAAAGAGTCATTTCCACAAAAGATAATATCATCAACAAATATGGCTGAGATCAGTATTCCATTTTCATCATTCTTCATGTACATATTGATGTTTTCACTTGTTCTTATAAAACCAATCTTGATTAAATAAGAGTGCAATCTTTCATACCATGCTCTAGGTGTGTAAGGCCCTACCCCGACCCATCCTATCTCTTCAGTTATTTTTATTTTGGAACTATTTTGGATGCTAGTTTTGACACACTATGGATATAGAACTTTTCATGGTCCCGCGATTTTGGTAACATTGATATATGTGGATGCTTCATTTCTATGCCTTGTGGATTATAAAGTATTATATGATGCTAGATTAGGGTAATATTGTGATGATGCAGATTATTATCTGAATTTTAGGATTTGATATAATGTTAGGAAAATGTTTGCATATCTTGTAGATGGATCAAATTTTGAGGATTATGAGGAAATTGCTTTGAATTGTGACAAATTATATTTCATAATGTCAAGTCTTTGTAGAATGAATGTATTGTATTCTGATTTTGTGATTTTATATATTATATGAGGCTATTTGGGAAGTACTAATGTTTAAATTGAGATGTGCAGGAAAATATCCATGTGACCATGGAAATATTAGGGAGAATCAAGCCTAGGCCAATGTGCGTTAGTAAAACCAGGGGTTGTCTATTTGGAGAGACAACACCCCGTATGTACTGTATTTTATTCGTAAATGTAAAATGTTGCATGAGTGTAATTTGTATTTATTGGATTGATTAAATTGTTTAAGGGACAATTGCCATGTGGTTATTGTGATGTGGAATTATTTTGTAGTGTCACTTGACACCTATGTAGTATGTTGTGTTGGCAATTGTCATGTCACCTTTTTGAAAGTTTTATTTTTGTTAATAGATATACCCCCTTAATTATCCTTGAAGGAACCAAGAAATCTAGGTTAGAGAGCCACAAGGAAGGTCAACTCAAAGTTGACCCGTAGGTTAACTTCAGGTGGACTTTCTGAAGGTCAAATCAACTCCTAGAGTCAATTTTAGAGCTTTTCTATTGGGCCTCATGGGGTACCTATGGGTGAAGGCCAAAATTGGCCATGTGTCTTTCCCTTAGGACTTGTTTAACCACCCAAAAAAGTGGTTTTCCCAAGATGGACGAATTCCATCTATAGGAGTGCCATCCTTGGAAGGAGAACCTTCTTGGAGATAGTAATCCCTCTTCCCCATTCCATTTCCCTTCTCTAGGCACCTAGGTTAGTGAGTGTGTAAGACCTAGGGAAGACCAACCCAATGGGAGATCACTCACTCTATCCAAGAGGTTGGAAGGAGTGAGAGAGGCCTTCTTAGGCTAAGAATGGAAGCTTAGTGAGCTAATCACCCACTCTCCATTCTTGGAGATTTTTGGAAAAACTTGGGAAAAAAAAAAAAGAAGAGAAAACCAGTTTTAGGAATTAGAGGAATTTGGGGGCCAAGGATTGCAGAAAGTTGTGTGGATTGGGCAGCTCATCTCCAACTAAGTTTAGCATACCTATTGGCAGAATAAGGTTGGTTGTAATCTCCTCTTGGTTTTGTTGTTTATGTTAGTTATGTTGTTTTGTGAAGGAAAGAAATGCTTGTAAAGAAAGTATGTATGTAAATTGTTGTTGAAGAAAATAATGTGTAGTTTCATTTCTATGTTTTTCTGTTTTGTGTTCTTGTTTTGGGAGTGTCCAAGATCTTCTACTCTTGGGAGAGTAGGATGATCTTGGGGTGGAAGAAGCATGACAGCCTTGGGTGAGAGGCTCTCCTTAAGGAGAGTGATCTCAAGGGTGTCCTTTGTGACCCTTGCTGCATAGCCTTGTGTATGCATTTGGGGGTCATAAGGGGAGAGAAATGGCCTTGAGGCTTTGGGGGGCATAAAGTGGTTGGGATGAATTCTGTTGAGTATTTTGTGTTTCCATGAGGTGGCTTGTGTTATATTTTTGGCTGCAGTCTCCCCAACGGTACTTGGTCCACTTCCACCCATAGATTGATCTCCACAAATGTGGTGATAGTGTAGCTTGGGATGGGAAAGTGTATGTGTTGTGTGTTTGCCCTATTGCTATGTTGTATTGCTTGGTTGTAACCCGTCTAGGTCTTGATTCTCCTAGCTCGGGGGTGGCTTCTAGTAAGCCTAGGCTGGGAGGTGAGCATCCCATGGTCACAGTCCTAAAACTTTACTTGCAGGTGGCTTGGGGAAAAAGACTAGGAGTTGCAGATTTTTGTGTTGCAGACTTCTATTTCAGATTTCTGATTTTTATTTAAATGCAAAAAAGAAGAAAGAAATGTAACCTTATGATTTGTAGCAAAAAGAAAAAAGAAGAGAAAGTGCAGATGTAAATATAGGACTTAAAATGATTCTGTTTCTGTTTAAATAAATGTAATTATTATTTTCTGTGTAAAAGATTAGAGAAAAAAAGGGGACTGTTAGACTATCTACCCATTTTCATATTTGGGTTATTGTAACTATCATTCTGGAAAAACAATGTAAATGTGACTTTTATTATATTTGATGACTATTGTGTTTGTTGTAGTCTACATTTAAATCTGGTTTGTAACATGTTATTTACTGCAATATTAAAGAAAAGAAAACAGAAAAAAAAAGATGCATTAGGATTTCTTATTCACTATTTACTAGTTTTATTTACTGCAAATATTAAAGAAAGAAAAAGAAGAAATGCAGTAGGGTTATTATTTACTTGCTTAGTTTTATATTCTGTTATTTTATGTCTATTAGAAAGAAAGGAGAACCAGTATTGCTTTATTGCTGTAGAAAGTTTAAATAAAATAAAGAAATAAATAGATCTATTCTAAATGCTGTTAGAAGACTAAAAACAGAATGTAGATGGTTAAAAACCTCATATCAATATAAGGGTTTTTAACCCTATTACTTCAACATTTAGTCATATATATCTCTATATGTATATAGGTATATATATTGAAAATATATACCTATATAGATATAGAATATATATATGTATAAGCTCCCTGTATGTGCATACCCCTGTAACAACAAAATAAAGGATGCATTTTGAACTTGTGCATCTCTGTTTCAAACATACAAAAGAATTGCAGAATAAACTTCGTATATATATATATATATATATATATATATATATATATATATATATATATATATATATATATATATATATATATATATATATATATATATATATATATATATATATATATATATATATATATATATATATCTGCATCTGAAAAACATACCCTGTAGATGTCTGTAGAACAAAACCAACAAAGACATTTATGTTATGATCTGATCATAACAATGGATATATGTGTATTTAAACATATATATACAAATATATATATATATATATATATATATATATATATATATTCGATATATTCAAAAAAATCACATCTCATAACATTTTTACCAAAACCACGAAATATAATAAAATGTGTTTTTTTTAAAAAAAAATGAGGAAATGGAGTCACGCGGGTCACTGTGTGTAACACAGTGGACGGCCACGGCCGAGCCACTGTGCTACACACAGTGGGTGGCGCTGAAGGGCACCGCACTGTGTGTAACACAGTGGGCGGTCGCGGCCGCCACTGTGCTACACACAGTGAACGGCGCCCGCCACTGTGTGTATACATAGTGGGCGGCGGCTATGTCGTCCGCCACTGTGTGTACACACAGTGGGCGGCACGGCCGCCACTGTGTGTATACACAACGGCACCCGGGAAAACCCTTCCTCCACCGCCTTCTTCCCACATGGAATCCTCCGCCTCCGTACCTGCGATCTCTCTCTCCCTCAAACAAAATAAGCAATAAAATATAGGGGTTTAATAAACCCTAACCCATTTCGGGTTAGGGTATAAAAGGGTAAAAATAAAATAAGACTAGTGTTATATATAAAAATGCAACCCTAACCCAATTTCGGGTTAGGGTTAGCATTATAAGAATTATATATATATATATATATATATATATATATATAAACGAATATATTTATATATATATACATATATATTTATATATATATATATAAGAGATTTAGATTGGTGTATTAAAATTTGATTTTTAATTTCACAATGAGGGTTAGTATATAAGAATTTATACTGTGATTTTATATATATATATATATATATAAGGAATTTTAAATGGGGATTTTTAAACATTGATTTTAATATATATATATTTGGGGTCAATTCAATAATGGGATTTTTTTTATGACCATTTAGATTGGAGTTTTAAACTTGGTTTTAATATATGAAATGGGGTTAATTAATGATAGAATTATTATTATACGTCCATTTACTCCTTAGGAGATTTGAAATTTTAAAATAGTAAAATTTTAAAAAGGGATTTGAGAAGGAAGGGGTTATCAAAATTGGAATCACCATACATTAACTCGATTAATTTAATTAATTAATCAATAGACTTCCCTCATTATATTTGGGGTATTAGGAAAATTTAAAAGGGGAATTTGTAGAACCAATTTTATGGACCATAAACCCTTGGGGGTAAGCTTGGGCCAAATTTAATTTAATCGACAAATTAAGAAGTTAGGGAAAATTAGAATTGGCCTTAGCTTATTGTCGGTTTTAGTGGGCAAACGACATTGTAGTAATTCGAACCCTCATCAGTTGGATGTATATAATAATTTCGCAGGTGTATCAATTAATCAATAGCATTATCCTTATATGGATTGACAATGATTTAATACCTAAGGGTAATCAATTATTCCTTGATTTAATTAGCGACAACTTGTCTTAGGCAATTGAGCTAGCTAACTAATCGGCAATGCAAATTAATCTTCACCAATCAAGTCACTCGCTCGAGTTGGTTATTTAACTTAACCTTAGTAAGTAAGTTAATTACATCCTAGATAAGACAAAACTTTAAATACAGTCGTTATGTATTAGGATTTATAGCGAGTTCATGACGTCAAAAAAATTTTGTTGTTCCGTTTTTGTGCCCTAAAGTTTGGGCACGACATTTTGGTATCAGAGCAAGGTTTCCAACACTAGGAACCTTTCTCCATTACGTTTCGCTTTAATTATCTAAATTAATCAAATATTTTCTTAAACGAAAAAAATAAAAATATAAATATATGAAAATTAAATTATTTAATTAATTGTTTATTTATTTTATTTCTTGTTTCCTCATAGGATGCCTCCGACTACGCGACAAGCTCGCAAGCGCGGAAGGGGTCCTAGGCGTACACGTATGGCACGCGAGGATGTTGCTAGGGAGGAACCGGTTCCAGAAGGGAACCCGGAAGCACCTCCCGAACCACCGGTTGACCCTAACCGAGACATCTTGCTAGCTCTTCAGAACTTGATTGGGATAGTGCAGGACAGGCTTCCAGCAGTGGACCGTCATGCAGATAATCAGAACTCAGGGAGTCATAGATCAATGGATAGGGAACGGAGTAGGAGTCCACCTCCTAATTCCGTAGAGGGTGAGGCAGAGCATGAACCGGAGTCCATTCACCTGCCCGAACCCCCTCCAGTAGCAGCACCTGTGTACTTTGAGAGAGCACGTCAGGAACCAGGAGACCTGATTAGAGAGGTTTTATGCCTCCAGCCGCCATCTTTTGGAGGCACTACTGACGGAGTAGAGGCTGAGGCATGGCTTTTAAGCCTAGATCGGTGCTTCGCATTGCGATCTTATGAAAGCAATCTGAAGGCACGCGTTGCAGTCCACCTTCTGAGATCGACAGCCTCCACATGGTGGAAGCAAGAGGAATTCAAGTGCGGACTCACTGCAGATACCATCACATGGGAAATCTTCACAGAGAGGTTCAGAGAGAGGTACTTGTCAGAGCATTTCCGGCAGCGTAGGATCGATGAGTTCCATGACCTCCAGCAGAAGGGTCTCACAGTGACCCAGTACGAGAGTAAGTTTATTGAGCTCCTACCTCATGTAGATTACCTGAAGGATGAGAAGCTACTCGTCAACCGATTTGTTAGGGGGCTTAATGCTGGGATAGCAGGACCAGTGAGGATGGCCGCTCCAGGGAGCCTTCGGGTTGTCGTAGAGAAGGCCCTTATAGCCGAGGAGATTCAGAGCAGGCCACAGGACACGAGGGATCAGTTCCAGAATCGAAACCCAGCTCCCCAGCCTTTCGGGTTTCAGAAACCCCATTGGAAAGGCAACCACAGAAATGTTTCGGGGTCCCATAAACCCCCTCCTCCATAGCAGTCACAGCAGAGTCAGAGACATAGGCCACCTCAGGGACAGCAGGGCTCCAGGCCCAAACAGTGGCAGTCACAGGGTCCTAGGCGTGACCAGAGAGTACAGGGTACATACACACCCCCGGCACGGGCTCAGCAGTCCTCCAGGGGTGGGTACAGTGGTTCTAGCCGGACAGGTGGGCATCCTTTTACTAGGCCTCAGGGTGCACAGTTTCAGGCACGCGGTGCTTTCTTCACGTGTGGAGCCATGGGGCACATGGCGAGAGAGTGTCCACAGGGAATCAGAGGATGGCAACATCAGAGCCTACAGTTGGGGACATGGGCAAGGCCCATAGAGTCTTCGCAGCGGTTGACAACCGCCAGGCAGAGCACCAGGCCACAGTCATCGAGGCTGCAGGTAAGGTCAGAGGTAGTAGTATTTCTATATTATTTGACTCAGGAGCGACTGACTCCTTTATATCTCCATTGGTTGTGGAGCGTTGCGGGCTAGTGGCAGTAAGGCAAAGTGTCAGCTGGGAAGTGGAGTTAGCTTCAGGGGCTAGAGTGTCAGTGGATTCAGAGGTTAGGGGATGTCCGCTCCAGATTGGTAATACCACCACCTTAGTAGACCTTAGAGTTACACCACTCGGATCTTATGGCGTCGTACTTGGCATGGATTGGCTTTACGCCCATAGAGCCAAGATGGATTGTCGCTTGAAAAGGGTCGAGTGTGAGGATGATCATGGTGCTCCCATAGTAATCACTCGGATTCAGAGACCCGTGTCTCTTCGTATGATATCCGCTATGCAGCTTAAGCGGAGCATGCGGAAGGGATGCTAGTTGTTTGCTATCACAATCAGTGACCGAGAGGAAGAAAATGAGAAGGAGCTGTCCATAGATGATCACCCCATCCTTGAGGCATTTGCAGATGTGTTTCCCGATGAGCTACCTGGTATGCCGCCCAGCAGGGAGATTGACTTCCACATAGATTTGGTACCAGGAGCCGAGCCAGTTTCGAGAGCACCTTATAGGATGACCACTCATGAGCTTAATGAGCTCAAGATGCAGCTAGAGGAACTCTTAGAGAAGGGTCACATCCGTCCTAGTGTCTCTCCTTGGGGCGCACCAGTCATCTTCGTGAAGAAGAAAGATGGATCCCTTCGGTTATGCATGGACTACAGGCAACTGAATAAAGTAACCATCAAGAACCGCTATCCCTTACTGAGGATCGATGATTTGTTTGATCAGCTTCAGGGTGCCAAAGTGTTTTCCAAAATAGACCTGAAGTCAGGATATCACCAGTTGAGAATTGTGGAAAGTGATATCCACAAGACTGCGTTTCACACCAGATATGGCCACTATGAGTTCACTGTGGTCCCATTCGGTCTTACGAATGCTCCAGCTGTATTCATGAGTCTCATGAATGGGGTATTCCGCACCTTCCTTGACCGATTTGTGATAGTGTTCCTCAACGACATATTGATCTATTCCCGAAATGAGCAGGAGCATGAGGAGCATTTGAGACAGGTTTTGCAGTGTTTGAGGGATAACCAGTTGTTCGGCAGTTTGTCGAAGTGTGCTTTCTTTAGATCAGAGGTCAAGTACCTAGGGCATGTTATATCCAGTGATGGGATCTCAGTTGACCCATCAAAGATTAGAGCCATCATGGATTGGCCGGCACCTACCAGTGTGACAGAGGTCAGAAGCTTCATGGGTTTAGCAGGATACTATAGACGTTTTGTGGAGGGATTTTCCAGAGTTGCACACCCCATCACATCCCTCCAGCGAAAAGGGAAGAAATTCGAGTGGACAAAGAAGTGTGAGAGGGCTTTTCAGGATCTAAAAAGGGCCCTTACTAGTGCACCTATTCTTATTATGCCAGACCCCATGGCCGACTTCATGGTATGCACGGATGCTTCCTTAGATGGATTGGGAGCAGTTCTTATGCAGGAGGGTAGGGTTATAGCATACGAGTCTAGGAAACTTAAGACTCACGAGCTTAATTACCCTACGCACGACCTAGAGCTTGCAGCAGTTGTACATGCACTTGTGAGGTGGAGACACTTCCTTTTAGGTCATCACTTCGAGCTTCATTCAGACCATCAGAGTTTGCAGTATATCTTCACCCAGCCTAACCTTAATGCACGTCAGAGGAGATGGATGGAGTTCCTTTGTGAGTATGATTTTGATGTTCATTACATCAAAGGAAAGGAGAATGTGGTCGCAGATGCCCTAAGTAGGAGACGACATGAGGTTTACACCATATCCATGAGCACTGATTTGAGAGACCGTATTTTGCAGCGATTGCCAGAGGATGATTGGTATCTAGAGGTTTGTCAGAGGATCCGTAATCAGGAGACCCTAGAGGGGAAGTTTGTGGACTACTCTTTGGAGTCCGATGGTTTATTACGCCATAGAGGGCGCATTTATGTACCCTCTCCTGGGGGTTTGCGAGATTTCATTATCATGGAGGCTCATAGAGCTCCTTATGCAGTGCATCCCGGGGTTAAGAAGATGCATGCTGACTTGAGACAGTTATATCATTGGCCAGGAATGCGGCAGCTTATCGCAGAGTTAGTAGCCCGATGCCTTGAGTGTTAGAGAGTCAAGGCAGAGCACCGCCATCCAGGTGGGTTACTCCAGTCCCATGCTATACCAGAGTGGAAATGGGATACTATATCCATGGACTTCATTATTGGTCTTCCTATGTCATCTCGTCACCATGATGCTATCTTGGTGACAGTTGACAAATTGACCAAAGTAGCCATATTCTCACCAGTCCGGACTACCTTCACAGCTCCAGCAGTGGCACAGGTGTTCTTACGAGACATTGTTAGGCTTCATGGTGTCCCACGCAAGATTATCTCTGATAGGGATTCTCTCTTTACATCTTCCTTTTGGAAGGCATTACAGGCAGCGTTGGGCACCAAGCTCAACTTTAGCACAGCCTATCATCCAGAGACAGATGGCCAGACAGAGCGGGTTAACCAGGTGTTAGAGGATATGCTCTGCATGTACGTCATGGATCATCAGACCCGATGGGAGGAGTACCTGCATTTAGTAGAATTTGCCTATAATAATGGGCATCACACTTCTTTGGGGATGCCACCCTTTCAGGCTTTGTACGGCAGACCATGCAGGACACCTTTGAGTTGGGATCATATTGAGGACAGAGTGGCCATAGGCCCTGAGTTGGTCCGGGATATGGAGCAGCAGGTAATTTTGATTAGACAGCGCCTTAGAGAGGCACAGGATAGGCAGAAGAAATATGCAGATGCAAAGAGGATAGACCGGAGTTACATGGTTGGGGACAGAGTTTTCCTAAAAGTGCGACCGCATAAGAGTCCAATCCGCTATGGAAAGGGTTCTAAGCTCGCACCTCGCTTTGTCGGACCCTTTGAGATCCTTGAGAGGATAGGACCAGTTGCTTATCGCCTAGCTTTGCCACCTAGCCTGTCATGCATCCACGATGTGTTTCATGTGTCAGTTTTGAGAAAATATATCTATGATGAGTCTCATATTTTAGATTGGGATGCCTTGCAGGTGGAGTCGGACGGGCAGTTAGCCTTGGAGCCCATTCGCATTTTGGCTCGCCGGACGTTGGCCCTTCGAGGTCGAGAGCTGGACCAGGTTAGGGTCCAGTGGGATTGCTATGATGAGGTTACAGCTTCATGGGAGGATGCAGCACGTATGAGATCACAGTACCCTCATCTTTTTGATGAACTCCAGGAGGATGTTCATGCCTAGAGGGGGAGGGTGTAAGGCCCTACCCCGACCCATCCTATCTCTTCAGTTATTTTTATTTTGGAACTATTTTGGATGCTAGTTTTGACACACTATGGATATAGAACTTTTCATGGTCCCGCGATTTTGGTAACATTGATATATGTGGATGCTTCATTTCTATGCCTTGTGGATTATAAAGTATTATATGATGCTAGATTAGGGTAATATTGTGATGATGCAGATTATTATCTGAATTTCAGGATTTGATATAATGTTAGGAAAATGTTTGCATATCTTGTAGATGGATCAAATTTTGAGGATTATGAGGAAATTGCTTTGAATTGTGACAAATTATATTTCATAATGTCAAGTCTTTGTAGAATGAATGTATTGTATTCTGATTTTGTGATTTTATATATTATATGAGGCTATTTGGGAAGTACTAATGTTTAAATTGAGATGTGCAGGAAAATATCCATGTGACCATGGAAATATTAGGGAGAATCAAGCCTAGGCCAATGTGCGTTAGTAAAACCAGGGGTTGTCTATTTGGAGAGACAACACCCCGTATGTACTGTATTTTATTCGTAAATGTAAAATGTTGCATGAGTGTAATTTGTATTTATTGGATTGATTAAATTGTTTAAGGGACAATTGCCATGTGGTTATTGTGATGTGGAATTATTTTGTAGTGTCACTTGACACCTATGTAGTATGTTGTGTTGGCAATTGTCATGTCACCTTTTTGAAAGTTTTATTTTTGTTAATAGATATACCCCCTTAATTATCCTTGAAGGAACCAAGAAATCTAGGTTAGAGAGCCACAAGGAAGGTCAACTCAAAGTTGACCCGTAGGTTAACTTCAGGTGGACTTTCTGAAGGTCAAATCAACTCCTAGAGTCAATTTTAGAGCTTTTCTATTGGGCCTCATGGGGTACCTATGGGTGAAGGCCAAAATTGGCCATGTGTCTTTCCCTTAGGACTTGTTTAACCACCCAAAAAAGTGGTTTTCCCAAGATGGACGAATTCCATCTATAGGAGTGCCATCCTTGGAAGGAGAACCTTCTTGGAGATAGTAATCCCTCTTCCCCATTCCATTTCCCTTCTCTAGGCACCTAGGTTAGGGAGTGTGTAAGACCTAGGGAAGACCAACCCAATGGGAGATCACTCACTCTATCCAAGAGGTTGGAAGGAGTGAGAGAGGCCTTCTTAGGCTAAGAATGGAAGCTTAGTGAGCTAATCACCCACTCTCCATTCTTGGAGATTTTTGGAAAAACTTGGGAAAAAAAAAAAAGAAGAGAAAACCAGTTTTAGGAATTAGAGGAATTTGGGGGCCAAGGATTGCAGAAAGTTGTGTGGATTGGGCAGCTCATCTCCAACTAAGTTTAGCATACCTATTGGCAGAATAAGGTTGGTTGTAATCTCCTCTTGGTTTTGTTGTTTATGTTAGTTATGTTGTTTTGTGAAGGAAAGAAATGCTTGTAAAGAAAGTATGTATGTAAATTGTTGTTGAAGAAAATAATGTGTAGTTTCATTTCTATGTTTTTCTGTTTTGTGTTCTTGTTTTGGGAGTGTCCAAGATCTTCTACTCTTGGGAGAGTAGGATGATATTGGGGTGGAAGAAGCATGACAGCCTTGGGTGAGAGGCTCTCCTTAAGGAGAGTGATCTCAAGGGTGTCCTTTGTGACCCTTGCTGCATAGCCTTGTGTATGCATTTGGGGGTCATAAGGGGAGAGAAATGGCCTTGAGCCTTTGGGGGGCATAAGGTGGTTGGGATGAATTCTATTGAGTATTTTGTGTTGCCATGAGGTGGCTTGTGTTATATTTTTGGCTGCAGTCTCCCCAACGGTACTTGGTCCACTTCCACCCATAGATTGATCTCCACAAATGTGGTGATAGTGTAGCTTGGGATGGGAAAGTGTATGTGTTGTGTGTTTGCCCTATTGCTATGTTGTATTGCTTGGTTGTAACCCATCTAGGTCTTGATTCTCCTAGCTCGGGGGTGGCTTCTGGTAAGCCTAGGCTGGGAGGTGAGCATCCCATGGTCATAGTCCTAAAACTTTACTTGCAGGTGGCTTGGGGAAAAAGACTAGGAGTTGCAGATTTTTGTGTTGCAGACTTCTATTTCAGATTTCTGATTTTTATTTAAATGCAGAAAAGGAGAAAGAAATGTAACCTTATGATTTGTAGCAAAAAGAAAAAAGAAGAGAAAGTGCAGATGTAAATATAGGACTTAAAATGATTCTGTTTCTGTTTAAATAAATGTAATTATTATTTTTTGTGTAAAAGATTAGAGAAAAAAAGGGGACTGTTAGACTATCTACCCATTTTCATATTTGGGTTATTGTAACTATCATTCTGGAAACACAATGTAAATGTGACTTTTATTATATTTGATGACTATTGTGTTTGTTGTAGTCTACATTTAAATCTGGTTTGTAACATGTTATTTACTGCAATATTAAAGAAAAGAAAACAGAAAAAAAAAGATGCATTAGGATTTCTTATTCACTATTTACTAGTTTTATTTACTGCAAATATTAAAGAAAGAAAAAGAAGAAATGCAGTAGGGTTATTATTTACTTGCTTAGTTTTATATTCTGTTATTTTATGTCTATTAGAAAGAAAGGAGAACCAGTATTGCTTTATTGCTGTAGAAAGTTTAAATAAAAGAAATAAATAAATAGATATATTCTAAATGCTGTTAGAAGACTAAAAACGGAATGTAGATGGTTAAAAACCTCAGATCAATATAAGGGTTTTTAACCCTATTACTTCAACATTTAGTCATATATATCTCTATATGTATATAGGTATATATATTGAAAATATATACCTATGTAGATATAGAATATATATATGTATAAGGTCCCTGTATGTGCATACCCCTGTAACAACAAAATAAAGGATGCATTTTGAACTTGTGCATCTCTGTTTCAAACATACAAAAGAATTGCAGAATAAACTTCGTATATATATATATATATATATATATATATATATATATATATCTGCATTTGAAAAACATACCCTGTAGATGTCTGTAGAACAAAACCAACAAAGACATTTATGTTATGATCTGATCATAACAATGGATATATGTGTATTTAAACATATATATACAAATATATATATATATATATATATATTCGATATATTCAAAAAAATCACATCTCATAACATTTTTACCAAAACCATGAAATATAATAAAATGTGTTTTTTTTTAAAAAAAATGAGGAAATGGAGTCACGCGGGTCACTGTGTGTAACACAGTGGACGGCCACGGCCGAGCCACTGTGCTACACACAGTGGGCGGTGCCGAAGGGCACCGCACTGTGTGTAACACAGTGGGTGGTCGCGGCCGCCACTGTGCTACGCACAGTGAACGGCGCCCGCCACTGTGTGTATACACAGTGGGCGGCGGCTATGCCATCCGCCACTGTGTGTACACACAGTGGGCGGCGCGGCCGCCACTGTGTGTATACACAGCGGCGCCCGGGAAAACCCTTCCTCCACCGCCTTCTTCCCACATGGAACCCTCCGCCTCCGTACCTGCGATCTCTCTCTCCCTCAAACAAAATAAGCAATAAAATATAGGGGTTTAATAAACCCTAACCCATTTCGGGTTAGGGTATAAAAGGGTAAAAATAAAATAAGACTAGTGTTATATATAAAAATGCAACCCTAACCCAATTTCGGGTTAGGGTTAGCATTATAAGAATTATATCTATATATATATATATATATATATATATATATATATATATATATATATATATATATATATATATATATATATATATATATATATATATATATATATATAAACGAATATATTTATATATATATACATATATATTTATATATATATATATAAGAGATTTAGATTGGTGTATTAAAATTTGATTTTTAATTTCACAATGAGGGTTAGTATATAAGAATTTATACTGTGATTTTATATATATATATATATATATATATATAAGGAATTTTAAATGGGGATTTTTAAACATTGATTTTAATATATATATATTTGGGGTCAATTCAATAATGGGATTTTTTTTATGACCATTTAGATTGGAGTTTTAAACTTGGTTTTAATATATGAAATGGGGTTAATTAATGATAGAATTATTATTATACGTCCATTTACTCCTTAGGAGATTTGAAATTTTAAAATAGTAAAATTTTAAAAAGGGATTTGAGAAGGAAGGGGTTATCAAAATTGGAATCACCATACATTAACTCGATTAATTTAATTAATTAATCAATAGACTTCCCTCATTATATTTGGGGTATTAGGAAAATTTAAAAGGGGAATTTGTAGAACCAATTTTATGGACCATAAACCCTTGGGGGTAAGCTTGGGCCAAATTTAATTTAATCGACAAATTAAGAAGTTAGGGAAAATTAGAATTGGCCTTAGCTTATTGTCGGTTTTAGTGGGCAAACGACATTGTAGTAATTCGAACCCTCATCAGTTGGATGTATATAATAATTTCGCAGGTGTATCAATTAATCAATAGCATTATCCTTATATGGATTGGGAATGATTTAATACCTAAGGGTAATCAATTATTCCTTGATTTAATTAGCGACAACTTGTCTTAGGCAATTGAGCTAGCTAACTAATCGGCAATGCAAATTAATCTTCACCAATCAAGTCACTCGCTCGAGTTGGTTATTTAACTTAACCTTAGTAAGTAAGTTAATTACATCCTAGATAAGACAAAACTTTAAATACAGTCGTTATGTATTAGGATTTATAGCGAGTTCATGACGTCAAAAAAATTTTGTTGTTCCGTTTTTGTGCCCTAAAGTTTGGGCACGACAAGGTGCTTGTTTCAAACCATATAAACCTTTGTTCAATTTACATACCTGATCTTTATTCTTGTCTTCAACAAATCCTTCAGGTTGTTCAATAAAAACTTCTTCTTCTAATATACCATTCAGAAATGCAGATTTGACATCCATTTGATATACCTTGAAATTCTTGTAAGCAGCATATGCCAACAATGTTCTTACTCCTTCAAGTCTAGCCACAAGTACAAAAGTCTCACCAAAGTCAAATCCTTCTTCTTGGGCATAACCTTTGCAAACTAGTCTTTCTTTATTTCGAATGACCTAACATTTTTCATTCAACTTGTTTCTGAAAATCCACTTTGTACTGATTACATTTTTGTCCTTCAGTCTTGGGACCAGTTTCCATGTGTCATTCTTCTTGATTTGATCAATCTCTTCTGTCATAGCATTTATCCAATCTTCACTATTAAATGCCTCTTTCACTATCCTCGGTTCAAATTCAGATATCAGACATGTGTTCTGTCACAGTTTGTTCCTTGTCATCACTAGATCATCCTTATCTCCTATAATCTAACTTGATGCATGATGTCTTCTGACATACTTGGCTAATACAGGCTCGGTAGGCTCTGTATAATCTTCTTCATCACTCGGTAACTGGACATTATCTTCGTTTCCTTCAATAGTTCTCTCAGTAAGACTTGTCGGTTGAATATAGACAAATTCATCATAATCTTCTAGTTCTTTGGAATTTCCTTCATCATCTCTTTCTGCAAATTCATCAATTTTCACATTTGCACTTTCTACTAATTTGTTAGATGATTTGATCAGACATTTAAATGCTTTACTTCTAGAAGAATAACCAAGAAATGTTCCTTCTTCACTTTTCCGATCAAACTTGCCATTTCTATTATCCTTGTGTACATAGCATCTACTTCTAAAGATTTTAAAATAACTTACATTAGGTTTCTTGTCATACCAGATCTCATATGGTGTCTTCAAAGTTCCTTTTCAGTTGTACTCGGTTCAGGGTGTAAACTGTTGTGCTTATTGCTTCTCTCCAAAATGTTTGTGGCACTTTCTTTTCAATCATCAGGGTTCTGGCACAATCCACAATAGATCTATTTCTTCTCTCAACTATTCCATTTTGTTGTGGAGTTCTCGGTGCAGAGACTTGTAAATTTATACCATGATCATTGCAGAATAAGTTGAACTCATCAGATGTGAACTCACCTCCTCTATTTGATCTAAGACATTTCAGTTGTCTTCCTATTTCATTTTTACAACTCTTGCCTTGTACCATTTAAACATTTGAAAAGCTTATGATTTTTCTTTTAAAAACATAACTGACATCATCCTTGAATAATCATCCACAAATAATATGAAATATTCATCACCATAATAACTTTGAACTTTTATAGGACCACAAAGATCACTGTGCACAAGATCTAAAATTCCCTTAGAAGTGTAGGACTTACTTGTAAAGCTTGATCTTGTCATTTTACCCATCTGGCATCCTCGGCACATAGCATTCTCAAGTTTTTCAAAACTTGGTAGACCTCTTACTCGGTGCTTCTTGCTTATTTTGATCAGATTATCAAAAATTACATGATAAAAGTTTTTATGCCATAACTAGGTATCATCTATCTTGCATACAAACACTTATTCCGAGTTGAATCAAGGTGAAATGTGTTACCTTTTGTTTGTGTCCCAGTAGAAGCTAACTTTCCATGCTTGTCATGAACTTTGACAATTCCTTTCTGAAATTCTATTCAGTAACTTATATTGTTTAGTTGTGCTACACTCAACAAATTGTATTTCAAACCTTCAACCCAATAAACATCATTGCATCTTGCATTGTCAAGAAGTGTTATAGATCCTTTACCTTTTATCGGACATGGTGCATCATTACCAAATCTTACATAACCTCCATCATAATCTTCTAACATAACAAACTTGTGTTTATCACCTGTCATGTGATGTGAGCATCCACTATCTATGATCCAAGAATCATTAGTATTTATGTGAGATATTAGGGCTTTTTCTTCATACCTTTCTTCATCTGATGCATCTTTGATAGCCACATAAACTACTTCCTCTGTATCAGTTTCATCTAATTTATCATTATTGGATTCCTCATCGGCTATTAAGCATGACTTTCTATCTCTTCTTCTGAAGTCTCGGTGTCCTCTGTAATTATCTGTATGTCTGTCATCTCGATAATCTCTCTCTTCAGTAGAATCTTTGTCAGGACAGTTAGAAGCCATATGTCCTATCTTATCACAATTGAAACATTCAAAGGTAGTTTTCCTTTATACTTACCTTTGCCTCTTAGTAACCTTCTAGCTAATAGTGCTTCAAACTCTTCTTGCTTTCTGATTTCCCCATACAATTTGTGTACTTCTTCCATGTTCTTGCAAAATATTTCACTTGCTCCATTGTGATCCCCTTTAGTGTACTTACTTATTCTTTCATTGTAATCATCAGATTCACCAATATGAAAAGAACTAAATGTAGATTCAACTTTATTTACCGAAGACCCACTGTTATCAAAGTTACTTAACTCAAATGCATGTAGCTTACCAATAGTAGCATCTAAAGAAACTGGCATATTGGGTACAGACCTCAATTCATTGATTGTAGAGACTCGGATTGCATAAGCTGGTAGTAGGGTTCTTAACAACTTGTTATATCCTTTTCTTCAATAGTTCTACCCGCTCCTTTGTTTAGATTGACAATCTCCTTTAGTCTTGTACTGTATTGGGTTATGTTCTCACCTTCATTCATCCTCATAGATTCAAGTTGTCCTCTTAGACTATCCACTTTTGCTCTTTGAACATGTTCATCACTACCATACACAGATATGAGCTTGTCCCACATTGCCTTTGCATCATTGCAACCTTCTATGTCATTAAACTCTGAGTTGGTCAATGCAGATGTTATTTCAATCATTGCTTGGATATGTTCTTGCTTTGCCTTTATCTCTTCCATTGTTAATGGATAGGTTCTCGATGTAATGAAATCATTCTCCAGATAATATACAACATATTCTCCAACTCTTGATAGGTGTAGCTTCATCCTTTTCTGCCATGTAGAGAAACTTGACTTGTTCAGCTTCGGTGCATCCCTCTTATACATCTTTGTATCTTTGCCTCAAGTACCTTTAAACTTTTTCTTCCAGAGTCCAAAGCTCTAATATCAATTGATAGTTCTGATACTAAATGTTTAGTACAGATGCCAAGCTAATAAGATGAGAGGGGGGGGGGGATCATACAACCTTAATCTTCAATAAAAACAACAGATTCAACCTCGATAACATATACTTCACTAATATAACCAAAACTACTAAACATGCAAACTCAAAAGCATATAAACATCATAAAACTCATAACACCAGATTTAACGTGGAAACCATAATAGGGAAAAACCACTGTGGGATTTCGGACCCACTAAGAAATATACTCTTCTAGAGTATGCTCGGTTAAAAGAAAATCCTATTAAAGATTACAAACACATTGCTAGATGTGACCCAGTTAAGGGATTTCCCTCAGATCTATTTGGATATTCACCTTGTTAGAAGTGACCTTGTTAAAGGATTTCAAACACTCAATCAGAATGTCACCTTGCTAGAGGGTTTTACAAATAAGACTGTTAAGTCCACTCGGTTAAAAGATTTTTTGTCACTTCACAAAATAATAGTAATAAAAATCTATCTGCAACTTCACATCCAAAATGCTAAAGTAGATTCTTATTTACTCAATACAATAGGACTTATCTTGTCCATCTGTTGGGCTCTATACTCTGTTATTCAAACAGGTCTTCAAGCTTCTGTGCTTGGTAATCACTATGTAGCATCCCTGTGCATACACTTGCCTGCATACATTGTTTATCAACAGTTCCTTATTTATAAACAATTCACCAACCGCTTAATCTCCTTGATCACATATCCCATGATCAATCATAGCCATTAGATCTTTAAACTTGACTAGGTTCAATGTATCCTTTGATCTAAAAATGTTTTACCCCACCTTGGAACTTGCATACATTTCTTGGAACTTGTGCTAGTGTATTGCGGTTCAATCTGTGTTGTAGATCTTCCTTCTGATTTTCCTTTACCATAGATTCTTTAACAAACTTCATGCACAACATACCAATCATTTAATCAGTTCTAGCTCATTAGCTTCCTTCATTAAATAATGCTTTTATTTATTCAATGCATTTTGTTATTACTCGGTTGCAACTCGGTAAATACTAAACTTCACTCGGTAGACATTCTGCCTTCATTAACTGATAGTGATAACCTTAGGGTTTACCGACTAGGTTCTTTGCTCGGTAACATAGTATAGTATTAACCTTGCAATTAACAACATATGTAGGATATCAAAACAATCTAAACATCATGATCTCATCATTGTCTAACTCGGTAATAGTTTCCCATTGAATAACTTATTCCTCCCCTTATTCATCACATTCTTTCTGTATCTTTTACTGACATCTTTATACTCATCAAATCATACTCCTTAAGATATGGCAACATCATACTGAATTAGAAAATCAATTTCTTGACATCAATGACAAAATAATAATATTAAGATAGTAAACATCCTTAATCAGTTATATCCATAATCATCAACAACCTTCTTAATATCCTTATTGAAATGCCAACAATCTTTCCTTGTCTATTATAATGCCAACAGTATGTGTGTACAATATGGAGTCTACACATGCAGAAAGACCAACTGCCTAGAGCTCATTGCTCAATCACAAAATGGGAGTCACACTGACTACACTTGGATGGTTAAATCCAATGATAATGTACTACTCAAAATAGCATCTTCATATGCTAGATTCAGTACCGGTTAATCTCATATATGCCTTCTTCAAACCTTCCTTCAATATTGAATGATGTCTGCGTGTATAGCTCTACTTATATTCACATATACCTTATTATAATCTTTTTCCATACTCTTTTTCACAATCTCATAAATGAGATCTTACATATATACCAAAACCTAAGACCAAATGAGTAGGTCGGCTCACTAAGATATTACAATAAAATCAATTACAAATGAATTAATATCTGATGCATCATGTCAGCTCAATGTATTTATAATAATAACAAATCATCTTCATGACGTGTCATGTTGATCTAGACCTATTTTTTGGTAACAGTAAATATGCAAACCTGATTAGACTAATGAACAAATCACTAAAACCAAGTGTCCAAACAATGTTTTCAACATAACCAAGTAATCTCCAAGTCATTCCAAGTGCTGGTGAACAATATAACCTGTCGGTGAACCAGATACCAATGACTATGCATAAGTCACTGATCATGTCGGTGAACATAAACAAGAATCTCCAAGTGCTGATAAGTGTTGACAAGTGTCGACGGCAATTACAAAACCATATCAACATATCCAAAATACCAACAACATATGCACTACATTTGGGAGCTCATTCAGGAAGGCATCATTGATCTTAAGTATTGTTCTACAACAAAGCAGACTGCAGACATCTTCACCAAACCCTTCATCGAAAGTAAGTTCCTTCATTTGTGATCTTTGCTTGGGATACGATAGGTGTCTACTTCAGGAGGGGCTTCTTAGTCTTTCTTTCTTTCTCTCCTTATTTAAGGGGGGGGTATTCCTCTTATGGGGACTTCTTCTTTTGGGGGGGCTATCTGTGTACATGGGTACCTAACATGGTCACATTTGTCAGGACCCATATTTTCACCCACCTAAGCTATGCTTAAGGGGGGGTGTTAGTGTATTTTTTTATATTTTCCTTATGTTAGGGGGTATTTATTTTTCCTACACAAATATTATTTAAGATTTATTAGGTAAATAGGAGTGGTTTATATGAAGAAACATGGCAAAATACTTCAGCTACATGTGTAACTCTCCACCTCATATGGGTAGTTGAGTTACACACCCTCTTTTGTCTTGTTGTGCCACCTCTCATAACCACTATTTTATCATTTCCTAAGTGGTTTATGGGGTAGTTGGGTTACACACCCTCTTTTGGCCTTATGTGCCAACTTTCTCAACTCCTTTCCTATCTTCATGTAAGGAGGTTATGCCACATGTTTTGGCATTTACCAAGAAGGTAAAACCTCCCACTTTTTATGTGGAATAGGAATTAATGCACCCCATTGATGTATATGATGAATACTAAGAGGGGGGGGTGAATTAGTATACCAAAAAATACTATAGTCAATCTTTTAAACAGTTTAGCAGATAACCAGTGCAATAGATTCACTAATAGACTGGTTAAGATAAATGCAAACCAAATAGAAAATAAAGCATTCACCCACAAAAGCACAATCACCATAACACAAGATATTTGATGTGGAAACTCAAATGGGAAAAAACACGATGAGCAGAAACTCACAAGTAACTATTTGCAAAATAGTAACCAGACCAGTTAATGTCATACAATGTTCTTCACCAGAACAGATCCTATTAGAAATCTAGATCTCTGTTAGGAGATAAGTCTTGTTAAAGACTACCTTGTTAAATGATTTCAGATCCATAGTTGTGAACCACCTTGTTAGAGGATTTACGAAGGCTTTGCTGGGCCTACCCAGTTAAGGGTTTCAGACATGTCAAAGATATTAGTAATCAATAAGTGAATGATCTAGATAATAGCACATTATGCTTAATTAGATCCTTGACAGCTCATTATTAATGCATTTCAACATTACTTCAGTCTTCAATGTCTCCACACTCTATCTCTTCACATAGGCCTAATTTTCTCTTCAATGATCGCACATAATAACCTTTTCTTTTCTATCTCATACATGCAAACCCTAGACATGATGTCCTTATAAAGGAATCTGATTTCATGTCAGTCCAATAGAATTAGACTACAAGTTCCTAGGTTTAGTGCATCTAGACACATTTGGTAACATGACACAATATCACCATCAAAGTGTCGATGGATGATAACTCATCACACATTACAGTAATACTGGTTGGTAACTCATCATAGATATATATCAGTTAATACAATATATCAATTATCGGTTGTCAAAAATGAAGACTGGAATATCATAGTGTTCCGATCAAAAGTTAACTACTGCTTGGGTCTTTCACACTGCTTGAGATCCTCAAACCACTTGGGGTCTTCATACCGCTTGGGATCTTCATACCTCTTGGGATCTTCAGTCAATCTGTGACCAGTAAACCATCTTCTATGAAATACCGATAGTCTAAAGACTATACATTCAATAATACACAATACCGGTTGGAACAATTACTAGTTGGGCATAACTCATACATCAAGAAAGTGTGTGTCCATCAATGACAATCAAAACATCATCAAAATGCCAACAGTATATGCTTATATTTTTCTATATAATAAGCACTATACTCTCACCTTCACAAGTTCAATGATAGCTCGGTGAGAGTCTTCTCCAAATTCTCTTCTTTGTCTCTATTTCTCTCTCATATCAAAATTATCTTCATTCAGCTATTTTGATCTTCGATCATCGGTTGCTTGAGGAGTTGCATGTGATCTATGACCGACATCAGATATTGGCTCAGTTCTCGCTTCTCGTAGAATCTCACAAAAATATCTTGTGTTATGGTGTGCATTTATGTTGTCTCTATTATTTCTCTTTGATGCATTATTATTTGTTTACCGATACATTAATTTGGGTTGCAAAGTTATAAATAAGTTCAAATATTCCATTAACCGGTTAGACACTGATTCACCCCCCCTTTTAGTGTCTTTGGGACTGTCATTGCATCTAACAATTGGTATCAGAGCCTGGTCCTCTATTTGAAAAAGCCTAACAACTTGAGGAAGATTCTGAAACTGGTACCGATGGAGAATTTGAGAAAACAATTGGAAGGAGCTCTTGAAGATTTTGATGTAGAAAAATTGAAGAATATCAAACTTGAAGATGGTCCAAGGACTGCCTAGGAATTCATTAAAGTACTTCAAGAGAACCTGGTTATAGCACAAAACAAGAGGAAGGAACTTCATGAGCAAATGCAAAAATGTGATGATGAAAAGGAAACTCTTAGGGTTATTGCAGAGAAGTTGAGGCAACAAAACACTAACATGAAGAATGAAATGTAAAATTTAACCACGAGGCTATGTAAGGATATTGAAGATAGGAAGAAGAATAAAGAAGACTTGACTAGGAGACTTAATGTTGGAGCAAATGAAAATCTGAGACTTTGTCATGAAAATGATATGCTAAAGATAGATTTGATTCACATGCAACATGATAAAGAGGAGCTTAGGAGACAAGTTGGCATTCTGGAAAATGAGTTGATCACTACAAATGAACACAAAGACAAATTCAAGAAAAGTTTAGAAAAGCTTGATGACATGCTCAAAAGATAGAAACCTGATGGAGATACAATTGGACTTGGATTTGAACATGGAGAAACTTCCAGGACTACAAACATTCAAGATCACGGCAAACCGGTAAGACAACCTAATGCTTATAAATTTAATGGGAAATGTTTTAATTGCAACAAATTTGGTCATAGAGAAAATTAGTGCAAATTTACAAATAATAAAAATACAAATTTAACCACCGATCAATGTTCCAAATGCAACAAAGTTGGTCATAACTCAGAAAATTGTAGAATGAATGTGAAATTCTATGTTTGTGGTAGATTTGGACATTTATCTAATCAATGCAGAACACAAACCGGTCAAGGATATGCAAAGGCTATTTAGAGGAATAATGTAACTTGTTATGCATGTAACAAGATTGGGCATATTGCAAAATTTTGTAGAAGCAAGACTATATTGGAGAACAATAAAGGATCTAATGAGAAGGGAAAAGAAAAAGTAAACAAAATAAAGCAAGAATTTTCGAAACAATGGGTTAAGAAGAGAGATTAGAGAGTTGATGAATCTATCTTTGCACCGGTAGAATAGAGTAATCCTCCACCGGTAGGAGATTATTCATCTAACTAAGGAATAATCCTTAGAGGGTATGGCAGAAAACTGAAAAATCATGCATTACCCTCGGTTGATGTTAAGAAGTTATATTTCTTCTTTACTGGCAGATATGTTAAGACTTCACTTAACTGGCAAGCATTTAATGCGGTTGTTGGAGAACATTTTTGTTATAAAGCACCGGATAACCCTCATTTCAATTCACCAAGAATCCAAGCATTCAAAGAGTGCAAATAGAGAGAAAAGGCATTCTAAAGGCGAAGTAGCAAGGTTTTTCAAGCATTCAAGGATTTCAAGTTAAAAGGTATTTATCTTTTGAAATGACATTTTCATCATCTGCACCTAAATTTATTGCAAACTCTACTATGGTAGAAAAAAATAAGCACCTTAGAGTTGTGTTTAAAATCATTCCTGAGATTGCTAAGAAAGATGATCCCATCAGAGCCTTTTCTAAGATTATGAAGGGAGTTGCTTTCGTCGAAGACCCAAGGATTTATATTCACTACAACATAGAGAATTTAGGGTCTGGTGATTTAAAAAACATGTAGAAAGATGTTATAACTAATGAACAAGGTTTAGTCAAGCCGAAGCATAAGATTGTTAAGGATTTAGGATTTGTTGAAATTTTGAACATTCCTGAATTTCCGAATGAGATAGTTCATTTTTTTTGGAGTTGAGAAAATACAACACCATAGGAGCCCAAATGATCTCTGCAAGCTGAAAAACCTATTACAAGGAGAAGCAAGGAAGCAAATCACAGAAGGAACAAAAACACAGGAAAAATATGCTCCAAAAGATGAGAGCTCAATAATCTCCAAAAATGTATTGTCAATAATAATCCTTCTTACAAAGAAAATAATGAACTCAACCTTTAATAGGTCAAGAAACCCTAAAAGGGAAAACCTAGGTTTGCACATAATAATTAATAAAAGAATTAATTATTATGCACCTAAAGTTAGCTTAAGTGTAAAAGAGATAAAGGGAACTTAAATAATTAAATAAATACTGTTTAATTAATCAAGTAAATACCCAAATACTCTAACACCTCCCCTTAAGCTAGACTTAGGGAGAAGCTAAAACCTAGAACAGCTACTAAAAGCAAGAAAGATGGGTCCTGACAACAAGGTCTGATAAGGTACCCAAATACAATGAAATCTCTATAAAGTGGAGAAATAGAGAAAACCATGTGGGAAAAAGCTCTACTCCAAAAAGAGATGGAAAAGAACACCACTGAAGCATGAAGAACCTACAAACTCTGTTGAAGAATAACTGCTGATTTGAAGAACCTCCCTTGAAAGAGAACATGACCAGGTAGAGAAGACTATAATCTGTATGAATGCCCTCAAATGACACTACTCGAATTAGAAGGCAAACAAGGCAAAACAGCTGAAATCAAAGATACAGATGGCATGAAAACACCAAAGCCTGAAGAGTTGATCAATCAAACCATGGAAGCATTAAAACCAACAAGAAAAACCTCTCCATAATGCTAAAGAGGGAGAGGGATAGGTACACTAAAAAGAACGGTCAACAAGAACTGCATGACGAAGAACCAAGAACATCAAAGGTGCTGAGAAAAGTATAGGGTGTCATGGAAGGAACACTCACTTGACAAACATCATGAGGTGAATTTCATGGAAGGAACACTCACTGGACAAAGGAAGATGGCAAACAATAGGCAAACATCAACCTCCTCATGGCACTTTATAAGGAGTGCATGTACAATAAGGCACAAGATGTGCAAGATCCCAAGTAAACAATACATTATGGCACTTTATCTTAGTGCATTTGCATAAATACAATGCTACAATGATAAAAATATTGGAAATAGAAACGAGAACCAAAATAGAAACATCCTATCCAGAGAAGAGATCCCAAGACCTGAAACAACCAAGATATCCACCAGAGTGCTGAAAAGCAAAAAACTGAATAAAATATGCATGGAGCAGAATCTGGAAATAAAACTCATATGACTGGAAAGTACACAACACACGCTTTCCAAAAATATAAAGTTTTAAAAAAATAGAGGTCGAATGCTCATTCTACGTCTCTTGGAGTGCAAAAAAGAGACCTCACTTTGACTGGAAAAAAACATAGTCAAACAACAAAATTGAAAAAATTACCAACTGACGAGGTCTGGCTCGGAACCATCTTTCCAATGCCTATTCATTTTAGAAAAAATGACTTCGTATGCCCAAGATATAGCCAAAAAACCAAACCCCCCCTGAAAGAGGCAAAAAAGGTAGTCTGGTGGGGTTGATTAATTAAGTGGGAGGGACTCAATAGTTGGCTAATCCCGCCCTTCTAGTAGGCTGATTAATGAAGTGGGAGCCTCCTGCCCCCCTTTCTATAGTTTTCTATGGCCGCTAATATTCTAAAGGGGGGCCTTGGGTATTACATACAGGATTGAGTTAGCACGGTGGGTGGACGGTGGCTAGTGAGCGGCACACTAGTGGCGGGATGGTGGCGCTTTGGTGGTGGCCGGGTGGACCTTCGGTGGTTGACAGTTTCCCAGTGGCAGGGTGGTAGAGCTAGGGTGGCTGGTGGGCTAGGCGGAGGTTTTCTGGTGGTGGTGGAGCCAAGGAAGCCAGTGGTAAGGGCGTCGCAAGAAGGTCAACGGTGGGCTGACTGCGGGTGGCAGGCTATAGGGAGGCCGACAGTGGCGCTAGGTCAGGTGGCTGAGCTTGGGTGGTGGGCCGTGGCAGTGGAGCAGTGGGGCTATAGGGAGGCGGAGGCCGGGAAGCAGGGAGGCAAAGGTCGCAAGGAGGCAGAGGCTTGAGGAGCTACCGAGGAGGCTGGCGGGAGAAGCCAATGGCAGGGGCCACAAGGAGGCAGAGGTCGGAAGAGCTGTCAGGGAGGCCGTCAGGAGAAGCTGGCGGCGGGGGTCGGGCTGATGGGGGTTGGAAGGGTGCCGACGTTAGGAGGAGGACGATGGGGTGGGGCCAGAGGCGGTCGGTAGTGGCAGTCCTGCATGGTGTCAGGGGCCCCCACAGTACCCTGCGTACCATGGGAACCCCCCCCCCCCCCCACCAAAAAAAAAAACAATTGATTTTTTTTTTGCATAAAAAAAATCGCCTTTTGAATTTTTTGTGATTTAAAAAAAAAAAAAAACCACAATCCGGCTTGCATGCCATAAAATGGCAAAATATTTTAAATTTTTTTTTTTCTCAAACTACGTGTCAAGGTCGTACAACCTAGATCTGAGAAAAAAATACTCCTAGAGGCTCAAGAACCAAAATAGGTCAGATTTTATATGACCATAGGGGTTTTCAGGCCTTCTGAGCATGATGGTGAGGTCCGTTTAGGCCCAAATTGCTCAAAAAAAAATCCTATACCTAGGTGCATAAAAAACTTTCTGAAACCCCAGATCTACTTCCAATACAAAAATTCTCAAAAAAAGAATAGGTAGCTACAGATCTGAAGCTCTGATACCATGTTGGAGTTGAGAAAATACAACACCACAGGAGCCCAAATGATCTCTGCATGATGAAAAACCTGTTATAAGGAGAAGCAAGGAAGCAAATCATAGAAGGATCAAAAACACAGGAAAAATATGCTCCAAAAGATGAGAGTTCAATAATCTCCAAAAATGTATTGTCAATAATAATCCTTCTTACAAAGAAAAGAATGAACTCAACCTTTAATAGGTCAAGAAACCCTAAAAGGGAAAACCTAGGTTTGCACATAATAACTAATAAAAGAATTAATTATTATGCACCTAAAGTTAGCTTAAGTGTAAAAGAGATAAACGGAACTTAAATAATTAAACAAATATTGTTTAATTAATCAAGTAAATACCCCAATACTCCAACAGTTTTGTACTGAGCAGAGTTCATGGGGAGTTTATGTGGCTAGACTCTATTTTTAAAATTACTAAGGAAGCAATCAAGGCAGTTACTGGTTTACCCCCAACTGGTACGAGGCTCGACAAAAAGAAGAAGATTACAAACACGGGTGTTATGGGCCTAACCGGAGCTACATTTGACAACAAATCTCTTAGGGTTAGTGACATCACTGATGCAAATGTGAAATATGTGAGCATGGTATTTGGATATAGAGTTACTCATACAAATAGGTTAAATTTTGTTTCTAGATTGTGTATACATAGCACATATCAAATGGTTAAGAACAATGCTAAAATTAACATCTGTGAATGGCTTAAGGATGAACCGCTAGATAACTTGAAAAAGATTAAGGGTGATAAGAAGGGAACATTCTGTTTCGGGAATCTATTTGTGTTTTTAATGCTTTAATTCACAAAGGAGATACTCGAAATTGGTCACAAGGACTTTGCATATGACATCCTAGTAGGTAGACAGATCATCGAAGCTATTACTGGCATAGGTGCTAACAGTGATAACATTGTAGAAGACTATTTCAAAAACTTTCAAACCAAGATGAAGGCTAGAGAAAGGATACCGCAAAGTATTGTGGATAAGTATGACAAGCAAATATGTTTTGTAATCAAAAGAGATGAAACATGGATGGAATTTGTTACTCCAAGAAACATTTGTATAATACAGATGAGATATGAAGTTGATCTGAATATTCTTGAGGCTTATGCTAAAACACTTCTTGATGCACCAAGGGAACCTTCTGAATAAATTTATGGTAGTGCTGACACTATTGAGAGTGTTGTTTCAATGTAGAAGAAGAGAAAAATTTATCAGAGATGCATCCAAAATGGCTAAAGAAGTTAAGGAAAATGTGATGAACTTAAGTTGTATTTCTGATAGTGAACTGGAAGGACTGGAACCGATAGCTCATGTTTCACCAATTGTCACTTCTTCTGATATAGACAGTTGTAAGGCAACATAGTTCAAAAGAGTTGAAAGGAAGAAGAGAAAACCTTCAACGGTACCTTCTCCTTCTCCTAAAAGGAAAAGAACATTAAGGAAGAAGCAACAGGCTGTGAGAGAGCCCAAGAAGAAATTAACTCCAAAGAAGAAACAACAACCTAAGGCAACAGATACCCTTACACTAGAGGAATTGATCAATGAAATAACACAAGAAGGTAATCTTAACAATGCAAATAAATTTTATCATTCTTTCGAGGACTCTCACAAGGAGACAATAGAGGAAAGTATTATTTTGAATCTTGACATCTACAAGAAAGTTTTGATTGAGGTTGTAGATGATTTGCCTAATCACTTAAAATTGAGGTTAGAGGCTAAAAGAATGTCAGTGATGGAATTGGATAAAAAGTTAAAGGTTGAAGCATTATTGGCAGTTCACCCTGTTAGTTCCAGGGAAGAGATTGATGAACTGATTATTGAAGCCATCTGGTCAGTTTTTGTGAGTGGTCACCAATAGCTTAGTCTAATGGCTAGGAGAGTGAAAGAAATAGTAGATGAAACCATAGACAAATGGGACATATTTTTTGTTGAAAAAGAAAAGAAAGAAGACAAGGATAGACAGAAAATTGATAAGTCTTTTGCAAAGGTATATCAAAAGGACAAAGGTAAAGGTATAATTGGTAGTGTAGCTATTATAAAGGTCAAAGATACCCTTTCTCCACTGGTACAAGACACGCCACAAATAACTTTAGGAACACTGGTACATACAGATAGTCAATCAGAAAATAAGGCTGAAGAAATAATTCATGATGATACTAATCCAGATTCAGAAATTTTTTACTATGAATGTGGATACATGGGATTTTAATATTGTTATGGATAAAGAGACTATAGAGGTTAAGAAAACTAATGCTACAAATTTTGATGATGGACTTGAAAAGAACTAAGAGGAGGGGGGGGGGTGAATCAATGACACCAAAAATAAATCTACTTCAAACACTAATGGGTAGAATAACTTAACAAAGCTTTTAAACAAAATGCATGCAATCCAAAATGATATAACAACATCCATAAAAAGTCAAGCATCCAAAATAACACAAGTGTTTGTATGTGGAAAACACAAATAGGTAAATGTAGACACCTAAAAATGGTCAACGCTTGCGAAGTCATACTTTAACATTTGCGCATTGCCTCATTTTAGGTTTTTGCGTCACATTAACATTTCTCCTATGATTCGTACTTGGTTTTTATCATTTGCGAACATCAAGTCATTCTTCTACATTCTTCATTTATCTTACTCTCGAATTTGGTCTTGTCGACAACAATCTCCAGTCATGATTTTAATTGATCTTATCCTATCGCATCAATGTGCGTGCTCATTTGTCATCATTTTGGACATCGTCAATCCTAATTAGGGTTTTGTCCTCTTGTCAATCTTGCAATCGGTTTGTCATCGATTGTTGTCCTCTTATCAATCTTGTCATCTGGCGATCAATTTATCATCAATCCTTATCATTTTCAATCTTGTCGTTTAACGATCGATTTGTCATCGGTCGTTGTCATGTTCGATCTTGTCATTTTGCGATCGATTTGTCATTGATCGTGGTCATTTTCAATATTGTCATTTTGCAATCTATTTTTGTCATCGATCGTTGTTTGTCTTTCTCAATTATGTCAATTTGGATCAATTTGTCATTGTTCCTCATCAATTGGCACATTTTCTCAATCAAATCATGATCGAGTCAATTATCTTTCATCAAGACCTAATTCATCTTCTAGGGTTTTGTGATTTCATCATTTAACCTGGTTTGTCATTTCTTCCTCTAGGATTAATAAATTATTTATTTATCCTAAGTCTTCTCATTACAATTAAATGTTCATTTAATTGGCTAATTATTCCTCTTTGTGAATTAATTAATAAATGACAAATTATTAATTAATTTAGCTAATTCCTAATTTCTAATTTTCATCAATTTCTTAATTCCTAAATTCCTCATTTTCTAATTTCTTAATTTTTCTAATTCCTAATTTCAATTTCCTTCTATTTCTCTCCTAAATTCATGGAAATGACATAGAAATTTGTCATAAATTGTCATAAATCCTTGCATAGAAATTTGTCATAATTTGTCATAAGTCCTTGCATAGAAATTTGTCATAAATTGTCATAAGTCCTTGCATAGAAATTTGTCATAAATTGTCATAAATCCTTGCATAGCAATTTGTCATACACATGTCATAATTTTGCTATTTTTGATTTGAATTTCCATTCGAATCATTATCATGCTAGTTTGATCTTTTTCTCCAATTTCTCTATAAATTGGATGAATTTCTTCAATCAAACCCCTAATTAGACTATTGAATTTCTAATCACTTTGTCAAATCACGCTTCGAGTATTCTTGTGTCAATGTCAATCTTGCTTTCTCAATTAGGTTTATGCACTTGAAGGTGAGATCTACAACAAAACTATTTGGAGAAGAAAGAAGAACAATGGAGCCGCATGAAGGGAACATCTGGTTTGCATAATCTTTTTACATGTTTTATCTTTATGTCTCTATTGAATGTGTTTAGGATAGATCATTGCAATTGTGCTTTCGTGGGTGAGCTAATGGTTAATGTTTATATTGTTTGTGATGATTTCCTATTTCCTATGCTACATTAATTGGTGAACCCGATGTGAACACTAACCATCTAACCTCTTTATGGTGTTTTTGAGTGCTTTCAAGTTGATTTGCAGGCCAAAAACCCAAAAACAGGGTCGTGCAGGGTTTTCTAGAGACTTCTGCGCCTGTGTGAAGCAACTTGTGCCTGTGTGAAGCAACTTGCACTTATGTTGAAGACATTCTGCACCTGTGTCCTGCATTCTGTGCTTGTGTCCTGAGTTCTGCGCCTGTGTAAAGTCCAGAACAGAGGTAAAAATGCAGTATTTTACTTGAAATTTGTTTAGTTTTTGCATTCTATTTTCTGTGCTTTGGATTTTGGTACTAATTATCTGTGTAGAATCTTGGCATATGAATGGCAAAGACAACAAATCAAACTACTAACATGTGTTATGCAGAATCGATAGTCAAAGACAACAAGTCAAACTTCTAACTTGGGTTTTGCAGGTTGCCTTGGAGAAACAACTAAACTTGGTGTTTATTATTAATGTTTTAGGCACCTAGTGATTTCTAATAGGTTGGAATGAACATGTTTTTGCTTTTATTGTTGAGTGTGACATTGGAGTAGGAGAGTATGCTCTCATCCTTTTAGGGTGATCAGAAATCCAGATCTTCAATACCATGCTTTTGTCTTTGATTGTGTGTCTCCTTTAGAGGGCCTGCCTTCCCGACCACTTTGCTTTTGCAAGCAAGTGATAATCATGAGAAGGGAATGACCCAAAGTGAGTATGGCTAGAATTCCTTGGCATTCTAACTCACTATAAAAAAATACCCGATGAGCGAAAGATTTGAAGGAAGTGTTACGTGGGAATTGTAGTTACTTGGGAAGTGATGACCCTTGAACTCTTTCTCATATCAACATCTAAGTAGGGCCTCTTGGTCTAAATCGTGCTTGCGTGACTACATTTGTTTGGTATCTTGATGGGCTTAATGTCTCAGTCATGCTTGCATGACATCAAGGAGTAATGCTTAACAGAAATCCTTACTACACACCTTGTTTTTAGAGGCCAAAAAAACCTTCTAGTTGCTTGAGAAGGACAAGTTCGGATACTTGGAAGAGATACTAAGTTCGCCATGGGGAGATTTCCATGGGGACTGATGCTTGGCTGCCTTGAGAAGTGAGTGCCATGGAGGGGAGCCCGTGGGGTCAAGAATCTATGTATTCTCCTTGAATCCCATAATGAGTCTACCTCTCAAGTACCTAATGTCCTTGCCTACCATAAGAAATGTGGAAATGAGCATGATTGTCTTGAGTCTAAGTTGCAATATCTTGTATTCTTTGCTTGTCAAAAGTTGAATTGTATCTCATTTCAAGAGCAAAACAAATTGATCCAACATAAGATTAAACATAAGAGACATTCATCCAACAAAGGTTCAACAAGATTCAAAAACTCACCTTCAAACATGGTTGTCAAATATTGTTCAAAATCTTGTCTCAAGAAGCATGTCACTTGCATTTAGGTTCATCCTAGGTTGCATTTTGCAAATTTCATTGTCAAGTACCGGGGTTAGGTTTTACCTAAGTCATACTCTTTGCAATAAAAGTCATCCATTTGCATATGTCCTCTTGCATTAAGGTCATACCATTGTCATACATTGCTTACCCTAGGTCTCTTCATTAAGCTTAGGTCATTATCATATCATATTAGGGTCATTTGCATAGTAATTGTCCCTTTGCATATAGTGCCAAACTAGGTTTTGTCATACTTGAGTAATCCAAATCTTTGATGCAACCCTAAGTCATTGTTAGGAGATCTAGACCTTATCAAACCTTTTGTCCTTTTGTCATCCATGTCATTTCGTCAAACCTAGCTTAGTATCCAAGCATATAGGGGAGACTTTGTCATTTTGTCCTTTTGTCACTTAAGTCCTTTTGTCCTTTGAGCTCTAGATATCATTCCAATTTCCTAAGGGTCCCTTTCTTAGATTTGCATTCAAAAAGTTTGTCAAAATCTTCAAAAACAACCAAAAACATAGTTTGCATTTAGTTGCATATCATACATTATCTTTGAAAATTCCAAAAACATTGCATTTGCACAAGTGACATGCCTGTTGAGACAAGATCAAAATCTAAAAAGATGGGTGAACCAACGTATCAACCCATGGACAACATAGAAAATTCACAGTTTCAAACTAGTCAAACAGTACAAATTGAAGGTTCATCAAACACATCTCTACCACCATATGGAACGGTTCAACTTGGACCACCTCCATTATATGAACCAGTGTTTGTACCTATGAAACCAGGACATGGAAGTGTTCCACCAACTCCAAGAGGAAGTGCGCCTTTCAATTTGAATCAACCACACCTGCAACATGACATTCAAACTCAAACATTATATGAAGAACAAACTCTTTTGCAAGGATTTGGTTCAGATCAAGGCATCCAACAAGAAACGAATCCAAATATCCAACTAGATTCTTCATCTGATTCCGATACTTCTGATGATGTTGACATGTTCCTTCAAGATCCAAAGATAACAAAAAAGATGGATAAGTTCTTGAACAAAGTCTTTAAGATGTTTCCACAAAAGTATCTTAACATGATGAGTAATGTGACATCTTCAAGTGACCAAATCAATGTGCAAGAACAACAAAGCGGTGAGTTGTTAAGTTTTTCCCTGCATCCAAATGAAGAAAATGCACAACAAGCAACTCAACCTACATTGATGAGTAAACGTGCTTCAAAGGCATTGACAGTGACTATTCCTCAGAAGTCACCATTTGAGACAATAAATAATCCACTACTCAACACAACACCTGTAACACAAGATCAAATGAAGAACACCCAAATATTGACAGTTGTCCCTCAACAAGAAGTGGTTCCTTACATACATAAAGTGGGATCAAAATCTTAGATGCAGGAAAGTTTCACAACTAGAATGCCTAATGTCACCAATGTCCAAAATAATTCCACGATGCAACAAAGTTCTTATGTCCCGTTAAGTTCAATATCTTTGCCGAACACTATTGCGACAAATCCTTCGATAATGGCGACACAAAGAGATATGGATAGTGGTTTGCACCAACAACAATTGTTGCAACAATTGAGCAATATACAAAAGGTACAATCGAATGTGCAAACAAGTAATGTGCAACAACAACAATTTCACATTCGGCAACAAATTGCAGCGCCTTCGGCACCATTACAAGTTAATGCAAACTTGCAACCATCACAATGGATTGGACAAACAACACAACAAGTTAATGCAAGTGCTATACCCCATCCTAAGGAGAAGCAACGAAAAGCACCTAAACAAAGTTTTTTACAAATGATGGGATATACACCACGACAACAATTGGCACAAAGTCAACAAATTCTGATCCGTCAGCCTCAACACCAACATGTGCCACAATATGTGCCAAGGCAAACAAGCTATCCTACTTTACAACCGCAATTGGCGCCTGTGCAATATCAACAACCTACTCAATTGCAATATCAACCTAGGCTCCAAGAAGCACAACAACAAGGTCAATATCAAGGCATAGCAGAACCGCAGCAACAAGCGATGTACCAAGAACTTTATATGCCGGAAACACCAAAAACGGCCATTTCAGAGTATCAACAACCGATCGAAAATGCGATGTATCGACAAAGGATACCAACTAGGATTAATGATGGACCTCTAAATTCTGATACAATTGCACAACAACTTGAGAAGTTGCAACGAAAAGTTGACATATTAGAAACTAAAGGAACAAAGAAGTTGTATACAGATCAAGATTTATGTCCTAATCCATTTGACAAGAGTGTACACATGCCTCCATTCCCTAAGCATTTTGAGGCACCTAATTTTGAGAAATATAAAGGGAATGGCAATCCAAAGGATCACATTCATGCAGTTTTCACGGCATGTATTGAGGTAAGCTATGAAGAGACGTATTTAATGTGCTTATTTGCACGAAGTCTCATTGGACAAGCTATGGATTGGTATTCACATCTGCCAGGAAATATAAAGACTTGGTCTGAATTGGCTCAAAAGTTTTTATCTCATTTTGCGTTCAACATCGATAGTGATGTGACCATGTCAGATTTATGCAACACCAAGCAAAAGCAAGGTGAATCATTAGTGACTTTCTTGCAACGATGGCGAAGCTTGTATAGTCGTTCTTCTCTTGATATACCCGAAGAACAACAAGTGAATCTGTTTATCCAGAATTTGGTCCCAGAAATGATGTATGAGCTAAAATTGAAAAGTCCCAACACTATAGAGAAACTCATTAAGAAAGGAATGAGCATTGAAACGGCTCTGGTAGCTAAAGGAATTATCAAGCTCAATAAAGACAATGACAACACCAATTATTCGGGGGATAGAAACAGATTTTGGTATAAGAACAAGAATGTCACTAATGATGGAGTTGTTGATGCAAGAGCGGTGAATGCAAATCAACCCCCATTAACGACCAAGAAATTGAGTGTTCCTAATATGTCAAGTATGGAACAAAATCAAGCACCAATGAGCAATGTTACTCAACAGCCGCAATACCAACAACATGCTCAACAACAGCATACTCAACAATATAATCAACAACAAGGCCAACAACAAAACCAGCAGTGCAAACCCTTCCGATCGTGGGATGGGCCTCCTCAATAATTTATGCCATTAGGAGAGCCTATTGAATCAGTAATGAGACAATTGATACAAGCAAAATTTATTAAGCTACCAGATATCAAGGCAGAACCAGCGGTAAAACCGCATTGGTGGAATGATAATGCGTACTGTGAGTATCATTGGTCCAAAGGACATAAAACTGCATCATGTTTTCAATTGAAACATATGATTCAAGATTTGTTAGAGCAAGGAGTAATTGAGGTAGATCCACCCCATCCGACCTCTAACACTGATCATACTATTTTCAAAACTCCTTTGCTTGATCATGACAAGGGTAAAGCGTCTTCTTCCAACTCTACTCAAATGGCCAATTATGCAAATACTGGTTATAACAATGTCATTAATTGTTTTCGTGCATCAAATGAGTATGTTTCTACCCTAAGAATAAAGGGACAAGATCCTTCTTGCGCAGTCACCACTCGTCGATCCAAAATAGTCCTGAAAGGAGCTCCTGCAGCTCCTCCCAAGCCAACTCCTGCAAGTCAGTATAATCTTTTGGATCATCTAGGAAAGACCCCTGCACAAATATCAATCCTTGAGTTATTGAAAATGTCTCCCATGCATCGTGCAGTCTTGGATAAAGCTTTAATTGAGTCCACTATCCCGACAGATATTGATGTTGACCAGTTTCAAGTCCGGATTGGACATTTAGCTGTTTCCCAAAATGTCGCATTTTCTGACAATGATATCTCACCTGATAAGCTCCCTCACAATGATCCTTTACACCTTGAAGTCTTTGTTCATAACTACAAAATCTGACAAGTCTTGATAGATGGCAGAGCAGGTCTTAATATTTGTACTTTGAGAGTGGTTATTGGCGTTGGATATACAGAAAATGACATTGATGCTTCTAAAAGAATAACAATCAAAGCATATGATGATGCTGAGCGCCCATCCAAAGGGATAATTACATTGCCTATCAGAGTTGGTCCAGTGACAGAAAACACTTTCCTGCAAGTCCTCGACCTTGATCTCCCTTATAATATGATCCTTGGCTGTCCATGGATCCATGCAATGAAAGTAGTTCCATCCACCTATCATCAATGTTTAAAATATCCTTACAATGGAACTGAGATAACAATTCCAGGGGATCCTAATCCATTTCAATTTTGTGCTACTCTAAAGGATACCCCTTAGTAGCAAGTCCCAGTCAATAGAGAGGCCAAATTACATAGCTATGTGGATCCTAATCAATTGTTAGATGCCGTCAAAGGAAAATTGAAGATACAAGACCAAGGATGTGGAGGATATTCAATGGATCAAACATTCCTCATCAGAAATTTGCCAATATCTCCAAAATCATATGGCAAACTGCATTTATTGCAAAAGGAACCTAAGGTCATTATTCAATATCAGCCTCCCACAACATTTACAAGATGGGGTGAACTTGACAAAGAAATTATAGATGATGATGTCATAGATTGGCTTTATAAAGATCCAACTGAGACCCCACCTGTCAGATTGCCCGTGGAACGATATGGCAAAGGATTTACTATGCTGCAAAAGAAAGGATATGATGGTTGCAGTGGCTTAGGCCTGAACAACAATGGAAGGCTAGAACTTGTCATACCCAAGAGGCGACCTCCAACTTTAGGGTTTGGTTTTGTAGCGTTGTGAATTGGATCCACATCTACCAAAGTGCCCACGTGTAGAAAAGGGCATGATTCTGACGATGAAATAACACCTGAGGATACCCGACCCGAGACTGATTCCAATGAATGGGAGTGGAGTTCTTTTTCTTCTAGCTCCTATGCCCTCGACAATATTTTCATTGACCTTGATAATTTGCCTATGGAAGACAAACATGAAATAACTCTGCTTCCTAAAACATGTCCTCATGCTTGGATAGAGACATTTTGGGATCCAAGCTCCGAATCCGATACAAGCAGCTCGGATAGTGACACTACAGATGTTCATATCTTTACCATATCAGCCCTTTCTCTCCTTACAACTGATGATGACATGCCCCTCATCTACCCCCAGATTATCCAACATGACCAACAAGAACCGCTCACATTGGATTGTTTTCAAAATGACGAAGCAATTGCAGAATTCCTTGGACTACGGGAAGGCATACCACTGTAGCATCCTAAAATTGCGACACTTGCAATTTCGACTGCATTTCGGTCTTCACGATGGCGATGCAACACGCAACCTGAATGGAGACCCTGAAACTTGCTCACGACACTGAAAACTGCATTTTTCAAGCACCTTGGCCTGAACCTCCTTGTACCCTGCTGTCCCGGGAGGTGGGACCAGAGCGCCCAGCGCCCTGGTCCTTCAGGACCAGGGCGCCCAGCGCCCTGGTCCCTGGGTCCTATTTTGGGCCCGGTCTCCTAAGGGGTCTCGGGTCTTTTTGTTTGCAAATTGGAAATTAACTTTCCTGGTCGGCCTAAGGTCGGGAAAATCAGTCTATCAGCCCTAAATGACAAGTATATAAACTAAATTTTTCTCTCTCATTTGGACATAACACATACATGATGAAAAAGGCGTGGAAACTATACTCAGGCATTCAAGCATTCAAGCATTCCTTCTAAGTCTCCATTCAAGGCTAAGTGTTGCATTCAAGACAAGGATTCAACCATTGAAGAGGAGATCACATACTACATGCTACATACAACATACTACTACAACATACAACATACAACATCTAAACCTTCGCACATAAGGATACAAACATCCTTAGAATAAGGTATTAGTACTTGTTTTACAGTCATTTACATTTACAGCTCTTGCTCATTTCTTGGTTAATTCCAAAACCGGTGTTTGACCTAAAGGCAAACCCCTAATCCCTAACCCCCCAATCATCTTCGCTTTTCTGTGTGTAGGTTGCAGGTACACGGCTGAAATTGAAGATCTGGAATCCTTGTGTAGAGACAAACAGATCCCCCTTCGTTTCGCGGATTTTTCGGAGGACCGTGGCGCCGGGCGCCATCGTCTTGACGACTTTTGCTCAAATTTACAGGACAGCACCGTATCGACATTTTACTGCTAATTCCAGGTCCGCAGCTTCATCCTATATTCCTATCTCAGTTTATAAGCGAATCTTTATCACTTTCTATGCATGCTTAGCTTAATTCTCCTATCAACATTCTTTACGAAAGAGGGTAGCCTTGCTGTCTTAACCCTTGAAACACATTTAGCATCCAATCTTGCATTGCGTGGGATTGGATCTTGTGGGTTTCAACCCCTCTTTTGAATGTAAAGTCTCTCCCCTAAGTGAAAACCATCGAATCCTAGCGAACCTCCCTCCTCTCTCCTCGGAGTTGGAAGAGGGGAGAACAACTAGGGTTCGATCGCGATTTTCCACTTTACATTTTGGTGAACCCGACGTGAACATCCTTTCTGATTTTTCATGCTTAGATCGGAAAAAATTGATTACATTTCCATGTTTGATCTTTTGCAAAATTTTAGAGGTGATTGTATAAAAACCCTAAATTTTCTTTTTAGTAATTGAACCTGCGAAATGTCTAAATGTTAATGCCTGTTTCAGATCTGCCCTTCTATTACAAATTTTTAATTCATATTTGTGCTTTAATTCTGAAAATTAAGTGGTTAAATGTCAAAACCCTAATTTTTGAAACCCTCTTGATTCAACCTTTGTCCGACAATTTCACTGATCAAAACATTTCCAAATCAGCTGTAACTTTGGATTCCGCAATAAAATCACAATATCTTTCATCCCTGAAAATTTGGAAAAAAGTTACGAGGACCGTGGCGCCGAGCGCCATCGTCCCCGACATTTTTCCTGAAATTTCGGGAGCGAGATCTTACTGTATTTTCTTGCTAAAATCCAGAATTTTGGCTGATTTTATCAATTATAACACCTCCAAAATTACAGTCAAAGTTGGTCTTGTGATTGCTTGGATTAAGGCTTCTAAACATTTAAAAATCATTGAAATTGAAATTTTGTGTCAAAATTGTGTTCTTACTGTCCTAAATCTGAAAAGTGTGTTATCATTCATTAAAAATTTTAGTGCTTTATTCAAATTCTTGCATTTTGTGACTTTTGAAATTAAGTGCTTAATTACAACAACTTTGATTTCCGCTTTCAAAATTGAATTTTGCGTGAAATTGAGTCAATTTTTAAATTTCAAAATTTGCATTACTCTTGACATTCCCTCTAGAATCATAAAATTCAAAATTTCAGTTTCCCTCTCTTTTTCAAAATTCAAATTTTGCATTTTTCGACAATCTGGGTAAGGTTCAATTTTGAGATTACAACTTTAATTTGGCCTATCTACAGATCATAAAACCACTCAATTTTTTCAGATTGGCTTTAAAATCATCATACCTTTCATCCCTGCAAATTTCGAAAAAAGTTGCAAGGACCGTGTTGCACTCCGAGCGCCACGGTCCCGGACATTTTTTTCGAAATTTCGGGAGACTGTTGTGATTGCATTTAACAGCTTAAATCCAGAAGATTGGCTGATTTTACTGAAAATTGCTACCTCTAAATTCAAAATCTTCTCTCTCTTTCTAGTGCATGAGTTTTACAACAATAAGCCCTACTTACACCATTCCCGTTAGACGAAGCCGTAGAATTAAGTCTTTCCAAGGTTTAACTACTGAGGAGATGGAACCTAATTTGAATAGCCTTTTTAACGAGGACATGGGTAATTCCTCTAATCCTCCTAATGATGAAGAAGCTCTCCATGAGGTTTCTGTAGAACAACTTTCGAAATTGGATAACCAATTTGATGATTTTCGACAATGGATGTCTCAAGAATACCTTGATAGTCAAGCTCTTCCTTTAATTGAGGGTCTAAAACGTATGCTTCAAAGTGATAAGAATGGAATTGATATTTTGCGTGGTATTGCACACATTGTGGATTCGAATGTGATGCCTATGAAGAGTTGTGCTGAAAATTTAGGTTATACACAACCTCCTACTCAAGTCAATCATTCTATTCCTTTGACAACTCCTATTGCTAGTATACCTACCTTTACATCAAACATCATGGCTACTTCTATACAAGACATTCCTCCCGTGATTACTAGTCATGGGGGCAACCCTTCTTCTTCAATTAACCCTCTTCCTTCATTCAATCCGACTTCTTCATTCATTCCTTCAATGAGTGTCCCTATTATATCACCACAAATGAACATGACGCAAGGGGGCAATTCATTTAACCATTCTATTCCTCCTTGTAGTGTTCCTCCTGTCCAATCATCTCCTATGACTAATTATCATAGAGTCCCACCACCTTACTCTCTACCTTCTTTCAATAACATAACACCTCCATCTCAATCTAACACATCCAATATGAACTCTTCGACTGAAGCGACCATTAACAATCTTGCACAAACTGTCTCTTCTTTACAGCAACAAATTGCCTCTATGAATCAATCTAAGTTTAGTGTGCACACATTTGATGTTGCGAGCCCACTTTCTCTTGACATTGTTCGAGCTATCCCTCCTAAACATGTTGAAATCCCACATTTGGAACTTTATAATGGTAAAGGAGATCCTCTAACACATGTTAAGACTTTTCAAACAATTTGTATTGATTTTGCTTATGACCAAAGGTTGCTTGCAAAACTATTCACGAGAACATTAAGAGACAAAGCCCTACAATGGTATTGCTCGTTGCCTTCCTATTCTATTTCTTCTTTCGAACAACTTGCAAATGCTTTCATTCAACAATTTCAAAACAATATAAGTCCTAAGGTTACTTTGATTGATTTAATGCATTGTAAACAAGGTGTTAAAGAAAAAGTGACTGATTTCATTGGTAGATATAAGCATTTGTATGCTCAAATTTCTTTTCCAGTGCCTGACAATGATATTCAAAGAATCTTTATTTCTAATTTACAAAAAGATATTCGAGACAAACTTCTGTTTTCTGAGTTTACTTCTTTCCAACAGTTGTGCGCCACTCTTCACAATTATCAACTGACTGTGAGTCAAATGGAACAATCACATCCTATGGCTCCGAGTGATAAGGGTGATAGCAGTCAACAACCATTTGGGAAGTTTAAACCAAACAGAGATTCCATCAAATTCAATGAAAACATCATCAACAACAATGTGAATGCAGCATCAGGTGTGCCTCCTATTTCTAAATTTTTCAAGAAAGAAAGAAAGTATACTCCTTTGAATGAATCATTGCATAGTATTATGAATAAGTTATTGGAACAAAATGTGCTTACTCTTCCTCCTATAAGACAAATTGATCCTGCAAAGATTACTTCACCTTATTTTGATAATAAATCTTTTTGTCAATTTCACCGTCAGCCTGGGCATGATACTGAAAAATGTTTTTCTTTAAAGGGTAAAATTCAAGATTTGATTGATAACAATACTATCTCTGTTTCTGGAGTGAATGATAAAGGCAACACATCTGTAGCTCCTCCTAACCAAAATCTTTAGATTTTCACTGATCCATTGCGTTCTCATACCTCTAATGCAATTGAGGCTAATGATTCCTCTCTCTCATCTGATGGTCTTGTGTCTATGACTCCGAATGTGATTAACTTTGTAGAGCAGCAAGAAATCCCTAAAGAACCTTCCATCACATTTGATTCCAGTGAAACCATTAGGGCACCTGATGGTCCTTTATACATAGTTGCAAAAGTTAAGAATACACCTTGCCGTGGAGTGCTTATTGATCCTTCGTGCATGGTTAATGTTATTACTGAAGAATTTATTTTTACTTTGCAATTGAATCAAGTGATATATGACAAAACAGATGTGATTGTGAAACTATTTGATGCATTTTCTTCTCCTGCAATTGGTTCTATTACATTGCCTATTGAGGTCCATAACAAATCTCTTGATGTGAACTTTGCTATTATTCTATCTTCCGAACAATTTCGTGTGAAGCTTGGCTATCCTTGGCTATCTTCCATGAAAGCTATTGCTTCTCCTATTCATAAGTGTTTGAAATTTCCCCATAATGGTGAAGTTGTTACTGTCAATCATAGTCTCTTTAAACCAGCTGAAAGAACTTCTAGCGTTCCTCTTGATTACTTTTGGCCTAAACAATTCCAATCTCTTCCTCCGTGAAGTGATCATCTTTTCAAATCTTATCAAAAGTGGAAAACAGATATGATCTTATCTCTAAGTGAACCTAGAGCACCTAAACTTGATATTCCTATCATTCTTGAGAAGGAAGTTCTTCCTTTGAAAGAAAAAACTAATGTCTTTCCTCAAGAAGATTCTCAACCCATCCCTATGGATGTGACTATGCCTATACCTAATAAACTTCCTAAGAGTAGACCTATACCTCCTCGTCATGATGGACTTGGTCTTCTCCCTAAACCAAAAATTCCTCCTTTATATGGAGCAGTTCCTCCTCCTTCTTTTTATAGAGAGAAGAGACCTTCTTCTTCTCCTATTATCCAGCCTAAGAGACCACAACCTAAACACCCAAGTGCTAAGGATGAGAACATTCCTCCTCCTCAGTCTTCTCCACTTCCTACTAAGACTAGACGAAATCGTTCTGCACGTGAACGCCGACGAAAGCGTCGTCTTAGAGATCAAACAGCTGCTTCTCAAACTTTGCAATCTCCAAAAACACCTTCAACAAGCATTATTCCATTTTCTCCTCAGCCGGAAATTGAGCCGAAATCTCCTAAACATAAGATGCATGATGGTCTTGATCCAGTGTGAGTTAAAGATCCTATTTTTATAAATCTTGATGATGATATAGATGAAAATGTTATTCATGATGAAAATGTTACTCCTCTTGCTTCTGATAGTGAATATGAACTTGTTGATGTCGATAACCATTTATCTAATGAATTTTCTAAAGCACTTATCCTAGCTCCTAGACAAGAACAATGTGGCTCGGAACATGAACATAGCCCTTGTTTGGATCTTGTGATAGCTCCATCTGCTGTGTTGGATGTTCCTCCTCTGGCGTGTTCCCTGCCTTCCCGAAACATTGATCAGCAAGATCAGGGGGTAGATGACATGCTAAACTAGTTACATTAGCATAGCAGATTCTCTCCTCCTCTCTTGTGTTACTTCTTCTATATGTTATTCTCATTCTTCTATTTGTTGTCCTTAGTGTTGTCTACTTGAGGACGATGCAAAGTATTGAGATCTCTCGATCTCTCTCATGTTGACTCAAAAGACACATGTGTTCCCTTCTTCTAGGTGACCTTCCTTGATTGGGGAATGAAGAACAATTATACATACATATGATATATATACATGAATTATCATACAGCATACTGACCCCGAGGAAAGCAAAGTCACCTTGTGCTTTGTGTTTTGTGTCTATTATCCTTGGGTTTATCTCACACTTGGGGGCTAAATCCTTGCGATAACGTGCTCCTTTCCTTTCTCATTTCTTATGTGTATCACTACGTTAAAACAATCACCCCCGGTGAGGCGTGTGCGATCGCTTTAACGTAGGGGGGCATACATCCCGTTCATATCTTTTCAAGATACTTGAAAATTTCTTGGCAAATTTAGCCTTGCCTTGAAAATTTTTGATATCTTTCTTGCATGACTCATAGTGAGGGAGCCTTACTACTGACAATCATGGTTCTCCCTCATGATCTTCCCTTTTACTTTGTCAATCGAAGTCATAAGATCCTTAGTCCACTGGGGGCTTGGTGTATCTTGCCTCCTTGACGTGGTGAAAGTCTTTCAATGTTGTTTCCTTGTACTTTACTGGAAGTATGAGGATACATACTCCCGCTAAAGTGGGGGCTAAATGTAGCATCCTAAAATTGTGACACTTGCAATTTCGACTGCATTTCGGTCTTCACGATGGCGACGCAACACGCAACCTGAATGGAGACCCTGAAACTTGCTCACGACACTGAAAACTGCATTTTTCAAGCACTTTGGCCTGAACCTCCTTGCACCCTGCTATCCCGGGAGGTGGGACCAGAGCGCCCAGCGCCCTGGTCCTTCAGGACCAGGGTGCCCAGCGCCCTGGTCCCTGGGTCCTATTTTGGGCCCGGTCTCCTAAGGGGTCTCGGGTCTTTTTGTTTGCAAATTGGAAATTAACTTTCCTGGTCGGCCTAAGGTTGGGAAAATCAGTCTATCAGCCCTAAATGACAAGTATATAAACTACATTTTTCTCTCTCATTTGGACATAACACATACATGATGAAAAAGGCATGGAAACTATACTAAAGCCTTCAAGCATTCAAGCATTCCTTCTAAGTCTCCATTCAAGGCTAAGTGTTGCATTCAAGACAAGGATTCAACCATTGAAGAGGAGATCACATACTACATGCTACATACAACATACTACTACAACATACAACATACAACATCTAAACCTTCGCACATAAGGATACAAACATCCTTAGAACAAGGTATTAGTACTTGTTTTACAGTCATTTACATTTACAGCTCTTGCTCATTTCTTGGTTAATTCCAAAACCGGGGTTTGACCTAAAGGCAAACCCCTAATCCCTAACCCCCCAATCGTCTTCGCTTTTCTATGTGTAGGTTGCAGGTACGCGGCTGAAATTGAAGATCTGGAATCCTTGTGTAGAGACGAACAGATCCCCCTTCGGTTCGCGGATTTTTCGGAGGACCGTGGCGCCGGGCGCCATCGTCCTGACGACTTTTGCTCAAATTTGCAGGACAGCGCCGTATCGACATTTTACTGCTAATTCCAGGTCCGCAGCTTCATCCTATATTCCTATCTCAGTTTATAAGCGAATCTTTATCACTTTCTATGCATGCTTAGCTTAATTCTCCTATCAACATTCTTTACGAAAGAGGGTAGCCTTGTTGTCTTAACCCTTGAAACACATTTAGCATCCAATCTTGCATTGCATGGGATTGGATCTTGTGGGTTTCAACCCCTCTTTTGAATGTAAAGTCTCTCCCCTAAGTGAAAACCATCGAATCCTAGCGAACCTCCCTCCACTCTCCTCGGAGTTGGAAGAGGGGAGAACAACTGGGGTTCGATCGCGATTTTCCGCTTTACAACCACAAGGTGATCATAAGGCAGGATTTGCTATTGACCTGGATTCCACAACATATTTTGGGGAGTCAACTCCCTCTTCCAGTCATCAAAATGAAAAAAGAAAACAAATAGTAAAAAATCAAAAGAATAGATCTTTGAGTGAAAACTGTAAGGCACTCTTTGATCATACAAAAGTCAAAATAAAAGATGTACCTGCGGGTGAAAACCTCTCTGAGGCGCCCAAAGGTGGAAGAGTGGACATACCCCTATCAAGTCAGGACAAATCAACATTGCTAGTAGAAATGATTGAGGAAATCAATTTGGGTACACCTGACAACCCTAAGGTCATTCATTTTGCTGCTTCCCTATCACAACAAGAAAAAATAGATTTTGTCAATTTCTTTCTTGAGAAGAAGATCGACTTTGCATGGTCCTATGCAGATATGCCTGGCCTCGATCCAGAATTGGTTCTTCATCATTTGCCACTAAAAGCTGATGCCAAGCCTGTTAAACAGAAACTTAGAAAGATGCACCCTCAGGTGGCACTTTTGGCCAAAGTGGAGCTAAAAAAATTACTAGATGTGGGCTTCATCAGGCCCATTGATTATGTAGACTGGATTTCAAATTTAGTACTAGTTAGCAAAGTAACTGGGGGCATCAGAATCTGCACAGATTTTAGGGATCTCAATAAAGCATGCCCTAAGGATGATTTTCCATTGCCAAACATAGACATCATAGTGGACATGACTGCCGGATATGAGATGCTCTCATTGATGGATGGTTTCTCCGGCTATAACCAAATTCGCATTTCTCCTGAAGATTAGCATAAGACAACAATCACCTGTGCTTGGGGTACCTACTGTTGGAATGTGATGCCCTTCGGTCTTAAAAATGCAGGCGCAACATATCAAAGAGCAATGACGACAATTTTTCATGATTTCATGCACACTTTGATGGAGGACTATGTTGATGACTTGTTATGCAAATCTGTCACCAGAGATAGTCATCTGGCCATCCTGGGCCCGATCTTTGACCGAATGGAGACCTACAAACTCAGGCTCAATCCAAAGAAGTGTGTCTTTGGTGTCATAGTTGGCAAGTTACTAGGGTACATTATTTCTCATAGAGGCATTGAGGTCGACCCTGCCAAAGTCAAAGCAATAATGGATATGCCTCCACCTTCAAACCTCCGGCAACTAAGAAGTCTACAAGGAAAGCTCCAGTCAATCCACCACTTCATAGCTCAGTTGGCCGACAAATGTCATCCATTCTAGCATCTATTGCATAAAGGTGTCACTTTCAAATGGACTGAGCAATGTCAATCAGCCTTTCAAGCTCTTAAAGAATATTTGCTATCGCCACCTATTCTAATGCCTCCGATAGATGGAAAGCCATTTTTATTGTATATTTCTGCAACTGAAATGGCATTAGGAGTTCTCTTGGCCCAACAAGATGAGAATGGCAAAGAGCGAGCCATTTACTATATCAGTCGGACACTGGTAGGCTATGAGCTAAATTATTCAACTATTGAAAGGGCATGCTTAGCAGTGGTATTTGCAACACAAAAACTCCGACATTATATGTTGAGCCACCGAACATTGTTGGTTGCAAAAATTGATCCCTTAAAATATTTGCTTAGCCAAGCAGCTTTGATGGGTCGCCTAGCAAAATGGGTCATGATTCTCAGTGAATTTGACATTGAGTATATGGAGCGAAAGGCGATAAAAGGACAAGTCATAGTAGATCAACTTGCAGAGGCTCCTATTTCTGATGATCATCCCATGTTGACCAATTTTCCAGATGAATCAGTCTTTTCTTTCACATCCTCTAATGAATGGAAGTTATATTTTGATGGGTCCCATACCAAGTTCGGGTCCGGAGCAGGCATCTTGTTTGTCACCCCTCAAGGTGATGCTATTCCAAAGTCCTACAGAATAACTTTTCACTATACCAATAACATTGCAGAGTATGAAGCACTGGTCATAGGACTCCGAGTAGCAGTCCACTGGAACATCATGCATTTGCAAGTCTATGGAGATTCTCAGTTAGTCATCCATCAAGTGAATGATGACTACGAAACAAAAGATGAAAAGCTTATTCCCTATAAGCACATGGTAGATTTCTTCAAGACCAAGTTCACGGCTATCCATTTCAGTCAAGTTCCAAGAATGCAAAACAAGTCAGCAGATGCGATGGCTATGATTGCTTCCATGTTAAACATGCCAAACAATATGGACAAATGTGAATTTTTAGTTGAACAATTGCTGGTTCCTTCTTTTGACATTTCGACAGTGGATGTGATGTGCATTCTTGTTGGTCCCAACTCCCCGTGGTATAATGAAATCTATCAATATTTGAAATCCCAAATTTTACCACCCAACCTTTCCACTAACCAACGCCGAGCCTTTATCTGACAGACAGCCAAATATGTCATCATCACCAACACCCTTTACCGTCGTTCCTTTGACCATACCCTCCTTAGGTGTTTAGATTCTGACGAAGCACAAATGGCTTTACACGAGGTTCACAATGGTATATGTGGGGGCCATTTCAATCTTCTAAGCTTAGCCAAAAAGTTGATTCGTGCTGAGTATTATTGGCCCACTCTGGAAAAAGATGTTCATGATTTTGTTAAGGAGTGCTACAAATGCCAGATTCATGGAAACTACATTCATGCACCAGCCCAAGAGCTTCATTCTGTCATATCTCCGTGGCCTTTTTCTCAATGGGGATTGGATCTTATTGGCAAGATTCACCCGACATCTGCAAATGGACACAAGTTCATCATTACAGCCACAAAGTATTTTACAAAATGGATCAAGGCTATCCCTATGACCTATATCATGGGTGTCCAAATTTCAAAATTCTTGTTGAATTATATCATATGCCGGTATGGGGTTCCCCTTGCCATAGTCACAGATAATGGTCGTCCTTTCAAGAATAAAGATGTTAAAGAACTCTATGAAAAGTTTCATATCCAACACCATTTCTCCAGTCCCTACTATCCACAGGGGAATGGTCAAGCCGAAGCATCAAATAAAACCATTATCAAGATCCTGAAGAAGGTCGTCAATGATGTTGGTCGAGATTGGCATGTACAGCTAAATCCGGCACTATGGGCCTATCGCACTTCTATCCGCACACCTACTGGCACCACACCTTATTCCTTGGTGTATGGGGCAGAAGCTATTTTACCTTTGGAGGTGGAGATTCCTTCCTTGCGTGTTTCCTTGCAACATCTGATTGATGACGAGACACACAGAGTCTCTCGGTTGCATCAGCTTGAGATGTTAGATGAGAAACGTCAGACAACTCTGACACATTTGCAAGCATATCAAAACCATCTCTGTCGCTCTTATAATAAAAAGGTTAAAGGGCGACACTTCAAAGTGGGAGACCTGGTTTTAAAGGCAAACCCTAAGAATGCACAGTCTACTGACATCATCAAAGGTAAATTTGAACCTAATTGGGTTGGTCCTTTCATAGTAACTGCAACATATGGCTCGGGGGCATATCAGCTTGCTACCCCAGAAGGTGAACCTCTGTCCGATCCTATAAACAATATGCATCTTCGCAAGTATTGGGCATAATTTTCTATCAGTACTTCTTCAAATATGATCCTGAAAAAATACAAAAAAAATCAAAAAGAGAAAAAATACAAAAAAAACAAAAAATGAAAAAAAAAAAGGAGCAAAAAGAGCAAAGAAAAATGATTCGCCCTCTAGTGAAAACCTGGCAAACAGGCGCCATGTGTAAAATGAGATCGTTGCTCTGTCATCTATCATGACCTCTAAGCTATGTTTTTTTTTCTCGGCCGGTTTCTCACGTCTATCTTTGCCTTGACCCAATGTCCTATTCCAGGCCTATTATTGGTCAACATCATTGTCTTGCATATTCTGGTTGCTTGTACATATGTTTTGGTCCTGGTCTATGCATGTCCTTCAGATGCGCATTGGGTGTGTTTCCCTTGTCATGATCAATCACTGGAACTTAAAAATTTAAAAATGTCCTGAGAAAAGATCAAAAAAATTGAAAAATGTCCTGAAAAAAAATCCAAATCTAAAAAATCAAAAAATGTCCTGAAAAAATCTCATAAAAATTGAATATGGTCTTGAAATAATCCAAAAAAAATCAAAAAATGTCTTGAAATAATCCAAAAAAAATAAAAAAATGTCCTGAAATAATCCAAAAAAAAAAATCAAATAATGTCCTGAAAAAATATCTAAAAATTGAAAAATGTCCTGAGAAAATCCCTAAAAATCATAAAACGTCCTGAAAAAAAGAAAATGAACACAAAAACATTTCAAAACATTAAAATCCAAAAACAAGCATTTTGTCAATAAATGATCCCTTTGTGCATAGACAAATCACTGAGCATACATCCAACGACACGCAATTAAACACTGTGCTTTAATGGAATCGCGCTTAAATAGGTGAACTTTTTCATTCAAACCAGACATTCAAACTGATCGCACTTGTCATATCAATCAACCGCCAATCATTCGTCCTTGGCACACTATCATGGGTTGTCGACTCTGCATCACAAATTGGGGCACATTTTGTCAGTTTTAGGGTTTGCTCCTATGGGTTGCATTTCCTCATTTTCATGTCTAATCAGGGTGTTTTTCATCTAATCTGACCTATCTTACCCTTATCCCCCCTTTTCGGATCATTTGCATGTCATTTTGACCAAAATTAGGGTTTGCAATGCACAATTGCGCCTCTGTAAGGTAACCTGCGCCTGTGTCAGGTAACTTGCACCTGTGTCTCCCTACACAAGTGCAGAAGACCCCACACAAGTGTAGGATTCGCCCTACACAAGCGCAGGAGTCCTTTTCTGCATCCCCTGTGGGCCCCATAATGTCCCGCATGCAATCAAAATTCATGAAATTGAAAACATGGGTTTTTGAGATCCATACCGCTGCTCCTGTGTCATCTAGTCGTCTGAAAGTGCGTACACGTTCCCTGAGGTGATCTGCCATTGGAATGTTTGCCATCTATCTACAAATGTCCTTGTCCAGAGCAACAAATCCTCCTCTTTGTCTAGTGCAAATGAGCAATTTTCACCTCTCTTGGTCTCATTTATAGATCTTTGTCAGTACATAGATGGACGCGCACTCTCTCCATCTTATGTTGGTCATGGTCTTTTGTATCTTCGATTGCTTGTCCTTCATGTATCCGATTGTCAGTCTATTCGATCCTATCATTTTTATCGATCAATTGGCCTCTTTTTTGCATGTTTTCGGCCAATTCCTCGAGGGGGCATGCATATGTCATTGTCATTGTCTGGGGCATTTTCATTATTGTTCTTTGAAACAATGCTTAAAATCGCATTGTCTCAAAGAGGGGCAAAATGTAGACACCAAAAAATGGTCAACGCTTGCGAAGTCATACTTTAACATTTGCGCATTGCCTCATTTTAGGTTTTTGCGTTGCATTAACATTTCTCCTATGATTCGTACTTGGTTTTTATCATTTGCGAACATCGAGTCATTCTTCTACATTCTTCATTTATCTTACTCTCGAATTTGGTCTTGTCGACAACAATCTCCAGTCATGATTTTAATTGATCTTATCCTATCGCATCAATGTGCGTGCTCATTTGTCATCATTTTGGACATCGTCAATCCTAATTAGGGTTTTGTCCTCTTGTCAATCTTGCAATCGATTTATCATCGATCGTTGTCCTCTTATCAATCTTGTCATTTGGCGATCGATTTATCATCAATCCTTATCATTTTCAATCTTGTTGTTTAACGATCGATTTGTCATCGGTCGTTGTCATGTTCGATCTTGTCATTTTGCGATCGATTTGTCATTGATCGTGGTCATTTTCAATATTGTCATTTTGCAATCTATTTTTGTCATCGATTCTTGTCCTCTTGTTCGATTTTGTTATTTTGCGATCGATTTGTCATCGATCATTGTTTGTCTTTCTCAATTATGTCAATTTGGATCAATTTGTCATTGTTCCTCGTCAATTGGTGCATTTTCTCAATCAAATCATTTATCACATTGGTCATTTATCAATCCAAAATCAAATCATGATCGAGTCAATTATCTTTCATCAAGACCTAATTCATCTTCTAGGGTTTTGTGATTTCATCATTTAACCTGGTTTGTCATTTCTTCCTCTAGGATTAATAAATTATTTATTTATCCTAAGTATTATTCCTCTTTGTGAATTAATTAATAAATGACAAATTATTAATTAATTTAGCTAATTCCTAATTTCTAATTTTCATCAATTTCTTAATTCCTAAATTCCTCATTTTCTAATTTCTTAATTTTTCTAATTCCTAATTTCAATTTCCTTCTATTTCTCTCCTAAATTCATGGAAATGACATAGAAATTTGTCATAAATCCTTGCATAGAAATTTGTCATAAATTGTCATAAGTCCTTGCATAGAAATTTGTCATAAATTGTCATAAATCCTTGCATAGCAATTTGTCATACACATGTCATAATTTTGCTATTTTTGATTTGAATTTCCATTCGAATCATTATCATGCTAATTTGATCTTTTTCTCCAATTTCTCTATAAATTGGATGAATTTCTTCAATCAAACCCCTAATCAGACTATTGAATTTCTAATCACTTTGTCAAATCACGCTTCGAGTATTCTTGTGTCAATGTCAATCTTGCTTTCTCAATTAGGTCTATGCACTTGAAGGTGAGGTCTACAACAAAACTATTTGGAGAAGAAAGAAGAACAATGGAGTTGCATGAAGGGAACATCTGGTTTGCATAATCTTTTTACATGTTTTATCTTTATGTCTCTATTGAATGTGTTTAGGATAGATCATTGCAATTGTGCTTTCGTGATTGAGCTAATGGTTAATGTTTATATTGTTTGTGATGATTTCCTATTTCCTATGCTACAGTAAAAACCATGGTGATATGGAACTCATAAGTTAACTATCTATAGTAATAGATAACTAACCAGTTAAGGTCTACAAAGTGCTCTGTTAGAAGTGAATCTTGTTAGACATCCCAAAGCTTGATTATAAGCTTGTACCCTATTAAAGATAGTACCCTGTTAGGAGTAACCTCGGTGGAGGATTTCTTAATCTAAACTAATGGATCACCCTGTTAAAAGATTTATACATTGAAGCTTGTTAGAGCTTACACCGTTAGGGGATTTGATTAAGATGTAATGGTTAGAAAACAACAAGAATGTTTTGATCTATTCTGAGTAGCACAATAATTGCTTAATCAGATCCTTCTAAACATATTCATCACTTCTCTTCTACATACTTTGCAACTTAACTCTTTTTCCTTTCGCACATAACATAACACTTTTCACTATATCAAATAATTCATTGCGATGGCAATATATAGACTTTATGATTTCATGTCGTTCTTAAGAAATCATAACACAATTTCCTAGGTGCAGTGTATCTGGACAAGTGATCATAACTCATCACAAAAATTACCACCAAGAAGTCGGTGCAAGTAACTCATCATGAAATGTAATAACACATCACAAAATTACCAAATACCGGTTTAAATAATCAAGAATAACCAAGAAATATTCATGAATAACCAAGAATGTGGTATTTGGATATAGAGTTACTCATGCAAATAGGTTAAATTTTGTTTCTAGACTATGTATACATAGTGCATATGAAATGGTTAAGAACAATGCAAAAATTGACATCTGTGAATTGCTTAAAGATGAACTGCTATATAACTTGAAAAAGATTAAGGGTGATAAGAAGGGAACATTCTGTTTTGGGAGTCTACTTGTGTTTTTAATGCTTTACTTCACAAAGGAGATACCTGACATTGGTCATAAGGACTTTTCATATGACATCCCAGTAGGTAGACAGATCATGGAAGCTATTACCGGCATAGGTGTTAATAGTGATAACATTGTAGAAGACTATTTTAAAAACTTTCAAACCAAGATGAAGGCTAGTGAAAGGATACCGCAGAGTATTGTGGATAAGTATGACAAGAAAATATGTTTTGTAATCAAAAGAGATGAAACATGGATGGAAGCTTTTACTCCTAGAACCATTTGGATAACAAAGATGGGATATGAAGTTGATCTAAATATTCCTGAGGCTTATGTTAAGACACATTTTGATGCACCAAGGGAACCTTCTGAAGAAATTTTTGGCAGTTCTGAGACTATTGAGAGAATTGTTTCGATGCAGAAGAAGAGAAAAATAAGAGAAAAATTCATCAGAGATGCATCCAAAATGGCTAAAGAATTTAAGGAAAATGTGATGAACTTAAGTGGTATTTTTGCTAGTGAACTGGAAGGACTAGAACTAGTAGCTCATGTTTCACCAGTTGTCACTTCTTCTGATACAGACAGTGGTAAGGCAACAGAGTTCAAAAGAGCTGAAAGGAAGAAGAGGAAACCTTCAGTGGTACCTTGTCCTTCTCCTAAAAGGACAAGAACATTAAGGAAAAAGCAACAGGTTGTGAGAGAGCCCAAGAAGAAATTAACTCCAAAGAAAAAACAACAACCTAAGGCACTGGATACCCTTACACTGGAGGAGTTGATCAATGAAATAACACAAGAAGGTAATCTTAACAATGCAAATAAATTTTATCATTCTTTTGAGGACTCTGAAAAGGAGACAATAGAGGAAAGTATTATTTTGAATCTTGACATCTACAAGAAAGTTTTGATTGAGGTTGTAGATGATCTACCTAATGACTTAAATTTGACGTTAGAGGCTAAAGGAACGTCAGTGACGGAATTCGATAAAAAGTTAAAGGTTGAAGCATTATTGGTGGTTCACCCTGTTAATTTTAGGGAAGAGATGGATGAACTGATTACTGAAGCCAACCGGTCAGTTTTTGTGAGTGGTCATCGACAACTTAGTCTAATGGCTGGGAGCGTGAAAGAAATAGTAGATGAAACCACAAACAAATGGGACATATTTTTTGTTGAAAAAGAAAAGAAAGAAGACAGGGACAGACAAAAAATGGATAAGTCTATTGCAAAGGTATACCAAAAAGGACAAAGGTAAAGGTAGAATTGGTAGTGTACCTGTTATAAAGGTGAAAGATAATCATTCTTCAAAGGCACAAGACAGCCCACAAATAACTTTAGGGACACCGGTACATACAGACAATCAATCGAAAAATAAGGTTGAAGAAATAACTCATGATGATACTAATCCAGAATAAGAATTTTTTTACTATGAATGTAGATACATGGGATTTTAATATTGTTATGGATAAAGAGACTGTAGAGGTTAAGACAACTGATGCTACAAATGTTGATGATGGACTTGAAAAGCACTGGAAGGGGGGGGGTGTGAATCAGTGACACCAAAAATAAAACTACTTCAAACACTAATGGGTAGAATAACTTAACACAGCTTTTAAACATAGTGCATGCAATCCAAAATGATATAAGAGCATCGATAAAAGGTAAAGCATCCACAATAACACAAGTGTTTGTATGTGGAAAACCCAAATAGGTAAAAACCATGGTGAGATGGAACCCACAAGTTATCTATCTATAGTAATAGATAACTGACCAATTAAGGTCTACAAAGTGATCTGCTAGAAGTGAATCTTGTTAGACATCCCAAATCTTGATTAGAAGCTTGTACCCTGTTAGGAGTAACCTCGGTGGAGGATTTCTTAATCTAAACTAATGGATCACACTATTAAAAGATTTATACATTGAAACTTGTTAGAGCTTACCCGGTTAGGGGATTTGATTCTAATGTAATGGTTAGAAAACAACAAGAATGTTTTGATCTGTTCTGAGTAGGACAATACTTGCTTAATTAGATCCTTCTAAACATATTCAACACCTCTCTTCTGCATACTCTACAACTTAACTCTTTTTCCTTTCGCACATAACATAACACTTTTCACTATATCAAATAATTCATTGCGATGGCAATATATAGACTTTATGATTTCATGTCGGTCTTAAGAAATCATAACACAATTTCCTAGGTGCAGTGTATCTGGACAAGTGATCATAACTCATCACAAAAATTACCACCAAGAAATCGGTGCAAGTAGCTCATCACAGAATGTGGTAACTCATCACAAAATTACCAAATACCGGTTTAAATAATCAAGAATAACCAAGAAATATTCATGAATAACCAAGAATGTGGTATTTGGATATAGAGTTACTCATGCAAATAGGTTAAATTTTGTTTCTAGATTATTTATACATAGTGCATATGAAATGGTAAGAACAATGCTAAAATTGACATCTATGAAAAGGCTTATGGATGAACTGCTAGATAACTTAAAAAAGATTAAGGGTGATAAGAAGGGAACATTTCGTTTCGGGAATCTACTTGTGTTTTTAATGATTTACTTCACAAAGGAGATACCTGACATTGGTCACAAGGACTTTGCATATGACATCCCAGTATTTAGACAAATCATGGAAGCTATTACCGACATAGGTGCTAACAGTTATAACATTGTAGAAGACTATTTCAAAAACTTTCAAACCAAGATGGAGGCTAGAGAAAGGATACCACAGAGTATTGTGTATAAGTATGACAAGAAAATATGTTTTATAATCAAAAGAGATTAAACATGGATAGAAGTTGTTACTCCTAGAATCATTTGGATAACAATGATGGGATAAGAAGTTGATATGAATATTCCTGAGGCTTATGCTAAGACATTTCTTGATGCACCAAGTGAACCTTGTAAAGAAATTTTTGGTAGTCCTAGCACTATTGAGAGTGTTGTTTAGATGCAGAAGAAGAGAAAAATAAGAGAAAAATTCATCAGAGATGCATCCAAAATGGCTAAAGAAGTCTAGAAAAATGTGATGAACTTAAGTGGTATTTTTGGTAGTGAACTGCAAGGACTGGAACTAGTAGCTCATGTTTCACCAGTTGTCACTTCTTCTGATACAGACAGTGGTAAGGCAACAGAGTTCAAAAGAGTTGAAAGGAAGAAGAGGAAACCTTCAACGGTACCTTCTCCTTCTCCTAAAAGGACAAGAACATTAAGGAAGAAGCAGCAAGCTATGAGAGAGCCCAACAATAAATTAACTCCAAAGAAGAAACAACAACCTAAGGCACCGGATACCCATACACCAGAGGAATTGATCAATGAAATAACACAAGAAGGTAATCTTAACAATGCAAATAAATTTTATCATTCTTTTGAGGACTCTAACAAGGAGACAATAGAGGAAAGTATTATTTTGAATCTTGACATCTACAAGAAAGTTTTGATTGAGGTTGTAGATGATCTGCCTAATGACTTAAATTTGAAGTTAGAGTCTAAAGGAATGTCAGTGATGGAATTCAATAAAAATTTAAAGGTTGAAGCATTATTGGCAGTTCACCCTGTTAATTTTAGGGAAGAGATGGATGAACTGATTACTGAAGCCAACCGGTCAGTTTTTGTGAGTGGTCACCAACAACTTAGTCTAATGGCTAGGACAGTGAAATAAAGAGAAGATGAAACCAAAAACAAATGGGACATATTTTTCGTTGAAAAAGAAAAGAAAGAAGACAGGGATAGACAAAAAATGGATAAGTCTATTGCAAAGGTATACCAAAAAGGACAAAGGTAAAGGTAGAATTGGTAGTGTACCTATTATAAAGCTAAAAGATAACCATTCTTCATAGGCACAAGACACCCCACAAATAACTTTAGGGACACTGGTACATACAGACAATTAATCAGAAAATAAGGCTGAAGAAATAACTCATCATGATACTAATCCAGAGTCAGAATTTTTTTACTATGAATGTAGATACATGGGATTTTAATATTCTTATGGATAAAGAGACTGTAGAGGTTAAGACAACTAATGCTACAAATGTTGATGATAGACTTGAAAAGCACTGAGAAGGGAGGGGGTGGTGAATCAATGACACCAAAAATAAATCTACTTCAAACACTAATGGGTAGAATAACTTAACAAAGCTTTTAAACACAATGCATACAATCCAAAATGATATAACAACATCCATAAAAAGTAAAGCATCCACAATAACATAAGTGTTTGTATGTGGAAAACCCAAATAGGTAAAAACCTTGGTGAGATGGAACCCACAAGTTAACCATCTGCAATAATAGATAACTGACCAGTTAAGGTCTACAAAGTGCTTTGCTAGAAGCGAATCTTGTTAGAGATCCCAAAGCTTGATTAGAAGATTGTACCCTGTTAAAGGTAGTACCCTATTAGGAGTAACCTCGATGGAGGATTTCTTAATCTAAACTAATGGATCACCTTGTTTAAATATTTATACATTGAAGCTTGTTAGAGTTTACCTGGATAGGGGATTTGATTCTGATGTAATGGTTAGAAAACAACAAGAATGTTTTGATCTATTCTGAGTAGCACAATACTTTCTTAATCAGATCCTTCTAAACATATTCAACACTTCTATTCTACATATTCTGCAACTTAACTCTTTTTCCTTTCGCACATAACATAACACTTTTCACTATATCAAATAATTCATTGTGATGGCAATATATAGACTTTATGATTTCATGTCGGTCTTAAGAAATCATAACACAATTTCCTAGGTGCAGTGTATCTGGACAAGTGATCATAACTCATCACAAAAATTACTGCCAAGAAGTTGGTGCAAGTAATTCATCACGAAATGTGGTAACTCATCACAAAATTACCAAATAATGGTTTGAATAATCAAGAATAACCAAGAAATATTCATAAATAACCAAGAATGTGGTATTTGGATATAGAGTTACTCATGCAAATAGGTTAAATTTTGTTTCTAGATTGTGTATACATAGTGCATATGAAATGTTTAAGAACAATGCTAAAATTGACATCTGTGAATGGCTTAAGGATGAACTGCTAGATAACTTGAAAAAGATTAAGGGTGATAATAAGGGAACATTTTGTTTCGTGAATCTACTCGTGTTTTTAATGCTTTAATTCACAAAGGGGATACCCGACATTGGTCACAAGAACTTTGCATATGACATCCCGATAGGTAGATAGATCATGGAAGCTATTACCGGCATAGGTGCTAACACTGATGACATTGTAGAAGACTATTTCAAAAACTTTCAAATGAAGATGAAGGCTAGAGAAAGGATACCACAGAGTATTGTGGATAAGTATGACAAGAAAATATGTTTTGTAATCAAAAGAGATGAAACATGGATGGAAGCTGTTACTCGTAGAAAAATTTGGATAACAAAGATGGGATATGAAATTGATCTGAATATTCCTGAGGCTTATGCTAAGAAACTTCTTCATGCACCAAGGGAAACTTCTGAAGAAATTTTTGGCAGTGCTGAGACTATTGAGAGCATTGTTTCAATGCAGAAGAAGAGAAAAAGAAGAGAAAAATTCATCAGAGATGCATCCAAAATGGCTAAAGAAGTTAAGGAAAATGTGATGAACTTAAGTGGTATTTCTGCTAGTGAACTACAAGGACTGGAACCGGTAGCTCATGTTTCACCAGTTATCACTTCTTCTGATACAGACAGTGGTAAGGCAACAGAGTTCAAAAGAGTTGAAAGGAAGAAGAGGAAACCTTCAGCGGTACCTTCTCCATCTCCTAGAAGGACAAGAACATTAAGCAAGAAGTAGCAGGCTATGAGAGAGCCCAAGAAGAAATTAACTCCAAAGAAGAAACAACAACCTAAGGTACCAGATACCCTTCACCAGAGGAATTGATCAATGAAATAACACAAGAAGGTAATCTTAACAATGCAAATAAATTTTATCATTCTTTCAAGGACTCTGATAAGGAGACAATAGAGGAAAGTATTATTTTGAATCTTGACATCTACAAGAAAGTTTTGATTGAGGTTGTAGATGATCTGCCTAATGACTTAAATTTGAGGTTAGAGGCTAAAAGAATGTCAACAATGGAATTGGATAAAAAGTTAAAGGTTGAAGCATTATTGGCGGTTCACCCTGTTAATTCCAGGGAAGAGATTAATGAACTGATTACTGAAGCCAACCAGTTAGTTTTTTGTGAGTGGTCATTGACAGCTTAGTCTAATGGTTGGGAGAGTGAAAGAAATAGAAGATGAAACCACAAACAAATGGGACATATTTTTTGTTGAAAAAGAAAACAAAGAAGACAGGGATAGACAAAAAATGGATAAGTCATTTGCAAAGGTATATGAAAAGGACAAAGGTAAAGGTAGAATTGGTAGTGTACCTATTATAAAGGTCAAACATATCCTTTCTTCACCGACACAATACACCCCACCAATAACTTCAAGGACACCGGTACATACAGACAGTCAATCGAAAAATAGGGCTGAAGAAATAACTCATGATGATAGTAATCCAGAATCATAATTTTTTTACTATAAATTTAGCTACGAGGGATTTTAATATTGTTATGGATAAAGAGAATATAGAGGTTAAGACAAATGATGCTACAAATGTTGATGATGGACTTGAAAAGAACTAAGAGGGGGGGGTGAATCAGTGACACCAAAAATAAAACTACTTCAAACACTAATGGGTAGAATAACTTAACAAAGCTTTTAAACACAATGCATGCAATCCAAAATGATATAACAACATCCATAAAAAGTTAAGCATCCACAATAACACAAGTGTTTGTATGCAGAAAACCCAAATAGGTAAAAACCATGGTGAGATGGAACCCACACGTTAACTATCTGCAGTAATAGATAACTAACCAGTTAAGGTCTACAAAGTTCTCTACTTGAAGCGAATCTTGTTAGACATCCCAAAGCTTGATTAGAAGCCTTTACCTTGTTAAAGGTAGTACCCTATTAGGAGTAACCTCGATGGAGGATTTCTTAATCTAAACTAATGGATCACCTTGTTTAAATATTTATACATTGAAGCTTGTTAGAGCTTACCTGGATAGGGGATTTGATTCTGATGTAATGGTTAGAAAACAACAAGAATGTTTTGATCTGTTCTGAGTAGCACAATACTTGCTTAATCAGATCCTTCTAAACATATTCAACACTATTCTTCTATGTACTCTGCAAGTTAACTCTTTTTCCTTCCTTACATAACATAACACTTTTCACTATATCAAATAATTCATTGCAATGACAATATATAGACTTTATGATTTCATGCCAATCTTAAGAAATCATAACACAATTTTCTAGGTGCAGTGTATCTAGACAAGTGATCATAACTCATCACAAAAATTACCGCCAACAAGTTGGTGCAAGTAACTCATCATGAAATGTGGTAAATCATCACAAAATTACCAAATACCGGTTTAAATAATCAAGAATAACCAATAAATATTCATGAATAACCAAGAATGTGGTATTTGGATATAGAGTTACTCTTGCAAATAGGTTAAATTTTGTTTCTAGATTGTGTATACATGGTGCATATGAAATGGTTAAGAACAATTCTAAAATTGACATCTGTGAATGGCTTAAGGATGAAATGCTAGGTAACTTGAAAAAGATTAAGGGTGATAATAAGGGAACATTCTGTTTCAGAAATCTACTTGTGTTTTTAATGATTTACTTCACAAAGGAGATACCCAACTTTGGTCACAAGGACTTTGCATATGACATCCCAATAGGTAGACAAATCATGGAAGCTATTACCGGCATAGGTGCTAACAATGATAACATTGTAGAAGACTATTTCAAAAACTTTCAAACCAAGATGAAGGCTAGAGAAAGGATACCGCAGAGTATTGTGGATAAGTATGACAAGCAAATGTGTTTTGTAACCAAAAGAGATGAAACATGGATGGAAGTTGTTACTCTTAGAACCATTTGGATAACAAAGATGGGATATGAAGTTGATCTAAATATTCTTGAGGCTTATGCTAAGACACTTCTTGATGCACCAAGGGAACCTTCTAAAGAAATTTTGGTAGTGTTGACACTATTGAGAGTGTTGTTTCAATGCAGAAGAATAGAAAAATAAGAGAAAAATTCATTAGAGATGCATCCAAAATGGCTAAAGAATTTAAGGAAAATGTGATGAACTTAAGTGGCATTTCTGCTAGTGAACTGGAAGGACTTGAACCAGTAGCCCATGTTTCACCAGTTGTCACTTCTTCTGATAAAGACATTGGTGAGGCAACAAAGTTCAAAAGAGTTAAAAGGAAGAAGAGGAAACCTTCAGCGGTACCTTTTCCTTCTCCTAAAAGGACAAAAACATTAAGGAAGAAGAAGCAAGCTGTGAGAGAGCCCATGAAGAAATTAACTCCAATGAAGAAACAACAACCTAAGGCACCGGATACCCTTACACTAGAGGAATTGATCAATGAAATAACACAAGAAGGTAATCTTAACAATGCAAATAAATTTTATCATTCTTTTGAGGACTCTGACAAGGAGACAATAGAGGAAAGTATTATTTTGAATCTTGACATCTACAAGAAAGTTTTGATTGAGGTTGTAGATGATCTGCCTAATGACTTAAATTTGAGGTCAGAGGCTAAAAGAATGTCAGTGATGGAATTGGATAAAAAGTTAAAGGTTGAAGCATTATTGGCGGTTCACCCTATTAATTCCAGGGAAGAGATTGATGAGTTGATTACTGAAGCCAACCGATCAGTTTTTGTGAGTGGTCACCGACAACTTATTCTAATGGCTGGGAGAGTGAAAGAAATAGCAGATGAAACCATAGACAAATGGGACATATTGTTTGTTGAAAAAGAAAAGAAAGAAGACAGGGATTGTCAAAAAATGGATAACTCTTTTGCAAAGGTATATCAAAAGCACAAAGGTAAAGGTAGAATTGGTAGTGTACCTATTATAAAGGTCAAAGATAACCTTTTTCCACTAGTACAAGACACCCCACCAATAACTTTAGGGACACTGGTACATACAGACAGTCAATTGGAAAATAAGGTTGAAGAAATAACTCATGATGATACTAATCCAAAATCAGAATTTTTTTACTATGAATGTAGATACATAGGATTTTAATATTGTTATGGATAAAGAGACTATAGAGGTTAAGACAACTGGTGCTACAAATGTTGATGATGGACTTGAAAAGAACTGAGATGGGGGGGTGAATCAGTGACACCAAAAATAAAACTACTTCAAAAACTAACAGGTTGAATAACTTAACAAAGGTTTTAAACATAATGCATGGAATCCAAAATGATATAACAACATCCATAAAAAGTAAAGCATCCACAATAACACAAGTGTTTGTATGTGGAAAACCTAAATAGGTAAAAACCATTGCGAGATGGAACCCACAAGTTAACTATCTATAGTAATAGATAACTGACCAGTTAAGGTCTACAAAGTGCTCTGCTAGAAGAGTACTCTACAACTTAACTCTTTTTCCTTTCGCACATAACATAACACTTTTCAATATATCAAATAATTCATTGCGATGGAAATATATAGACTTTATGATTTCATGTCGGTCTTAAGAAATCATAACACAATTTCCTAGGTGCAGTGTATCTAGACAAGTGATCATAACTCATCACAAAAATTACCACCAAGAAGTCGGTGCAAGTAACTCATCATGAAATGTGGTAATCTCCACTTGATCTCCATGTTGATCTTCATCTTGATGTCAACTTAGTATAATCATAGATTGTCTTTGATGTACATATCGGTTGACAGAATGTACCTGTTAGAGATAAACCTCTTGCTATAACCTCTAACATACTGGTTGACAGAGTAAACAATTGAAGTTACACCGGTAGTCAGTATAATCATATGTGTGTGTGAGAGTGATTCATCAATGACAACAAATTATGAATACATTACAATAATCATCAAGCCAACAATCTCCCCCAGTGGCATTGATGGGAACACTTAGAAAAATTTATAGTGATGCCGCTAAGTGTGCATACACAACAAAATTTACTCATTTACTCATGCTCCCCCTTAATGCATACATTATACAAAAATTTTAAAAACACACATACATATTTCTACTCCCCCTTTGACAACAATGCCAAATTGAAAAATTAAATATATATATATATATATATATATATATATATATAAAATTTGTATCAAAGTGTTCATCATAGACAACAATAACTTAAAAGTTCATGCATTAGCTAATCTCATAAAAATATAATTTTAGCTCTTCTTCATCTATGACAAAGCTTTTTCCCATGATTCCAATATGTTCTCAGTATACTCAAATGTAGACAGTAGTTGTAAATAAAATTATTCCATTGAGTCTAGTGTGCAGGTTTCAGGGGTTGCAAGAATAGCTTTTGCATTGGAGTGGGCTCTCTAATGTATGTCTACCTATGATGTGAGCTGACTTTTGAAATCTTTAAGAGATTAGAGTCTCTTTGCCTTCTCATTATCATAGATGTCCAGTCTGTTATGTAAATCATCTACAAATTTTCTAAAGGCAAGTATAGAGTCCTGGAGTGGGACATGTGCCTTGAATATCCTTTCCATTTCTTTCTCTATTTCAATTTGACTTTTTGAAATGTCAAAATAAAAGAAAGTAACATTGGAGGTAGAATCAAGATACTTTCCTCCTGTTTCAATAGCTTTACTCAATAGACTTTTATTGTGTGATGGAGCCATTTTGCCACTATCAACATCCTTTGCCAATTTTTCTCCATATTTCTTCTTGTGACTCTTTTTAGCATACAATTGAGTAGCATCTTCTAGTGACTTGATTTGATCAGATGCATCTGCAACTAATTGACCAAGTTTGCTAATAGGTGTAGATAGATGTGTTGTAGATGTTTCCAGTAGCAAACCAGATAAAATATCTACTGCAGTCTAAATTATTTCAGCTTCAACCCTTTGCTCTTTCAATCTCTTCTTATGCGATCTATATTGCATGACATGTGTGATCTTCATCATTTATGATGTGCTCAAATTATTCATATCAATAGGTCCTGAGATACTTAGAGAATCATCATCATCTTCTTCAAGTTGTTTCTGCTTTGCTGGTTCAGGGGATACAACCTTAATGATTGCTTTCTCTGTATTCTTCTTCATTTCCTTTTTAGAGGACTGTGTGACAATAATTTCAGTAGGCTCCTTCTAAATAGCTTGAATGACCGATAGAGATTGGGGTTTCTCTAGTTGTTCAGTTGTCGGTGGATTGTCCACTTTTAGTTGAGTTGTCGTTTGTTCAACTAAGGTAACATGTACATCAACATTTGTAGGAGGCTCCATATCTAGTGTAGTGTTATCTATAGATAGGTCAACTATGTCCTGAACATCATCAACAACATGAATAATGGTGCCATCCTTTTTCTTGAGATGATAGACTTCATTGGGTTGAATAATCTCTTCTTCATCCATTTCTGGCTAATTAACATTATCCTCACTCATAGAGGATTGGATGAGTTCTTCCATTCTTCTAATTTCACAGGCTATTTGATGGGTCTTAGTTTTAACAATTACTTTCTTTCCACCGAGTAACTTCAGTCTTCTTGCTTTGAATGTAAATTGAGATTTGTATCGAGCAACTAAGGCACTAATATCATCATTAAAAAATTCATAGAAATATTATACAAATACCTCATCAATTATTTCTTTTTCTAATTTAATAGCTTCCTCCCATTTATTCAAAAGAATAGTGTACAAAGAATTTGAGATATCCTTTTCTAGTTCATGTGGATATCTACTTTAATGATACAGATGAGTGGTTACCTATTGAATCACTTGCTCTTTCTCATTTTCAGTGAAGGAATCAAAATGCTCTTTTACATTGTCAAACTTATTCCTCCTTAGTGTCTTCATTGTTCTTTCAAAATGGGTTTCTGGTTTGAAGGATGTTATATCAATAGGCACAATTGCCTTTGGCACTTCCTTAACCTTCTTGGATATTCTGCCAGTTGTTTTTATCTTCTTTGGTTCTTCATTAGAATATGTTCCCTCAGACTCTAGTTGCAAAATTAAATTTTTGCCTCTCTTCTTTGTCTCCTTCTTAATATATACTTTGGGTTCTGGTTCCTTTTTGGTTAGGATACTCCAGGTAACCCTAGTACTCTTTTTTTGTTGGAGATGCTTCATCAAATTTTTTATTCTTTCCTCTTGTACTTTTAACAGGTGCAGTACTAGTTTGTGTAGGTGCATCTTGGACGGTCACAATGTCCAATTTTTCCTTCTTTTTGTCTTTAGCTGATGCTAATGGGTATTAGCATAACCAACTAGTAGATCATAGTTTACCTCATAACTCATGTCTTCCATTTCTTCCTCTCTTGGCTCAATTGCTTGCATCAAGCAAAAATTAGTGGTAACACTAAAGATTATATCCTTTCAAAGTTCTTAACCAATTCTTCTGGTTGTCTCATTCTCATACTCATTTTATTTTGGAACTCATTAAAATACTTGTTCATGGCAGCAGAGAAAGTATTCTTTACAGCCTTAATGTTGTTCTTAATTTGTGTCGAGACCGATGAGTCCTTTGACCACTCAATGTCTCCAATTCCTGGTAGAAAGTTCTAGAAATAGAAGAATAATTTGACCAATATCTAACCATACTTGAATTTTTGACTGTTATCCTTTTTAACTGATTGCAAATTTTGAAATAATTGCCTTCTAATGACTTCACAAAGATCATAATTTTCATTATCAACAATCATTCTGTGAGCAGTATGAATTGCTCCAGATGGAACACTATTAAGTCTATTAGAGTAAAATACTAGGTAACATATTACCATTGCTGATATTTTCACTTCAAGGTCTCTAATATTGTTGATAGAAAAGACACACTAATCATAAGTAGAACCGGTTAAAGAGAATACTGTGTCTTTTAAAATTCTTCTAAGAATAGGTACTTCACCAGTTGAGAAATAACCAGTTATAGCCTAAATGGATTCCTTATTTATTGTGTGAGTTCTCTCTAAATACATATTCTCTCCATGAACTTGACTCAAAATGATTCTAATATGCTCATCCTTGAAATATTCAAGAAAGTAAGCGACATTATGAAAACTCTTTTTGAAAACCCTAGCATTCTTTGTTTGAATCTTTTTGTTCTTATCACAAAGTGATTTCAACTGTGTATAAATGTATAGAGATCCTAAATCTTCTATCTTGCAGACAATGTAACTAGACAAATCACCTTTGATCACAACTCCACTTGGAACTTGTGATAGTGCATTGTACGACATAGTTTGTTCTACCTCTACAACTTCCATAGGCTCAAAAGTAATCATTAACCTCTCTACAGTCTTTGAAGTTGATGCCATTCCAGATGAACAATATTCAAAGTAGTATGTTCAAAGAAATACCTTATTTTAAGAATGTTGCCCTATTTACTGGTTGAAATGCCCAAGTGCACACCAATTCGACCTTCTACAACCTTCAATTCAGCTAAATTTTACAAATCACAAAACAATCTTTCTTAGCTCAACAAGCGCTCCAAATTTCTTTCTTGAATGCATTAGGGTAAAAATGACAAAGTAAAACTTGCTTTTATCCTTTTTACCTACTACATTAAATGCTCGCTTGTTTAGGGTTACAAACCCTAATTTCACCACTCAAGGGGAAAACTAGTTGATAACACATTGACAAAAAGTTATCAAAATTTCATGTTTCAAGATTCTTTTCTTGCTCATTTTTCTCAAGGGGTCTGAAGGTATTTTAATCATTAAGCTCCCCTTAGCCATATTAAAAAGGCTCAAGTCACCAGTGCAGGGTTCTCTTCACTAGGTGAAGGAATAGTTTCTTCTCTAGGTGAATCATCACTTTTCTTCTTCCAAATCTGATTCATTTCCTCTCTGGTTTCTTCAACATTAACTTTCTACTTTCCTTTCTGATCCTTAGAAGAATTGACCGGTTTGCTATTTTTGGATCTACAAAATTTTGCTAAGTGCCTCAGTTTGTTACAGTGATAACAGGCCATACCAGATGATCTCCAAGGTCCTGCATTTTCTCTTCATGTTCTTCTTCTACAGTTCATAGCCACATTACCAAAGTTATTATAGATGGTGCAAATAACATTTGTTACCTTTTCCATCTCAAATAGACTAAACCAATTGTCGTAGGGTCTTTGCTAGTTCAGGTTTACCCACTTGTCAAAATTCCTCATCCGGTCACCATCTGGTCTTGGATGCATGTGTGGTACATGATTTTTTTCTCCATATTTGCACTCAATAGATCTATGTCCATACATTCCACATGTGAAGCAATGACCCTCAAATTTCCTTGACACATACCTAGCATTAGTATTGTAACTTGCATTTATGTTAGGTTTGTCTTTACAAACATTTGCGGTATGACCAGGTTTATAGAAAACAAAACAAACAGTTTTAAAGACCTTCTTACCGGTAGGCTTATTGATCTTAGGAGTAGATTTGTTCTTAGGATTGTTTCTCTTTGTACCAGAGGATTCACCTTTTTTAGTTGTGTGAAAACCAATTCCATAGATATCACCCTTCATTCTTTGTGATTGAATTTTTTCTTCTAGCATGGTAGAACTTCTATTGAACTTCTCCAATTTCTCATTGGCTTCAGTAAGTTGTTTGATGAGATCATCATTATGCTTTGACAGGTTCTCTCTTAGAGATAATGACAATTCAAGATCTAACTGTAAGTTCTCCTTTTCTTCTCTTTCAGCAATCAAATGCTCATGCATAGCGACACTTTACCATTTGATCTTTGTGATCTCTTGATCTCTTTCCTTGATAAGATCTTCAGCAACTCTTTTGGCTTCCAATTCCTAACTCATGTGGATAGTGAGACCCTCTAGCTCTCTCCTCAGATTTAGTTTGAACTATTATCAGATATCTCTAATAGTTGTTCAGTTAGCTCTCTCCTTTTCACTTGTGAAGCTTGCAGTTTGACCCTAAGGGTTTCAAGTTCATTTCTACTAGCTTCTATCTCTCTAGCCATATCGAAGTAGCTCATGTCCCCCATGGTGGTTTCAAGGCTCCCTTCTAAGTGATTAGGCTTCAAAAAAGTTAGGCTCTGATACCAATTGATGGACTTGAAAAGCACTGAGAGGAGGGGTGAATCAATGACACCAAAAATAAAACTACTTCAAACACTAACCAGTAGAAGAACTTAACAAAGCTTTTAAACACAATGCATACAATCCAAAATGATATAGCAACATCCACAAAAAGTAAAGCATCCACCATAGCACAAATGTTTGTACGTGGAAAACCCAAATAGGTAAAAACCATGGTGAGAAGGAACTCACAAGTTAACTATCTGCAGTAATAGATAACTGACCGGTTAAGGTCTACAAAGTGCTCTACTAGGAGTGAATCTTGTTAGAGATCCCAAAGTTTGATTAAAAGCTTCTACCCTGTTAAAGCTAGTACCCTGTTAGGAGTAACCTTGGTGGAGGATTTTTTAATCCAAACTAATGGATCACCCTGTTAAAATATTTATACATTGAAGCTTGTTAGAGCTTACCCAGTTAGGGGATTTGATTCTGCTGTAATGGCTAGAAAAAAACAAGAATATTTTGATTTGTTCTGAGTAACACAATACTTGCTTAATCAGATCCTTCTAAACATATTCAACACTACTCTTCTGCATACTCTGCAACTTAACTCTTTTTCCTTTCGCACATAATATAACACTTTTCACTATATCAGATAATTCATTCTGATGGCAATATGTAGACCTTATGATTTCATGTTGGCCTTAAGAAATCATAACACAATTTCCTAGGTGCAGTGTATCTGGACAAGTGATTATAACTCATCACAAAAATTACCGCCAAGTAGTCGGTGCAAGTAACTCATCACAAAATGTGGTAACTCATCACAAAATTACCAAATACTGGTTGGAACAATCAAATACCAGTTTAAATAAAACATATGAACCAGTATCCTTAAATCTTCACTTGATCTCCATCTTGATCTTCATCTTGATGTCGACTTAGTATAATCATAGGCTATCTCTTATGCACATATTGGTTGAAACAAAGTACCGGTTAGAGATAAACCTCTTGGTATAACCTCTAACATACCGGTTGACAGAGTAAACAATTGAAGTTACACTGGTAGTCAGTATAATCATATGTGTGTGTGAGAGTGATTCATCAATGACAACAAATGATGAATACATTACAATCATCATCAAGCCAACAGTTGAGATCTCTGAGTCATCGGTTAACACTGTTGACTCTTAGAACATTGAAATATCAATGGAAGCTAAGAAGCCTAACACTGAGAAACCAACAAAAGCAGACGTACATACACAGAGTGAGAAACCAACAGCAATTGTAAATAAAGAGGAAATAAATGTTGGAAATGAGGAAGTGGTTAAGGCAATTGGTCAAGTATCTATTGAAAAGAAAGTTATTATAGAACTGAGCACATCCACTATAGATTTCAGACCTACAAACATAACAGATGTTCTTTTGGATTCAATTAAGAGGATCATAGATTGCAATGCCTTAGCATTCAAGGCCATTGATGATACATTGCCTATTTTGAAAATGATTGTACCGACATGTAAGATAGAACATATTGATGGTTATTTTGGTAAAGTGGACACATTGTCCAAATTTATTGCTTCAAATGTTCTAACTATAGATAAGCTTAATGAAGAAACTATTAAGGAAAGGGTGAATAAAGAAAAAGGTGAATTCTTTGAGAAGACTATCAAGGATTGTACTGAACATATTGATTCCTTATTACCAATACTTAATTCCACAATTTTGGAATACAAAGAATTATATAATGAAGCTTCCAAGCCTCACCACCTGACTGAAGACATTGATGAGAAGATTGAGAAAACACAAAAGAAAATCGATGACATATCAAGAAATGGCAATTTTTGAGGAAAAGATAGAGAAACTGGAGCAGGAAAAAGAAAGGATAAAGATGAAGGCCTCGGAGCTGAATAAAAAACTTGGTCCAAGATTGGACAGTCTTATAACTTAGTGGGTTGAGCTATCTAAAGCATCAAACCAAGGAGACCGATCACCGGAGCAACAGATGCATTTTCTGACTAGCATGATCTAGCAGACCAAAACCATTATTTCTGATAGTAATAAATTCATGCAGAGCATGAATCTAATATTGGCAGATATCTTTCAAATTATAAACAATTAGTTACAGGCTATGAGGTATAATTTTGTATTGTTTGAGTCTTTTTGACATCCTTTGTCATTGATGCCAAAGGGGGAGTAGTATGGAGAAAAATTTATGGAGGAAAATGCACAGAAGAAATCACTTGCTTAGGGGAGCACACTCTTTTTTGGGGATCAGTTTTTGGACTTAATTTTTGAACAATAGTTTTTGGATTTTTCTCATGAGTGTTGCCATCAATGCCAAAAGGGGACATTGTTGGCATTCTACACTCACATGAGAATGGTTGATGTTGTCATTGATGGCAACCAACCATTAATAGGATTCTATAGGTTCACCAGCAACACAAACATCATCTACCGGCACTAGTAGGCACAACAAGTTCATTCATTGGCATCTGGTTTACACCGGCAATAAAGCATATTGGCACTTAGGCCGACATAAGACAAGTTTTGTTTATGTGAACTGTATTGTAATGTAATTAATTATCTATAAGCCGACGTGATGTATTGTAAAGACTCATATATGTATGAGATCTTATCATTCATTTTGACATAAGAAGAGATGAGAAAATATACATAATAGAAGAAAGGCAATTATGTAATAGATCATAGAAGATAGGTTATGTGAGTGAATATCATTCACCGATAGATTTTTGGTTAAGGTTTCTGACTGAGCTTGAACCGGTACTGAATCAAGCATTGTTGATGCTATTTTGAGCAAAACATTGTCTTGGATTTAATTATCCATTTTGTAGTCAGTGAGACTTTTTCATTGAGTAGTGCACTCTAGGCTGTTGGCTTTCCTACATGTGCAGGCCCCTATTATAAGTAATATTTATTCATATTGGCCAGTGAGTAAATATTGTGGGTCACAAATCCCACCGAGGTTTTTTTATTATCGGTTTTCCTCACTAAAATATTTTGTGTTATGGTGTGCATTTATGTTGTCTCTGTTATTGCTCTTTGCTGCATTATTACTTGTTTACCAGTACATTAATTTGGGTTGCAAAGTTATAAATAAGTTCAAACATTCCATTAACCAGTTAGACACTGATTCACCCCCTCTTAGTGTCTTTGGGACTGTCATTGCATCTAACATCGGTTTCCTCTACTCGGTTACTATCCCTACCGCTTAAACCTGTAACCAATCTGTCATTATCCTTGCACTCTATTTCTCTTCTAGTGGAACACTCAACTAGTCAACACCCTTGATAACCTACCTTATGCACATCTTCATCAAATGAGAGTCCTTTGCAATTGCACCTTTTCTATATTACCGGTAGACACTCTTGATGAAACCATGTCATCAGCCTTCAATAGACTCCATCTTTAATCCGTCCATTGTCCTCTATCTACAACTACTCAGTCTTGTCTTCTTCCTCATCAACCCATACCATATCTCAACCGGTTTGTCAAAGTGACAAGCCCAGCACTCTTCATCTATCCCAGTAACTCAACATACCTTCTTTGTCGGTCCAATGCATATTGTCAATTTCATGCACTTGAGGCATATTTGTGATTCACCAGTAGATCCAGTGTGAACCTTCAACCACCTATCCTTAATGCTTTTGTCTTATCTCACAGAACTATGATGCATACTTTGAATAATAGGAGATAAGCTCCACTTACCAGTGGTAGTGAATCCTTGTCATTTGCATCCTGCAATGCATTCACGTGGCTTCCCTATTTGTGCAACATATCTTCAAAAAAGTACATGTGATTTGGTGTGGACACATTTACTGTCAATCCTCTCTTCACATGGTGACTGTATCTTTATCCGGTGGGAGTCCTACTATTTTGCATACACACAGTATATCGGTGACCTGTACATCTATCTCCTCCTGTGTTGATGTGGTTTAAGTAACATTTTGCCTCTTCATCATAAACAACTAATCAAGCCCCTCGCTCATCCTTCTTGTACACTGGTCATATGCTTGCCAGTTGGCAACTACTCACTATCAACACAACTCTTTACCAGTTGACACCCTTTCCTTACTGGTGATAGACTGTACTGGTAATCTATCCATTTCATCCACACAAGTCAAACACTAACTTGTGTATTGGTGACTCTAGTGGTCATTCACCTGAATGACATTCTTTTCCTTACCAGTGAATTGCAACACTAGTTGACATCAAAGACCACATGTCAACTATATTCCCATACCAGTTGTCCTTCTATACCAATTGACATCAATGACAAGACAATTCCAACAATTTTATGCTAGATCTTTGGCATTGATGTCATAGGGGGAGATATATTAATGTGAAAAACTAATGGGATATATACTTTACGGGGAGAAATTTGAAGAACTTAATTGTGATATCATTTACATGGAGTATGGATCAGAACTTCATTGCTATATTCTTTTGTGGGAGATTTGTTTGGCATTTCTTAGCACTTGGATGTTTTTCACATCTAGTGTTACCATCAATACCAAAGGGGGAGATTGTTGGCCATTTGGAGGAATTTTTTTGATGAAGAGGCCTTCTCTATTAGATAAAAATATTAAAGTACATATTCACAAAAAAAGGCCGGGGATACAAGATTGTTGGGAAAAATGGTGTCTCAACCTTGCATTTATGTGAGGTTTAGTAAGTTTTCATTTGAGCATGAAATGGTGTGAAACTCTCCCTAAAGCTTCTGGTTGGTTAGATAAGCATTCCAGTAAAGTTGCGTCGCAAGGTCACAGCTAGTTTTGAAGATATTAAAGTTTTCGTCTTGGAGGGGTGCAATAAAATGTTTAAACTTAATTTTGGGGACTTTAGAGGCTCCAAAACTCCTTGAAAAGTGGCCGTAACCGGCGAAGCATGTTACGAGGTGATAGAGCACTTCGCGAGCTTTCCGGCACTTCAAACGGTTCGTCAATCGGACACCCGGTTCTCAAGTTATGGCCTCCGGAAGTTTGTACTCTTGAAATAGGAAAAATAATTTGTATCGGATACATAAATGAGCTGTAAAAGGGAGCGACATGTGTTGATGTGTGCTTTAACATGTCTAGAAGGGAGATAAGGTCGGCTACACCTTATTGGGTGGTTTTAGCCCATGGTTTTGTAATACCGTTTGACAGTTTCTTGTATTGTATCTCCTATTTATGAGGTGTGTGAGATAGAGGTTGGGTGTAAGAGTCTTATGGCTATTGAGTTGCCTCTGAATCTCTGATTAATGATACTCCTGCGAAGAGCTTGCTCTGCAAGTATGTTGTAATCTATTTTTGATTGCTGAATAAAATATTGAGCTGCTTTTGGAGTGTGGGGTTTTTCTCCCAGAAGGGTTTTCCCCACGTAAATCACTGTGTTGTGGTATGAATGTTATTATATCTATTTCTATTTTCTATAACTATTGTAATGATCTGAAAAAGTTTTGCATTACCCTCCTCTCAAGGTTAGTGTAGGAAGTTGTTTCCACTACTTAACTTCCTTACAAGTGGTATCAGAGCCTGATCACCTTTGGTTTCAATTGTGGGCAGTTGGGTTTTTTGAACTAATCCAGATTTGAGTGGGAGCTTGTGCAGAAGACACTTTTTGATCTTGTTGCAGGAATATTCAGATGGCGAGTTCGTCAGGGAGAATAGAGGTGGAGAAATTTAATGGAAGTAATTTTGAGATGTGGAAGCTGAAGATGGAAGATCTGCTAATAGATTGAGATCTTTGGGATGCTATTGATGTGAATGTCCAAAGGCCCTCAGATCCTACTGTGGCAGCTCAGTATGATGTTATGGACCGAAAAGCCAAGGGTCTAATCAGACTGTGCCTGGCAGACTCTGTTCTAATCAATGTCCATGAAGAAAACTCTGCAAAGAAGCTATGGACTAAGCTTGGTGAGATGTATCAAGTGAAATCTTTATTAAATCAAATTTTCTTAAGAAAGAAATTGTATTCCTTTAAGATGGAAGAGGGTGGACGAATTGCGGACCACCTGGAAGCATTCAATATGTTGGTGGCTCAATTACTATCCGTCGGTGTTAAGATGGACGAGGAGGAGAAATGTCAGATCTTGCTTTGTTCTTTGCCTGATTCGTGGGATTCTCTTGTTATGGCTATCGGTAGTACTTCTATTGTTTTGAAATCTGAAGACGTGGTGGGTGCCCTACTCGGTGAAGAGATGCGAAGGAAGGTATCCATTAGTTCAAAGGAAGCCCTAACCATTCATGGAAGACCTAAGGAGAAAGGCAAGAAGAATGAGAAGCGTGACAAGTCCAAATCCAAAGGGAGATCAAAATCTCCTGGAAAGTCCAAAGTCATTTGCTGGAACTGCGGTAAACTGGGTCACATCCATAAGGACTACAAAGAAGAAAAGAAGAAGAAGAAAAAGAAAAAGTTCGATTCTGATTCTGAGTCTGACAAGGAAGATGGCGATGCCTTTATTGCGGCTTTGGCGACTCATGCAGGTAATGATGCCTGGCTAATTGACTCAGGTGCATCTTTTCATATGACTTCCAATAGAGATTGGTTTTCTGAATATGAAGGATTTAATGGAGGTAAGGTGTACTTGGGTGATGATTCACATCTAGACATTGTTGGTCGAGGTAAAGTTAGAATCAAGTTTTCTGATGGTAGAATAAAAAGGATTAATGGTGTGCTGCATATCCCTGGATTAAAACGAAACTTGTTATCTGTGAGCAAACTGATAGATGCGGGTGTGGAGGTAGTCTTTTCTGAAGCAGGATGTAAGATGATTAAGGGTGCTATGGTAGTTGCTAGAGGTGTCAGGTTTGGCACTTTGTATAAGCTTGAAGCATACACTGTTGAGTGTAATAGCACTTCTGTAAAAAGTAAATCTGCAGATACTTCACTAGAAGATTTGAAGGTTTCACCTTCAGCAGATGGAAATGGTTTTTGGGTACCTAATGGTGCTCTTTCGTCTGAAGCAAAGTTACCTGCAGAGAAGACTATGTTATGGCACCAGAGACTTGGCCACATTGGAGAAAAGGGTCTAAGGACCTTGAAAAATAAAAACCTTGTTGAAGGTTTGAATGACTGTAACCTTGACTTTGATTTCTGTGAGCATTGCATTTATGGAAAACAAAACTGCGTTCAGTTTTACTCGAGTTCTCATAAAACTTGTGGTGTTTTGGATCTTATCCATTCTGATGTGTTTGGTCCAATAGATGTCTCTTCGATTGGAAAATCCACATATTATGTTTCATTTATTGATGATTTTAGTAGGACATGGGTATATTTTCTAAAGAGTAAATCTGAAGTTTTTAGTCGTTTTAAAGAATTTAAAGCAATGGTTGAGTTGCAGATTGGAAAGAAAATAAAATGTTTGAGAACTGATAATGGCGGTGAGTTTTGCTCTAATGATTTTGATAGATTTTGTAAAGACTATGGAATTAACAGGCAGAAGACAACTCCGTATTCTCCACAGCAGAATGGAGTTGCAGAAAGAATGAACAGGACACTGATGGAGAAGGCTAGGAGTATGTTGAGTGGTGCTGGTCTCGAACAAAAGTTTTGGGCTGAAGCTATTGCCACTGCTTGCTACCTGATTAACAGGTCTCCTACATCAGCTCTTGTTGATAAAACGCCTATGGAAGCATAGTCAGGTCACAAGCCTTCATTGAGACATCTTAGAGTTTTTGGTTGCGAGGCATATGCACATGTGCCAAAGGAGAAGCGAACAAAGTTGGAGAACAAGGCTGTGAAATGTATCTTCATCGGGTATAGTTATGGTGTGAAAGGATACAAGCTTTGGGACCCTGTTGCACAAAAGGTAATTCATAGTAGAAGTGTTATTTTTAGAGAAATTAAGTCTCCTTTTGTTACATTGCAGCCAGAACAGACTAACAAGGAAGATGTGATTCAACTTCCTTCTACACCTGAAAGAGTTGAATCGAGACCCCTAGATAGGCAAGAATTTGAGGAGATCTCGTCTAGCTCTGAATCTTCAGAAGAGGAGGAAGAACCTCCAACTCAGCTTGTTCGAAGGTCTACAAGACATAGACAACCACCTGAAAGGTATTCACCTGATGATTGGAGATGTATTTTTTCTCTGAATACTAGTATGGATGAACCGAAATCTGTAGAAGAGGCATTAGGTATGAATGATGCAGAATCCTGGAAGATTGCTATGGAGGAAGAAATGGCAGCTTTGAAAAAGAATGATACATGGGATCTTGTACCATTGCCTAAAGGACGAAAACCTGTTGGTTGTAAATGGGTGTTCAAGAAAAAGATTAGTTCAGATGGAAGCATTGAGAAGTATAAAGCAAGGTTGGTTGCAAAAGGCTACTCTCAGGTTGAGGGTATTGATTACGGTGAGATATTTTCTCCTGTTGCAAAAATGACGTCAATAAGATTTTTGCTTTCTATTGCTACTGCTTATGATTTAGAGGTTGAGCAAATGGATGTGAAAACTACTTTCCTTCATGGTGATTTGGAGGAAGATATTTATATGACACAGCCGGAGCACTATGTGGTGAAAGGCAAAAGTAATTTGATCTGTAAATTAAAGAAATCTTTGTATGGCCTCAAACAAAGTCCTAGGATGTGGTACCAGAAATTTGATACATATGTGTTGAGCTTGGGATTTGAACGTTCTAAATCAGATCACTGTGTTTATTATAAATCTGATGGTGATCATTTCTTATTCATTGCATTGTATGTTGATGATATGTTATTCATTGGTAAAGGGAAAGGTATGATTTCAGAACTGAAGTCTCAGCTCGCTGCTAAATTTGAAATGAAAGATCTTGGTGCAGCAAAGCACATTCTTGGGATGGAAATTAGAAGAGATAGGGTAAACAGAAAGCTATGGCTAGGTCAGAGTAAGTATGTGAATTCAGTGTTACAGAGGTTCAACATGCAGAATTGTAGACCATTGAGTGTTCCTTTTATAGTTGGAATGAAACTATCTATTTCAGATTGTCCTACATCCCCATTGGAGATGGAAGACATGAGTAGAGTGCCTTACCAGAGTGCGGTTGGAAGCTTGATGTATGCTATGGTCTGTACTAGACCAGATATTGCCCAAGCAGTGGGAGTACTTTCTAGATATATGTCTAATCCTGGTAGAGTTCATTGGGATGCAGTCAAAAGAGTCTTCAGATATTTGAAGGGTACTTCAGAGTATTCTTTGTGTTATCATGGTAATTCAGTTGGAGACATGACTTCTCTTGATATCCATGGTTATGTGGATTCAGATTGGGCAGGTGATATTGATAGCAGAAGATCCACCAGTGCTTATGTGTTTACTTTGTTTCGTGGTTCAATTAGTTGGATGAGTAAGCGACAGGCTGTGGTTGCTTTATCCACTACTGAAGCAGAGTATATGGCAGCTACTCATGCTTGTAAAGAGGCCATTTGGCTTAAGAGACTGTGTTCGGATATGGGAATAAAACAAGGTACAGTGACAGTTTACTGTGACAGTCAGAGTGCAATTAGCCTAGCTAAGAACCCGACATTTCATGCCCAGACCAAACATATTGATGTTCAGTATCATTTTGTTAGAGATATGGTCGAAGATGGTAGGGTGAAGCTGGTTAAGGTGGAAACTTTGATGAATGTTGCAGATTCTTTAACTAACGCTGTGAGCACAGAGAAGTTCAAATGGTGTTCAGAGTCTATGGGCCTTATGGCCCCTAGCAATTGATTCATTGTGTTGACATTCCCTTCCGCTCTTGCAAGGTGTTAGACAAGTGGGAGATTTGTTGCGAAAAATGGTGTCTCAACCTTGCATTTATGCGAGGTTACTATTTATAGTAAGTTTTCATTTGAGCACGAAATGGTGCGAAACTCTCCCTAAAGCTTCTGGTTGGTTAGATAAGCATTCCGGTAAAGTTGCGTCGCAAGGTCACAGCTAGTTTTGAAGATATTAAAGTTTTCGTCTTGGAGGGGTGCAATAAAATGTTTAAACTTAATTTTGGGGACTTTAGAGGCTCCAAAACACCCTGAAAAGTGGCCGTAACTAGCGAAGCGGGTTACGAGGTGATAGAGCACTTCGCGAGCTTTCCGGCGCTTCAAACGGTTCGTCAATCGGACACCCGGTTCTCAAGTTATGGCCTCCGGAAGTTTGTACTCCTAAAATAGGAAAAATAATTTGTATCGGATACATAAATGAGCTGTAAAAGGGAGCGAAACATGTTGATGTGTGCTTTAACATGTCTAGAAGGGAGATAAGGTTGGCTACACCTTATTGGGTGGTTTTAGCCCATGGTTTTGTAATACCGTTTGACGGTTTCTTGTATTGTATCTCCTATTTATGAGGTGTGTGAGATAGAGGTTGGGTGTAAGAGTCTTATGGCTATTGAGTTGCCTCTGAATCTCTGATTAATGGTACTCCTGCGAAGAGCTTGCTCTGCAAGTATGTTGTAATCTGTTTTTGATTGCTGAATAAAATATTGAGCTGCTTTTGGAGTGTGGGGTTTTTCTCCCGAAAGGGTTTTCCCCACGTAAATCACTGTGTTGTGGTATGAATGTTATTATATCTATTTCTATTTTCTATAACTGTTGTAATGATCTGAAAAAGTTTTGCATTACCCTCCTCTCAAGGTTAGTGTAGGAAGTTGTTTCCACTACTTAACTTCCTTACAAAGATCACCCCATGAGACTCACATGGCACAAAGCCAGAGTAAAAGAAAAAGCTATTCATAAAAAAAATTCCTCAAGCAACCAAAGAAGAGGCAGCCAAGGAGGGAGGATCTTGTTAATCTTTCTTGCCCCATACATTAGCAGGGCCAGGAGTAGGATCTGACATGGACCATCCATCTTCAACGTCTTTTTCTTCTTCTCCTTCCTTCCTAGGAGGTGAAATAGCCAGAGCCAATGATGAAACTTGGAGGTGGTGGTAGTAGGCCACCGAGAGCCATCACCAATAGTAGGAGCCAAAGTAATAGAAGCAGTAGAAGGCCACCCCGAGGCAGAGCCATGATGCAAAGGAGAAGTTGAGCAACAAGTCCATGCACTGTCTCTCCCACCAGAGGACCAGTGAGGAGCTTGGGACCATGGGGTCTGAGAGCATCAAGCAGAGGAACTTAGACCATGGTAGTGGCCATGGGGTGGAGTGTAGTCAGCAGAAACAAAATCTGGTGACACTCTAGTAACTGCATAAGGGGTGTTGCCCCAATGTTGAAATTATGTGTTGCATTGATGTTTTGTCATTGATGTCAACACTGTTGGTATTTTGGTATGGTTTTGTCATTGATGTCAACACCTACTAAACACTTATCAACTCTGACACTTTGGAGAATCAACAACATTCACCGGCAAGCAAGTGACTCATGCACAGTCACCGATATCTAGTACACCGACAAGATATAATGATCACCAGCACTTGGAATGATATGGAAAACACTTGGTTATGTTGAAGACATTGTGTGGACACTTTGTTTTGGAGTTTTGTTTATTGGTACATTAGCATTTGTATATTTGTTGTTACCGACAAATAGGTCCAGGTTACACCAGCAGGTTTATCTTTTCTAGATCAGCACGACACACTATGGAGATGATTAATTATTATTGTAAATGAATTAAGCTAGCATGTTGAATCGGTTATTGCATCGGATATTGTATTATTTGTAAAATTTTTTTATTATAATATCTTGTAGAGCCAACCTACTAAAATTGGTCATAGGTTATGGTATAAATGTAAGATCTTATTTGTAAGATCATGTGTGGAATGCAAAAAAGGATTGTGTGAAGGTATATGCAAGAATAAGCAGACCTATACACGCAAACATCATTTGAAGATTGGAGGAGGGTTTTTGTGAAGACAATCAGAACTACACCGGTTCTGAATCCAACATATGAAGATGCTATTTTGTGTAGTACATTCTTATTGGATTTAACCATCCAACTATAGTCAGTGTGACTCCCATTTTGTGATTGAGCAGTGAGCTCTAGGCGCTTGGCCTTTCTGCATGTGCAGACCCTATTTATATACACTTGCTATCTGTAGTAGTATCATCTGATTGTGGGTAAGGTTTCCCACCATGCTTTTTCCTCTTACAGGGTTTCCACGTACAAATATTGGTGTTATGTGTTGTGGATGACTTTGTCTTTATGTTTCATGCACTAATCCTTACCGGTATAGCAATTAACTATTAAAACTGTCTACCAGCTTATTAAAATGGTTTACCGGTATCAAGCATTAAGTTGGTTAAGTTGTTTTTGGTTTGAATTTATTTGACAACTGATTCACCCCCCCCCCTCTCAGTTGTCTCTGGGACCTAACAATTGGTATCAGAGCCTAGTCCTCTTTTGCAGAAGTTTAACAGCTTGAGGAGATCCAATGTCTACTAACTATTTCAGGAAGGATAGTCCTAAACTTGATGGAACCAACTATGGCATATGGAAGATCAGAATGGAGACACATCTAAATTGCATTGGAAAGGACATCTGGGATGTTACAAAGAATGGTTATACTGCTCCTACTCAGAGTCAGCCCACTCCACCCAACTTGACTAAAGATGAGGAAAATGATTGCAAAGCAAGAGAAGCACTTTTGAGCGCATTATCAGATCAATAAATCACGGGGCTATTAGATAGGCCTACCGCTAAAGCTATTTGGGATCATTTGGAAACACTGAGTGAAGGAGATTCCATAGTCAAAATTACAAAACTTGAAAGCTTCCAGGTCAGGTATGAACATCTGAAAATGAAAGAAGATGAAAGGATTTATGCTTTTATGGAAAGAGTAAATGAGATTGTTTTGGGTAATAAAATGTTGTGGAGGAACCTTAAGTGATGATGAAATTGTTTCAAAAGTTTTAAGAGGATTGCCACCGGAATATAAAATGAAAGTCACTGCTATAAACTAGTTAAGAACAATGCCTAATACATCAGTAACTAGGGATACATTGATTGGGAAACTTTCCACTTTTGAAATTGAAGAATTTGGTCCTATTGCTACTATAAAGATAGATTTGTCCTTTAAAGCATCAACAACATCTGCTCCATCATTTGACAAATCTGATTGGAAAGCCTTTTATGCAAGAGAACTTGAAGAAAGCGGGAAAGAAAATGAAGAACTTGAAGAACTTGAAGCACTTGAAGCACTATTTGCAAGTAAAATGCCTAAAGGTCTAGTTGGAAGTAAGTATGAAGGTAAAGCACCCTTTAAATGTTTTAACTGCAATAAGATTGGTCATATGGCTTCGAGATGCCTTGATAGACATGCTAGACTAAGAGAAGAAGCTAGAAGAACATACAAGCCTAACCTTGAATATTAGAGATATAGATTTAAGAAGAATAAAGACAAATCTTGTTACATTGCTGATGAAAGTGTGACTGATGATTCTGATGAGGATCCGATAGACAATGGATGGGTTTTTGTTGCTATAACAGAAGATCAACTAGCACCTACTACTTAACCAGTAGTACAGGCCTTGGCAGCTAAAGTTGAAGTAAAGGATGAATGGATCATTGATTCAAGATGCTCACATCATATGATAGGAGACAAAGGTAAATTCTTGAACTTTCAAGAATACAATGGAGGCTTAGTGAGATTTGGAGATGACAAGGCTTGTTTAATAAAAGGTAAGGGTACAATATCTCTTGATGGTAAGCATAACACTGACAATGTTTACTATGTTGATGGATTAAAGCATAATCTTTTGAGTGTTGGTCAATTAGTTGAGAAAGGATTTCAGTTACAATTCAAAAATGCAAAATGCAAAATCATGAATAGAACTGGTTTGGAAATTGCAACCGGTAATCAGACTAGAGTTAATATATTTCACTTGAATAACAGTGAAAAGACATGCTTAATTGCACATATTGATGAAAGTTAGTTATGGCATAAGAGACTCTATCATGTAAACTTTGATTGCATGGTGAAAATCAGTACTACTAAGCAGTTAGAGATTTACCTAAAGTTGTCAAACCTCATAATACGGTATGTAAGGAATGTCAATTTGGAAAACAAGTTAGAGCTAGTTTCAAAAGTATTCTTGAAAAATCCAATAATGCTCTTGATTTAATTCACACCATTCTATGTGGTCCAGCTAGAACTAAAAGCTTACAAGGTGATATATATTTCATGCTAATCATTGATGACTATTCTAGAATGTGATGGGTTACTTTTCTCAGAGAAAAATCAAAAGCACTGGGAAAGTTCAAAATGTTCAAAGCAATGGTAGAAAATGAAACCGGTAAGAAAATCAAATGTCTAAGATCAGATCAAGGAGGAGAATTTACATCTAAGGAGTTTAATACATTATGTGAAGTAAATGGAATTAGAAGACAACTATCAGTACCTCGCACACCACAACAGAATAGAGTTGTTGAAAGGAAAAACAAAACTATCTTGGATGCAGCAAGAAGTATGTTATTAGAAGCAAACCTACCACATGTATATTGGAGAGAGGCAGTCAATACAGTGGTCTATACATTCAACAAAGTTCACATCAAAGGTGAAACCGGTAAGACCCCTCATGAACTATGGTTTGGTAATACTCCTACCCTTAAATATTTCAGAATTTTTGAAAGTAAATGTTATATCAAAAGAGATGAGTATATTGGAAAATTTGATCCTAGAAGTGATGAAGGAATATTTCTTGGTTATTCATCTAAGAGCAAGGCATATAGATGTTTTAACAAAAGATTGCAAAAAATTGTTGAAAGTACAAATGTAAAGATTGATGAACAATTCAGAGGAACTTCAAGGTATATAGACTTTGAACTGGCAACAAATTTTTTAACAAATGAACCTACTATGAATCCACCAGTACAGAATGAATATCCAGTTACCCCGGTATCATCTGAGGATTCCTCAATAACTAAGGAACAACAACAAACAAAGATACCTTAGTATGTAAGACTGAATCATTTTGAAGATCAGATAATTGGAAACAAGTTTAAAGGAGTTATGACAAGAGGAAGATTGGCAAATGAAGAGGTATGTCTTATTTCTCAATTTGAGCCGTCATTAGTTAATGAGGCATGTGAAGATAAATTTTGGATTAAAGCTATGGAAGAAGAATTAGAACAAATTGAGAAAAATAACACTTGGACATTAGTTCCCCGGTCTAAAGATAAAAATGTAATTGGAACCAAATGGGTGTTCAGAAACAAACTTAATGAAGATGCTAAGGTTGTCAGAGATAAAGTAAGACTAGTGTGTAAGGGATATTCTCAGAAAGAAGGAATTGATTACAATGAAACCTTTGCACCAGTAGCTAGAATTGAGGCAGTCAGATTATTTTTGGCTTTTGCAGCACATAAGAACTACAAAGTATATCAAATGGATATTAAATGTGCATTTTTGAATGGAAATCTTGAAGAAGGAGTTTACATTGAACAACCTGATGGATTTTCTTTGACAAATAACAAAGATATGGTTTGCAGGTTAAGAAAAGATTTGTATGGATTAAAACAAGCTCCAAGAGCTTGGTATGCAAGATTGGATAAGTATCTTTTGAAGATTGGTTTTTCTAAAGGTAGTGCAGACAAAAATTTATATTATAAAGTGACTAATGATGACATCTTTATTATAGAAGTATTTGTTGATGATATAACCTTTGGAGGAGAAGATGGATTATGTAAAGAATTTTCTATTAAAATGCAGCAAGAATTTGAAATGCCTATGATTGGAGAAATAAAATTCTTTTTAGGATTGCAGATTTCACAGACTGATAAAGGTATATTCTTGAGTCAATCAAAGTACTTAAAAGAGTTACTAAAGAAATTTGGGATGGAGATTTCTAAACCGGTAAGCACACTTATGACAACAAATGACAAATTATCACTAAGGGATGAATCTACACTTGTTAATCCAACTAGATACAAATCTATGATAGGAGGTTTACTGTATTTGACACAAACCAGACCTGATATTATGAATACAGTATGTATTATTTCAAGATTTCAAAGTAATCCTAGAGAAAATCATGAATTAGCAGTAAAAAGGATTTTCTGGTACTTACAAGGCACTATAAATCTTGGATTATGGTATCCTAGAGATGAAAACTTTGAATTATGTGCATACACAGATGCAAATTGGGAAGGAGATGTGGATGATAGAAAAAGGACCACCAGCGGAGCATTCTTTCTTGGAAATAGACTAGTTTCTTGGTTGAGTAAGAAACAAAGTTGTACATCTTTATCAATAGCAGAATTAGAAAATGTTGCAACAACAACTAACTGTATACAGGTACTATGACTTAAGCAAATGTTGAAAGACATAAAGGTAAAATGCAAGGAACCTATTACTATTTATTGTGATAACACTATAGCAATTGATATATCTAAGAATCCGGTATTACATTCTAAAACCAAACTTGTTTCTATCAAACTAAATTTTCTAAAGGAAAATGTTGAAGCAAAGGAAATAAAACTGGTTTATGTGAATACTAAAGAGCAGATTGCAGATATCTTTACTAAACCTCTGCCTAAGGAGACCTTTCAATATCTTAGAGATCAGCTTGGGGTCATACCCCCACTGGAAGAGACTTAGGAAGTTGATGATTATCATCAACCAATAGAATTAACAGAGAAATCTTTTATTCTGGCTTTGATGGGAAGCTACTTCTCAAGGGGAGTAGTTGGTATACTAAATTGATTGGTATTTTGTATATGAACTTGTCTTGGTAAGATGTTTTTGGTAAGAACTTTGGCAATTTATGTCAAAGGAGGAGAGATTGGTATGGAAAAACACAAGGAAAACACATGTTGCTCCCAGGGGGAGAGATTGTTGTTTGGGAGAGATTATTACTCTCTGTATCTGTATTTTGATTTTTGGTTATGATCTCTTTTTGGAGAATGTTTGGTTTTTGGTATTTGGCATTTTTGTTTTGGCACTTTGATGGTTTTTCCATCTTGTGTTGCCATCAATGCCAAAGTAGGAGATTGTTGGTATTTTGGTATGGTTTTGTCATTGATGTCAACACCTACTAAACACTTATCAACTTTGGCACTTTGGAGAATCAACAACATTCACCAGCAAGCAAGTGATTCATTCATAGTCACCGATATTTGGTACACCGGCAAGATATAATGATCACTGGCACTTGGAATGATATGGAAAACACTTGGTTATGTCGAAGACATCATGTGGACACTTTGTTTTGGAGTTTTGTTTATTGGTACATTAGCATTTGCATATTTGTTGTTACCAACAAATAGGTCCAGGTTACACTGGCAGGTTTATCTTTTACAGATCAACATGACATGCTATGGGGATGATTAATTATTGTTGTAAATGCATTAAGCCAACATGTTGAATCGGTTATTGCATCGAATATTTTATTGTTTGTAAAATGTTTTTATTATAATATATTGTAGAGCGGACCTACTAGAATTGGTCTTAGGTTATGGTATAAATGTAAGATCTTATTTGTAAGATCATGTGTGGAATGCGAAAAAGGATTATGTGAAGGTATATGTGAGAATAAGCAGAGCTATACATGCAGACATCATTTGAAGATTGAAGGAGGGTTTTTGTGAAGACAATCAGAACTACACCGGTACTAAATCCAACATATGAAGATGCTATTTTGTGCAGTACATTCTTATTGGAATTAGCCATCCAACTGTAGTCAGTGTGACACCCATTTTGTGATTGAGCAGTGACCTCTAGGTGCTTGGCCTTTCTGCATGTGCAGACCCCATTTATGTACACTTACTATCTGCAGTAGTATCCTCTGATTGTGGGTAAGGTTTCCCATGGTGGTTTTTCCCCTTATAGGGTTTCGACATACAAATATTAGTGTTATGTGTTGTGGATGACTTTGTCTTTATGTTACATACACTAATCCTTACCGGTATAGCAATTAACTATTAAAACTGTCTACCGGCTTATTAAACTAGTTTACCGGTATCAAGCATTAAGTTGGTTAAGTTGTTTTGGTTTGAATTTATTTGACAACTGATTCACCCCCCTCTCAGTTGTCTTCGGGGCCTAACAAACACTAGTTGTTTTGGTTGCTTTACTAGTATCCTTATGGTCCTAGTAGGCTATTTGGTTTCTGGTTAGATTAGATCATGATGATCTGGTATGCTCTAGTATGTTTGGGTTATGGAATTGGCTTATTTATGCTACTTAGATTCATGTTCAGTTAGTTGGTTTTGATATGGTGATTGGATGCTAGCCTGTATGCTGGAAAGCTTGGTTTGTTGTTTTGAAGAGGGTTTCATCAATTAAACATTGTTGATGACCTTTGATGTTATGCATAAGTGGTGTTGGTGTGGCTTATAGTGGAGATTCAGGATGTTGATGGTGATCATGTTTGAGACTTGGTTGATTGAGATCATTACCTTAGCATATGTGGACCTAAATTGGGTCCCGGTTTATCTAGGTTATGTACTGGCTTAATGTATCGTGTGGATTGGACTTCTTGATGTGTTTCCAAGATATCTTATGGGTTGGATATTATTTGTTTGGTCTCAGGCCGACATGTTTTGTAATTATGTAATTATTTTATTTGTTTGGTGGATGACCTTATTGTTTATGATCGAGGGTTTATATATATATGATGTAAGATCTCATTTTAGATCATATGTATAAGGGATATGGATATGTAAGGAGATAATAATGTAATAATCATTTAGGCAAAGGATTTGGTCGATCATTGGTGATCAAGTTGGGTTTATGTAAGAGGATTTAGTCATCTAGTACTAAGCTTAACCGAAACTATACTCAGGCATAGGAGATGCTATCATTGCAGTTCATTCTCTCTTTCAGATTGTAGTCTGGATTTTTATGTAGTCAGTGAGACTCCATTTGTGATGAGTAGTGTGCTCTAGGCTATTGGCCTTCCTGCAAGTCTAGGCCCCTCAATTGTACCACATACTTACTATAGAAGTATTATCTGACTATGGGTAGGCTTCACACCATGGTTTTTTCCTTTACAGGGTTTTCCATGTACAAATCTCAGTGTCATGTGGATGGTATTTATTCTCTGATTATTGCTTGTGCTTAATTGGTTTATCTACTATTTCGGTAATTGGTTTATGCATTCCGGTATTGATCTTTTGGGTTCCGGTAATCTAGTGACAACTGATTCACCCCCCTCTCTCAGTTTTCTTCCAGTTATATGAACTAACTAACACATGTCGCCTAGACTTTATAAATATTCATCAAATGCATGGCCCAATCTCCCATTGTTTCATGTAATTAATTGTATCTCTATCAAGATTTCTCCAATAGAATCTATGTTTTCCACTTAGTAAATTCAATATTTTCACCTACACTTTCCGAGGTTGTCGTAATAGACGGCTATAATTCACCAATAGCCATATAAATATTTACTTGCCAAGAGGACTCAATTCACTTGGATTTTTTTGGAAGCATGTCTCAATTCACCCCAATTTTTGTCAACTCTATTATAATTGCCAATTAATTGGATGGTCCATAATCACCTCAAAAAATACACAAGATGTGTTATAGTTAAGCATGATTCACCAAAATATTTATATACCATATAAAATCTCTACCAAATTTGCCAAATAAGGATTGGTATAAATAGAGTCAAAGATCATATTTATCTCTACACAATTTGGTCAGTTCTGAACTCTCAATTTAGATCACTAGCGAAGTTTCAGACTAGGAACAACCATTGTTGGTGACTACATTAGCGAGTGCTAGTGACCTAAAGGTAAGTGATCATATTTTTGAAGTGTTATAATATTATCCTAAATTCATCTCTATCTGTTTGCACTGTTGAGTTCAATCTTATTCAGTGGGGACCCATTAGTGGTCACCTAAGAGACCACAAACATCTAGATTGTAGGTCGGAGGGCCAATGAATAATATAATCTATTATTACTTATCAACAAGTTGATATTTTTTTGCAGTCTTTATTTTGTTGGAGATGTCAAACAGGAAGAAGGATAGGAATCCTGCATGTGGGGAAGGCCAAGAGAGGTCAGCAAAACGTAGAACGTTGTCATCATACTTTGGCATTAGCAAAGATTATGGTGAAAATCAGGAAGGTACATCATCACAAGTACAAGTACAAGATTCACAACCTACACCATGTATTGAACAAGGTTGTGAACTTGATATCTCAGATCAAAATGAGCTTGAAAAATATTTTCTAGTAGATACCTAGGTTAGTCAGAATGATATAATTGACTTGGTTGATAATGCCATAGATGATAATGCGTGGAAGGGGAAAAGAAAAGACAAATCAAAAAAGGATCGAGAGTGGGATATGTCAGTGAGGAATTTTTAAATTAAATGGTTGTAAAAGTATCCATTCATTGAACCAGTGGAGAATCCAATTGAAGGTGAGCCTCCAATAGAATGTAGGTGTAAGATTTTCACTTGGAAACATAAAAAGGAAAAGAGGTTGCAGCTAAAAATTGACACCATAGAAAAGAATATGGGTAAAGTTTATGAAAAAAAAATTATAGATGGAGTTGAAAAATCAGTGATAAGATGGAAAACAAAGGAGGAATGTAAGCATGTGAGGAATGTTGAAGAATTTTATTTTTAGGATAAAATACAAACAGAGCCTGTTGAAGTTAAAGGTTCTATTGAAGTTATTCTTGGAAAAGCAATGCAAATAGAACAACTAGGAAAATTTGTTTAGTTAAGTGTCGCTTTTTATATTTTGAGTAGAGGGCATGTTATGATAGGCTACCCATCAATGAGTGGTTTATTACACTTTTTGAAAGTTCCTAACTATCCTAATAGTCACTGGTCAGTAAACAGTGGATGGGAATGGGCAAGTTGTCTTACTGAGGTTGAAAAAGAAGATGTAAAGAAAAAAATAAGAGAGTCAAACTTTATTGCGTTATCTTTAGACAAAGTTATGCTAGTAGATAATACTTTGTGGGTATGCATGCATGTTTATACTGTATAGAAACATTCCCACCAACCTCATCTACTATCATTTGCTAAAATAAAGGATAGTGCGATAGCAGAAAATTTATTTCAACTAGTAAAGAGTTGTTTAATTGAATATGGAGGTATGGATGACATGACGATTGGCAAAAAGTTGGTGTGTGTTGGAGCAGATGGAGCTTTAGTAATTCAAAGTCATAGGAATGGTCTTTCTGCAAATATGGAAAGTTCTTGTGTACCCTACATTACTAGCATTCACTACATGGAGCATAGAATGAATCGAGCTTTTAGAATTATGGGCAAGCATACTCCAGTAAAAAAAATTGAACATTTAATTAGAGAGCTCTACTCACACTTCTGTTGAAGTCCCAAATGATTTATGGAATTTCAACACTTTCCTAACGAAATAATTGATGGGAACAAGCTTTTTAAGGATAATGATACCAGATGGATCTCTTTGGATGGACTAGCACATCAAGTTTTATTTAGAATATCCATCCTTGATTGGACTATTTCATGCAAATAGAGATGAATTAGAGCAACTAAAATTTCCTGACCTGCTTCAGAGGTTAAGCAATATAGAGACACTCTTAACTTTAGCAGCTCTTCTCCCCATGCTAAAGGAAATGAGGAATATTATGAAAAAATCCCAGCAAAGAGCTATGTATATTGCAGAATATGCTAAGCTATGTAAGATGACATGCCTCACCCTCGATAATCTCTATGGATCTCAACCAGCATTATCTGAAGAAAAATTTGCTAAGTAGCAGACACTCATGAATTTGAACAATCCTGATAAATTTTTACAGATCAGTACAAATGAAGAGTTATGTGCTAGTGTACATTGAGTTGAGATGCCAATGCACTTCTTTTCCATGGTCAAGCCCAAGGAACCAGGAAAGCACCCCAAAAAGAGACTAGCAAGAGTTACAAGGGAAGAGTTTAGCAATATTGTTGAGTCTGTAACTGCTTTTGTGAAGAAAATTGCCTATGATCTTTCCTCATTTACTAGAAGAATATTCCCTCCCAATAAACTACTTGAAGCCATGTCTATTGTGTTTCATCAATATTGGAACCTTAAGAGTTCAGCTAATTTTTGAACTAAGCTACTCACTTTTATAAATCAATTTTGCAAATCCAAATAATTTAATGGAGTATTTATAAATGGAATTTTAAATGAAGCTCTTCTTAGAGAGAAATCAACCCATTTTACATATATTAGGAGGGAATAATATGATGTAATAGAGAACCCCCATGAAGAGGGATCAGTAACAAGGCTTTGGACAAATCTAGGTCAAAGCGAAGTGATGTATGATTCAAAATTAGAATATTTCAAGCTTGTTGATTTATGTCTTACCATGATATTGGGTTCAGTGAAGGATGAGAGAGTTTTCAATGCTTTGGGGTTCCTAAAATCAAAGCTAAGAAACAAACTAGACAATAATTAGGAAAATTTCTTGAGGCTCTATAAATCTAATTATGATGTCCACACTTTTCCCTATGATAGGGCACTGAAAATATGGAGGTCCAAATGTGAACAAAGAGGTTTGGGCAACACTTCAAACCAAAGTGGCAGTGAGACAATTGACTTATATACTAGACCTAATAGTAGCATTGAGATGCAGTTCAACAGAGGTATGTAGACTCAGAGTGAAGAAAACACATATAAGAATCAAGGAAGCTCTGAATTTGTTGAGGAGGAATAACAACTTTAAGAGATTTATCACTAGCAATTCCTAGGTATTTATTAATCTTATTACTGTATCTCATCATTCATATTACAAAAACTTATTATTGTGGTTGATAACTTGATGATATTTCATGTGTCTATCAACTTTTTGCAATTAAAATTTAATATTGATTTACAGTTACATTTTTCAACTTTCTAATTTCAGATAGAAAATAGAAAAATAAAAGAGAGTGATGTGTTTATTGATAGAGTTACATTTATTTAGACATGTTGAGATTTTCATTTATTCTTTCAAAATATAGCCATATGATACAATTCCTTCAATACACAACTCTGTGTGATTCTCTATGCAAAAGTCAATATGAAATTTCAGAACCCTTTTCTAATGACCCTGAATTCCCTTTTATAGAAACAAGGGAGAAACAATAGCTTCAAGTCTATTTGCAAAATGTGAAGACTCAACATCAAAATCAATTACCAAGGCACTAAATCTATTATCCCATTAGTCTCACAAACTCAGTACAATTTTACAAGGCTGGAGGTATCTATGATCATCATAGGTCAAATTAGCAATTTAGCAACTACTACATGTCTCCTCATCCTATGCAAAAAATAGAGTTTAAACTTAAAACTTAATTCAAGCCATGACAAATTAAATATAGAGAATAGCAGTGCACAAAACCTAGAAATCAAAAATAGAGAAAGGCAGAAAAGTTAAAATGTGAGAGAATTTGAGAATACAAATTTACAAGGCTAAAGGTGTGAATCATAGGCTAGATTAGTAATATTGAGTGCTTCATTTTCCCTATTCATAAAATAGAGTTATTTCAAGCTATGCCAAAAGTAGAAAACATTGAAATTAAGAGTAAAAGCAAAAAACTATGCAATACATACTATGATTCATGAGATCTTTGTGCCAATTTTTGTAGGGTGCTCCACTCTACCTTTGATGGAAGTCCAATTTGTTTTAAAGTATAGTAAGTCAACTACAACTTCGTCAACAATCCATATTTGGAAGAGTGACTTGACTCCATTGTTTCACCCAATAGCGCATACAAAGTTATCAATGGTTTGATAAAATTCAAAAAGTTGTGAGGAGTTGTGTCATGAGGAAGCAAGTCTAATTCAGACTTCATTTTGTCCTCCATCCTTTTTTTGAAAGCTTATTTTCCAATGAATCTATTTGATGTGTCAACACTCTTCGGAAAACTAAGATCTAACAATTTGGTTGTCTTTTCTTGCAGCTTAATTATCTTTTTCCTAGCTTTATCCATAATTTCCAGTGCTACCCTTAGTTTCTAGCATTTTCAAATGATAGATGATGCCTTTACTAAGGCATCGATGTGGCTCTTAATTCCCTTCAATGCCAAATAGATGTCACTAGTACTAGAGACTTCTTGCAAAATCTCTTTTGCAATATTCTCTTTTGAATAAATATTTATGTTCTTCTCAATGTGGTCTTTGAGCCTCCAAAAAATTACTCTCACACTTTCATTCAATTCAAACCATTCAGACAACTTGTCACTCCTTTACATTATTTCCCCCCAAATCTTTTCTTTTATATACTTCACTGTATTTTTCATATTGTCTTCTAAAGTTTTAATTTTATTATTTCATTTTGCAACTCTTCTTTCATTTGTGCACATTTTTTTCTTTCTTCCTCTAGTTTATCTTCCAAATGTTTTACTTTTTCTGTCTCATGCTCCAATTGGTTTTGTAAATTTTTGTTTGAGGTAGAAATAGACTCCAGGCTTTTGTATAATATTGTTGAAGTGGCTCTTTCATCATTAAATTTTGCAATGCTTTCATCCAATTTTTCCCTCAATTCCTTCAATTCTCCCTCCATATATTCCTACTTTGTAATTGTTGATGTAGAGGCCAAATTTTTTATCCTTCTATGTAATTCATTGCACTTGTTTTCTGCTGCTTTCCTTTCTGCTTTTTCATTTTCCAAGTTTTCTTGTCACTTTTCTATTTGTTTCTCCAACTTATTTTTCTCTCTCTCCACCTTGAGCAGTGAAGTGTAGATAACTTCGTTGATCTTTTTTGACACACTAATTTTGTCCACATTTTTAACTTTGTAAAAATCCATTTGGAGGGTGCTAATGTGAAATTTAGAGGGATCTATCTGATTCTGTGGTGGATTTTTTATCTTTATTTGGCGGCATAACAACCATGAACTCCATCATATCTTTGTTTGGGTCATATGTGGGAAATACCCTATTGGATGCAAGTTGTTCCTCTAAAGCTACAGTAAGCGCATCCCTCTTCAATGTCTTCTTTTTTTCTTTATTCATATTTGTTGTTTGTGCAAATTTATTAAAGAAATCATTGTAATGAAAATATGGGTTTGTTGGAGCAATTGAATGTTTGAAAGGTGAAATAACACTTTTAGTGATATATGAGGCGCCACCTATGCCTACGGTTATAACTAATGCATTTTGAGGAGTACCAAAAGCCACTCCTAATCATGTCCCACTATGACTTGCAAGTGTAGTTTTTAGAATCTTTTGAGGGGTTTGTTCTAAAGGTGTTTTTATACTCGCCATTGTTGTTATAACCTTTTGCTTCTTCACATTTCATTGATCACTAGGATTTTGTATAGTATCTATTACTATTATCCTCTAGCAAGAGATATCTTGTTGTTGCACTTGATCAAGACAACTAGTATTAGTACCCATGCCATCCCCACTAGTGGAAGTGACACTTGATTGAAAACTAATAGGAATATTATCCCAAGATTCCTCACTAGTAGCAATGGCACTTGATTCACCACCAATAGGAATACCATGTTGTGGTAGTGGTTGTGATTGAATTTAAGTGTCAACACAAGGTCTATTTGAAGCTCTAACAAATTGAAATGCAGATGCAGGGTAATGAGTAGTACCTTTCTTTGATGAATCTGATGAATCAAGTCCAAGATTTGGTTTCTCAGGATGTTTTGATTTTGAATTTGATGGAAGTGGTACCTCAAGTGGAAACCAAGGGCCTTCTCCTTTGGGACCTAGACCACCACCTTCAAAACCCATTTTTTCCACAATGCTGCCCCTTTTCTATATTTTTCTTTCATGGAAGCATCGACTCCACTCAATTTTGTAGAGGCTATAGTAGTTGTTGGAGTGACATCAACCTCATACTTATTTTCATCATCACTTTTGTCATATCCTTCGATGGGATGCTCCATATTCCACAATTTTCTAAACTCAATATCCTCGTCAATTTCATCAAAGTCTGTACTGGTCTTTGGTTAACCGAGATTCTTCCTCATAGTCCAAAAATCATTTATTTTGGTTTGAGTCCAATGTTTGTCTTTACATTCTTGTGCACGGTATTTTTTTGGGAATAGCTTTGTTAGATGGATTAGTAGCTTTTTGGTAGAAATTGTAGGACCTCCTATTTTCATTTTGATTTTGGATTCCCTGCTCTGTTGTCTTTTGTGTGTGCAATGCCATAATTTGTGATGAAAATTCTTTTATTGAAATTTTATTATCAGCAACAATTTTCTCCATCTCTTTTTTTACCTCATCCCAAGAGTCCATGGTTTTAAGCTTCTCTAGCAATGGTTTAATTTCATGTTGAAATTTGTTTGCAGAGTTCCTATTCATCATAAGCCTTATTTGAATGATGTTGATTGGATGATACTACCAATAATTGTCAACACCAAAGCTAAAAATTGTCAAAAAATCATGTGCCACTTTGAATGTTTTTCTATCAAATGTGAACCCTCCAAATGAGAAAGGTAAGGAAGAAAATATGCTCTTCTTTTGTTGACCATGAAAGAGTACATTTGTTCTCTCCAATTGTCATACATATTCTAATGCAAAAACCCTCTCTTTCACATGTATTAGAAGTTTGTAGGGTTCTACTATTGATCCGTAAAACCTTAACACAATGTATTCTTCCATGAAGAATCAATCAACCAATTGTATTTGACTTCTGAGTTGAATGCAATCTCTACAAGACATGGGCAATTTAGGCATTGGAGTGCTTGTAATTTAATTATACATTGGTGCCAAAAAGAAGTCTACAAAATGGTTATAGTTCTTTATGTTATCATCCATCCTTATCTTAGGTGTCCATTCATATATTGGACATTGTGTTCTATTATGAGTCTTCTCATCAATCTTATAGACCTCAATGCAAAGATTGTTGGTCTCGAATATTTCATGATACTTTGATAGAAGAAGATAGCACAAGTAGGATGTGAACCTAAATGTCTTACATGAACCTATTTTAACCATTAGTAATTGTGTTTGCATGGATTGAACAATGTGCTCAACAAAATTAAATCTTAATGGTTTTGTTATGCAATGGATATTAAAAATCATTTAAAGAAGGTTGGCACCCACTTCCCTATCAGTTTCCAATCCCAAGAAAAATGTTAGCAAGGAAATAGTATCTTGAACCCATGGCACAAAAATATTATAGCCATAAGTAGGCTTATGCCTCTGATCCAATCAAGTACCATGCACTGTTAGACCTTTGATAAATGAATCTTTATAATTTGCATCAATTTTGTCATAGTCCCCTACCATATTTCCTAGGTCAATGTGGACATTTGATTTTTGTGCTTCAAACCCTAGGTAAAACAAATGAGAAAATTCTCCCTCGGATATGGACTAAATTTCTTCTTGAGTATTTTTATTGAAAATTGCTTTTCTATCTTCATCATAATTTTGGGCACAAACCATGACAATTTCTAGGCAAGGGAATGTTAGATAGCTCAGATAACTGATGGACAACTGAGAGGAGGGGGGGTGGGGGGTGAATCAATTGTCAACAAATTATAGAACTTTAAACATTAAAACATTATTATCGGAATAGTAGATATAACAGTTAAGCACAAATATAAGCCACAAAACATTTACCAACCATCCACAAAAGATAACACTAATTTTTGTATGTGGACAACCCTGTAAAGGGAAAAACCATTGTGGGAAGCCTACCCACAGTCAGTTAATACTTCTGTATTAAGTATGAGATTACAAAAAGAGGGGCCTGCACATGTAGGAAGGCCAACATACTAGAGTGCATTGCTCATCATATTTCATGGTCATGGATGATGTTTTATATCCTCTTTTTCTAGACCATGAACTGTTTGAACCTAGTTAAAACAATTCAGTAATGTTCAACATGTTCGGTAAAGTTCAAAAGGCCAACGACAGTTAACAAAAGTTAATCTTTTCAAAGTAAAATTTCCTTGGCACAATGTACACTTTGAACTACTTGAACCCTCATGAAGTCAGTTCAAATGGTTCATGCATGTTCAAATCAGGTGGGTCCCATGGACTAAATGAGATGATGGCACATTTATTGCTAAGTATGATGAAAATTGAACCATATCTTAGGTGACGTCAACTGGTCAATTTTTGAAGGCAAGTAATCATTTTTGGGGATTGACAATTACCCCAAAAATGCCGCCATGCATTCAATACACACGTGTGATATCAAATCCCAATGCTCGGCACATTTGAGTTGATGATCGAAATTAATGCACTAAATGAGCTTTTATCACTTTATTTGCTATAAGGTATGAAGTGATTAATTTCTTAAACTTGTTCTTCATTGTTGCAGAGTGTTTGATAGAAGGTTTGTCTATTGGTAATCATTCGATTGGTTTCAATTGTGAAGGTGAGTTTTGATTCCTATCTTCTCCAGTGATTTTTAGTTGTTTTTCTCTCTCGTAATAAAATTTTCTAGGGGAAATAAGGGTTGTTATTTATGAATTATGAAGTCCACTCTGCACCTTTTCAAAAATATTTTCAGTCTTGCTTGCCCAAAACCCATTGTCAGTGATACAAACCTGAAAGGAGAGAATTTGGATGTTTTGAAGGAAATGGTGTTTAAAGGAATTGACGGTTCTTTTGGTTTAGAAATTCTAAGTAGTGGCCTCGTAGAGGCGGCAACCTTTCCTCCTGCTATCCCTTGCCCAAAATTAGTTAGGGAGTGCATTGCAAGGTATGATCCTATTTCTGAAACTATCAAGAGAGATAATGGTGAAACCCTCCTCATGATTAACAGGGAAGTCATTTCTTCTGTTTTCAAATTGCCTGATTATAAGTTCTCAAATTTTTCTCCCACCCAATCAGTCACTAAGTTCAATGCAAATAAAATTGGACACCAGAATAATATAGCGAAGCATTGGTTGAAAGTTCCTTAGAGGGGTGGCTCCAAGCTACCTAAATATCCCAACAAAAATCACATGCTTCCCCACATCCATGATGTTATGTTATTGTTACATTGAGTTAGAGGTTTAGCTGAGGCCTACAGCTTCAATGAATGGATTTATTGTTATGTGCAATAGGTGTTGGAAGGAAAGTAGTATCTTGACTGGGCAGAGCTTATTGCCGACTCCATGAGGGAACAGTTGAGCATGGTGAAGAGGTTCAAGCAAAATTTCTTTATGTCCTCGTATTTGATATATTGTCTAGCATGTGTTAAAGAAATAATGGGGATACCTAGGTAGCTTGCTAAAGGAGATGTTTCTGTGTATGACTTTTACCCCATGTTGCAAAAAGATAATGCATTGCAAGATTTTAGGAGAGTACATAATGCTTTCTTGGGAGACTTGTGTTATGAGTTAAAAAACATGAAATCTAAAAGGATGTCTGAAGATGCCCAAGAATTAGTGAAAAGATATGGTAGTTTCTTTGTTCAGTTTCCTTGTTTCTATTATATAAAGGTAGGTGGTTTTGAAGAAGAGCCTTTCAGACTTTCTCACTTTTGCTCTGATTGTTTTGTCCTTGTTGAGATCTGTAGGCAGTTGTCTACCGTAATTAAGAAAGCTCAACCCAGAGATAAATGGGAGGATCATTTTCCCGTTCAATTGGGCATTTTATCTTGTAGTTCAATGTCAGATGCGTTGAGCATAGGAGCTGACTTGAAGAATTTCAATTTTCCACTGTATCATGAAAGGAAGGGCTTTGATAATAAAGGTTTCTTATGGAGTCTTGGTTTGATGCCGCATCTTCCAATCCCACACTTGGAGGACTTTTGGGAAGATTGTGGTGATGAACATGAGGTGTTCAAAAGAGCAAATATGAGAATGGTTCTGGAACAGTTAGTTTCTGATAACTCAATGATGAGAAAATAGTACCTGTAGACATCTAAAAATGGTCAACACTTGCGGAGTCATACTTTAACATTTGCGCATTGCCTTATTTTAGGGTTTTTGCATCGCATTAACATTTCTTCTATGTTGCACACTTGGTCTTTATCATTTGCGAGTATCGAGTCCTTCTGCATTCCTCATTTTTATCGCTTTCAAATTTGGTCTTGTCAATAACAATCTCCAGTCATGATTTTGGTCGATCCTCATCCTTGTCAATTTTGTCATTTTGCGATCGATTCATCATCGATCCTCGTCCTTGTCAATCTTGTCATTTTGCGATTGATTCATCATCTATCCTTGTCCTGATCAATCTTGTCATTTTGCAATCGATTCATCATCGATCATTGTCCTTTTCAATCATGTCAATTTGGATCAATTAGTCATTGTTCCTTGTCAATTGGCACCTATCAATTTGATCTCTTTATTAATCTTGGTCAATTTGTCAACCAATCTCAATCATTTATCAGCATTGGTCCTTTGTCAATCAAAATCATGATCGAACCTACACTAATTTCTTGTTGTCTTGACCTAATTCCTTGTCCTCTTATTTCTAGGGTTTTATGATTTGATCATTAAATCTTTTTCTTCTTCTTGGTGGGTTAAATAAATCTATTTATTTAGTCCTAGGTCTTTTCATGAATTAATTAATGGATGAAAACCTATTAGTTAATTCACCTAATTTCTATTTCATCTTTTTCCTAAATTTTCCTAATTTACTAATTTCTCCTAATTCCTAATTTTCTATTTCTCCTATTTTCTTCAATTTTTCTAATATTTCCCCTAATTTCATGGGAATGGCATTTCAATTTTGTTAATTTTGTCATAATTTGTCAATCAATCAATCTTGCATGTCAATTTTGTCATAATTTGTCAATTAATCAATCTTGCATAGAAAATGTCAATTTTGTAATAATTTGTCATATTTGTCATTCTTGATTTGAAATTTCCTTTCAAATATCTTCATGCTAATCTTGTAATCTCTCCAATTTGTCTATAAATTGGATGATTTTCTTCAGTCCAAGGGAATCAATCAATCATGCTTCTAGTATCCTTACACTGCCATTTCATCTTGTCAATCTTGCTTTCATACTATGTTTTTGTACTTGTAGGTGAGATCCACAAACAAAGTAATTTGAAGGAGAAAGAAGGACAATGGAGAATTCTAGAGGAGATATTCGCATTTGTAATGGTTTGTATTTGGTTTGATTATCTTGTCTTCATATCTCTATTGAGTGTAATTAGGATTTCTTATCATTGCAATCTAGTTTTTGTGATTGAGCTAGTTTAATGTCTATTGCTTTGATGAATTCCAAATTCCTATCTACATTTTCTAGTGAACTCGACGTGAACTAACCCCCCCTAACCATGTTTTTGAGTGCTTTTGAGCTGATTTGCAGGTGAAAAATCAAGAAATAGGGTGACCCAAAGCTTTCTGGACACTCCTACGCCTGTGTTGATGAGATTTGCGCCTGTGTAAAAAAAAAAAAAAAAAATTTTCATTCTGTTTCTTGCATTCTGGTTTTTCTTTGGTATTGATTCTCTATGTAGCACCTTGGCGTTACGTGTGACGAAGACATGAAAATGAAACCACTAACAAATCTTATGCAGGACGCAGTCAAAGACTTTTATTAAAACATCTTGCATGTGATTTTTAAAGTAGTTGCACATTTAATTTCTTAAAGGTTAATGAACACCATGCATGCTTTGTTTGCTTTTAGTTTGATTGCATGTTTTAACCCTTAGAATTGGGCTTGCCTCCTGATTTGCCTGGCACTTCGCACAGGCATTAGTGAGAGGGAACAACCCAAAGTGGTGACGGGCTAAAGCCAAGCTCTTCTGAACCACTCTAAATAACTGTGGATGCAACGAAAGTTGTAGACAATGGGTGTTGGAATGGTATTGCGATGATTTATTCGCCAGATCAATACCCACCCGAATGAAAGCCCTTACTAGAATCTCTTATTTTTAGAGGCCAAAATCCTTCTATCTGTTGGCTCAGGCATTGTGATACATGCATGCCAAAGACACCTCTCATGTACTCCTTAGTTAGAGATAGCAAGTTCTTGGGAAGTGATGCCCCTTGAACTCGAAGCTTGGTATGCCTGAGAAGTGAGTGCAATGTAAGGGGGAGCTAGTGCTACCAAGCGTCTAGCTATCCGGCTAAGTGTTGTATTTCATTAGAGGATTCAACAGATATTGTCCTTGCCAGCCATAGGATTTGTTGTAAATGTGCTTGATTGTCTTGAGTCAAAGTCAAACAAACATTTTGTCTTCCGTGATTGTCGAAGGTTAAATTAAAAACAAACTTTCAAAAGTGCTCATAATCAACTTGGATTTTCAAAATCAACAACCTTCAATTCAAAACAAAATCCAAACAAAAGTCCAAATTTGTCCAAGTATTCATCCAACATTTGAACATGGCTTGTCAAAACATTGAATGTCTTTGTTTCAAAATTCATGTCACTTTAGGCTAGGTTTTGCATAGTCCCACTTAGGTCCTAAAGCATATTGTCATCTCCTTTCATTTTAGTCCTTTTCATTGCAAGCATCATTTTGCACTTAGGTCCAAGATCATTTTCCCTAAGTTTGCATTTCATTGTCATATCCAAGCTAGATTTCCATTTAGGTGGCATTCTTGCATTATCCTTGTCATGCTAAAATTAGGTCTTGCCTAGGTTGCATTTTGCATATTCCAAGTCATTGTTCTTTGCATATCCTTGTCATTGTATTGTCATCTTGTCTTGGCTTCATCTTGTCATATCATATCCTTAGATTATTTTCATGTCATATCCTAAGTCATTGTCATAATCATTGCTTTCTTGCATTTAGTCTCAAAAATTTGGTTTGTTAAACTTGAAAAATCAAAACTTTGGATGATACCCTAAGTTGTTGTTAGGGAGTCTTGACCTTGTCTAAAATTTGTCCTTTCATTAATATCTTTTTTGTCAAACCTAGCTTAGTATCCAAGCATATAGGTGAGACATTGTCAATTTGTCCTATTGTCATTTGGTCCTTTGTCCTTTAAGGTATTGGCTTCATTTCAACCTCCCAAGGTTGAGTCTTTAGGTTTGCATTCCAAAATGTTTGTCCAAATCTTGAAAAACAACAAAAATATAGGTTGCATTCTTTCCATAGATTACATTTTCATCTATTTAGGTTGCATTTAGTTGCATATCATACATCATCCTTTTAAAATCAAAAATCCCAAAAACATTGCATAGTGACATGTCTATTGAAACAATGTTCCAAGCACAATGATGCAACAAAGTTTGACGTATCAACTGACAATGCAATCAAATTTTTTAATCCAAGGAAATCACAATTATATCCAACCCAACAACAAGGCAATATCAGTCAAACCTTTTATGATGAAACAGGGCTCGAAATATAAAAAACTAGAGAAAAAACTAGTTCAAGAAAAAGAGATCTTGGAACAAAAAGTGAAAAATAGTGAGAAGATTAGATCCCAAATGTCCAAAACATTTAAAAAATTTCAAGGTCCAAACCCAAAATTTGAGCCAATTGATGTAAAAGCTCTTATGAAACGATCAAACATACCAGCTCTCATCTCTCAAATAGAGATGATGAAACAATTTCAAAAAACAAGCACAAATTTCAATCAAGTCCCAAATCAAAATTCATTTGGTCAAATTTCATTCAATCAAATCTCGAATCAACAACATATCCAACAGACACAACCAATGGTTCAACATATACAACCAACACAACCAATGGTCCAACATATACAACTAACACAACCAATGGTCCAATTTCAACAATATGTCCAACCGACTATCAAGTATCAACAACAAGTTCAATCAACATATCAATGTCAACAACTACAACCACAAATTCAAAAAAAAAACTTGCAACATGCACCAAGCCAAATTTTGAACATGTCAAACCAATTTGATCAACATCTAGTTCGAAATCAAAACATGACATCAAACCAAGACCAAATTCTTGCCAAACAAGTTCAAATTCCAGATACAACTATGTCAAAACCTCGAAAGAAAGGTGGCTTTATTGCAAGGATCTTAAGGAAATTACCAAGTGAGTTCTTTGAGGAAGATCAAGATAAAACACCAATGTCTAGCAATGGCTCATCCATCCATCAAAAATTTGACCCTCAATTTACCTCCACTTCCCCTCCCATTCCATCATATTTTGAAGTTTAACAAGAGCAATTTACACCATCACCTCCAAATGATGTATCAAATAGTGCATCCTCCTAAGGATTGTTTGCCACAGAAATATATGCTAATCAATTCATTTATACAAATCCCTTGTACTATTTGGAAATGCAAGATTTAATGCCATCAAATGCTTCTCTTTTAGAGAGTCCCATTCAAATTCCATCCCCTTCGTGCCAAATCATTGATTCCTTGTCAGAATACTCCATGCATATCCAAAGTCCAACCCCATGTCAAGAGGATAATTTAGAGCATGAAGAAACATGTCTTGAAATAGATCAAGATCAAGATCCTGAAGCCTTATCATCCCATCCAATTGTTGACCAGGATCCCATTTCCCCAGACACTCGCAATGATTCCATTATTCCTGTCCATTCTATCCAAGAACACAATATCCTTTCAAATCCCATTGGCATTCCACTTCCTAAGAAAGATAAAGATATCCCTTCCATCCTTTCTGATGAGCCCATTAAAAGTCAATAGCAAAGCACCTTTAAAGAGGATTCCAATGATCTTCCTCCTTGTCAAGATCAAATTATTCCTTTAAATCCTCCACAAGATCCTTTTGTTCCTCCATCTCCTTGTCTTAATACTCTATATACACTCCAAGAGCGCATTTCTTTTGATGATCCCATTGTTTCTCCCATTCCATCTCTTGAAGAGCCTATCATTGAACCATGTCCACTACACAATCCTAGTCCCCCTCATGATCCTAATCCCCCTCATGATTCTAACGTGTCAGTGCAAGATGTTCATGAACCCTCGACATGCATAATGGGTTCTTCCACTTTGGTGCAATCCAATCCACTTCAAGATTTCATTATTTCTCTCATATCATATCCCCCTCACAATGGACGCGTGTCTTCTTCCCAAAGAAAAGAGTATCCTATAAGTCAAGATATTCATAAGGGCAAAGGAGTAGACCTTCATGAGAAAGAATCCCTTCATGTTAAAGAAGATCTTAAGGGTCATGTCTACACAACTCACTCTCAAGACATTGGTATCCCTCCATCAAAATCAAAACATATACCTTCCCCATCATACTTTCCATCCATCTTAGGTCCTTATATTCCTTTGTCCTCTATATAAGGTCAGCAAAGGCACACATCCTTGAGTAAATTTCATCAATCCAAAAGAACTCCATTTCATTCATATCCATCCATGCATTCCTTTCCCCCTCCAATCAATTTGGATGCCAAGCATAAAATTCATAAGTCTAGCAATCCACATGTATTCAAGGGTCAACATGTCCAATATAATTGACATGTCAAAGAAAAGCAAAATTTGATCTATAAAGAAAAGGAAAAATACAAAAGGTCACAAAGGCCCATTGCTCAAAAAAAAAAGTTAAAATCTATATGGTTTCCTAAATCCCTTGTGTTGGAAATGCACTCCAAGGAACCACAAAAGCATGAAAAATCAAAAACCATGTGGATCCCTAAGCAGCTCCTTGAAGCACAAAAGCCTAAAGAAACATCATTTTTGGAATCTAAAATTGCTATTCCTCCATCCAAACCTTCCAAGTCTATTCCTCCGTCACCTTCTTCATCCATTTTGGGCCCTTATGTCCCCAAATCCCAAGCTATTCCTCCATCCAAACCTTCCAAGTCTATTCCTCCATCACCTTCTTCATCCGTTTTGGGCCCTTATGTCCCAAAATTCATAGCCTTTCCTTCCTCAAAATCTCAATATCCAAAATACATTTTTCTTGCATCAGTTCATCACCCCTCAAGGTGTGTGCCAATGCCAATATTGCCAACATTTCCATCCAGTGAAGCCCAATTCTTCCAATACCATATCCATTATCCAATGCATATTTTCTATCCTTCCATCCCTCTGGTCCAATCCTTTGCATAAATCCTTGCCTTAGTTTCATCTTATTTTCCATGTCCTTATCCTACCAATGTCTTTGAGCATACTTTTAAAGGTCATGGTCCATTTTTTTCAAGGCTACTATCCAAATAAAAAGATGCTTGAGTCCTTCTTCCATCCCCTATCATGTGTCCATCTTCTATTGAAAAAGTCACAATACAAAAAAAAAAAAAAAAAAAAAAAAAGTAAAAGAAAAAAAAAGTAAAGCAAAAATAATTCGTCCACTGGTGAAAACCTGGAAAACAGGTGCCTTGGGCAAGTACTATGATGAAAACCTAGCAAATAGGCATCATGCATAATCTATGAATTTCTTGCACACCACACTTGGGGGCAGGTTTCCTCCTTCATATCCTATTGCCCTTCATTATCCTATCATACCCCTGTCATTACCCTTCATATCCTATTGTCCCTCATGTCCATTTCCTCTTTCCACATTTGATCTTGACAAGGTTGAGGATCTTCATGAGCATCATGCATCTTGTTTGCAGCTTTTAGTCCATCATATCTTTGGTATTCATCCATTTTCTTATTATAACCTTTCATCATTATTTCCTAGCTTATTGCAACTTTCTACCACTATCCCTTAGTCTACCCCGACCTTCAGTCCATGTCCCTTATCCATTCTTGGTCTCGCTTATCCTATCCATATCTTATCACTATCCATACACTCTTTTTGTTCCTTGATCTTGATCTGACATAAGGATGCAAAATTTAAACATGGTTTCAAAAACCTCTTGACATGTCCCTCATGCCATGTTCCTGCTTTACATTGTCATATCCAGTCTCTTGTCCCATCACACAATAGCCCTTGAAAATTGTATCTATATTGTCTCCATGATAAAAGGCCTTTGTCTTCCCTCTATCCACCAACATTTCAGAAAGCCTATTTATTCACTTGTCATATTCCTTGCCTTGCTAGACACTGGGGGCAAAATCATTAAAAATAAAAAAAAATCAAATAACGTCCTGAAATAATTTTTTTAAAAAAAAAATGTTTTGAAAAAATCCCTAAAAATCAAATAATGTCCTGAAAAAATCCCTAAAAAGTCGAATAAAGTCCTGAAAAAACAATGAACAAAAAAATTTCAAAACATCAAAATCCAAAAACAATTCCTTTGGCATTTTGCATTTTGTCAATAAATGGTACCCTCTGTGCATAGACAGAACACTGAGCATACATCCAATGACAAATCGATCAAACATTTGTGTAGACAACAAACAGATAACATGTTACAACATTGTGCTTTAACTGAAATCATGCATTAATAAATGAATTTTTCAATCAAACCAGACATTCAAACTGATCAGAATTGTCATATCAATAAATCAACATCAATATCATTTGTCCTTGTCATTATTATCATGGGTCTTATACAGGGTGTGGTATACTCGAAACCAGACTGTGTCCTGTCTTAGATGGGGTACCACATTCCTTGGAACTAGACAACATGATCATTCTTGTGTTCCACTTTTGACAATGACAATCAAAATGTTTGTTTGACTTGGTCAAAGTTGCGAGTCTTATCTTTTTACTTATTTATCTTTGGCTTCGATCATGTTCCTATGTTGCTCGAGGATGTCACTGAGTGATTTACAATGACTAGGATGGTTTATGGTCCCTTTTTCTTTTCTTTGTTGTGTTTGCTGTTTCTGGAATGTTTGTCACAAACTGGGGCAACTATATCATTGGATGTCTGTGATAAGTATGTTTGCTTTGTGAACACCGCACATACCTCGACCCTTGATGTATGTACCCTAGGATGATTCACTCATTCCTTGTGTGCAATGTGTCTATCTTTTGCAAAAAGGGTTGCATTTCAGCTCTAGCCTTCAATGCCATGATGCTCTACATCTGCTTTGCTACATTAAATAAAGGTTCGCACCTACTTCTGTGCATTGGTGAAAGCAAGTTTTTCTTCATCTCTAACTGTCCTTTGTCTAATTTCTGCTTACTAACATTTCTTTCATCAGTCTTGGCAATCCATTCGAACCTATCATCTTCTGTCATTCTTATCTATCACTTGGCCTCTTTTCTAGATTTTTCTAGCCAATTCCTCGAGGGGGCATGCATATGTCATTGTCATTGTCTGGGGCATTTTCATTATTGTTCTTTGAAACAACACTTAGAATCGCATTTTCTCAAAGAGGGGAAAAATGTAGACATCTAAAAATGGTCAACACTTGCGGAGTCATACTTTAACATTTGCGCATTGCCTTATTTTAGGGTTTTTGCGTCGCATTAACATTTCTTCTATGTTGCGCACTTGGTCTTTATCATTTGCGAGCATCGAGTCCTTCTGCATTCCTCATTTTTATCACTTTCAAATTTGGTCTTGTCGATAACAATCTCCAGTCATGATTTTGGTCGATCCTCATCCTTGTCAATTTTGTCATTTTGCGATTGATTCATTATCGATCCTCATCCTTGTCAATCTTGTCATTTTGCGATCGATTCGTCATCGATCCTTGTCTTGATCAATCTTGTCATTTTGCGATTGATTAATCATCGATCATTGTCCTTTTCAATCGTGTCAATTTGGATCAATTAGTCATTGTTCCTCGTCAATTGGCACCTATCAATTTGATCTCTTTATTAATCTTGGTCAATTTGTCAACCAATCTCAATCATTTATCAGCATTGGTCCTTTGTCAATCAGAATCATGATCGAACCTACACTAATTTCTTGTTGTCTTGACCTAATTCCTTGTCCTCTTATTTCTAAGGTTTTATGATTTGATCATTAAATCCTTTTCTTCTTCTTGGTGGGTTAAATAAATCTATTTATTTAGTCCTAGGTCTTTTCATGAATTAATTAATGGATGAAAACCTATTAGTTAATTCACCTAATTTCTATTTCATCTTTTTCCTAAATTTTCCTAATTTACTAATTTATCCTAATTCCTAATTTTCTCTTTCTCCTATTTTCTTCAATTTTTCTAATATTTCCCCTAATTTCATGGGAATGGCATTTCAATTTTGTTAATTTTGTCATAATTTGTCAATCAATCAATCTTGCATGTCAATTTTGTCATAATTTGTCAATCAACCAATCTTGCATAGAAAATGTCAATTTTGTCATATTTGTCATTCTTGATTTGAAATTTCCTTTCAAATCACTTCATGCTAATCTTGTCATCTCTCCAATTTGTCTATAAATTGGATGATTTTCTTCAGTCCAAGGGAATCAATCAATCATGCTTCTAGTATCCTTACGCTGCCATTTCGTCTTGTCAATCTTGCTTTCATACTATGCTTTTGCACTTGTAGGTGAGATCCACAAACAAAGTAATTTGAAGGAGAAATAAGGACAATGGAGAATTTTGGAGGAGATATTCATGTTTGTAATGGTTTGCATTTGGTTTGATTATCTTGTCTTCATATCTCTATTGAGTGTAATTAGGATTTCTTATCATTGCAATCTAGCTTTTGTGATTGAGCTAGTTTAATGTCTATTGCTTTGATGAATTCCAAATTCCTATCTACAGTACCAAACCGGTACTAAGAGGGGGGGGTGAATCAGTACAGGCAAAATATAGTTTCTAAACTAGTTCAACAACAATTACTCAAAATGACTGGCAAACAGTGACACCGGTTTGAAGCAGAGTCAAACCGGTAAAACCTAGAACAACTAAAACAATCATAAACTGGTTACTCACTTATCTTCCTACTCAACTCAGAACTACACTACCATTTCACCCTTATGTATGAACAGATAATCTATCATCATATCTTCACAATAGCTAGTTCAACATGTTTTATTAACAAGCATAAAACACAAAACCATCATATGCTTAACAGGTAACATCAAAGCATCACAAGATAAAAGAATCACACATGACACACATATTTTTCACGTGGAAACCCAACTGGGAAAAACCACGATGGGGATGAATACCCAGAAGCTTGTTGTTGAACTCTTTGGAAGTCTGCTCTGTTAGGAGCCTTGTCCTATTAAAGACAGATTCAATAGGTTCTGTTAGGAACCGATCCTGTTAGGGATCACCTGGTTAAGGGATGGCTACAATAACCAGTTAAGGGTTAAACCCGGTTAGGGTTACCTTGTTAGAGGATTTCAAGAACTCATAGCTAAAGGATCTCTAGAGCCAGAACTCAATAACTTCAAGTTATCCTGTTAAAGGATTTGTATCAAGCCGGTTAAGGCTACCCTGTTAAGGGATTTCACAACTGTTGAAGCAGTTAAAGATCAACAGGAATTACAATGATCTGGTAACAACACTGAATGCTAATGCAGATCCATTTTGGCTCCTCTTCACCTTCTGCACATTCACTTTGTAGGTATCTCTTCTCTCCTTTGGTCTAGCAAGAATCACGTATCACTTCCCTTAAATACACACATACAAATTTTTCCAAAAACTTTAGAAAGAAACACAACATCGACCTTATAGGAAACATATAGGTCAGTAGCAAAAACCCTAAACCCTAAACCTGTTAGGTTAAACAATTCAAACGGTTCAATCCTAACCATTGAATCATACTACATTAAATGCAACAATCTTGAATCGATCTCAAGACATTCTCCATCGTCCATTATCCACCGAATTCATGGCGGCTGATAACCCATCACGCATTATCACTGTTTGACAAACTTCGCACATTCCCAAGGTGGATAGAGATAGTCTTCTTCATGCAAGATCCTTCATGCGCACAGGACTTATGTGGCAACATGATCTATTCTTTGTTATACTACTAACTCATCACACAGAGATCACTGATTGAGTCACACAGGCTTAAGGTACTCCAACTAGAAATCCTGAAGTGGAAACTACCAACCAACCGGTAGTCATACAATGCTTCCATGTGCCAGTTCCCATAACTACATGTCAACTCCCATAACTACATGCTGGTTCACCTTGACATGCCTGTTCATCTAGAACAAATATACTGCTTCACTTTGGCATATATGTCGGTTCACACATATGTTAGTTCTCTCTTCTCACATATTGACATCAATGACAACATAAAATATCATTATGTCCTCATACCGGTTCACATAATGCCAACAATCTCCCTCTTTGGCATTGATGGTAATATACAAAGCTATCTCTCCACTGCACATTTTCTGCAAATATGTTTTCTGCTTCACTCCTTCTCCCCCTTTGACAATAATGCCAAAGTGGAGGCACAAGTATCCCTATTCCATTATGCTGCTCCCCTTAAGGAGTAGCATCCGTCAACACATCAATCAACAAAAAAATTAACTATGCAATACCTGACTGATGTGGAACAAATACTTTTAGTTCACCTCCTGAAGGGGCAGTACCCCCAATTCACCTCTTGAATGCACAAATGTAGTCTTTGGGAGAGGCTTGGTGAATATGTCTACTAACTACTCCTTACTGGAAACATGTTCCAGTGCAATCTCTTTATTCTGAGCCTTTTCCCTCAAGAAATGATACTTAAGCTCAAAATGCTTGGTTCTAGAATGTAAAACCGGATTCTTTGAAATATTGATAGCACTTGTGTTATCACAGAATATACTTACTGGTTTAGATAGAGGGATTTTGAAGCCTTTTAGAACATGCTTCATCTAGATTGTCTGAGTACAGTTCATGAAAGCTGCAACATACTCTGCTTCCATTGTAGACTGAGAGATACAACTTTGCTTTTTACTCATCCAAGAGACCAGTCTACCACCGAGAAAAAATGCACCATTGGTTGTGCTTTTCCAGTCATCCACATTACCTTCCCAATCAACATCTGTGAATACTTTTAGAATGAAATCGTTGTTGTATGGGTACCACAATCCATAGTCAATTGTTCCCTTCAGATACTTAAGAATCCACTTGACTGCAACCAAGTGGGATTCTCTTGGACTTTTCTGGAACCTTGCAGTAATGCTAACTACATATGCAATATCTGGTCTGCTATGCACTACATAATGCAACTTGCCAATCATTGATCAGTATTCTTTCTCATCAACTACTGCAGAATCATCCTCTTTTGACAATTTACAACTGATCACCATCGGTGTACCAACCGGTTTGCTATCTTTCATGCCAAAGGTCTTCAACACCTCTTTAACATATTTGGGTTGAGTGATAAAGATTCCATCTTTCATCTGTTGGATCTACAGTACAATGAAGAACTTAATCTCCCCTATGAGTGACATCTCAAACTCTTTCTTCATCTCATCAGCAAACTCATGACTCATCTTATCATCTCCACCAAAGATAATGTCATCAACAAAAACCTCACAGGTCTGGATCTAATGATCTCCTTCAGACTTCAAGTAGATATTGCTATCTTCACTTGTTCTCTCAAATCCAATCTTCACAAGATGGAAATGTAGGCACTCATACCATGCCCTAGGTGCTTACTTTAGACCATATAAGGCTTTATGTAGCCTACATACCATTTCACTATCTTCAAATAGGGCAAACCCATTTGGTTGCTCAATATAGACCTCCTCTTCAAGTACACCATTTAGGAATGCAAATTTTACATCTATTTGATATACTTTGAACCCTTTAAAAGCTGCATATGCAAGGAGCATACAAACTCCTTCCAATCTGGCTATAGGAGCAAAGGTTTCTCCATAGTCTTCTCCTTCTTCTTGAGCATATCCTTTGCACACCAATTTGGCTTTGTTCCTAATCACTATGCCATCCTTATTCAGCTTGTTTCTGAACACCCATTTGGTGCCAATGACATTTTTATGTTCTGGTCTAGGTACCAAGGACCATGTACCATTTTTCTCTATCTGGTCAAGTTCCTCTTCCATTGCCTTGATCCAATCTTCATCTTTATGAGCCTCTTTGAATGATTTAGGCTCAAATTCAGAGATCATACATGAGTTTTCTCTGATCTTTCTTCTTGTAAGGATTCTTGCATCCTTATCTCTTATGATCTGCTTAGAATCATGATTTAGCTTGACATACCAAGGAATGGTCTTTACTGGTTCTTCTTGCTTTTCCTCTTCATCCTCATCTTCATTAGTATCAACATTCACCGGTTCAGGAACATTGTTATTGGTACTTGGTTGACTGACAACTGGTTCCCAGAAGGTTGCAACCGGTTCATTTACAGCTTGCTTACTATCGGTTTCCTCAGTTTTCTCAAAGGATTCATCAACTCTTACATTGATACTTTCCATAATTCTCTAAGTCCTATTGTTGTAACACTTGAGAGCTTTACTCTTGGTGGAATATCCTAGGAATATTCCCTCATCACATTTAGCTTCAAATTTGCCTTGATGTTCACTCCTCTTGATGTAACATTTGCTACCAAATACCTTAAAGTAGCTAACCACAGGTGTCTTACCGGTCCAATACTCATAAGGATTTTTGTCCTTACTTTTCTTGATGAGTACCTAGTTCATTGTGTAGACTGCAGTGCTCACCGCTTCTCTCCAAAAGGTGTGACCTACCTTTCCTTGAATCAACATGGTTCTAGCTACTTCAACCATAGTCTAGTTATGCCTTTTTGCTAGGCCATTCTGCTATGGATTCTGGGGGGCAGACAATTGCCTTTTGATGCCAAATTCTTCGCAATACTTGTTAAATTCACTAGAAGTGAATTCCCCTCCTTGATTAGTTTTGAGACACTTGATCCTTTTACCACTTTCCTTCTCCACTAATGCTTTTAAAGTTTTGAATTTCACAAAGGCTTCAAACTTGTCTTTCAAGAATGTGACCCACATCAATCTTGAGCAGTCATCAGTGAGAATCATGAAGTACCTATCACCCTACACACTTCAAGTTTTCATAGGACCACACAAATCAGTATGCACAAGATCAAGCAAGTTTCCAGCAGTGAAAGATTTACCTTTAAAGGTTGAGGAAGACATTTTCCCTAATTGACACTCTCTACACAAGGTATTATATAGTTTGCTAAGCACCGACAACCCTCTAACTACCTTGATCTTACTAGTCTTCACAATGTTATCAATGTTTACATAGCAGAGTCTCCTATGCCATATCCAGCTATCATCAAACTTAGCCATAAGACGTGTACTTATATTTGAATTCAGATGAAATAGGTTACCTTTGGTTTGCATGCTGGTGGCCACCAATTCACCATCTTTTCCTTTGATTCTGCAAACTCCATTCTTGAATTCCAGAGTGAGGCCACTGTCATTCAGCTGGGCAACACTCAGAAGGTTGTGTCTAAGACCATTAACCCAGTACACATTGTCAGCACTGCTCTTTCCATTCAAAGAGATGGACCCTCTACCTTTTACCATGCATGGTGCATCATTGCCAAAGTGAAACACACCACCATCATACTCCTCCAAGGATAGAAACTTGCTCCGGTCACCTGTCATATGGTGAGAACAACCACTATCAATGATCCATTCATTGGAATTATCAAACTGGGAGACAAGAGCCTTCTTGTTTGCCACATCTTCTTTTACAGCAACAAACACAATGTCTTCATTCTCTTCATCTTCTAATTCCTCATCTATGACACCTTCATCAACTACCACAAAATAATTTCTCTAGTTTCCTCCTTTGAATTTCCTGAACCTTTCTAGTTTGTCCTTGTTATTGCCATTAGGACAGTTTATAGCAATATGTCCTATCAAGTTACAAGAAAAGCATTTCAAAGGTAGCTTACATTTGTATTTACCGGTTCCTTTAGGAAGCTTCCTGGCAAGGAGAGACTCAAATGCCATTGGAATCTCCTCATCATTCATTTCTCTGCTCTGTCTAGGTTCACCACTAGTGCTTGCTTCTTTTCCTTTTCTGGATGGTATAGCAGAGGCTTGAAATGTTGATTCAGTCTTTTGAACATACCATCAAAACTATTTAGCTCATAGGCTATCAACTTGGCTATGATGGAGTCCAGGGATACCTTAGTCTTCTCTTTGGAAGTCCGCTCTGTTAGGAGCCTTGTCCTATTAAAGATAGATACAATAGGTTCTATTAGGAACCAGTCCTATTAGGGATCACCTAGTTAAGGGTTAAACCCAGTTAGGGTTATCTTGTTAGAGGATTTCAAGAACTCAATAACTTCAAGTTAGCCTGTTAAAGGATTTGTATCAAGCCGGTTAAGGCTACCCTGTTAAGGGATTTCACAATTGTTGAAGCGGTTAAAGATCAACAGGAATTACAATGATCTGGTAACAACACTCAATGCTAATGCAGATCTATTTTGGCTCCTGTTCACCTTTTGCGTATTTACTTTGTAGGTATCTCTTCTCTCCTTTGGTCTAGCAAGAATCATGTATCACTTCCCTTGGATACACACATACAACTTTTTCCAAAAACTTTCGAAAGAAACACAACATCGACCTTATAGGAAACAGACAGGTCGGTAGCAAAAACCCTAAACCCTAAACCTGTTAGGTTAAGCAATTCAAATGGTTCAATCCTGACTGTTGAATCATACTACATTAAATGCAACAATCTTGAATCGATCTCAAGACATTCTCCATCGTCCATTATCCACCAATTTCATGGCGGCTGATAACCCATCACGCACATTCCCAAGGTATATAGAGATAGTCTTCTTCATGCAAGATCCTTCACACGCACAAGACTTATTTGGCAACATGATCTATTCTCCGTTATACTGCTAACTCATCACACAGAGATCACTGATTGAGTCACACAGGCTTAAGGTACTCCTGCTAGAAATCCTGAAGTGGAAACTACCTACCAACCGGTAGTCATACAATGCTTCCATATGCTGGTTCCGATAACTACATGTTGGTTCCCATAACTACATGGCAGTTCACCTTGACATGCCTGTTCATCTAGAACAAATATACTGCTTCACTTTGGCATATATGTCGGTTCACACATATTTCGGTTCTCTCTTCTCACATATTGACATGAATGACAACATACAATATCATTATGTCCTCATAACAGTTCACATAATGCCAACAGTTTCACTGCAGGTGAACCTTGATATAAGTGGGATCGAAGAGGATTATCTAGAGCTTTTTGAACCTAGATATCTAGACCAAGCTAAACCTGAAATGTCCTGCATTAATTGGGATGTGGAAGAAGAGGATGATATACAACTTAGAACAAAGAGAGTCTTCGAAAGAACTGCAGATTGGGTTAATAATAAAAGCGAAATGAAATTAGGCATCAAAATTGATCCTACAAGAGATAATGTGGTTTCTCTACATTCCCCAAAAAGTTTTTCTAACCCCACTTCTATGCCTGTTCGTGCAAGTAAAAATAAGAAGTCATCTCAAACCAAGCACGAGCCTAATCCTACCTTGAACTTTCTTGCCCCTCGATATACAAGGTCACGGAATGTTGCACAGAGGAAAATGGACCAGGCCAAAGATACAAAGGTAAAAGACAAGATCCTTGATACTTAGATTTTTGAGGTCGAGGACCTTGACAGTGACATTGTCAACACTATGGATTCTCATGCAATCACTGTAGCCATGACACCCCCACCTAAAGTAACTAGAGGAACAACTAGTTCAAGTACAACTCCCAAATGGTTAACTACTTCACTAAGCAAGAAATGGAGCTTCATTCCAGTGTCCATCCCAATACAAGACATGGTAGTTAAATACATGGAGAAGGGTCTCAAACAGAAGAAGTTCAAAACAACTGCCAGATTGGATGCTGATGAAAAGATCGGGAGGTGGGTTGCTTAAATTGCTTCTTATAAACCCAAAGATGAGAATAAGGAAGTAAATACAGAGGATTTTTAGGTCACCAAAGTGGATCTCGGAAACATGATCAAGGACTCTGATAATCACCTTTTCCAAGTGTCAGCTAAGAAGATGCTCACCAGGGTTAGAAAAGATATGATGATTTTGAGAAGTTTTATTTTGGTTGGAAGGAAGTTATCAAGTTTTTCGGAATCCGAACATGGAAAGAACTAATGTGTGTATTGTTATGTCTTTGTTGCATGAAATACATATGTCAAGATCATATGCATTTTGAGGTGGACAATCTTTGAGTTTGAATCCATAGAATGGTATTTGTTTGCAAATATTAATCTAATCAAAATGTCTATGATTACCATTCTGATGATGGATGTTGTTATCAATCTGGCGCTTCTTCCTATGTTGTTTGGAAAGATATTTAGTTGAAAAGAGACTTTATTTCTCTAGTTTATTCTTAAGAGGTGTTGAAATCAGTGTTATTAAATTTTGCTTTGATTTCTTCTGATATTAGTGGTGAAGCGCTTCATAGAAAATTATCCTGAAATATTTTATATATTGCTTGGCATCTCATTAAAGAATGAAGTAGGCAGCCTTACGTGCTTTCAGGTTAAAAGAATATCAGTTTATTTAGTTAGATTATTCCTTGAATAACTCATGGAGGGAGCTGTACCTATCTAAAATTCAGAGGGAAGTGATGTATGTCACACTTACCCAATTGTTTAGTTGAAATTTTGTCTTTCAAAGGGGTAATAGAGCTTAGAATCAATTCAATTTAAAGAAAGACAAAATCTGTTCACTAACATATTTTTAGCGACTCTACTGTGGAAAACGTCAACATTCAATAGATCAGTATGTTACATATGTGTTAGAACTGAAACTTATAACCAACAATATCAACAAGATTGCCTTGTTTTGGAAAGAGGAAAAAAAAGGTAAATGGTTGAGAGAAATTTCCATAACTGAAGAGCGTTGTTGTGGTTGAAAGAGTCGTTTAGAGACCCTACAAGAAATAGCATTGGATTCTCATCCTTATACCAAATCACAAAGGAGAGAGGGAGTTGTTGATAGTTATTTTGAAGAACTATAAGGGTTATCATTTTCCACAAACTTCACTCCCAAGAGGAACACTAAAAGAAGACCTTCTTCTCATACTAAAACTACTCCCAAAGTACCTCTCTCTTCTAGTCACTGGTAAGCATCGACACTTTCTAGAATTCAAGCCCCTCCTCTTGTAACTATTTACCCCATTTTCATCATGGCCCAACCATGGGGTGCCAGAGTCACACCTCTTGCTCTTGGTGCTCATAATCCTCTTGCGAAAGGGGCTAGGGATGTTTTACCTAAGTTTAATGGAGATGGGAAAATTTTAGTTGAAGAACATTTGAATTCCTTTAATGTAGCTACTGGGATACTGGCAATGCAACACAAGGATGTGGCTATTAGGCTTTTCGCTCAAACTCTTACTGAGGGAGTAGTAGATTGGTTCAGTCATATGTAGGCAGGATCTGTAACTGATTGGCAAGCAATGAAAACTAATTTTGAGAAATGGTTTAAGAGTGTTGATGATGAGCACTCACTTTTGGCTCAGCTCATACAAATGAAGAAAGAGATCCATGAGACAACAAGAGATTATATGGCTAGATATTATAAGATTATTCATAAAATTCCCCAGGCTAAAAGACCAACAGCTGATAACCAACAATGTTTCTTCATCAACTCTATGCCTCCTGATGTTGGTTTCCATCTCCGAAGGAATAGGCTAGCCAATCTTGATACTACACAAAACCAGGCTATAGAGCTTGAAGATGATTTAATAACAACTAGGAAGTGGAGAAAAGATGTGCAAATTTCTCAAGGTCAATCTCAAGCTTCCACTTCTTCAACTGATCTAGTTGTCCAAAGATTAGTCAATGATATGATTGCCTTGAAAAGGCAAATTCCAAAAACTGGAGGTTCTTACCCACAACCATATCAAGATATAAGTAGAAAACAACCAAACCATTATAATTATGGGCGAACTTTGCAACTTCCTACTACCCCACAAAGATTGCAACTAGAGGCTCCTCCTGATAAAGGTGCTATGTGCTCTTTTCACCTTACCTCAGATAATGATGGGAATTCTTTTCCTAATATGATAAGGCATGTCCAAATGGGAAGCACTAAGGATGAACTCAGAGAATTCATTTGAGTAGAGAAGATTCAAGAAGTACCTGGCTACTCTGGATCCTTTTACCTTGAATATGAATCAAATTCAAAGAGAGGTGGAAATATTTTGGTAACTCTTGAAGACCCAGCATGTGCAATCCTTACAAGGAATCAATGAACCCCCCACCCTGCTCCTTTTGCAAACTCTATTGGAACTAATTTCAAGGGTAAGGATCCCGCAAGTAATGATTCCTCCTTTCATGCAAAGACTCCTAAAGTTAAGATTTTACAAAGGAATATTGAAAGTAAAAATAATTCTTCTCTTTCTCCCTCCTTTAACATAATTGAATTTTGCAAAGCTTCAATTGTTCAACTTTCTACTGCTGAATATTTGAAATTGAACCTGAGGGAATTAGACAAGTTGGTCAAATATGTAAAAGGAGATCCTACCTCAGAGTCCTTAGTGCATAAGTGTGTGGTAAATAATGATTTGTTCGCTGCTGAAACACCCACATCTGCTTCTTGCCCCCCCATTGATTTGATTAATCCCTATGCCTTTCACAATGTTGAAGATAAGCTTGACACTGAAGTTCTGAAGCCCGAACCTTTTTATATCTCTCTCCTCTTGAATGGTAGGAAGCTCAGTAATTGTATTATAGATTCAGGGGCGTCGATAACATAAAGCCATCATTTGTTGCTAGAGCTTTAGGTTTAACACTTACTAAAACATTTGGGAGATTTTACTCAATGGGTGGGAAGCAGGTCCCTCTCATTGGGTAGGTAAAGGATGTTCAAGCAGTGCTTGCAGCATGTCCTGATAAAAGGGTGAAACTAACTATTTTGGTTGCTTACATTCCTACAAGTTATGGGATGCTTTTAATTAGGACTTTCGGTAAAGATCTTGGAAGTGAAATCAAGATGGATTGGTCAGAAGCTATCATTCCACTACGAAAACAAAAGATCAAACTTGAACCTGAACTGAAAAAAAAATATACTATCTTTCCTTCTGATAATCCCAAAGCTTAGATTCTGTTCCAAGAGTGTGAATTTGGAAATTATCTCATTCTTGCACCTGAAAAAGAAGAATTAGAAGAACCAGTTGATAAACAAGATGAATTGTGGCAAATAGAATTTGATGGAAGTTGTGCCAACTCTGGTTCAGGAGCAGGCATAGTTCTGCTTTCCCCAAATGGTAATGTTTTCCCTTTTTCCTTTAAATTAGATTTCAAGAATACAAATAACACTGTGGAATATGAGGCATTACTTTTAGGGTTGAATGAAGCCAAATATAAGGGCATAAAATTGCTTAGGGTTAAAGGTGATGTGGAGTTGATTGTTAAACATGTAAGAAATGTTTATTCTATTAAAAATGATAGACTAAAATATTATAGAAATAGACTTTGGAATGAGATAGAGTTTTTTGATGCTTTCTCAATTGAAGCTATACCAAGAGAACAAAACACTAGGGCGGATTCATTGGTTGTTTCTGCTTCTCTCTTGTTATCACACCCAAACTTTAAGAATGATTCTTATAGGATTGAAATGATTTATAGGCCTAGTGTCCCTGACAATGTGAACCATTGGCAAGTATTTGATACGGATGCTCAGATTAAAGATTTCATAGAGTGTACCCGTTCCTTTGTCCAATCATATTTTTGAGGGTTCTGAAGATATGTGTAAAGAATTTTGCCCAGATCTTGGTATTGATTTTGATAAGAGTTTCATTTAGCTTAAGGGAAACAAAATACCGAAAGGTTTGGTGACTCTAGAGAGGTTTTTCACCCGTAATGATGTGTTCACTGGCAAGAAAGTTCTTGATAATGACAATAAGGTGGGTTGTGAGAAGATCAATTTGGGTGATGAATCTAACCCCAAAATGGTAACAATCAGCAAATGTTGTTCTTCTGAGGAGAAACGAATACTCAATGAGTTATTGCAAGAATACATTGAATTGTTTGCTTGGTCTTATGATGATTTGAAGGAATTTAGGAATGGTCAGTTTCAACATCAAATTCTGTTGAAGCCTGGTGTCTCTCCTTTTAGGCAAAAACTGAGAAATTTCAATCCCATGATGGTAGAAGCAATTTTCAAGGAGGTAGATAAAATACTTAAAGCTAGGATTATATATCCAATTCATCACTCCACTAGGGTGGCCAATATAGTACCTGTGAGGAAGAAAATTGGGGAAATTCGGATTTGTGTAGATTTTTGCAATCTAAACTAGGCAAGTCGTAAGGATAACTATGCTTTACCCAATATGGATTATATATTGTAGATAGTAGCTGGATTGGAAATGATGTCAATGTTAGATGATTTTTCTGGCTACAATCAAATTAGTGTTGTAGAAAATGAACAACACAAGACAACATTCATCACCCCTTGGGGAACGTTTGCATATAATCGTATGCCTTTTGGTTTGATTAATGTCGGAGCAACTTTTCAGAGGGCCATGGATTCTTATTTTAGGGATTTCTATGACATAATTATTGTTGTTTACCTAAATGACTTGACTGTGTTTTCTAAAGATAGGAAAAATCATCTCAAAGATCTGAGGGTAGTTCTACAATGTTGTCGAGAACATGGTATCTCCTTGAATCCAAAAAAGTCAATTTTCTTTGTAACTGAGGGGAAATTATTGGGGCACATCATTTAAAAAGAAGGTGTCAAGATTGATCCAGAAAGAGTCAATGCAATCCAACACCTCAGCTTGCCTTCAAACCGAATTGGAGTAAGGTCATTTTTTGGTCAGGTAAACTTCTTGAGAAGGTTTGTATCCGAATTTACAGACACTACTAAGCACATCATCAACTTGTTGAGTGAGAAGTATCCTTTTAAATGGACTAATGAGGCCAAAGAAGCCTTTGAAAAGATCAAGAGCTCAGTTGCCAATGTGCCAACCCTCATCAACCCAGATTTTAAAAATAATTTTGTCATATACTATTATGCCTCAGAATATACAATGTCAGGAATATTATTATAGGTAGATAAATGTAGGGCTGAAGCACCTATAGCATTCATGAGTGTCCCTCTTAAGAAACATGAACTTAATTATTCACTCTCAGAGAAACAAGCCTTTGCCATTGTTAAAGCAGTTAAACAATTCAAGTATTATATTCTGCACTCTCACTCTATGGTGTTTGTTCTAGATTCTGCAATAAAAAGTATTCCAACTCAGTAGGAAGTTGGACTTAATAAAAGAGTGACATGGGTAGCCAAAATTCAGGAATATGATCTAGATATTCATCCTACAAAGATGGTTAAAGGATAGGGCTTATGCAAATTAATAGAAGAGAATAAGATAGAGACATAAAAAGAACTATCATTGACTCTATTCGTTGGGTTGCAAGATACATGGTTTTCTGATGTAGCTTATTATTTGACCTATGGTAGTTGCCCAAGTCATTTGTCAACTAAATAATAAAGGAATCTCAAATTAAAAGAAGCTAAGTATGTTATTTGGCAAGATATTTTGTACAAAAAAGGCTTGGATGGTACCTATTTGAGGTGTGTAGACAAGCCTCAACAACAAAAGCTTCTGGAAGTTTATCATGATGAAGCCTGCGGTGGACATTTCTCATCCTCAGTAACTGCTTTTAAGATTTTAAGAAATTGCTTTTATTGGCTTGGTATGTTTCATCATGCATATACTTATGTTAAGGGATGTGAAAAATGTCAACTCTTTTCTAGAAAACCACATTTAGCTGCTCTACCCTTAAGGCCCATGGTAGTAGATGAACCCTTCAAACAATGGGGTATTGATTTCATTGGTCCAATAAATCCTCATTCCAATGCTAGTCATATGTATATTGTGATAGCAATAGATTATTTTACTAAGTGAGTGGGGGTTTTCCCCACTAAGAAAGTGAACGCAGAGGTAGTATGTAATTTTCTCAAATATTGCATTTTAGTCCATTTTGGGGTCCCTCAGAAGATTGTCACAGATAATGCATCACATTTCTCCTCTAAAGAATTGATTATGTTCTATCATGAACATCAAATTACTCTTTCACATTCCTCCGATTACCTTATGCAAGGTAATGGGTTAGCAGAATCAAGCAACAAGAACTTGGTAGGCATCATGAAGAAGTTAGTTGATGATAATGCCCGGAACTGGCATAAAAAGGTATATGAAGCCTTATGGGTAGATAGAATTACCCCTAAAAGAGAAATTAGAATGGCACCTTATGAACTTGTATATGGGATTGATGCGAAGGTTTCTTTACCTCTGGAATTGGCAGTAGGGAGGCTTCAAACCGTAATTGAGGATTCCTTCTTCCAAAATGCTCTAGAAAAGAGAGTCATGTATTTGATGAAGTTGGAAGAGGAAAAAGAGATGTTAGTGGATAGACTTATTGAGCATTAGAATAGGGTGAAGAAAATATTTGATATGAGGGCTTGACCAAGAGGTTTCCTAAAAGGAGATGAAGTACTATTGTGGGACAAGAGAAGAGAACCAAAGGGCACCCATGGACAATTTGATTCATTATGGAAAGGTCCATTCAAGATCCATGAAGTAGTGGGACCGAATGCATTCAGACTGAATTATTCAGATGGAATGGTTATGCCCTATACCTATAATGGACATGAACTGAAGCTCTATAAACTTTGAAATCTATGATCAAGAGTTCCTGTACATAATAGGTTAGTTGTTTGTTTCGTGTCTTTTTGGTATGTGTTCTTTTTTCCGCCTTTTTATTTATTGTTGTGCAAAACCAAAGATTTAGAGTTCTTTGCATTTTTCACAAAATACAATCCCCAGTCAAAGCCATTGTTATCCTATCATTCATCCCTCATAACAAGAGTAAGTCACCCTACAAAATTTTATTTGAGTCTTTATCTTGTTAAAAATTCCTTGGTTCAAACCTTAATCTACTTGTAAATCGTCTCTTAATCTAAAGCACCAAGTTTCAATGGTCTGTTTGAACCTCATGAACCCCTTGAACCATTTTGAAAAGAGTTCATAATATTCATTTAGGTATCACAGGTTCTAAGCTGTCTAAAATGTTTTCAGGCTAACATTCACTCAAGTGTTTTGCAGCAGTTCTATTTCATGGTTGCAGATGATGTTTTATAACCTCTTTCTCCAAACTGTGAACCATTTGAACCTAGTTCAACAGTTTAGTGATGTTCAACATGTTTGGTAAAGTTCAAAAGGCCAACGACAGTTAACAAAAGTTAATCTTCTCAAAGAAAAATTTCCTTGGCACAACATACACTTTGAACTACCTGAACCCTCATGAAGTTAGTTCAAATTTTTCATGCATGTTCAAATCAGGTGGGTCCCATGGACTAAACGACATGATGGCACATTTATTCCTAAGTATGACGAAGATTGTACCATATCTCAAGTGACATCAACTAGCTGATTTTTGAAGGCAAGTAATCATTTTTGGGAATTGCTAGTTACCCCAAAAATGCTGCCATGCATTCAATACACACACGTGATATCAAATCCCAATTCTTGACACATTTGAGTTGACGGCTGAAATTAATGCACTAAATGAGCTTTTATCACTTTATTTGCTATAAGGTATGAAATGATTAATTTCTAGAACTTGTTCTTCATTGTTGCAGAGTGTTTGATAGAAGGTTTGTCTGCTGATAATCATTCGATTAGTTTCAACTATGAAGATAAGTTTTGATTCCTATCTTCTCCAGTGATTTTTAGTTGTTTTTCTCTCTCGTAATAAAATTGGCTGGGGGAAATAAGGGTTGTTATTTATGAATTATGAAGTCCACTCTGCACCTTTTCAGAAATATTTTCAGTCTTGCTTGCACAAAACCCATTGTCAGTGATAGAGGCTTGAAAGGAGAGAATTTGAAAGTTTTGAAGGAAATGGTGTTTAAAGGAATTGACAGTTCTTTTGGTTTAGAAATTCTAAGTAGTGGCCTCATAGAGGCGGTAGCCTTTCCTCCTACTATCCCTTGCCCAAAATTAGTTAGGGAGTGCATTGTGAGGTATGATCCTATTTATGAAACTATCAAGAGAGATAATGGTGAAACCCTCCTCGCGATTAACAGGGAAGTCATTTCTTCTATTTTCAAATTGCATAATTATAAGATCTCAAATTTTTCATCTACCCAATCAGTTACTAAGTTCAATACAGATAAAATTGGACACCAAAATAATATAGCGAAGCATTGGTTGAAAGTTCCTCAGAGGGGTGGCTCCAAGTTACCTATATATCCGAACAAAAATCACATGCTTCCCCACATCCATGATGTTATGTTATTGTTACACTGAGTTAGAGGTTCAGCTGAGGCCTACAACTTCGATGACTGGATTTACTGTTATGTGCAACTGGTGTTGGAAAGAAAGTAGTATCTTGACTGGGCAAAGCTTATTGCTAACTCCATGAGGGAATAGCTGAGCACGGTGAAGAAGTTCAAGCAAAATTTCTTAATATCCTTGTATTTGATACATTGTGTGGCATGTGTTAAAGAAATAATGGGGATACCTAGGTAGCTTGATGAAGGAGATGTTTCTATGTATGACTTTTACCCCATGTTGCAAAAGGATAATGCATTGCAAGATTTTACGAGAGTACTAATGCTTTCCTGGGAGACTTGTGTTATGAGTTAAAAAACTTGAAATCTGAAAGGATGTCTGAAGATTCCCAGGCATTAGTGAAAAGATATGGTAATTTCTTTGTTCAGTTTCCTCATTTCTATTATATAAGGGTAGGTGGTTTTGAAGAAGATCCTTTCAAACTTCCTCACTTTTGTTCTAATTGTTTTGTCCTTGCTAAGATCTGTAGGCAGTTGTCTACCATAATTAAGAAAGCTCAACCCAGAGATAAATGGGAGGATCATTTTCTTGTTCAATTGGGCATTTTATCTTGTAGTTCAATGTCAGATGCATTGAGCATAGGAGCTAACTTGAAGAATTTCAATTTTCCACTGTATCATGAAAGGAAGGGCTTTGACAATAAAGGTTTCTCATGGAGTCTTGCTTTGATGTTGCATCTTCCAATCCCACACTTGGAGGACTTTTGGAAAGATTGCGGTGATGAACTTGAACTGTTCAAAAGAGAAAATATGAGAATGGTTCTAGAAGAGGTAGTTTCATTGTAGGTGAAACTTGATGTAAGTGGGATAGAAGAGGATTATCTGAAGCTTTTTGAACCTAGATATCTAGACCAAGCTGAACCCTAAATGTCCTGCATTAATTGGGATGTGGAAGAAGAGGATGATATACAACTTAGAACAAATATTGTCTTGGAAAGAACTGTAGATTGGGTTAATAAGAAAAGAGCAATGAAATTAGGCATCAAGATTGATCCTACAAGAGATAATGTGGTTTCTCTACGTTCCCCAAAATGTTTTTGTAACCCCACCTCTATGCCTATTCATGCTAGTAAAAATAAGAAGTCATCTTACACCAAGCACGAGCCTAATCTTGCCTTGAAATTTCTTGCCCCTTGATATACAAGATCACAGAGTGTTGCACAGAGGAAAATGGACTAGGCCAAAGACACAGAGGTAAAAGACAAGATCCTTGATACTCATATTTTTAAGGTCGAGGACCTTGACAATGACATTGTCAGCACAATGGATTTTGAAGAAGATCCTTTTAGACTTCCTCGCTTTTGTTCTGATTGTTTTGTCCTTGCTGAGATCTGTAGGTAGTTGTCTACCATAATTAAGAAATCTCAACCTAGAGATAAATGGGAGAATCATTTTCTTGTTCAATTGGGCATTTTATCTTTTAGTTCAATGTTAGATGCGTTAAGCATAGGAGCTGACTTGAAGAATTTCAATTTTCCACTGTATTATGAAAGGAAGGGCTTTGATAATAAAGGTTTCTCATAGAGTCTTGGTTTGATGCCACATCTTTCAATCCCACACTTGGAGGACTTTTGGGAAGATTGCGGTGATGAACTTGAAGTGTTCAAAAGAGCAAATATGAGAATGGTTCTAGAACAGGTAGTTTCACTGCTGGTGAAACTTGATGTAAGTGGGATCGAAGAGGATTATCTAGAGCTTTTTGAACCTAGATATCTAGACCAAGCTGAACCCAAAACATCCTGCATTAATTGGGATGTGGAAGAAGAGGATGATTTACAACTTAGAACAAAGAGAGTCTTGGAAATAACCACAGATTGGGTTAATAAGAAAAGAGAAATGAAATTAGGCATCAAGATTGATCCTACAAGAGATAATGTAGTTTCTCTATGTTCCCCAAAATGTTTTTCTAGCCCCACTTCTATGCCTGTTCGTGCAGGTAAAAATAAGAAGTCATCTCACACCAAGCACGAGCCTAATCTTGCCTTGAACTTTCTTGCCCCTCGTATACAATGTCACGAAGTGTTGCATAGAGGAAAATGGACTAGGCCAAAGACACAGAGGTAAAAGACAAGATCTTGATACTCAGATTGTTGAGGTCGAGGACCTTGACAATGACATTGTCAACACTATGGATTCTCATGCAATCACTATAGCCATGACACCCCCTCCTAAAGTAACTGGAGGAACAACTAGTTCAAGTACAACTCTCAAATGGTTAACCACTTAGGTAAGAAAGAAACTGAGCTTCATTCCAGTGTCCATCCCAATCCAAGACATGGTAGTCAAATACATGGAGAAGGGTCCCAAACAGAAGAAGTTCAAAACAACTGCCAGATTGGATGCTGATGAAAAGACCGGGAGGTGGGTTGCTGAAATTGCTTCTTATAAGCCCAAAGATGAGAATAAGGAAGTAAATGCAGAGGATTTTTAGGTCACCAAAGTGGATCTCGGGAACATGATCAGGGACTCTGATAATCACCTTTTCCAAGTGTTGGCTAAGAAGATGCTCACCAGGGTTAGAAAAGATACGACTATTATGAGAAGTTTTATTTTGGTCGAAAGGAAGTGATCAAGTTTTTCAGAATCCGAACATGGAAAGAACTTATGCATGTATTGTTGTGTCTTTGTTGCATAAAATACATATATAAAGATCATATGCATTTTGAGGTGGACAATCTTTGAGTTTGAATCCATAGAATGGTATTTCTTTGCAAATATTAATCTAATCAAAATGTCTGTGATTACCTTTCTGATGATGGATGTTGTTATCAATCTAGCGCTTCTTCCTGTGTTGTTTGGAAAGATATTTAGTTGAAAAGATACTTTTTTTCTCTTGTTTATTCTTAAGAGGTACTGAAATCAATGTTATTAAATTTTGCTTCAATTTCTTCTGATATTAGTGGTCATGCGCTTCATAGAAAATTATCCTGAAATATTTTATATATTGCCTAGCCTCTCATCATAGAATGAAGTAGGTAGCCTTATGTGCTTTTAGGTTAAAAGCATATCAGTTTATTTAGTTAGATTATTCCCTGAATAACTCATGGAGGGAGTTATACCTATCTAAAATTCAGAGGGAAGTGATGTATGTCACACTTACCCAATTGTTTAGTTGAAATTTTGTCTTTGAAAGGGGTAACAGAGCTTAGAATCAATTCAATTTAAAGAAAGACAAAATCTGTTCACTAACAATTATCTAGCCTTGGACCAAGTTTATCTTTTAGTTCCCAGAAATTAGACCTTATTCTTGCCTTCTCTTTCTCAAGTTTTTCTAAGTTTTCCTCCAAAACTACCATTTCCTACTCAAAAACTGATATAAGTCCAGATGAACCTATAAGATTATCCACAATGTAATCAAGTTCCTTCTGTGCCTTCTTGATCTCCTTATCAATATCCTTAGTCAAATAGTGAGGTTTACAGTCTTCCCTATATATCTCCTTATAATCCAAAATTATAGAATTGAGTACTGGTAAAAGTGTATCCACATGATTGGTACATTTCTTTATGGTGTTTTCAAAGAATGTGTTTTTCTCTTTTTCAACTCTCTCCTTTATGATATCCTCATTCACCTTGTCTATAGCTATAACATTATCAGAAATGAATTTAGACAATGTGTCCAATTTACCTAAAGAATCCTTAATGCAATCTATCTGGCGTGTAGGTGCAATCATTTTTACAATAGATAAAATATTGTCAATTGCTTTAAAATATAATGCATTGCAATCAGTTATCCTCTTAATAGAATCCAAAAGTACATCTTTTATATTGGTAGGTCTAAATTCACCTATAGATGTACTTGGTTTTGCTGTAGGTTTCTTCTCAATAGATGTCTGGCCAATCACCTTAACTATATCCTCTTTACTTCCATCAGATGTATCCATTTTGCTTTTATTTTTCTCTGGTGGATCTATCTGTGTTTGAACCTCAACCTTTACTGGTTTCTCAGATTGTTTCAGTGTCTCTGTAACTGTCAATTTCTCAGTCTCAACATGAACCTCTGCCTCTATTTGTTTCTCTGAAAGTTCTACTATCGGTTTCTCAGTCTCCGGTGGCCCTGTGCTAGTACCTTTGTCTTCTGTAGGTTTTTCAGTCTCTATCGGTTGCTCTGTTTGGGTTGGTATCTCAGTTTTCTGAGAGTCAACTGTTTGTGCTGGTTTCTCTGAAATCTTGCTATTATCAACATTATCTGTCTTAACCTTTGAAGTATCTTTATCCACAACAATGTTTACCTCTTGAGTATCCACATTCATTGTAAATAGTATCTCCGACTCTGGATTAGTATTTTCAAGAGTTATACCTTCAGTATCAATAACCAGTGGATCTTTCGTGTGTACCGATGGTGTATCCAAAGGTGGTGATGGAAGATTATTTGTAACCTTTATGTTTGGAATACCACCAATTTTTCCTTTACCCTTGTCCTTGTCTTTCTAATATACTTTGAATGTCTTTTTAGGTCTTCTTTTTTCCTCTTTTTTTTCCTTCTCTACAAATAATATATCTCATTTATCTGCAGTCTCATCTGCAATCTCTTTTACCCTTCCAGTCATTAGGCTTACTTGCTGGTGGCCACTAACAAATACAGATCGGTTAGCTTCATAAATAAGTTCATCTATTTCTTTGGAGTTTACCAGATGTGCAGCTAAGAGTGCTTCAACTTTCAATTTCTTATCCAATTCCATTACAAATGTCCTTTTGGCTTCTAGTCTCATGTATAGATCATTTGGAATCTCATCAATCACTTCTATCAACACTTTCTTGTAAATGTCTATGTGTAAAATAATTCTCTCTTCAATTGTTCTTTTGTCAGAATCATTCAAAGAAATATACCATTTATTTACATTAGATAGATTACCTTCCTCTGTTATCTCATTCAGTAAATCATCTAATGTGGGGGTAACCGGTGTCTATTTTTTCTTAGGTGTAAGTTTCTTCTCTGGTTCCCTAACTGCCAACTGCTTCTTCCTTAGTGTCCTGATTTTCTTAGGTGAAAGAGAGGGTACCGGTGAGGGTTTTCTCTTCCTTTCTACTCTTTTAAACTTAGCAGCCTTACCACTATCAGTATTAGAGAATGTTACAATTGGTGAAACATGTGCTTCAGGTTGTAGTCCTTCAAGCTCACTAGCTGATATACCACTGATGTTCATGACATTTTCTTTGATTTCCTTTACCTTCTTGGAGGAATCTCTAATGAATTTTTCTCTTCTCTTAGTCCTTTTCTACATAGATATATTGCTCTCTATGGTTTCTGCATTTCCAAAGAATTTCTCAGAGGGCTCTCTTGGTGCATCAAGTAGAGCTTTAACATAAGTTTCCAAAATAGATAGGTCTACCTCATATCCCATCTTTGTAACCCAAATAGTTCTAGGACTTGTTGCTTCCATCCAAGTTTCATCTCTCTTAATCACAAAACAGATTTCCTTGTCATATTTATCAACTATGCTCTGCAGTAGTCTCTCCCTTGCTCTCATCTTAGATTGGAATGTCTTGAAATAGTCTATAATGTTCTTAATACTATCAGTGCCCATACTAGTGAAAGCATCTTGTATCTGTCTTCCTACCAGAATTTCATAACCAAAATCCTTGTGACCTATGTCAGGTATCTCCTTGGTAAAGTACAACATTAGGCATACTAGAAGGTTTCCAAAATGAAAAGTACCTTTCTTGTCTCCCTTAATCTTTTTCAGGTTGTCAATTAATTAATCATTAAGCCATTCACACACATCAATCTTAACATTATTGTTCACCATTTCATATGCACTGTGAATACATAGGCTAGAAACAAAATTTAGTCTATTTGCATGAGTAGCTTTGTAACCTAGTACCATACTCACATATCTCACATTGATATCCTTGACATCATTCACTCTAAGTGACCTATTATCAAATGTTGCTCCAGTTAAATCCATAACTCCCTTGTTAGGTATCTTCTTGGTTTTATCAGGCCTACTACCGGTTCAAGGTAAACCAGTAACTGCCTTAATTGCATCTCTGGTTATCTTGCAAACTAACTCTAACCACATGAATTCTCCATGGACTCTACTTAATACAAGTCTAACAACTTCCTTTGGAAATTCGAGAATGTTCAGAATCTATACAAAACCTAAATTTTCCACAACCTTATGTTCGGGTTTGATCACACCATGTTCATCAGTAATGACCTCATTAAACATTTTCTTCAACTCCTTAGTCCCTAGGTTTTCTATGTTGCAATGTATGTAAATTCTAGGGTCTTTTGCAAATGCTACACCCTTTGGTATTTTCAAAAAAGCTCTTATAGAGTCATCTTATTTAAAAATCTTGGGGATAATCTTAAATATGAGTCTAGGGCATTTAACATTTTCCACAATAGTAGGGTTCGAAATAAACTCTGGAACAAAAGATGAGGAAGCCATTTCAAAGAAAAATACCTCTAAACTGAAATTCTGAATGCTTGAAAATGACTTTGCAGCTTTTCCTTAGAATGCCTTCGCTCAATTTTGCGCTCTTTGATCATTTGAATGCTCAGTGAGTTTGAAATGAGGGTTTCCTGATGCTTTAAAGCCAAAAAGGTTCTTTAAACTGCATTAAATGCTCGTCGGTTAAGTGAAAACTTAACACATTCGCCGGTAAAGAAGAAATTTATCTTCTCACCATCAACCGAGGGTAGAATGGATGATTTTTAACTTGCTGCAATACCCCCTAAGGGTTATTCCTCAGTTAGATGAAGAATCTCTTGCCGGTGGAGGGTTACTCTACTCTATCGGTGCAGAGATAGTTTCATCAGTTTTTTGATCACTCTTTTTAATCCATTGTTTTGAAAATTCTTGCTTAACTTCATCTATCTTTTCTTTGCCCTTCAAACTAGATCCTTTGTTGTTTGTTAGTGCATTCTTGCTTCTACATAATTTAGCAATATGTCCAATCTTGTTACATGCATAACAAGTTACATTATTCCTCTAAATAGCCTTTCCATATCCTTGACCGGTTTGTGATCTGCATTGATTAGATAAATGCCCAAATCTTCCACAAACATAACATTTCACATTCGTTCTGCAATTTTCTGAATTAGGACCAATTTTGTTGCATTTGGAACATTGACTGGTGGGTGATTTTATATTCTGATTATTTCTAAATCTACATTGATTTTCTTTATGACCATATTTGTTGCAATTGAAACATTTCCCATTAAATTTATAAGCATTAGGTTGTCTTACCGGTTTGTTCTGATCTTGATTGTTTGTAGTACTAGAACTTTCTCCATGTTCAAATCCAAGTCCATTAGTATCTCTATCAAGTTTCTGTCTTTTAAGCATGTCATCAAGTTCTTCTAAACTTTTCTTGAATTTGTCTTTGTGTTTATTTGCAGTAACCAACTCATTTTCCACAATTCCAACTTGTCTTAAAAGCTCAACTTTATCATGTTGCATGTGAATCAGATCTATCTTTAGCATATCATTTTCATGATCAAGTCTCAGATTTTCATTTCTAGCATCATTAAGTCTCCTAGTCAAGTCTTCTTCATTCTTCTTCCTATCTTCAATATCCTTACATAACCTAATAGTCATATCTTGTATTTCATTCTTCATGTTATTGTTCTCTTGTCTCAACTTATTTGCAATGTCTCTAAGAGTTTCTTTTTCATCATCATCATTCTACATCTTCTCATGAAGTTCCTTTCTCTTATTTTGTGCTATAACAAAGTTCTCCTGAAGTCCTTTAATGAATTCCTATGCAATCCTCAAATCATCTTCAAGTTTGATATTCTTCAATTTTTATGTATCAAAATCTTCAAAAGATGCTTCCAACTGATTTCTTAAGTTCTCCATCTATAGCAGTGTCAGAATCTTCCTCAAGCTGTTAGGATTTTGAAAATAGAGGATGAAGCTCTGATACCAATTGTTAGATTCAATGACAGTCCCAAAGACATTGAGAGGGGGGGGTGAATGATTTTCTAACTAGTTAGTAGAATATTTAAACTTATTTATAACTTTGCAACTCAAAACAGTGTACCAGTAAATAAGAATTAAAGCAGTAAACAAAAATAATAGAGATAGCATAGAAACACACCATAACATAAGATATTTAACAAGGAAACCCAGTGTGGGAAAAACCTCGATAGGATTTGTGACCCACAATATTTACTCACTGGCCAATGAATAAATACTATTTACAATGAGGGGCTTGCACATGCAGGGAGGCCAACAGCCTAGAGCTCACTGCTCAATAAAGAGTCATATTGACTACAAAATGGATTATCAAATCCAATACAATGTACTGCTCAAAACAACATCTCTAATGTTAGGTTCAGTACCATTTTAAGCTCAGTCTGTAACCAAAACCTTCGTTGTCAACTATATCACCTTGTACAATAAAATTGTCTCATCACCTACCACAATTACTTATCTCTCTCTCATATCAAAATGACTTATAAGATCTCATACATATATGAGTCTTTTACAATATACCATGTTAGCTTACAAAAGATAATTATATTACAAAACAATTCATATAAACAAGACTTTATCCCATGTCAGCTTGAGTGCTAGTATGCTTAGTGTTGCCGATGTAATTTGAATGTTGGTGAAGTGCCTACCGGTGCCGGTGTCTGTCGGTGTATGAATTTTGTGATGTCGGGCATGTAGAAACCGATTTCCAATGAGTTGACAGTTGGTTGCCATCAATGACAACATCAACTATTCTCATAAGAGTGTAAAATTCCAACAAATTAGTCATATCCCCTTAAGCCACTTGTCCTAGTTAGGCCAATCCTTTTAAGTCATGTGTCTTAAATGATTATTACAAAATTTGTAGATGCTAAATTTAATTACAACCTATTTAGGCCTATCCCCTTAAGCCAAAATTGTCCTATTTCTAGTTTGATCTCCTTAAGCCACATGTCCTACTTAGGCCAATCCCCTTAAGTCATGTGTGCTATAATGATTAATTACAAAAATATTCATAGATGTTAAATTTTAAATTCTTATACATGATCATATGTAAGAACATGTTCTTGATTTCATGTACACATGTACATGTATATATATGCAAAATTTTCATTATTTATTTGTTTGTAGATCTTGTATATGTATATGTATATGTAGATTGGACATGTTTTAAAATTACTTACAATTTATTCATCTTTTAGTTTCAAAAGTTAGATTTTAAATTTTTATTTGATTTGTAATTAAATGTATGTACATATATATATGCAGAGCTCAGATTACATGCACATCATCACATGGTTGAGTTTAATATATAAGATTTGCTTAATGTAGCAGGGCCTCAACCCCCCCCCCCCAGATGACCCTTCCCATGGTGCACCACCTCCACCCCCACCTCCACCCCCACCCCCTCCTCCACCTCCACCCCCACCCGAGCATCATCCTCCATTTCTTGATTCTACTGAGGCTCTATTTCGAGCCATTATTGATGAGAATGTTGTTTTCATATAGGAAAAAGTTAATGAGATCCTTAGAGTACCATATATATCCCCACACATGCACCGTTTTGTATCGAAGATTCAAAATGTTATTGATGCAGTTAGGTCTATAGATGCAGAGCTTGATTCACATAGATCATGGAGAGAGGAGAGACATTGGTCTTATTCTGATGGCCTCTCCTATAGGGATATTTTCAACTTAAGAATAGACAAATCTTACTTTATTCCATATTTTTCAAAGCCCATCATAGGTGAACCCATTCCACCAAACAAATCCCACATATCCATGGGGTGGTGTACACATCTGAACATGGCTGATAATTTTTGGGATTGATGGCAGATGGTATTGACACCCCACCACATGCCAACTTAGAGTTCCCTTTATACTTCTTGAGAAAATTATATGTAGAGTTTGTTTTGGGTTTAAAGCCCAATTATTTTGATATTAGAGCATTCCAAGGTGTTGGTGGTGGCATGCCACAAGATATGTTGGGGGCACGTATTGACCCCAATAGACCTGCCTGTCACCAAGCCATTGTGGCTCCTATGCTTGTTATACCTATGCTTGTTCATCAATGTTTTATTATCTCCACATTGGACCCATTGACCACACTCATTGGTAGCCTTAGTCAACAAACATCTGATTTGATCGACCGTGGCCACATTGACACTGGTGAGGATGATGTTGACATGAGTACAACCATTCCATATACATCAACACCTCATTTTTGTATGAGTTACCATCGACAATGTTATGGGCCTTGTGATGGTCCAGACCTTGCTTTGATTTCACACCATGGTCCATCTTCTTTAGCTACACAGGGAGCATCCACTGATCATGATAATATTGGTTCATATACCAATTTTCTTTGTGTCGATGATCATCCCATAGATCATGATTCATGTGGTAAACAGGTATGGGGAGATCCAGTACATACATACAATTTTCTATATATATTTATATTTATATTTATATAGATCTCTCTATCTATATATCTTCACTATTTACACATGTATGTCTCCAGCCCATGTTTGGGGCCACTACGACACTGTCTTCCACATTGAATTATCCACCTACCATTGTGGTGAGTGAAACTCCTCCAACATCAGTTGTTGCAGATGAGCAGAGAGATTTAGTACGTTGACACTTTATCTTAATTTATATATTGATACGGGAGCATCCCCGGTTCACAACAATATTGCTTCAACAAAAAACATTTTCGTTTCTATTTTGTTTTCTATTTGTAGTTTCAGATTTCCTTTCTGTGTGTCCCGGTTTTGGCTCACCGGTTCCTATGGAGTTGGATTCTACTTGAAGACTTGATCATCCTGCTTGCTTTCTAACCGCATCTCATTTGGATCACTTTCCGACAAGATATCGGTACTGGTTTCCTTAATAGTTTCTTGTTACCAATTGCTCCTTTGTTACCAATTGCCTGATACCTATTCTAGTGATCTACTAGAACCCATTCTAAATCTTGTGGAGCCTTGAATGTTGTTCTCAATGTTGATTAGCATGTGGCTGAGCTTTTGCATTTCATCCTTTGGATTTTTCAGAGGAATCTCTTCGTGGAGGCTGACCTCAATCATTTTTGCATGTTAGGGTTTTGATCCTTTTTGGGCCAACCAAATCCTTTTGGATTGATATATATATTTGTAATCATGCTTTAAAAGGGAATCAATCAGAGAGAATCAAAGAGTATCAGATAGATAGATTGTGCCTAGAAGATAGATCTTTTGATTCAAGGTCCTGGTGTGACCTATTCTACCAGGCATGTGTGCCGGTATGTTGTAACCTGGTTGTTATCGATTGGATGTAATTAATTTTCATGCAATAAAACTATCTGTTATGCATTGCCTCCATCATATCTATGTGTTTTTATTGTGTTAACTCTTGCTGACCGGTTTGGACTAATCTCCTCGAGGTCCCTCCTCACCGGTGACTACTTTAAGTGGTATCAAAGTGAAGTTCATTCCAGAGGTTGCATGTCCTAAACCTTGTTTTAGGGTGGTAGATTGTGGATCCAACTTGCAATTGTAGAGGACTAGCGTGAATCAATGGCATGAAGAGGAACTAGGAATGGTGGAGTGTGTGGGAATGTAGACCCTACTGTAATGGAGATCTTGCAAGGAATAGTAGACTGGTTAGAAGCCATGGAGAAATCCCAAAGAAGAGGCTAACATATTGAGGATGTGAGCAAAGATGAAGAAGAAGAAGCCTCGATAGAACAAGTGAACCTACCGGTAGTTCATCAAGAGGAGGATAGGTTTTTAAGGGTTTTGAGTAGGGTGAACACTAGACCTTATTTTACCCCACCAAAATATGATGGGAAGTTAGATTCAGATGAATTGATGGATTGGATCTCAGAGATGGAAAAGTATTTAGATTTTGAAAACACTACAGCAGAAAGGAAGGTGAAGTATGCTTGTACTCGGTTGAAGGGTCATGCATCTCTTTGGTGGGCGCACTTGCAAGTTGATAGGCAAAGAAGAGGTAATGAAAAGATTAAGACATGGGATAGGATGATTGCTAAGTTAAAATCAAAGTTTGTCCTGACAAATTATCAAGTAGATTTGTTTCAAAAGTTGCATAATCTGAGATAGAAGGAATCTAGTGTGAAGGAGTACACCGAAGCATTTTACAAGTTGAACATCAGATCCGAATATGTGGATGATGAAATTTAACAAATTGTAAGATATTTGAACAGATTGTGGAAGTTTATACAAGATGAACTCAGTATGATCAAATTAGAGAGTGTTGAAGAGGCTTACCAGTATGCAATAAAGGCTGAAGAGAAATTGAATAAGAGGCATGAGCAAAGACAGAGAGGTAGAGGTGGAAGGTTTACCAGAGGAAGATTTCAAGGAGGAATAGGATATGCCTAAGGAAGAGGAACCAGTACAGATCAAAACAAGGACAAGGGAGTGAGAAAGGAAGGTAGTTCATACTAGAAGGATGATATAAATTTCTATCAAAGGAGAGAGTCGGATGGTTGCTAGAATGAGAACTTTGGAAGACAAGACAAAAGGACATTCAGAGGAACCTATTTTAAATGTGGATGAAGAGGACACCGTGCATTTGAATGTAAGAAGTTAGAGCCTACCAGAAGAGAGAAAGTGGTGGAAGAGAACCCCACCGAATCAAACAATAAACCGGAAGATGGAGAATTATTGATTATGAGGAGAGCTTTGTGTCATACCAGAGAAGATAAAGAACCCTTGCAGAGGAAGAACTTGTTCAAGACTAGATGTAAGGTAAGTGTTGTAAAGTTGTCATTGATAGTGGTAGTTCAAATAATCTTGTTTCAAAAGAGATGGTGATTAATTTGAAATTGGAGAGATTGAAACACCCTAAGCCCTACTAGATAGCATGGATTCGGGATGAACATAAGTTGTTAGTAAGTGAACAGTGATTAGTAAAATTAAAAATTTGGAATTATCATGATGAAGTTTTGTGTGACATTATGCCTATGGACATTTGTCATCTTTTGTTGGGAAAACCTTGGCAGTTTGATAGACAGGCAATACATGATGGGAGGAATAATACATACACTATTGTGGCCAATGGGATGAAGAAAACCTTGTTTCCTTTGGAGGAACCTTTGAAAAATGAAGTTTGTACAAATACCAAAATGTTTCTAGTAGATGGAAGGAAGTTCATGGATGGACTAAGACATGAGAATGTGTGTTTTGCCTTAATTCCTAAGAAGATTGAGAGACTAGAACCGAAAGGAGAACACCCAACAAAAATAAGAGATTTGCTGATAGAGTATAGGGAAATCATTTTAGATAATGTACCTGATGGATTGCCACATGTTAGAAGTATTAGTCATTGCATGGACTTAGTTCCTAGAGCTAGATTGCTTAACAAACCTACACACTGGTTAACACTGACAAAGAATGAAGAATTGAATAGACAAGTGTAGGAGCTATTGAAGAAATGTTTGATCAAGGAAAGTCTGAGCCCTTGTGTAGTACTAGTAGTATTAGAACCTAAGAAGAAGGGAGAATGGAGGATGTGTACCGATTCAAGAGCAATAAACAAGATCACAGTGAAATACCAATTTCCCTTGCCTAGGATGGATGACATAATGGACTGACTAAGTGGAGAAAAGTACTTTACAAAGATATATTTGAAGAGTGGATATCATTAGATCAGGATCAGAGAAGGTGATTAATGGAAGACAATATTTAAGATAAATGAAGGATTATATGAATGGTTGGTGATGCCTTTTGGACTGACTAATGCACTAAGTAATTTCATGAGGCTGATGAATGAGGTTTTGAAGAAATTATTGGGTAAGTTTGTTATTGTGTATTTGGATGATATTCTAATTTTTAGTAAGACAAAAGAGGAGCATTTGTTGCATTTAAGACAAGTTTTGCAGAGGCTGAGAGAAGAAAAGTTACTGATCAATATCAAGAAGTGCACTTTCATGAAGGATGAGTTAGTCTATTTGGGCTTTGTGATATCTGCGGATGGTTTAAAGATGGACCCTGAGAAAGTGAAAGCCATTTTTGAGTGGCCTACACCAAAAATTATTGGAGAGGTAAGATCATTTCACGATTTGGCTAGTTTTTACCAGAAGTTTATCAGAAATTCTAGTTTAGTTTGTAATCCCATAACTGAAACAATGAGGGGAGATCAGAAGGAATTCAATTGGACCACAAGAGAAAACAAACGTTTTGAGTTTTTGAAATAGAAAGTGACTAAGCAGCTTGTGTTGGCTTTACCGGATTTTAATAAGGTATTTCAAGTGGATTGTGATGCAAGTGGAACAACAATAGGAGCAGTTTTGAGTCAAGAAGGGAGAGAAATAGAATATTTCAATGAGAAATTAAATGATGCTCGGAAGAGATATTCAATATATAATTAGGAATTTTATGCCATAATTCAAGCCTTGAAGAAATGGAGACATTACTTGTTGCCTAAGGATTTTGTGTCGTATATAGATCATCAAGCTTTGCAATATTTGAACACTCAAAGTAAGTTGAATCAGAGACATATGAGATGGGTAGAGGTCTTGTAGTTACACCTTTGTGTTGAAACATAAAAGTGGGAAATCTAACAAAGTTGTTGATGCATTGAGTAGGAGAAGGAATTTATGGACAGAAATGAGAGTGATAGTATGGTTTTGAAATTTTGAAGACCTTGTATGACAAAGACCCAGATTTTGTAGAACCTTGGAAAGCATGTAGAGAACTGGTTATGGTTGATAGGAGAAAATGGTTGGATTACTTCATTCAAGATGGGATGTTATTTAAGGGAGTTTAGTTATGCATACCTAAAAGTTCCATGAGAGATAACCTAATAAAAGAGAAGCATTGTGGAGGTTTAGGTTGACATTTTGGCATTGATAAAATAGTTGCATAGGTGAGTGAGCAGTACTTTTGGCCCCAAATTCATAAGGATGTTAAGAGATATGTCCAGAGCTCTAGAGTTTATCAAGTTGCAAAAGGTAGTAGTTAGAATGTGGGATTGTATAAACCTTTGACAGTACCGGTAAGACCTTGGGAGGATATAAGTATGGATTTTGTACTTGGCTTACCTAAGACACTGAGAGGAAATGATTCTATATATGTGGTAGTGGATATATTTTCAAAGATGGTTCATTTCATACCTTGTAAGAAGACATCAGATGCATTGCATGTAGCAGACCTATTTTTCAAGGAAGTGGTAAGATTGCATGGATTACCTAAGAGCATAGTTTTAGACAAAGACACTAAGTTTGTTGGCTATTTTTGGAGAACACTTTGGAAGAAGATGAAGACAGATTTGAAGTTCAATTCTACTTTTCATCTACAGACTGGTGGACATACAAAAGTAGTTAATCAAAGTTTAGGAAACTTGTTGAGATGTTTAGTAGGAGATAAAACCAGAAGTTGGGATTTGGTCCTTGCACAAGAAGAGTTTTCCTATAATAATTCAGTGAATAGAAGTACCAGAAAAATACCTTTTGAGATTGTTACCAGAATACATCCTAAAGGAATAGCAGAATTGAGAGACATTGACAGTGAAGATCAGAAGAGTTCAGAAGCAGAAGAATTTGTAGATCACATGGAAACATTGCATATTTAGGTTAAACAACACTTGGAAGACATGAATAGAAAATACAAGGAGAAGGCAGATGAGAAGAGGAGACATAAGGAATTTGAGGTTGGCAATGAAGTGATGGTCTATTTGAGAAAAGAGAGATTCCCAGTTGGAACTTATAATAAGTTATAGATGAAGAAGTTTGGACCCTATAAGATGTTGAGAAGGTTCATTTCTGGAAATGCATATGAGGTGGAGTTATCAGATAGTCTAAGTATTTCACCTATATTTAACATTGCATATCTTCATGAGTACCATGAACCAGAATTTAGTGAGGACAATATTGCAGACTTGGAGAAACAATTGCCCCAGAATGAACCAGATCAGATTGAAGAGATTTTGGATAGTAGGATTGGGCGTAGTACCCGAAGCAGTCAGTACAAAGAATATCTTGTGAAGTGGAAGAATAGACCAGTGGAAGATTCATCTTGGATTTCTCAAGAAGAGGTAGACCACCTTGGTTTCCCTCCAAACCCAGCAAAGTGAGAGGCTCACTTTTTATTAACCTCAGATGTCTGATGTAGGAGCATCCCCATTTCACAACAATCTTGCATCAACCAAAAACATTTTCATTTATTTTATTTTTTTTGTTTGTAGTTTCAATTTTCCTTTCCATGTGTCCTAGTTTTAGCTCACCGGTTCCTGTGGAGTTGGATTCTACTTAAAGACTTGATAATCCTGCTTGCTTTCTAACCGCATCTCATTTGGATCACTTTCTAGCAGGATATCGCTACTGGTTTCCTTTATAGTTTCTTGTTACTGGTTGTTCCTTTGTTACCGGGTGCTTGAGACCTATTCTAGTGATCTACCAGAACCCATTTTCAAGCTTGCAAAGCCTAGGACGTTGTTCTCGATGTTGCTTGGCATGTGGCCTACCTTTTGCATTTCATCCTTGGATTTTTTAGAGAAATCTCTTGGTGGAGGCCGACCTCATTCATTTTTGCACATTAGGGTTTTGATCCTTTTTGGGTTGACCAAATCCTTTTGGATATATATATATATATATATATATATATATATATATATATATATATTTGTAATCATGCTTGAGAAGGGAATCAATCAAAGAGAATCAAGGAGTATCAAATAGATAGACTGTGCCTAGAAGATAGATCTTTCAATTCAAGGTTCTGGTGTGACCTATTCTACCAGACATGTGTGCCGGTATGTTGTAACTAGTTGGATGTAATTAACTTTCATGCAATAAAACTATTTGTTATGCATTGCCTCCATCATATTTGTGTGTTTCCGTTGTGTTAACTCTTGTTGACTAGTTTGGAATGATCTCCTCGCAGTCCCTCCTCAGCAGTGACTGCTTCATATATATTTAGAGATTTAATTAATTCTGTTCACCAAACTTACATGATATTTTAAATAAATTTAAATATGTAATTGATTTAATATCTATATTTAATTAATTTTGTTGTACAGGTGGACACGACCATCAGGATGAGTTTACATTCAGATGGGCCATATGATCATCCTGACCCTCTTGTTAGTTTTCTACAGATATCATTTGCATTTCAAGCATTTAATGTTGATTTATTTTTTTATTTTTTTAAAATTTAATATAGGTTTCAGAGTTTTTATTTAAAAATTAAATTAATTTGTATATATATATTAAATATATATATATATGTACATGGGTGCATATAATTGACACACAACTCCTTTTTAAATACCTTGTAGGATCTTGTTGATAGTGGAGCTTTTGTTGATGTCGCCCAGGATACATTGTGTAGAGGAGATGATCTGAGTCAGGTACATGCGTATGAACATTAAATTATCTCTAGTTCAAATTGAACATTTTAAATATAAATTTAATTTAAATTTCTATTTTAAATCATTGATCAAGATCTATATATGTGTATGTACTATATAGCATGAGATACCAGTGCCATCAACTACCCCTATAGCACCTATAGATGCAAAGTCCTTAGTGGAGTCTAGAGGAGATGAGCCTACTCATGTACATGTATGTGCTACTGAACTCATAATTGAAATTTTTACATTGTTTTTAAATATATATATAATTAATTACACATGAACTATGTAGTTCTCACAAACTTTCATTTTTGACTTGCAAAGTGGATCTTCTTCTCATTCTCATCTATATGGCTTGAAGAGGAATCTAGAATGATTTAGGGCTTATAGTCGTCCTCATTTTAGGGGCTATATATATAGATAGATAGATTTGTTACATGTTTCATGCAGTTTACTGACATTTGATCATTCCATCCCATGGGACTTGTTTATTTTGTGCACTTTGATTATATATTTCATTTTGAGCATGGACTTGAAACATGTATGTGTACATGGACTTGTTTATTTTGCACGTACACTTTGATGAATAATGATGAACAACAAATACCCTAACTGGTATTGAGAGGGGGGGGAGTTAATCAGTAAATACAAAAACTTCTCTAAAACTTATCAAGTTAAGACAATGCTAACCGGTTGTCTTCATTACTGAACTTAACCATGGAAATTCCAGTTAAACACAGTAATACTTCAGACAACATAACATAGTAAAACTTAACACTTCAAATACATTCAATACTTGATAACTACTTCACCCATAAACATATGCATGTGGTATATCAACAATACCATAACCATTAGCTTTGCATGCATAATCACTCAAACAAGGAATACTTAATCATCACATGAAAAATGCACAACTCATGACACAAATTTTTCACGTGGAAAGCAAAATGGGAAAAACCACGGTGGGGATGAATACCCACAAGCTTTTTTTGAACTCTTTTGAAGCTCGCTCTATTAGGAGCCTAGTCTAATTAAAGACTTTACAATAAGGTTCTGCTAGGAACCGATCCTGTTAAAGATCACCCGGAATATATACCATGTTAAAGGTTACCTTGCTAGAAGATTTAAAGATCTCATTGAACTTGAATCACCTGGTTAGAGGTTTTACAATAAGCTTGTTAAAGCTACCCAACAAAGGGATTTTCCTTCTTTTGAAATGGTTAGAAGACAATAGGTAAAACTTTAATTTGATAACAATACTATATGCTAAGGCAGATCCTTTTCAGTTCCTCTACTCTGCAATCACACTCTGCAGTTTTCACTCACTGGTCTGGAAAGTATCTCATCACTTAGATACATACACAACTTTTGCCAACAACTTATAATAACAAACATCATCGACCTTATAGACAACAATTAGGTCGGTAACCTAAACCCTAAACCCTAACCATCTTAGGTTTACTATTACAAGCGGTCCAATCTTGACCGTCCAAACACATTACATGAAATAATCTCAAATAGATCACAAGTCATTATTTAGCATTGTCCATTTTCCACTGCACATAGAAATCAGTAACCCATCATGCTTTTTTCTCATACCGCTAAGAAGAATGTTTATTCCTGAGGTAGACATTTAATGCAATCGATCTTCATATGCAAGACCCTCAAGGAAATCCTTCACGTGCACAAAACTGACGTGGCATCTCGATCTCATCCTTATTTCTTATCTAACTCATCACATAATATCATCGATTGCATCGCACAAGCTAGATTGCAAAACCAAAAACCCTAGCTCTAAGACTACCAACCGGTAGTCACACTTAGTGAAACCCTGACACCGATTCACCAATTTCTTCCAATCTTCATACTGGTTCACTTGCACTTATTGACATCAATGACAACATACATTGTCATCATATCATCATACCCATTCATCAAATGCCAACAATCTCCCCCTTTGGCATTGATGGCAATACTCAGTGTAGCATTGCAACTAAAAAAAATCATAGACCAGTGCATCTTAAATATCTTCATCAGATATCTTCTCCCCTATCACACATCTTCTCCCCCTTTGACAACAATGCCAAAGTGGAGGCACAAGCTCCCATACTCCACTATGCTACTCCCCCTATGGAATAGCATCCTTCAACACATCAATCCTGAAATATTTGACACTGTAATACCTGACTGATGTGGAGCACACATCTTTAGTTTACTTCATGAAGGGGAAAAACACCTAATTCACCTCTCAAATAGGTAAATGTAGTCTTCGGTAATGGATTAGTGAATATGTCTCTTAGCTGCTCCTTATTGGACATGTTGAAATACAACCTCTATGTTTTGAACCTTCTCTCTCAATAAATGATGCTTGAGCTCAATGTGCTTAGTTCTAGCATGCAATACTGGATTCTTGGAAATATTGATTGAACTAGTATTGTCACAAAATATACTCACAGGTTCATAGATAGGTACTTTGAAACCATCCAATACACGTTTCATCCAGATTGTCTAAGTGCAGTTCATAAATTCTGCCACATACTCCGCTTTAGCTATAGACTAAGAAATACAACTCTACTTCTTGCTTGTCTAGGAGACTATTCTTCCACCAAGAAAGAACACTCCACTGGTTGTGCTCTTCCGATCATCCACATTACCTACCCAATCTGCATCAGTAAATACCTTGAGATTAAAATCACCATTGTATGGATACCACAATCCATAGTCAACAGTCACTTTTAGGTATCTACGAATCCTCTTGACTTCTACCAAGTGGGATTCTCTTGGACTTTTCTAAAAATGAGCTACTATGCCCACTGCATGAGCAATATCTAGTTTGTTGTGCACCACATAGTGCATCTTATCGATCATTGATTGATACTCCTTCTCATTCACCAACACTGAATCATCTTCCTTAGTTAGTTTACAGTCGGTCACCATCAGTGTACCAACCGATTTTCTTTCCTCCATGCCAAAGGTCTGCAATACCTCTTTGACATGCTTGGACTGGGTAATAAAGATACCCTCTTTCATTTGCTGAATCTGTAAACCAATGAAGAAATTTATCTCTCTAATCAGAGACATCTCAAACTCTTTCTTCATTTCATCTACAAATGCATGGCTCATTTCATCATCTCCTCCAAAGATTATGTCATCTACAAATACTTCACAGATTAGAATCTGATCACCTTCGGATTTTAGGTAGATGTTATTATCCTCACTTGTTCTTTGAAATCCTATTTTCACAAGATGAGAGTGTAAATGTTCATACCATTCCCTAGGTGCTTGTTTCAATCCATACAAGGCTTTGTGTAATCTACACACCATGTTACTATCTTTTGATAAGGAAAACCCATCTGATTGCTCAATATACACTTCCTCTTCTAGGATTCCATTCAAGAACACAGACTTCACATCCATCTAATAAACCTTAAATCCCTTGAATGCTGCAAATGCAAGTAGCATTTGGACACCTTCCAGTCTAGCCACAAGAGAAAAGGTTTCTCCATAGTCTTCTCCCTCTTCCTGAGCATATCCTTTGCATACAAGTCTTCCCTTGTTTCTTACAACTGTGCCTTCTTTATTTAGCTTATTCTTGAAGACCCATTTGGTACCTATTACATTCTTATGTTCTGGTCTAGGTACCAAGGACCATGTTGCATTCTTTTCTATTTTGTCTAGCTCCTCTTCCATTGCCTTAATCCAGTCTTCATCTGTAAGTGCTTCTCTAGAAGTCTTAGGCTCCAATTCAGAAATCATGTAAGAGTTTTCTTTCACCTTTCTTCTTGTGAGTATACCTGCATCTTTATCTCCTATGATCTGCTTTGGATCATGATGTAGTTTCACATATCTAGGAATGACTCTAGCTAGTTCTGCTAGCTTTTCATCTTCTTCTTCACTTACTTCTTCTTCTTCACCTATTGTAGCTTCTACTGGTACAAGAACATAGAGATATTTAATCATTTCTTTCTTAACTAGTTCCCAGAGGGCTATACCTAGTTTATCTTCGACTTCCTCGCTGCAGGTTTCCTCAGGCTCCTCAGGGGATTCATCAATCCTGACATTGATACTCTCAATAATTTTTTGTGTTCTATTGTTGTAGCACTTGAGAGCTTTTCTCTTAGTGGAATATCCCAGAAATATTCCTTCATCATATTTAGGATCAAACTTGCTCAAATGCTCACCTCTCTTGATGTAACACTTACTACCAAATACTTCGAAATAACTCACAATGGGAGTCTTCTCGGTCCAATATTCATAAGGGGTTTTAACTCTACCTTTCTTGATGAGTGCTCGGTTCATAGTATAGACTGCAGTGCTCACCACTTCTCTCCAAAAGTGTGAGCAACCTTTCCTTGGATCAACATTGTTTTGGCCGCTTCAACTATAGTCCTGTTATTAATTTCTGCTATGCTATTCTATTGTGGTGTCCTTGGGGCAGGCAACTACCTCTTGATACCGCTATCTTCACAGTACTTGTTGAATTCATCAGAATTGAATTCACCTCCTTGATCAGTTCTTAGGCATTTTATCTTTTGACCACTTTCCTTCTCTACTAATTCTCTAAAGGCTTTGAACTTTCCAAATGCCTCAGACTTGTCTTTCAATAATGTGACCCACATCATTCTTGAGTAGTCATCAGTAAGAATCATGAAATACCTATCTTCTGAATACTTCTAGTTTTCATAGGACCACACAAATCGGTATGCACAAGATCAAGTAAGTTTTCTGTTGAAAATGACTTATCTTTGAAAGTTAAGGAAGACAGCTTCCCAAGTTGACATTCTATGCACAAAGAATTTTCTGGTTTGTTCAGCAAAGGCAATCCTCTTACTGCCTTGATCTTACTAGCCTTTATAATATTATTAAAGTCCAGATGACAAATTCTCCTATGCCATATCCAACTGTCATCAAACTTTGCCATCAAACACTGAATTATCTTGTCATTCAGCTGAAACAAGTTACCTCTGGTCTTCTTACCGGTGGCAATAAATTCACCACTCTTTCCAATTATACTGCAGACTCCACCTTTGAACTCCAGAATGAGTCCTTTATCATTTACCTGAGCAACACTCAACTGGTTATGCTTAAGACCTTCTACCCAGTAGACATCATCCGCATTTCTCTTTCCATTTAGTGAGATGAATCCTTTTCCTTTTACCAAGCATGATGCATCATTGCCAAATCTGACAACACCTCCATCATATTCTTGTAGAGATAGAAACTTTCTTCAGTCACTAGTCATGTGGTGAGAACAACCACTATCAATAATCCACTCATTAGAGTTATCAATGCGAGAGACAAGTGCTTTCTTGTCAGACACTTCTTCCTTTACAACTACAAACACTATGTCCTCATTCTCTTCATCCTGAGATTCTTCATCAGTAACACCTTCATCCACTACAACAAGACAATTTCTTCTCTTTCCTCTATACTTTCTAAACCTCTCTGGTTTATCCTTATTGTCATTGTTAGGATAGTTAACAACTATATGTCCTATCTTATTACAGGAAAAACATTTTAAAGGAAGCTTACCTCTGTATTTTTCAGTGCCTTTTGGAAGTCTCTTGGAAAGAAGAGCTTCAAACTCCATCAGAATCTCTTCATCATCCATACCTTTTCTTTTCATGGATTCATAACTGGTACTTACTTCTTTTCCTTTTCTAGTTGGTCCAACATATGCTCTAAAAGCTATCTCAATCTTCTGAACAGTGCCATCGTAGCTATTCAACTCATATGCAGTCAGCTTTGCAATGATAGAGTCTAAGGATACCTTGGTTTTGTCAATAGACCTTAGTTCTTGAATAGCAACAACTTTGATTGCATAGACCGGTAACAATGATCTCAAAACTTTACTGACAATGGTGGAATCATTGATTGTTCCACCAGTGCTCTTGATATCTCCAACAACAGTCTTGATCCTTATGCCATACTATTGAATGGTCTCACCTTTAACCATCCTCATGTCTTCAAATTTTCCTCTAGGGATCTCTTCCTTAGCTTGCTTGACATGCTCATCACTGCCATAAATAGTTTCCAATGTGTCTCATACATCCTTAGGAGTGTCCTTATCTTTTACATCAATAAAGTCAATATCGGACAAACTGCTAATAAGGGCTTCCATGACTTGCCCATTTTCTTGAATCTCTCTTTTCTAATCATTGATTAAAGTGCCAGTTGGAATTATATAGACATTCTCAATATAGCTCCAGTGTTGAGCACCCAAACTCTTGATATAGATTTTCATTCTGTCCTTCCATTATTTGAAGTTATCTCTATTGAACTTAGGACCTTCCCTCTTCATCATTAAGGCAAGATCTTTTTCCTAAAGCGGTTAAGCTTATATCTTTGAGGACCTGGAGTTGCTCTGATACCAATTAATGAATAATGATGAACAAAAAATACCCTAACTGGTACTGAGAGGGGGGGAGTTGTGAATCAATACATACAAAAACTTCTCTAAAACTTATCAAGTTAAGACAATGCTAACCGGTTGTCTTAATTATTGAACTTAACCATGGCAATACTAGTTAAACATAGTAAGACTTCAGACAACATAAACTAGTAAAATTGAACACTTCAAATACATTCAATACTTGATAACTACTTCAACCATAAACATATGCATGTGGTATATCGAAAATACCATAACCATTAGCTCTGCATGCATAATCACTCAAACAAAGAATACTTAATCATCACATGAAAAATGCACAACTCATGACACACAAATTTTTCATGTGGAAACCCAAATGGGAAAAACCACGGTGGGGATGAATACCCACAAGCTTGTTTTGAACTCTTTTGAAGCTCACTCTGTTAGGAGCCTAGTCCGGTTAAAGACTTGACACTAAGGTTCTACTAGGAATCGATCCTGTTAAAGATCACCCAATTAAGGGATGGCTATATACCTTGTTAAAGGTTGAAACCCTATTAAAGGTTACCTTGCTAGAGGATTTAAAGAACTCAATGAACTTGAGTCACTTGGTTAGAGGTTTTACAATAATCATGTTAAAGCTACCCGACAAAGGGATTTTCCTTCTGTTGAAATGGTTAGAAGACAACAGGTAAAACTCTGATTTGTTAACAACACTATATGCTAAGGCAGATCCGTTTCAGTTCCTCTACTTTGCAATCATACTCTGCAATTTTCACTCACTGGTCTGGCAAGTATCTTATCACTCAGATACATACACAACTTTTGCCAACAACTTACAATAACAAACATCATCGACCTTATAGACAATAATTAGGCTGATAACATAAACCCTAAACCCTTAAGCATCTTAGGTTTACTATTACAAGTGGTCCAATCCTGACCGTCCAAACACATTACATGAAATAATCTCAAACAGATCACAAGTCATTATGCATCATCAATTTTCCACCGCACATAGAAATCAGTAACCCATCACACTTTTTTCTCATACAGCTAAGAAGAATGTTCATTCCCGAGGTAGACATTTAATGCAGTCAATCTTCATATGCAAGATCCTCAAGGAAATCCTTCACGTGCACAAAACTGACATGGCATCTCGATCTCATCCTTATTTCTTAGCTAACTCATCACTAAATATCATTGGTTGCATTGCATAAGCTAGATTGCCAAACTAGAAACCCTAGAGCTGAGACTACCTACCGGTAGTCATACTTAGTGAAACCCTGACACCTGTTCACTATATCTCTTCATACCGGTTCACCAATTTCTTCTAGTCTTCATATCGGCTCACGTGCACTTATTGACATCAATTACAAAATACATTATCATCATACTGGTTCATCAAATGCCAACACACTTTGATTATATTTCATATTGACCATATGTGGACTTGTTGAACATCACACATAGAGTTGATATACATATGCATGTGTACATGTTATATATATTTATGTTTTGCGTTCGAGTTCTTCTAGTACACATACATACATGTTTCATGGACATTATATTTATACATATATTTATTTATTTATAATCATTTGGAGCTATGTATTTCATGACATACGTGTGCAATGTTAAAAACGATTGACATGTACATATGTATATAAAAATTTATACATAATTTTTAATTTAAATCTATATACATGTATGTGTACGTGTACTAAAAATAAATAAATACATTAAAAATAAATGAATCAAGTGCAATTGATATTTATAAAAATAACACATGTACACACATTGTATATTTTAAAAATAAATTCAAAGCAATTGATAATTTTTAAAATAACACATGTACGTGCATATGTACTAAAAGCTTATATAAAAAAGTTTAATATGTGCATCTCTTGAATATAATAAAAGCTTGATCCAGTCCAAGGGGTTGAGCTTAACTGGTTAAAACACCAGGTTCTCATTGTGGAGACCCAAGTTCAATTCCCAATAGGGACATCTAAAATGAATTCTAAGTTGTGACTCTTGGACTTCCATAAAAATTGGGAAGGTCTAGGGTCAATCTAATCAAACATAATAATAATAATTCAAAATATTGCGGCTTTGGCCTATTACCTACCAAAAAAAATAAAAATAAAAGCTTGATCAACATCTCAAATTTCAAAGTTTCAAGATCCACACATGTCTTAAATCTATATATTAAAGAATTCAATATTATGAAATCTAAAGTATTGTATCTAATTTTGATCCATCTAAGACATTAAAAGCAATTTCAAAAGCGATCTAGATAAATTAGATATCCACAGTTTCAAAAGTGATCTAGTTACCTAAGATATAAACCCATGACAACAATTGAAAGTAGTTAGAAATAGAAATTAAAAATACAAAAATATTAACTAAGTCAAATTTAACCAAAAAAAAGATGCATGTTACCAATTAGGACATGGATTAAGGGGATAAAGGACTTACTGGGACATGTGGAAAGAAAGGGGATCAAACTAAATAGGACATGAATTAAAAGGGGAAATTAACTAATTAGGACATGTGAGGCCCTTAAGGGGATCAAACTAAATAGGGCATGTGGCTTTTAAAAGGGGATCATTTGAACTAATTACCTAGGACAAGGCAAACTATAAGGGAATCTATTTACATAATCGGGACATGTGGAAAGGAAGGGGATGGAACAATTGTGTTGGGACTCGTTAAAATTGAGTCAAGTTTTGAGGCCCAATTCAAATTTTTGCTTTGCATTTCCAAATGAGTCAGTTTGAATGGCCTAGTTAGAGAGGGGGTAAAATGGAGCCAGTTGATTTTTTCGGGGGCAAGGCTTGGGAATCATGTCCTACACCTTTCATTTGGCCTATGTAGTGATGTGCAACTTTCAGAATTCAGTTTGGATAAGTTTATCAGGTACCCATTTCGAGGGGTGAGCTGAAAGTGCATTCTAGGCACAAATGCAAATTTTATTAAGTAGCCTACTTTGGGTGTTTATATCTTTTGCCCTGTTGATCATCATAAATAATTTCAAAATGGATTGAATTGTATGCATAAATGTGAGTCAGCATGAAAAATTTCAAGTCCTTATGAATCCGTTTGCTTAGTTTTCAAAGCTCAATCCGTTTGTAGTTTGTGAGGTTTGCACAAGTGTAAAAATGCCCCGGTGAATGTCATATCAAAATGTTTATTCCGGGCTATTTTTGATCTAAAAGGCAAGTCATGTTTCAAATTTCAAGCCTCTACCAATCTGTTTGATTGGTTTTCAAAAGGTTTCCTTGAGTCGTCTGGTTCAATTATTCGTACTTTCAGTGCAATATCAGTTAAAGTAGTCTTTTTCATGAGTGCGCCATTTGCACCCAGTCAGACTTTTGGTCGAACTGAGAGTTCAAAGATTTAATATGTACTTCAAGGTACCTGTTTTTCAAATTTAAGGGTCTACGGAGGTCATTTGATATTTTTGAGAAAGGCATCATGTGTTGCTAGAACATTGACTTCATTAGGTCCGCAGTGTCGACAAAGCCAGTTGGTCATTTTCAGCAATTAATATCTCTTTGCTCGGGACTCATCTTGAAAAACTGTTTGGTAAAGTTCATCCTTGTATATCAGAGTACACACCTGTAAATTTTCAAGATCCAAAAAGGTGTTTTGACCACTTTGAAAAATACATCTTCGCAATTAAATGCGAAAATGTGGCATAAGTGCCTAAAAGTTGTAAAATTCAATTTTATGATCCGAAAATGGTGTTGATCATTTCCAAAGATATGTTTGAGGTTCCTAAGGTATTTCAGAGGTCAGTTGCATGAAAACAAAAATATTTTTTAGCCGGACCCACTTTGGGGCCCAAACCTGGCTTGCCGCTTCATGCATCTTTTCAGGCAAAGTTTAAATTGTTATTTTTTGCAATCATATGTTTATATGATTTAGCTACATAGAAAATTAAATATAATGCAAGGGCATTAAAGATTTCAGCAAAAGGCAAACTTGAAGGTGCAGGCAACATGATGGGTGAAGAGACCGTATAAATCAAATGCAAATTGGCAAATGCATAATGCCAATCTTCCCTTGTCTGGTAAAACAAATTGCAAGTATCGGCAAATGCTTTTGGAAATAAGTAAAATGTGGTTGTTGGGGAAGGTTTTTAATAAATCCAAAGCAATGAAAATCAGCAAGTGTATCTCCAGCATTCCCCCCTTCTGCTGTGGACGATACAAAGGACATGAAAACATTCAACAAAAAATGAAATTCGCATGAAGTTAATCCCCTCCCTGCTGTGCATAAGAGCTGAACTAAAAGGTCTTTTAAACTTTCAATCAAATGCAGATTGGGCAAATAGAATGCCAGCCAAAGCATGCTCACATGGTGGTCAAAGGGGCAACAGCTGAAACTTTCAAACAAATGCAAAGGGCAACGATGAAGTTTCAACAAATGAGAAAGAGGCAATAATGAATTCCCCAAACAAAAGAAAATGGTAGGTGTAAATTGCTAACACCCTCCTTTGCCTGCAGTGGTGGAGAAACATACAAATTTTCAAAGCAAAGAAATTAAAGTTTTCAATGAAATTATGCTAGCAGCTGTAAATGCCAAAATTTTGAAGCAAATGTAAAGGGGCACATTGAAGATTTCCAAGTAAATGCAGCATGGCATGAAAGACACCATTAAAATTTCAGGTTTAATGCTAGAGTTTCCCTTTCCGTGAGCCATGGGAATGGCTGGGAAAAGCAATGGAAACATTAAAAATATCAAATGCAACAAAGTCTCCTCCTACTGTGCATGGCAATTGAAAACGTTTTGAAAACTTCAGCCATTGAAATAATAGCAAAAACGTGGCAAATAGAAGATGTCATGGAGACTAATGAAACCCCTGTGCATGGTGGATGAGGAAGAGGAGCCATTAAACTCTTAGGAAAGCTTCAAAAGTGCAGTCCCAGGCATAAATATTTATCCCACATTGGCTGGGCGGGAGCATTTTTTGATATTCAAATGCATAAACACACTCATTCACAGTGTCAAAGCCTTAAGGGCTTTTGACGGATGGTGCACATGGGCGACCAAGGTGGACCCCGCGTGCATGGGCATGCTTCCCAAGGTGACCAAGGAGGTTGATTGAGCATACAGGTGGCAACAAGGTGGACCCAACGTAGGCATGGATCTCGAGGCAACCAGGCGAAATTTTGCAGAGAAAGACCGACATAAAGATCATGCAGGTTCATAGAAGATCAACAGTCGGTGCGACTTCACGAAGGCGAGATGCACGGGAGTTAAGGGCTACGAAATGGCGAAAAGCCTAGGCCAAAAATGCAGCGAAAGTGAGGAGTTAAAGATCGAGCACGTCCGCGGAGATTCGACATCTCGCGCAATTTCGGAGCTTGGAGATGCACAAAGGTTAAGGGTCACGAAATGGAGAAAGCCAGGTGGCAGTGTGACATGGTGGTCCTAGTGAGGTGGCTATCTAGTGGCGATGAGGTGGTGGTGACGTGGCGTATAGGTGGATAGACAAGTGGCAGTGACGTGGATAACACGTGGCAGTGATGATGTGTCATCCGAGGTGGCACCCAATGGATCCCATCAGCCAATCAAGGGATACCACGTGGCAAGGCGTCAGGGCAAAAAAAGAGCCAAAAATCAAAATTAAATTGTATAGTGCAAACTATAGAGAAATTTGAAAAATTTAAATGATGGATCCATATTCAAGATTAATTCGCTCAGAGGTCCATTTTTGTCCAAAATACCAAGTATCATATATCATTGGAAAACTCTTAGGATGAGGAATCTAATCAGGTAGTTAATTTTAATAGATATGGGATATTCCAAGAGCAGTTTGCATGGGAATGATGAATATATTTTTGCAGTTAGGGACAGAGGAGACACTTGGCAATTTTGGTTGCAAATTTGATTTTCTTCCCTCTCCTTCTTATTCCAATTTTCTTCTCATTGTAGGGGTTTCAGTTTTTGAGAGATTTTCTCCAAGGGAGAAATCCGAAATGGTAGGTTCCAGTGATGGCATCTTTTTATTTGTGCAAATGACAATGTGTTCTTCTATGTTTTCAGTGTTGTCTTTACTATAGGTTTAGTTTCAGTTTGCAAGTTCACACATATGCAAGGCATGTGTGAGTTTCCATGAAATTGTCTCCAAAATATACTCAGATTTATATAATTTCATATTATAAAGGATAATTTGAGTTGTCTCTTTTAGATTCCTCTAAGAGTGTAATGTTTGTCTTTTGGGTATTCTTCAAGGAAGGATTTAAATCCTAAAACCCAGCATTAATGATTTTGAATGCATATTGGATATATATATATATATATATATAAGTATGGTTTTGTGACAGAGCAAAGGATTGTATTAATGTAAGGCATTGATACATGTGTAGATCTAGCCCATCTGTAGTAACCCACTTGTTATTGAGCCCTGATGAGATCTATCTGTTTATGTTGATGTTGTCATAGGTGTGTAATAGGTTTAATTCTAAGCATCAAAGGTATACCCACCTAGGTTTTGTAGAGCCTGAAGAGTAGAAGGATTCAAATCCTTGTCATATTGTCCAAGCCTTGAGGTTCTTCATAGATTGAATTGGCTACTTCATAGATCAATTGTAGGTGTACTTGGGTTATCACTTTTGGTGAACAACAAATTGATCATTGAAAAACATCAAATATAGAAATTAAAACTAAACATTTAACAAAAAAAATGATGCTTACCAATTCATTGGAAATCTTCATTTAATTCTAAAAATTCATGAACTCGTTTCACATGCAACCAACAACAAAAAACTACTAAAGATAAACCTACAACAACAAAAAACAATTAGATATATTATATATTTATAGGGGGTGGATTAAAGTTAACTAGGACATGGCTTAAGGGGAAATTAACTAATTAGGACATGCATGAGGCAAGTTGAAGGTGATGGGAATAATTGGGATGTGACTTAAGGGGATTAAACTAGAAATGGGACATGTGGCTTAAAAGAGGATCGTTTGAACTAAATAGGACATGGCTTAAGGAAAAATTAACTGATTAGGACACGAGGCTTAAAGGGATGGGTGTACAATTGGGACATGTGGCTTAAGGGGATCAAAATAATAAGGACATGGAGTAAGGGGACAAAAAAAAATAGAATCTAGATGGAAGTGCAAAATAGTTGTTCACATTTTAAATGAATTATGAAAACCTATATTTTAAAAGCAATTTATCAATTTATCATTGAAAGACATGAACTTTTAAAAACAAGTATGCATACCTCTATATATTAAATACTTATTCCATTACATGTACCACAATTGTGTAAGAGATCTCAATAAGGGGATGGACCTATATATCAAACAATAATATTTAAACCATCTACATCAAATGGTACAATAAAAAGAAATTGTATATATATATATATATATATATATATATATATATATATATATATATATATATATATATATATATATATATATATATATATATATATATACAGGTACATACATGTACATACATACATACCTCTTTATTTAAATACTTATTCCATTGTATCATCTGCATCCTCTCTTTTTTCCAAAGCATCTATAATTATCTCGTGATCTTCCATAGAAATTGTCCACAACTTTTTATTACTAGGTCTATCATGATATCTCACTAGTTGTATATTTGTTGCAACAATCAAATGTGAGTAGTGTATTAGCTTCTTATGTGTTTCATAATATTCAAAAGTAGGCAAACCATTCTTCCTTGTCAAATATTTCCTTAGCCAAGTTCCAACAACTACCACTGAAGTAGTCGGATAATGAAAACCATCATCATCTTCTCGAGGATTAACTAGTTTGTGTTTAGTCTCAACACATTGAGCCAACCAATATTTTGTTTCCTCTTCATTATCCTCAGGTGCAACAACAACATACACATGTCCTACAAACAAAAAATTAATAAATTATCAAAATTTGGAATTAAAAAATTACCATTTTTAATTTACATTAAATATTAAAAAGTTTGAAATGAATTTTATTAAATGGTCAACAAAATAATTAAATGATTACCTTTTTGTACAAGGTCTGCAGCACGATCATAATCATTTGATGCAAACAGTTGATCATTATCTTCAATTGTGTTAATCTGATCTTGTGCTAGATTAAGAGTCAACGATCTTTGATTCCAATCTTCAACCCATTCAGTATTCTCACATACATTAGAATCACCTGAAATACAAAACTGACAAAAACATGCAAGTTCCCTTATCCATATAGTGCATGTGCTTGCTTTTGAACTCTTAAATGAATGCCATTTTTTCGATCCGCTACTTATCTCACAATCAAGTTTCAGTACAATGTTTTCCTCTTCAACTAACCAAAAGAATCACTGAATTGTAGAGTTCATACCTGATCTAGTAGATAAGGTTGTATTGCACCATTCTACAATTGCACGCGTATCTTTAAATTTTACATTATCTTCAAATTTTAATTTCTCTCTAGCAAGAATTATTTTAACACATGCACCAACTCCATCATGTTCTCCTTTACCATGCCTAGCGTCAAAAAAACTCCATATATGTTGGATATTGTATTCCTTGTGAACCCTACTTAACCAATAAAACATTCAAGCATTCTTGAATTGTCTAGTACAATTATCTGACCATATAAGATGTTTTGTCATTTGGATTCCTCTTTCTCTTATATTTCTATAAAATATGATGAAACAATATTGAACAAACTCTAACAAGTGCATCCTATTATCACTCACATAGAAATGATACTCCATTAAGATTTTTCTATCATCCTTTGTGCTATCATCTACATGTCTATAAACAATATGATAAAAAATAGCAACTTGAGTGAAATTGTAATATTGAGATTGAATTTCCTCTTTTGGCTTAAGATTATAGTTTTTTGCAAAGTCCACCACTGATAGTATACTTCCAACTAGAAATGTATTTCTACATGTGCGAAATTGAGAATCAAGCCATCTAGCATGTTGAGAGTGTGTCACATATTTTGGTACAATCTTACTTTTAAATTCTGACATGAATGCATGTACACTAAGCTTCTTTGTGATTAAATTGACACACTTTCCTATTTTCCCATCCTTTAAGGGATACTCAACATTCTTAAATCTTCTAAGATCCACTAGTTGTTGTCCACAATCAGTTTCACTACTCTCATGCATACATTCTACTAGTGATAAAAAATTGCCACAACTAGAATATTGTCTAGAGATACATGAATGCAAATAAAATAATTGCCCATCAGTTCTTTCACAAAATACACTTGCTACAAATTCCTTGATTGATTCAAGTGGCATATCAATACCACATTCCTGGATAAGAATGTTACTATGCAAAACACAACGTATGTATCAAAAAACATCATAATAGTAATGAAATTGCACATGCGTTTTACAACAACAAGAGACTCTTTTCTTATTAATTTTTACATACCAGGGCTTGAATTTTTCAAATGATCTTTGACTTATAGTAATATTTCTAGTTAACACAACTTCATCCAATTTTTTTTTATAAAATTCAGTTTGAATTGTGTCTAATAGGTGTTTTGGATGAGGGTCACAAATTTTACACCCCACTCTCAACTTTAGAACATCTCTAGCATTAGATGATACCCTTGTATTATCATGCCAAAACTTTTCAACCAAATATTTCACTTCAATATTTAATTTCATATCTGACCTTTGAAGTCTACCACTAAAACTCCTACTTTGGTTGATTGGATCATTTTCAATACTTTATCTTCTTTTAGCTACTCTAACTAATGGTTTAGGATGCATCTTTAAAATTCCACTTATGTTGCTTACCATCCTTTTATTCAAGGTTTTTTTATTCACTATGGCAGTTGTTATAGCTCGTCGTGCCACATTCTTATCTTTAGATCGAATCATTGTACCAATAGATTCAATAACACTTGCAATAGTAGACATAGCATGCTTAACGGATTCATATTTTTTTTATGGTTTCACATAGATGCCTATTTTTTTCATCACTTTCTCATTTTCAACATTCTCATCAATTGCATCATAAGTTGACATTTAATTGCAAGTTTTTTTCGATAAAAAAAATTCTTTGTATATTCTATTGGCATATGTTCTTATCTATCTCCAAGAAATCTTACCAGGAAGATTATCCAAAACCTTTTTTTCAATTTTTATAAAAAAGTTTCCCTGATCTTCAACAATTGGAGGATTTTCATTTTCACCATGTTCAAAAGGATTTTCACTTTCAACATTCAAAATAATTTCATCTTTACCAACATGAAGGTTTTCATTTTCATGGACAATTCTATCAATCTCAACATTGGTATATCCAACTTCTACTAAATCATCAATATGAAAATCACCTATAATCACATTATCCATGTCTTCCAAAGAAGGATTTGAAGATGTACCTAGATTTGAGGATTTTGTACTTGGAATATTCTTCATAATTGTTTCATTCGCATCAAGATCATCCATAATTGCATCATCTATGTCCATCTGATCCCCAAGGCATCATCTTGAATGTTTGTCTCTTCCATTGTTGTAGATCTAGAAGCATCAAGATTATTCATTTGTCGAATCTTTATTCTCCTATCTCTTTGATTTTTGGCCTCCTTCTCTCTTTTTGCTTGAATTTTCTTGATGTTCAATTCCCTCCTTTGTTTCTTCTTCTGACGTTGTTTAGACCCCATGACTAAAAAATTATGCAATAAATGCTACCTTCAAAAAATGGATCTAAAATTACAACAAAAGAGCATCCAAAGGACAACTAAATCATAAAATATTATGTAAAAACTCGCACATTTGAAGACATTTTTTATTATGTAAAAATATCTCTTATTTATACAAATTTGAAAAAAAAATTAATGCAAAATAAAATGGGATCCCGTTTTAATTCAAAACGGGATCCCATGTTGTTTTTGCATTTTGAAATCAATCACCGGTTCAACAAAATCACCAAAAAATCACACAACGATAAATGTGCATCATTAAAGAAAATAGGTAACAATTAGGAAATACTAGCAAGCATGTTAGAATCATCAGAAACAGTTGCACCAACACCACTTATCAAATCTTCATCGATCAACATCTGAAATCTCAAGAACACAACCAATCAGCAACTGTCATGAAGAAAGATAACTTGCAGAGCACCAAATCATGAACCATCTAAAAGAAAGATACAAAAGATCATCCCAAACAATATCCCAAAATCTCAACTCAAGATCTTATCACACCGGAATATACCAAAGGAAATACCAAACTCTACAAAGCACCAATACAACAAAATCAAAACTGCAAACTAGATCATAAGATCTTCCAAATCTACAAACACCAGATCAAATCACAAGAATATGTTGAAATTAATGACAACAACATACCCTAGCAGCAACAATGACCAACAAACACCAACAACCTCCCCCTTTGGCATTGATGGCAACATATGAATGTGAAAAACAATCAATGCAATGAAAGAAGATTTCTCCAGCAAACTTCCCCTAAGATCAAGACATATAAAGAAGTTTTTCACATAATCTCTCTCCCCCTTTGACAACAATACCAAAGATCTCAAAACAAAAAACCAAACTTAGTCTCCCCAAAAATAGAAACATGAATTTCAAGAATCTCTCCCCCTAAAACACAGACTACTCCACCAGAGGAGTAGCACCAACTCATCAATCCAGATACAAAGATAAGGTTATGAGATCAACTAAATTGATGAAACTCAATGCATCTAGTTCTCATCAGGAGGGGTAGATACCCCTAACTTGTTTCTCAAATAGACAAATATATCTACAGGCAAAGGCTTAGTGAAAATATCAGCTATTTGTTCCTTTTTAGATACATACTCCAGCTTCACCCTATCTTCATTGACTTTCTCTCTCAAGTAATGATATTTAATTGACACATGCTTAGTCTTTGAATGTTGCACCAGATTCTTTGACATGTTAATAGCATTGGAATTATCATAGTATATGGCAGTACGCTCATCATAGATAATTTTGATATCCTTCAACATTTGCTTCATCAAAACTACCTGAGTGCAATTTATAGCAGCAACAATGTACTCAGCTTCAGTAGTAGATAAGGACATTGAATCTTGTTTCTTACTAGCCCATGAAACCAGCTTCTTTCCCAGAAAGAATGCTCCACTGATAGTGCTCTTCTGGTCATCTACATCACCAGCCCAATTAGCATCAGTGTAGACACATAACATGAAATCATCATTCCTTAGATACCACAAACCATAGTCCACACTTCCATTCAAGTATCTGAATATCCTCTTAATAGCAGTGACATGACTATCTTTAGATCAGCATGATATCTAGTAGCCATGCACACAACATGCATAATGTTCGGCCTACTCTGAGTAAGATATAGCAGTCCACCAACCATAGATCTATACAAACTTTGATTAGCTTTCAGAGATTCATCATTTGTAGGAAATTTTCAACCAGTCACCATAGGAGTTCCAACCAGTTTGGAGTCATCTAACACAAACTTCTTTATCAATTCCTTCACATATTTAGTTTGATATATAAATATACCTTTTCCAGTCTATGAAATCTGCAAACCTAAGAAAAATTTCATCTCACCAATCATAGACATCTCAAATTCTTTCTGCATATCACTGGAAAAGTTCATGCTCAAGTCATCATAAATTAGCAACATAAAATATATGTCACCCTGCACACTTCTAAAAAGTTTAGGTCCACATAGGTCAATATGTACAAGATCTAGTAATCCATTAGTCATATACTATTTTCTCTTGAAATAAATTATTGTTTTCTTATGCAACTAACATTCTTTACATACCGGATTAGCACGCTTAACAGTCTTAGGTGGATCTCTAACAACTTGTGTAGAACTGATCTTAATCATTAAATCAAAATTGAAATGACACATTCTCCTATGCCACAACCAAGTCTCATCAATCTGAGAAATCAAACAACTTTTTTGACTAGCATTCAAATGAAAAGTGTTACCTCCAGTCTTAGTTCCAGATGCAATCTCTATACCGAAGGCATTTAGGATCTTGCATTTACCATTCTTGAATTGTAAGTCATAACCTTTATCAATCATCTGTCCAACACTCAAAATATTATACTTCAAACCTCCAACATACAAGACATCATCATTGTTATGCTTACCATCAAAGGATATAGAACCTCTACCATGGATCACAAGGCTTTGTCATCTCCAAATCTTACTATTCCACCATCATATCTTTCCATACTCATAAATTTTCTTTTATCACCAGTCATATGATGTGAACAACCACTATCAAACACCCATTCATCATTCTCTTCAACTTTAGCAACTAAAGAGTTCTCCTCAATAGAACAACTAGTGGAATCAATAGGTATCAGTCTATCTTCTTTAATGACAATAAACATAACTACATATCCTTTTGATTATTCATCTATAACACCTTCATCAGTAGCATAATAACAGTTCTTTGGATTCCTATACTCCAATTAAACTTGTAAGGCTTATAATATTTCTCATGTTTCTCATATCTATCATTCCTATCATGCTTATCAAACTTATCATGCCTATCATATTTAGCCATTCTCTATGGGCATCTATAAGAAAAATGTCCTATCTTATTACAAGAGAAACATTTTAGAGGCAATTTTCCATCATACTTACCGGCTCCTTTAGGTAATCTCCGAGCAATCAATGCTTCAAGCTCATCCAACTCTCTTTCTTTCTCTTCCATCTCTCTTCTCTCTCTTTCATATTTGGATATTTTGCACTCATTGGGATCATAATTCTACTTTCCGGATATAGATGTTGATGCTCTAAATGTTGTCTCAAAGTTTCCATGTGATTCTCCAAATTTTCTCATCTCAAAAGAAGCAATATTTCCAACTAGCATGTCTCTTGTCACTGTAGTCACACTTCGGATCTCATCAATAGTAGCTACCTTATGTTTATAAGCAGGAGGCAAATATCTTATCACCTTAGCAACTATTTCAACTTCTTCAAGGGTTCCACCAACACATCTGATACCTAGGACAAGGTCATTCACCTTAGCCATGAAGGAGTGTATGTTATCATCTTGTCCCATCCTCAACATCTCATACTTTCCTTTCAAACTCCGTAGCTTAGCAAGTTTCACTTGTTTGTCTCCTTCATATAGGATTTCAAGCTTCTCCCAGATCTCATGTGCAGTCTGAAGTCCCATTACATTTATCATCTCAGAATAAGTCAGGGCACTAAGCAATGCTTCCTTCGCTCTAATATTATGTTCATCTTCCTTGATCTCATCGGCAGTAACTGGTCCATTTGGAGGAGCAGAATAGGCATTCTTTGTAATCTTCTAGTAATCTTCTCCAAGACATTTCAAGTGCACTTCCATCCAGTTCTTCCATATAGTATAATTACTTCCATCAAATCTCAGACTATCCTTCTTAAAGATAACACTTGCAGCTTCCATCCCAAATCTCCTCAAGTGGTTAAGCTTCTTTTGGAGGATCTAGCTCTGATACCAATTGTTAGCAGTAGTAAGGACGAAAACTGAGAGGGGGGGTGAATCAGTTTTCACCAAATCTACAAACTTAACTACAAAAATAGGTCAGATAAACTGTAGCAATAATAAAGATAAGAAAAATGATAACAAAACACACAACACCAAGATTTTGATGTGGAAAACCCGGTTAAGGGAAAAACCATGATGGGAACCTACCCATAGTAAGATGATACTCTGTAGTAGTATGTGTAAATGTTACAATGGGAAATACACATGCATTCAGGCACACTTCCTAAAGCTCACTGCTCAAAAAATAATGACCCGAAAGGCTACAACCCTCAAGGAAACCTCACTGACCTACAACAAGATTCAGACTACAATCCGAAAGAAATGAACTTCAATAATAGCATCTCCAAATGCCTGATGACAGTTTTGGTTAAGCACACATGTGTTCTCTGCAACACCAAACTCTCCTCAATTATAATACTGAAAGATGATTCACTTGATTGCACATACACCATTCTCCAATAATGCAGACACAACCTTGACGCCTAAATTACATGACAATATCACCTATATATACAATTCATCAACCTTGACAACAAGGTTGGCTAAAACCTCAACTCATAATTACAAAATTACATCACATGATACAAAGGTAGACCACTTGACCAATATAATGATTTACATGACATAAAATGGACCTAATTCAAATTCGCAAACTCTCAACTCCATCGAAAATCATGCCAGGATCAACCGCAGCATGCTACACTACCAGAAATACCGCATAACATGAAAATCATCAGTGGTTCAGCAAAATCACCAAAAAATATCACAACGATCAATTCAGATCATCAAAGAAAATAGGACACAATTAGAAAACACCAACAAGCACGTTAGAATCATCAGAAACAACTGCACTAACACCACTTATCAAATCTTCATCGATCAACATCTGAAAGCTCAAGAACACAACCAATGAGCAATTGTCATGAAGAAAGATAACTTTCATAGAACAAAATTGTGAACCATATAAAATGAGGTTGCACAAGATTATTCCAAATAATATCCCAAAATCTCAGCTCAAGATCTGATCACACCGGAATATACCGAACTTTGCAAAGCACCAATACAACAAAAATAAAACTGCAAACTAGATCATAAGATCTTCCCAATCTGCAAACACCAAAGAAAATCATAGGAATATGTTGACATCAATGAAAACAAAATATCCTAGTAGCAACAATGACCAATAATATCCAACAAACCCTTAGGTTCACCCCACTATATTTAGGAGATAGACACAAGGCACCATGTGACATAGGCAAACTAGGCTAACAATACTAACATCCAAGGAAACACAAGGAACACATATGGACAAGCAAGACTTTACCATGAGGTTTCACTATAGGCTTCTAACACCACCACTTAGGTTAGGGTTCTAAGATACAATTAGGGAAGAGTGGACCATCACATGGCCTCAACATGGGTTACCTTGGTAGTCTCTCTAGACCCTAACCCCCATTTGAAAACACATGGAACTAAACCATCCTTTCATGAGGACAAGGAAGTATGATCAAGCTAGATCAACATCCCCAAGATGGACAATCCTTCCCAATCCCATCTTGAGTTTGTACTAGCACTCACTACCATGGGTGGGGCACCATAATTATCTTGTTTAATGTGTATTTCCTCTTGGTTCATTTATTATTTTATCACTTGTTTATGGAACTCTTAGTGTTTTACCCTAGAAGCCACTTTAGGGCCCTAATTCACCATTGAGATCCACTCCCCATAACTTGCACCTATTCACCTCTAGCCTAGGGTTTTATTTCAAAAAATATAAGCATCAATAATATAGAGCTTTCAAATGAATCATACCCAACCCAAGGTCTAAAAAATAAATCAAATTCACGCATTAAGCCTTCCTAATCTTTTCCAATCAAATACACCAATGAAGGTACTCTAAATGTAGTAACAACTGAATATACACACAACCAAGAATAGGAGAAACACATATAGATATAAATAAACACAAATTAGGCCTTACTAACACCCAAACATAGATACAACAAAGAACAACTTGAAATCATGCCTTTGGAAACCATCCAGATTGAGAAACCAAGACCAAACAAGACTCAAACCCAACACCTATGCAATTGACCTGACAACTATGTAGTTGGTGCCTAAAGATGCAAGTTTGGGGCCTCAAGCTATGAAATTAAGGGATTTTTTTGTGCAGTTGAGCTCAGTCTTGTGTAGTTGCAAAGGACCTAGTTGGGGAGACAAATTGGGCAATCTACATGCCCTAAAATTGAAAATAGGTGAAGACCCATTTGAGAAGGATCTATTTCCATTCCAAAAAGTCAACCAATTAGTCCCCAAGTCACAAAAAGCGTTTACAAGACTCATATATTAGAAAATAGCCCCTTAAAAACTCCTTTTGGAGAGGGATTTTCAACTTAGAACATAAATCACCAAAACCAAAAATCTAATATCCATTCAATCATCATAGAAATACATTGAATACACCACTTATCTTTTCCAAAATTAAATATAAACAAATTTGTTTCAATATGAAATTAAAACCCTAAAATAATCCATAGAGAAAATGGAAAGAAATCAAAGTCATTTCAACACATACTTTCCCAGTAAAGCCAAGTCAAGTAAGGTTTGAGGATGGTTTTGAGCTCTTCTAGGGTTTTCTTGCTTTCTCTATATTGTTTGTCTGCATAGTAGGTCTATTGGCTTCCATACTGTATTTATTGTGGGATTAGCCTTTTATTATGGCTTCAACCAATCCTAGTCCAATAGTTGATGTTGGTGTTGGTGCTTTGGCATCTGGAGACCATGGTTCCCTCAAACAAACACCCTCACAAGTTCATTCTGAAAGTGTTACACGAGGTACTATTTCTAGTACCCCTAATCTTATTTTACCATTGGAAGATTTTGATAGTGCATGTGAATGGCTTGAAAAATTTACTTTGATTGGTTATTTTGTGGGGAGGGCCTCAAACATGGTCTCTAGTTTGTGTGGTCATCTTTGTTGTTTTTTCAACCTTGGTCTCAAGACTTTACAGTCTCTGATGAAAAAAAACTTAATGTCCTTATCTGGGACAAATTTCCTAGTCTCCCTCTTCCTTATTGGTCATTTCTGCAAATGATTGCCCAATCTCTTGGCAGTGTGGTTTGCATAGAGCAAGACCATTTTTTTCATGCTTGACCTGAAAAGAGGATTTTTATTGAAGTATATTTGTCTCAGGATCTCAAGGAGACCATTGATGTTTAGGTTGGTGGTCGTATCTTTTCTCAATGTGTGTTGTATTTAAATTTGCCCAACACTTGCTATCAGTGGCAATCCTCTAATCACAAGATTACGGATTGTCTGCTTGTTGCTCCTCAAGCCAAACTGTTATTGAAGGATAGTGATTCTTCTCGATCTTTAGAACCCAAGTCTGAGGAATGTTGGACCACTATGGGTTAGAAGAAAAAATGTAAGCCAGAGGCTTTGGCTATAGAACAACCCTCCTCTCAACCTTGCATGGATGCGTACTCCTCATGCGGCTTCAGATATTGCAGCCCAACACACCTATTTATTGCACCATTCTCATAGCCCTGATGGTCGAGTCAATGACGAAGGTGAAGTTCGCTATAAACACATGATTCTCTAAGGGGATTCTTACCCTATTTTTCTACCTACTTCAAATTTCTTGCAGAATAGTTTATTCTCTCTTGAGGATGAAGAAGGCATGTAAGATTTTGAACGATAAATTTTCTCTCATGCAATGTCTTGGGCCTCACTGACTCTACTAGAAAATATTGAGTGAGGAATATTAGACAAGCTCATCTAGGTATTGATGTTTTCTACCTTCAAGAAGTTAAAATTCTAGCTTTCATATTAGCTACTACATGTCATGTTATATGGCCAAATGGCCTGGTTTTTTCTTTAGAACACAAAGTTGGCTGAGGAGGTGTTGTCACTCTTCTCTCACCACATTTGTCTTTCTGGTATTCTTGACCATGGGTCAGATCCAACTTAGTGGGTGGTATGGGTCCTTATGTCTGTCAACAATCATTCTTTTGGGATCATTAATATTTATGCTCCCAACGGTGCTATGGAGCAATCTTCTTTATAGCATTGGATTACTAATTCCTTGCCACCTACCACTTGGGTTATGTGTGGGGATTTTAATATGGTTGAAGTTTGTTCTGATAAAGATGGCCTTCTACCTTTTTCAGCGGACAATTGATAAACCTGAAGCTTCATTTCACATGTGCAATAAATTGGGCATTTATCCCAACACTTCCTTTCACCCTTCACAAGGTGTCTAACACACTTGGTGTAATTACACAGTTGCCCCTAACAAAACTTTTAAACACCTTGATCGTGCCATGATCACTGCACAATCTTTTTTTTCTTTTGGGGAAAATCAATCTCTTCCAATTTTATTGCTTGCTGAGGTCACCTTGTCACATTACTTTCCCATCAAAATTAGTATTGAATGGATGCCAGGTTGTAGGTGTGCTTTGAAAACACAATTTTTTCTTAATACTTCTCTACTAAGTCATTCTCCCACACGGGACCACATCCAGTGGGTTTGGAATCTTGAGAGTCATCCTACTCAGCTCACTGGTTGGATTACATGGTGGAATGATGCTACCCAACACATTGCCCATTTCCTCTGCATCTATGAAAGATAGTTGGCCTCGTATTGTAGGTGATCCTATGAGGCCACAAATAGAGCCTTAAAGTTTTCTACTGAAGCTTTAATGGAAAACCCTTTTAGAATTGGATATGAGATCTAGGTGGGTCAACTTAGGCACCAAAAGCAAATTGTACTCTCATGCTGCTAGAGGAGCACAGATTAAGGCCCAATTACACTGGCTTAAGGTTGGGGAGTGTGTTGTTAGTCCCAAATGGTGGTGAGAGCAGAGGGGTGAATCAACACTTGATCAATTTTTCATAATTAAAACTTTTAACTCTAATCTACATTTATTTAATATTCATCCATATACTTAATCACTGAAGTAGAATTGCATGCATGAAAAGTTGATAGTGACACCAAGATTTATCTCATGGAAATCCAAATGGGAGAAAACCACGGTGTCAGTAGGAACTCACAAAATTTGCACTCTTCTGGAGTACGCCTAGTGAGGAGCCATCCCTGTTAGGAGATTACAAAGACACTGTTAGGTGCCACCTAGTTAAGGGATTTTATTTAAGGCTGGTTACTGTATTTACCATGTTAAAGGTAGCCTTATTAAAGGACTTAAGAACATCAATTAAGATGTCACCCAGTTAAGGGATTTTACAAAAGGGACCTATTAAAGTCCACTCGGTTAAGGGATTTAAGTTGCAATGGTTAGAAAGCAACAAATGGATGATCTGCTAAATTAGCTACTGATAGCTTGATCAGATCACAATGAGAATCACACTCTATCCACACCAGTTTTCTCCTTACACCTTTGGCTCTGCACTCAGCCGATCCTCTATCCCTTGGCTTTGCACTCTGTCAGTCCTCTGACCTTCGGCTTTGTACTCTACCGGTTTTCTAACCTTCAGCTTTGCACTCATCTAGTCTTCTGACTCTCAACTCTACACTTAGCCAGTCTACCTCAAACACCCTCTGCTCTACTAAATCCTTTTAGCACTTCCTCTCATTCTACTCTTCACTTTGGATCGCCTTCTACAAAATCAGCATTTTGCAAATTTAACGATCAAGAATTTGTTGGATATCATTGGCATATGATGAACTGGTATGTTGATATGATGATAATGTATGTTGTCATTGATGTCAATAAGTGTAAGTGAACCAATATGCATATTGAAGAAGTTGGTGAACTAGTATGAAGAGGCATGAGAAGATTCAGTGAACCAGTGTCGGGGTTTCACTAAGTGTGATTACTGGTTGGTAGACTTTGCTCTATGGTTATCAATTTGGTGATCCAACTTGTGCGATGAACCGATGATACTTTGTTGTGAGTTAGTTAAGAGATGTGATCGAGGTTCCATGTCAACTTTGTGCGCGTGAAGGATTGAGGGATAAGAAGATCGACCGCATTTGAAGTCTACCTCGGGAATGATCATTCTTCTTGGTGGTATGAGAAGAGAGCATGATGGATTACTGATTCCCATGTGCGGTGATGAATGAATGATGTAGATTGTCTTCTGATTTATGGTGGTGATGAGCATGTAAAGCAAGCTAAGGAAGAAAGCCTTAGAGGTAAATTTGAGGATATGAAGATGGTTGAAGGAGAGACCATTCAACAATATGGTATTAGGATTAAGATTGTGGTTGGTGATATCAAAAGCACTGGTGGAATGATTGATGATGCCACTATTGTTAGTAAAGTCCTTAGATCATTATTACTAATCTATGCAATCAGAGTTGCTTCTATCCAGGAGCTAAGGTCTATTGATAAGACCAAGGTATACTTAGATTCTATTATTACAAAGTTAATTGCATATGAGTTGAATAGCTATGATGGTAGTGTTCAGAAGACCGAGTCAGCTTTTAAAGCATCTACTGTACCATCCAGAAAAGGAAAAGAAACTAGTACTAGTTATGAATCCAGACAATGTAGAGATATGGATGATGAAGAGATTCTGATGGAGTTCAAAGCTCTTCTTGCTAAAAGACTTCCAAAGGGAACCAGAAAATATAGAGGTAAACTTCCTTTGAAATGTTTTTCCTGCAATAAGATAGGACATATAGCTGTAAATTGCCATAACAATGACAATAAGGATAAACCGGAGAGGTTCAAAAAGTATAAAGGAGGAAATAGAAGAAATTGTCTAGTTGTTGTGGATGAAGGTGTCACTAATGAAGAATCAGAAGATGAAGAAAATGAAGACATAGTGTTTGTAGCAATAAAGGAAGAAGTTTTCGATAAGAAAGCTCTTGTCTCTCACATTGACAACTCTAATGAGTGGATAATTGATAGTGGTTGTTATCATCATATGACTGGTGACAGGAGAAATTTTCTATCTCTAGAGGAATATGATAGAGGTGTTGTCAGATTTGACAATGATGCACCATGCTTGGTTAAAGGTAAAGGATCCATCTCACTAAATGGAAAGAGCAGTGTAGGTGATGTCTATTGTTCACCAAATTTGGTTAACCCAAGAACACTTGCAAATCTATCTATGAGATAGCCAATCTCAATCAATGAAACACTTCAGGGCTTGGACAACATAACAAGGACCTAAATCCTTCTACTCTTCAGGCTCTGCAAAACCTAGGTGGGTGTACCTGTGATGCATTTAATTAGACCCATTACACAAAAGACTGCATCAACAAAAGTAGATGGATCTCAAAAGGTTCAAAAAACTAGGAGGTTACTATAGATGGGCTAGATCCACACTTGCAACTCAACATTTTTGAATCATGAGATGGATGGAACAAACTTAACATTACAAACATAAAATTAAAGGTAGATATTTTGATTTTTTATTTTAAATCCCTGAGAAAACCCCAAAATCTATAAGATCAGTCCCTTATCTAAGGGCAATAGAGTCATACATCAAATTGAAAATGAACACCTTTGTTGCAAATCCAATTTATTAAGAAAGATATCCCTGTATTAATGTATGGCATTAATACATTCTAAATTCAGAAAGAGGATCATACATATCTAAACATTATCTTGAATCATAAATGATTGCTCATAGAGTTTAAACTCTTCCTTGAAGAGTACCTAAAAACAACCCTTACACTCCCACTTGAGAGGACAAACCCAAACTCCCTTGAAGATTGGATTTATTGAAAATAGAGAATGCTTAGAGACAATCCAATAAACTGTGTATATTCCTTACACATACATGACTTGTAACAAAAACATTTACAACAAGAAGATACTCTATTACTGAAAGAAAAGCCCTACCCTATACAATCTTGAAGAGAACTCAGAATTGGAAGCCATGAAAACTAGAGCCACTCTCATAGAATTCTAGAACCCTTACAATGAGAAGAAAATTGGAATAAGAAGGAAGAGGGAAAAGATTAGGTCTGCAACCGAAATTGCCAAGTGTCCTTTTTTCTAATTGAATTTCAATCCCTTTCTCTTTCCCATGGAAACTTCTCTCGAAATATCCCACATTTGTTAAAACTAACAACCTAATCGAATTCCTTATCTCAAGAGCTTTCCGGCAATATATAATACTTGTCATTTTGAGTAAAAATAGAGCCTTGGGCGAATTAATCACTCATGTGTGCACAATCATTTAAATTTTTCAATTTTTAATATAGTTTGTACTATATATATAACTAATTTTAATTTTGATTTTTGGCTCTAATTTTGCCCTAACGCCTTGCCACGTGGTGATCTCTGATTGGTCAATGGGATCCACTGGGCACCACCTCGGATGACACCTCATCACCACCATGTGTACGCCATATCATTGCCACTTGTCTGTCCACTTGTACGCCACATCACCTTTCACCATTTCACGAAGGGTATCAAGTGAGAAACTTCGGCTTGTGAATCAATGCCGACCATCGGATCTTCTCCAAGATGCATGGTCTTTAACTCCTCATTTTCGTTGTGTTTTTGACCTAAGCTTTTCGCCATTTCGCAGCCCTTAACTGGTGAGCATCTTCTGCCTGCAAAATTGCGCGTACCGTCAGATCAGTTTGAATTTGCATGATCTTTACCCTGCTCAATTTTCATAGATGCTTTTTGCCATTTCACCTTTCACCATTTCATAGAGGGTAACTAGTGTGCATCTTCAGCTTCGAAATCACACCAACCGTCGATTTGCTTGGGACCTGCTTGTTGGTTAAGCTGTCTGTTTCCTACAAAACTCACTTGCATGCCTTGAGATCCGTGTCTACGTGGGGTCCACCTGTCACCACCTTGGTCACATTGGGATCTGTGCTTGTGCGTGTGGGGTCCGCTTGGGCACCTAATCGGGACCATCTGTCAAAAGCCCTTAAGCTTTGACATATTACTAGTGTGGGGACTTACATATAAATATCAAAAAATACCATTTCCCAGCCAATGTGGGATAAAACATTTGCCCAGAAACTACAATTTGAAGGTTTCCTGAGAGTGTTTAATGGCGACTTTTCTGCATTTTCTTGGAATTCGATGGCCTTTTCAGCCATGCCATACTGGGAGGAGTTTGAAGATTTGGTTTTATTGCCATTTGCATTTACTATTTGCTTTAAGCTGCCAATGTCATTCGGTTAATAACTCAGAAAATGCCTCTCCTCCACCATCCACGCAGAGGATGTTGGCAAAGTCACATGGAATTTGGCCTACCTATTGCATCTTCCAGAGATCTTATTTAACTCCTTCTCCAAACTTTACGTTGTAGGGAAGATTGGTCTTTTTATGCCCATTGCATTTGCTTGGAAATTTTTGATTTTTCATTTCAAAGAGGTTGCTGGTTAAACACCACGTGGAGTGAGGGGGAACTACACCAATTGCAATTTGCTAGAGATCTTTGCTGCTGCACTTTGCTCAACCACGTGAGAGGGGATTCATTAATTGCTATTGTTTGAAACACCCACCAAACTTCACGTGGGAGGAGAAGGGTGCTAGTTGGGCCTTAAGCCTGCTGGTTGCTTTGGCTTAGGTTTTATTTTAATTCATTTTACCATTGTTTTACACATGGAGAAAGGGGTCACTCATGCTACTATCATTTGGGGTTTCAATGCAATTGGTACTTCCAATGCCACGCACACAATAGGGAAAACAAAATGGCATTTGCTGCTAACTTTCTTTTACTCTCCCACTCTCCATGTCCAGCAATGGCTTCTGCAGGCTCCTTCAAACACCACGTGAGAGAGGTCTTTGGAGGTTGTTTCCAATATTCAGCAAGATTACTGGGCTTTACTCTTAAATCATAAATGATTCACTTAAGTGGTCTCTATATTTTGGACATGTAACCTGGTTGCTGATTTGTAGTTGCTTGAATGACTCCAATTGGAAAAGTTAAGAACCATGCCAGTCCACAATGCTAATATCATACACCACCATGAAAGTTGAACTTCTTCTTCCCATACCATGTTGCCAATCAATAAGACTAAGAACCACCACTTATGGTCCAGTGAGAAGCTAGGGTCCATAATCTCCTCCTATCTGGCTTTCACTTTAATCCTTGAATCATATAACATATGATTTTAAAATAACAATTAAAACTTTGCCCGAAAAAGATGCCTAGAACAACAAGTCAAGTTGGGCCCCAGAGTAGGTCTGACTAAAAAAAAATTCATTTTCATGCAACTGACCTCTAAAATGACTCACGGACCTCAACCATACCTTCTGGAAATGATCGACATCATTTTCAGATCATTAAACCACATTTTACAACTTTTAGGCACTTGCGCCACATTTTTTCATTTAATCGTGAAGACGGATTTTTCAAAGTGGTCAAAACCCCTTTCTGGACCTCGCCATTTGACAAGTGTGTACTCTGATATACAAGGATGAACTCTACCAAATGGTTTTTCAAGACGAGTCCCGAGTGAAGAGATATTAATTTTCAAAAACGCCCAACTAGCTTTGTCGACACTGTGGACCTGATGAAGTCAATGTTCTGGCAACACATGATGCCTTTCTCAAAAATACCAAACGACCTCCGTAGACCCTCAAATTTGAAACACAGGTACCTTGAAGTACATATTAAATATTTGAATTCTTAGTTTGACCAAAAGTCTGACTTGGTGCAAATGACGCGCTCATGAAAATGGCTACTTTAACTGATGTTGCAATGAAAGTGCAGAAGACTGAAAACGATGGCTCAATGAACCCTTTTGAAAACTAACTAAACGGATTGGCAGAGGCTTGAAATTTGAAACATGACTCATCACGTATACCAAAAATAGCCTAAAACAAACATTCTGGCATAACACTCACTGAGGCAACCTCTACACTTATGTGAAACAGGGCTCCAACTAGGCGCTGAAACAGGGACTTGTCAAACCACACAAGCTGCAAATGGATTGATCTTCAAAAACTGAGAAAATGGATTCATGAAGACTTGAAAATTTTCACGGAGGCACACTTTTATACATACAATTCAATCCATTTTTAAATTATTCATGACAATCAACAGGGCAAAAGATATAAATGCTCAAAGTAGGCTACTCAATAAAATCTGCATTTGTGCCTAAAATGCACTTTCAGCTCACCCCTCGAAATGGGTACCTAGCAAACTTATCCAAATTGAATTCTGAAAGTTGCACATCATTGAATAGGCCAAATGAAAGGTTTAGGACATGTCTCCCAAGCCTTACCCTTCGAAAATCAACTGGCTCCATTTTGCCCTCTCTCTAACTAGGCCATTCAAACTGACTCATTTGGAAATGCAAAGCAAAAATTTGAATTGGGCATCAAAACTTGACTCAATTTTAATGAGTCCCAATAGTGGCTCTGACTAAGGATGGTTGATTGCAAGATCAACACAAGAATTTAGAATCTATGGTAGAGCAGACCACCCAAAAACGGAATAAATCTCTTCTCTTCTCAAAAACAAAGGGCTCCTAACTCAACCCAAACAACAGGGCTCTCTTATTCTACCCAAACAACAAGGCACTTTATTGAAAACCACACAAGTGAATCAAAGCAACTATACAAGATATACAAACATGCTTATAACTGATCATAAGCTACTCCAAACAACTTTAGCATTTACCTCTGTCAAAAATCTGATTTTCATCACTTGACATCATGATCCAAACAAAGGAACCTTTCAATAGAAATTGAGCATAATCCTTATAATCAACCCCTTTTGTCTCATTACTGTAACAACTGGTGTGCATACCTCTTGTCTGATTCTGAGCTTTACGATCACACACTATCTCAACAAAAGTAAAACCATGAGACAACTCACTAAAGAGGCCTTCCCACAAGCTGCAATACACTTCACTATCCCAATCAATTCTATCATTTGCAAGAGTACCATCATGTTGAACTTTAAAAATAAAGCATTCAATCTCAACATTATAATTCCCTTTAGCACATATCTTATTATCATTTAAATCAATAGAATGAGGGACACTACTAACCAACTGATGCAAACAAGGAACATAAATGTTACAATCCAGATGTGATACTTCACTATGTTGATCATAGTCCATACTATCCTTGTTTATCAAACTCAAAACCTCTACATTCTCAATATCCCAATCATGGAAAAGAATGCATACCTCTGGCTACAGCAAGTCCTCAGCTAAATCTTCTTCATTTAGACTTATATCCACCCGAAAAACTTCTATTTGTGGTCTGAAGAAGTAATCACATAACCCATGCCTCTTATCTTCATCATGAAGTAATTTCTTAAAACACATTCTACTGCTGTTCAGAACTTTATCAGCATTACAAACTTGTTCAACACAAGGGGTAGCTTCAACATTTTCATCAAAGAGATCAACACCATGGACATTTATATCAAAGACAAAGAGTTCCATCTCTGGTTCAAGCATACTATCAACATTCACACTCTCTTCATGGTACTTAAAATTCTGAAAGCATTCAAACATGGGTTCATTCAAATCTGAAAATAAAACATTATCTATACTATCACATACATTCTTATCTTCAAAAACACTTTCGTTTTCAGATTCATGACTGAAGTATATAACTTGGTCTTCTCTTATATCATCTTTACAAGATGAATAATAAGAATTCTCATAACCATCATCAACTGTATAACTGGTATTCATTTGTGGATCAAAAGAAAGTGAAAAACTCATGCCAAGATCGTTGTCATTCTGAAATTGCTCTTCATTGTTCATTCGTATACCTTCAAGGTGTTGGGAATAGAACTCAATGTCCTCATTATTAGTAGCACCACTCCATTCTGAAACACATTCATCACTGGGTATACTTGCACTGAACACATCATCAACATCATTCACAATTTCATTTTCAGATTTATCAGACTTAAACAAATTTTGCCACCGTATCACCCAAAAATAGTAACTTCTGGGTCGAGTTCAGTCATTTAAGTGCAAACTAGAAAATCCACAAATAATCAAGGCTTGACTACATGATAACTAAAGTTGACCTTACCAACTTGAGATTTGGCATAGACACAAGCTCACCAGCTCACCTTTTGCCATCGTAACTGAATAACTGATCACCGCTCTAAGATTTATGGTGATCACCTATCTTCCTTCTATCATACTGGTGTGACGGTATACCACTGCACTTCTATATTACCGGTTCATCCTTTGATTGTAAGTTTGTTGTGCTAGCATCAAGTCTCTTTCCCTATTTGCCAATGAGGTTCCGATTTGCATACAATCTGAAGTCTTCTTGCCTAGGTCATCTTTTGTGACTTCATCAACATCAAAATGACCGATCTTCTTGAATGACAAATCAGTTGGCTTAGTATATCTTCTGGTGTAGGAGCACCTTCATAATTTTGGCTTGTTTGATCCTGATGGGATCATGAATTGAATAAAAGACTATTGTAAGAGTCCAAGTGTGTGTTTTAGGTTTCATTATGGTTTAGGTTTACCTTAGAGTTGTTTAGATAATTTTTCTCAAGTTTTCTTTCCAGTTTTGGCCCATAGTGCCTTGTAAGCCAAAAATGGCATTATAGTGAAAATATGTTGAAAACCTTGTAACAAGACTAGAAATGAATTGGAGTAGGTGTATTTTTTGATTTGACACCATCTCAAATGATTAGGTGGAAGATATTTGTCTTGTAGGTCAAAAATGCACTAAGAGTCAAAAATTGCTAATGTTGTTAAGCAACATTTTGACAAAAAGAGAGAAAATTTGTAAAATCACTCTACAAGGTAGTTATGGATGCCATAATGGTTGGAATGGTTTGAGTGTTCCTATATAAGGGCACTTCAAACATTGTAAATGGGTTGGTTTTGTATTAGCAAGAGGAAGTTAATGAAATATGACTGTTTGTCATACTTTTTTAGCTTAATCTGTTGCAACAGTCCGTACAGAGAACTATTTCCATAGTATACATTCATTGGAGTTTGTTTCATGGTTGTATGAAGGATTTTGATTCTTTGTGTTAGGGTTTTTACTGTGTTTTGGTTAATCAAATAAAATCTTTTAGTTTTTGCCAGTTCAATGCCCTGTCAAGGGTTTGTGACTTAAAAATGCAACAAGATGACTAATCCAGGTCTCAGCTCCCAAAAAATAGATTTGGTCAAGTTGGTATGCATGTATATAGTGTATATATGTTTCACTTTGTGCCAGAGTTGTGATTGCAAGAAGGATTTGAGTGAATACTAAGCAAGTATGGGTTACTCAGCTAGTATCATAGACAAAAACTAAAAATTTGCACCCAAAATTAATTGGAGTGAACAAGTCTATGAGACAGAGGTCTGAGCATGTTCCCAAAAGTTTTGAGAGTCACTTTGGCTTGTTAGAGTGGGTTGTTTCCTTTAAAGCATTCTTAGTTTGGTTGCATAATAGTGAGTTCACTGTTTTTGTGAATTTGATGGCAGTTTTCAGTTTGAATGCCATATGTTTGGATTAATTCCTGCAAGATAGAAATAGAGGAGGAGTCCACATGGTGTGGCAGAAGTTTCTTGACAATTTGGTAGCTTGATTAGTGAAGGAGTAGTGGTTTCCAATGTTGTTTGGGTGTAAACCCTAGTAAACCCTACTAAAATGCCTAAAATGGTGGACAATCTTCAAACAACCTCCTCAACAAGTAAAACTACAAAAATCCTTGAGCCTTGACATTGTTAATAGCATCAAATACAACTCCTAAGGTGGAATTGGACATCATTGGTCAGTATGAGCAAAAATACCTCAAATTAGGCCTACTCAGCTAGTAGCCCTTTTTAGCCTTGTTTTGTAAAAAGTGTGAACCCGATTTGTGTAAGGTTGAATGGTCTTGAAGAACCATAGGAAATCATTTGAAAACATTCAAGAAATCCTCCTAACACCTCAGTTTGAGCAAAGTTACTATATTAGGGGTTTAGACCTATAGAAAGGGTTTGATTAAGTGTTGAGTAAGTGAGCTTGAACAAGGTCTTGAGAACAAAACCAAGAGAAAGGTTTTAACTCCTTGTCAAAACCTTTTGAAGAAGCTAAATGCTGCTAAGAATTACTATAAATGTTGTGTAGTGAGTAGGGGTATCAGGGTTTTGAAGTTGAAAGGTTGAGGAATGAGAGCATGGTAGTTTGAGTTGAGCAAGTGTATGATCAAATGATGGGAGGAACTCAAGGAGGAAGTGTTGGGTTAAGTGAAGCTTGTGAACATTGAAAGTGGGCCTTATCAAGAAAACCAAAACCTTTCCTCTCTCATTTGAAGGAGTCTCTTAACAAGAAGATTATACTTAGATTTATTTGGTCCTCCTTTGGGGTTCTCGCTATCAAATTGGTATTGGAGTAAGGAAGTAGATCCTTGTAGTTAGTTGTGAGTTGTGAGAGTTGAAGAAAGAAGTTCTTAACAACATGGAGAGTAGATATGATCCAAGACAAGCCATTTTCAGAACCAAGTGCAAATACAAGGGTAAAGTATGTAAATTTATAGTTGATAGTGGTTCTCTTGACAATGTAGTCTCCATAGAAATGGTGGAAAAGCTTAATCTACCAAGGATACCACATGAGTCACCTTACCGAGCATTTGGTTTGAGTGATGATCATTGGGTTGATGTCTTAGAGAAGTCTGTTGTTCATTTCAATATTGGTCCTTACTATGAGATGGTGGAATGTGATATTGTGCCCTTTTGAGATTGCCATTTGATTTTGGGAAGAGCGTGGCAATATGACAATTGCACTATGTATGATGCCTATAGGAATGTTTATCAATTTTCTAAGGATGGCATAAATTTTACCTTGAACCCTATGAGGGAAGAAGATGATCCTACATGGCATATACCAAGAAGTCTAGGGTTGGTTGAGAGAATAGCTTTCCTTGAGCATAAGAATCATGAGGAGGAAGATGTTGAAGAAGCAGATGGTGAAGTAGTACACAATGGATTTTTAGTGAAAGAAGTGACCCCAAGTACCATAGAGGGTGAAGTTGTAGAGGTACACAGTCCATTCAGTGACTTTGAGCTACTGATGCATGCTAAAGTGAAGAGTGAGCAATAAAGAGTTGAAGAGGAACATTCTATGGCAATGGTTCTTGAAGATGAGAACGGATTAGAAACCAATCTGGTTAGAGCACATAGTCTTTATCCCGATGATGGAGTTGTTGAACAGATTGGACAAGAAGAAGACATGGTGCAAGGGTCACATGCACTTGAGAAGCCTATTGACAAGTAGGATATAGAGATAGTTGGTACTAATCATTATGTTGCTGCAGAGGTCTACATGCATGAACACTATCAAATTGGTACTTGTGTTTATGAAGGTGTTATGACATTTATGGGAGCAATGCTCTATCCTAGGTTAATGATGCATGACACCAAGTACCTCTACTGGTCCCCACAAATGAGCACTTCTCCTTACTTTGAGATGAAGTCCATTGAGATTTCTTATATCTATTCATGGAGTTGTTCTTCGACTGAGAGTTTACTGGCATGGCAGTTGCTAGTATCATCTATACCTTATGAGCAGCTGCAGCTATGGTGGATGTTGATTTTTGTCGCAAGGCCTCGAGTGAAGATGAAGGAAGAAGCTTTTCATTTGTCCATGCATGATCAACCCAAAGACAAGTACATGCCAAAGGTCAAGATAAAGCCTATACTTTTAGCAAGTATCATTTCCAGGAGGACTTGGAACTTTTTCAATTTTGGGGAGTATGGTGTAGGAGCACCTTCATAATTTTGGCTTGTTTGATCTTGATGGGATCATGAATTGAACAAAGGACTATTGTTAGATTCCAAGTGTGTGTTTTAGGTTTCATTATGGTTTAGGTTCACCTTAGAGTTTTTTAGATAATTTTTCTCAAGTTTTCTTTCCAGTTTTGGCCCATAGTGCCTTGTAAGCCAAAAATGGCATTATAGTGAAAATGTGTTGAAAACCTTGTAACAAACATAGAAAGGAATTGGAGTAGGTGTATTTTTTGATTTGACACCATCTCAAATGATTAGGTGGAAGATATTTTTCTTGTAGGTCAAAAATGCAATAAGAGTCAAAAATTGCTAATGTTGTCAAGCAACATTTTGACAAAAAGTGAGAAAAATTGTAAAATCACTCTACAAGGTAGTTATGGATGTCATAATGGTTGGAATGGTTTGAGTGTGCCTATATAAGGACACTTCAAACATTGTAAATGGGTTGGTTTTGTATTAGCAAGAGGAAGTTAATGAAATATGACTATTTTTCATACTTTTTTAGCTTAATCTGTTGCAACAGTCCGAACAGAGAACTATTTCCATATTGTACTTTCATTAGACTTTGTACCATGGTTGTATGAATGTTTTTAATTCATTGTGTTAGGGTTTCTACTCTGTTTTGGTTCATCAAATAAAATCTTTTTGTTTTTGCCAGTTCATTGCCCTGTCAAGGGTTTGTGGCTTAAAAATGCAACAACTTGACTAAACCAAATCCGGGCTCCCAAAAAATGGATTTGGTAAAGTTGGTATGCACGTATATAGTTTATATATGTTTCACTTTGTGCCAGAGATGTGATTGGAAGAAGGATTTGAGTGAATGCTAGGCAAGTATGGGTTACTCGGCCAGTATCATGGACAAAAATTCAAAATTTGCACCCAAAATTAATTGGAGTGAACAAGTCTATGAAACAGAGGTTTGAGCATATTCCCAAGGGTTTTGAGAGTCACTTTGGCTTGTTAGAGCAGGTTGTTTCCTTTAAAGCATTCTCAGTTTGGTTGCATAATAGTGAGTTCACTATTTTTTCTGAATTTGATGGCAGTTTTCAGTTTGAATGCCATATGTTTGGATTAATTCCTGCAGGACAGCAATAGAGGAGGACTCCACATGGTGTGGCAGAAGGTTCTTGATAGTTTAGTAGCTTGATTAGTGAAGGAGTAGTGGTTTCCAATGTTGTTTGGGTATAAACCTTAGTAAACCATACTAAAATGTCTAAAATGGTGGACAGTCCCCAAATAACCTCCTCAGCAACTAAAACTACAAAAATACTTGAGCCTTGACATTTTTAATAGCATCTAATACAACTCCTAAGGTGGAATTGAACATCATTGGTCAGTATGAGAAAAAATACCTCAAATTAGGCCTACTCAACTAGTAGCCCTTTTTAGCCTTGTTTTGTATAAAGTGTGAACCTGATTTGTGTAAGGTTGAATGGTCATGAAGAACCATAGGAAATCATTTGAAAACATTCAAGAAAGCCTTCTAACACCTCAGTTTGAGTAGGGTTACTATATTAGGAGTTTAGACCTATAGAAAGGGTTTGAGTAAGTATTGAGTAAGTGAGCTTGAACAAGGTCTTGAGAACAAAACCAAGAGAAATATTTTAACTCCTTGTCTAAACCTTTTGAAGAAGATAAATGCTACTAAGAATCAGTATAAACAATGTGTAGTGAGTAGGGGTATTAGGGTTTTGAAGTTGAAAGGTTGAGGAATGAGAGCATGGTAGTTTGAGCTGAGCAAGTGTATGAACAAATGATGGCAAGAACTCAAGGAGGAAGTGTTGGGTTGAGTGAATCTTGTGAACATTGAAAGTGGGCCTTATCAAGAAAACCATAACCTTTCCTCTCTCATTTGAAGGAGTCTCTTAACAAGAAGATTATACTTGGCTTTATTTGGTCCTCCTTTGGGGTTCTCCCTATCGAAGTGGTATCAGAGCAAGGATGTAGATCCTTGCAGTTAGTTGTGAGTTGTGAGAGTTGAAGAAAGAAGTTCTTAAGCACATGGAGAGTAGATATGATCCAAGACAAGCCATTTTTACAACCAAGTGCAAATGCAAGGGTAAAGTATGTAAAGTTATAGTTGATAGTGGTTCTCTCGATAATGAAGTCTCCATAGAAATGGTGGAAAAGTTGAATCTACCAAGGATACCACATGAGTCACCTTACAGAGCATTTGGTTTGAGTGATGATCATTGGGTTGATGTCTTAGAGAATTCTATTGTTCATTTTAATATTGGTCCTTACTATGAGATGGTGGAATGTTATATTATGCCCTTGAGAGATTGGCATTTGATTTTGGGAAGAGCATGGCAATATGACAATTGCACTATGTATGATGCCTATAGGAATGTTTATCAATTTTCTAAGGATGGCATAAATTTTACCTTAAACCCTATGAGGGAAGAAGATGATCCTACATGGCATATACCAAGAAGTCTAGGGTTGGTTGAGAGAATAGCTTTCCCTGAGCATAAGCATCATGAGGAGGAAGATGTTGAAGAAGCAGATGGTGAAGCAGTACACAATGGATATTTAGTGAAAGAAGTGACCCCAAGTACCATAGAAGTTGAAGTTGTAGAGGTAGACAGTCCATTCAGTGACTTTGAGCAAAAAATGCATGCTGAAGTGAAGAGTGAGCAACAAAGAGTAGAAAAGGAACCTTCTATGGCAACGGTTCTTGAGGATGAGCAAGGATTAGAGACCAATGTGGCTGAAGCACATAGTCTTTATCCTGATGATGGAGTTGTTGAACAGATTGGACAAGAAGAAGACACGATACAAGGGTCACATGCACTTGAGAAGCCTATTGACAAGTAGGATACATAGATAGTTGGTACTAATCATTATGTTCCTACAAAGGTCTACATGCATGAACACTATCAGATTGGTACTTGTCTTTATGAAGGTGTCATGACCTTTATGGGAGAAATGATCTATCCTAGGTTACTGATGCATGACACCAAGCACCTCTATTGGTCCCCACAAATGAGCACTTCTCCTTACTTTGAGATGAACTTAGTCGAGATTTCTCATATCTATTCATGGATTTGTTCTTGGACTGAGAGTTTACTAGCATGGCAGTTGCTGGTGTCATCTACACCTTATGAGTAGCTGCAGCTATGGTGGATGTTTATTTTTGCCGCAAGGCCTCGAGTGAAGATGAAGGCAAGAGCTTTTCATTTGGCCATGTATGATGAAGCCAAATACAAGTACATGCCAAAGTTCAAGATGAAGCCTATATGTTTTGCAGGTATCATTTCCAAGAGGACTTGGATCTTTTTCAATTTTGGGGAGTATGGTGCAGGAGCACCTTCACAATTTTGGCTTGTTTGATCCTGATGGGATGATGAATTGAATAAAGAACTATTGTTAGAGTCCAATTGTGTGTTTTAGGTTTCATTATGGTTTAGGTTTACCTTAGAGTTGTTTAGATAATTTTTCTCAAGTTTTCTTTCAAGTTTTGCACCATAGTGTCTTGTAAGCCAAAAATGGCATTATAGTGAAAATGTGTTGAAAACCTTGTAACAAGCCTAGAAAGGAATTGGAGTAGGTGTATTTTTTGATTTGACACCATCTCAAATAATTAGGTGGAATATATTTGTCTTGTAGGTCAAAAATGCACTAAGAGTCAAAAATTATAATGTTATCAAGCAACATTTTGACAACAAGTGAGAAAAATTGTAAAATCACTTTACAAGGTAGTTATGGATGCCATAATTGTTGGAATGGTTTGAGTGTGCCTATATAAGGACACTTCAAACATTATAAATGGGTTGGTTTTGTATTAGCAAGAGGAAGTTAATGAAATATGACTGTTTTTCATACTTTTTTAGCTTAATCTATTGCAACAGTCCATACAGAGAACTATTTCTATATTGTACTTTCATTGGAGTTTGTGTGATGGTTTTATGAAGGGTTTTCATTCTTTATGTTAGGGATTTTACTGTGTTTTGGTTCATCAAATAAAATATTTTAGTTTTTGCCATTTCATTGCCCTATTAAGGGTTTGTGGCTTAAAAATGTAACAACCTGACTAATCCAGGTCTTGGCTCCCAAAAAATGGATTTGGTCAAGTTGGTATGCATGTATATAGTGTATATATGTTTCACTTTGTACCAGAGCTGTGATTGGAAGAAGGATTTGAGTGAATACTAGGCAAGTATGGGTTACTCGGCTAGTATCATGGACAAAAACTCAAAATTTGCACCCAAAATTAATTGGAGTGAACAAGTCTATGAGAGAGAGGTTTGAGCATGTTCCCAAGGGTGTTGAGAGTCACTTTTTCTTGTTATAGTGGGTTGTTTCCTTTAAAGCATTCTCAGTTTGGTTGCATAACAATGAGTTCACTATTTTTGTGAATTTGATGGCAGTTTTTAGTTTGAATGCCATATGTTTGGATTAATTCCCGTGGGAAAGAAATAGAGGAGGACTCCACATGGTGTGATTGAAGGTTCTTGATAGTTTGGTAGCTTTATTAGTGAAGGAGTAGTGGTTTCCAATGTTGTTTGGGTCTAAACCGTAGTAAACCCTACTAAAATGCATAAAATGGTGGACATTCCCCAAACAACCCCCTCAACAACTAAAACTACAAAAATACTTGAGCCTTGACATTGCTAATAGCATCCAATACAACTCCTAAGGTGGAATTGGTGATCTTTGGTCAGTATGAGCAAAAATACCTCAAATTAGGCCTACTCGACTAGTAGCCCTTTTTAGCCTTGTTTTGTAAAAAGTGTGAACCCAATTTGTGTAGGGTTGAATGGTCTTAAAGTAATAACTCAATGATAAGAGAATAGTACCAAACCGGTACTAAGAGGAGGGTTGAATCAGTATAGGCAAAAATACAGTCCAAAACTGGTTTGATTGCAAACACTTCAAAAGATTGTCAGACAGTGAAACCGGTTTGAAACAGAGTGCAACCGGTAAAGCTAAGAATGTCTGAGACAAGCATTTATCGGTTACTCACTTAGCTTTTTAGTCAACTTGAGACTACACTACCATTTCACCCTTATGCATAAATAGGTGATCTATCATCGAATCATAATAACAGCTAGTTCAACATGTTTTATTGACAGGCATAAAACACAAAACTATCATATGCTTGACAAACAATAGCAAAGCATCACAAGATAAAAGCATCACACATGACACGCATATTTTTTCACATGGAAACCCAACTGGGGAAAACCATAGTGGGAATGAATACCCACAAGCTATTTTTGAACTCTTTGGAAGTCCACTCTGTTAGGAGCCTTGTCCGGTTAGAGACATTACAATAGGTTCTGCTAGGAACCGATCGTGTTAGAGATCACCCGATTAAGGGATGGCTACAATACCTAATTAAGGGTTAAAACCTATTAAAGGTTACCTTGTTAGATAATTTCAAGAACTCAATAGCTAAAGGACTTCGAACTCAGTAGCTTAGAGTTACCCTGTTAAAGGATTTTCAGCAAGCCAGTTAAAGCTACCCTATTAAGGGATTTTCCAACTATTGAGGTGGTTAGAGATCAATAGGTATTACAATGATCTAGTAACAACACTCAATGCCAATGTAGATCCACTTAAGCTCCTCTTTTCCTTCTATACTTACACTCTACAGGTATCACTTCTCTCCTTTTGATCTGGTAAGAATCACGTATCCCTTCTCTTGGATACTCACACACAACTTTTGCCAACAACCCTAGAAAGAGTCACAACATCAACCTTATAGAAAAGAGTTAGGTCGGTAGCATAAAACCTAAACCCTAAACCTAATAGGTTAAGGAATTCAAACGGTTCAATCCTGACCGTTGAGCATGCTACATTAATCTCCATCGTTCATTTTTCACCGTTTTCATGGCGGCTAATAACCCATCACATGTTATCACCGTTTTATAGTCTTCTCATATTCTCGAGGTAGATAGGCAAGATCTTCTTCATGCACGATCCTTCATGTACACAAGGCTTATGTGGCAACATAATCTTGTTCTTTGTTATCATGCTAACTCATCACACAAAGTCACCAGTTGAGCCACACAAGCTTGAAGCACTTCAACCAGAAACCCTAGAGTTGAGACTATGAACGGGTAGTCATTCAATGCTTTCATGTGCCGGTTCATCTTTGAACAAGCACACCACTTCACTTTGGCACAAATGTCGATTCACAATGTTAGACCGGTTCTGACATATGTTGGTTCACACCTATGCAACATATTGACATCAATGACAACATACAATGTCATTATGTCCTCATATTGGTTCACATAATGCTAACAATCTCCCCCTTTGGCCATGATGGCAATATACAAAGATATCTTCTTTTCTTCACATCTTCTCCCCCTTTGACAACAATGCCAAAGTGGAGGCACAAGTTTCCTTGTTCCATTATGCTGCTCCCTCTGAGGAGTAGCATCCTTCAACACATCAATCCAAAATAAATTTGACTATACAATACCTGACTGATGTGGAGCATATGCTTTTAGTTCACCTCCTAAAGGGGCAGTACCCCTAATTCACTTCTTAAGTGTGTAAATGTAGTCTTTGGGAGAGGCTTGGTGAATATTTCTGCTAACTGCTCCTTACTGGACATATGCTCTAGTGCAATCTCTTTGTTCTGAACCTTTTCCCTCAATAAATGATACTTAACCTCAAAGTGCTTGGTTCTAGAATGTAAAACCAGATTCTTGGAGATTTTAATTGCATTAGTATTGTCACAAAATATACTTACCAGTTTAGATACATGAACTTTGAAGCCATTCAATACATGCTTCATCCAGATTTTTTGTCTGCAGTTCATGAAAGCTGCAACATACTCCACTTTCGTTGTAGACTGAGAGATACAGCTCTACTTTTTACTCATCCAGGAGACTAGTCTACCACCAACGAAGAATGTGCCACCAATTATGCTCTTCTGGTCATCTACATTACCAGTCCAATCAATATCCATAGTCAACAGTTCCCTTCAGATACCACAATCCTTGCTATATGGATACCACAATCCATAGTCAACAGTTCCCTTCAGATACCTAAGAATCTGCTTGACTACAACCAAGTGGGATTCTCTTGGACTTTTCTGGAACCTTGCAATAATGCCAACTGCATGTGCAATATCCGGTCTGCTATGCACTACATAGTGCTATTTACCAATCATTGATCGGTATTCCTTCTCATCAACCAATGCTGAGTCATCCTCTTTGGATAGTTTACAACTGGTCACCATTGGTGTACCAACCGGTTTGCTATCTTCCATGCCAAAGGTTTTCAACACTTCTTTGACATACTTGGACTGAGTGATAAAGATTCCATCTCTTATCTGCTGGATCTGTAGTCCAATGAAGAACGTAATCTACACTATAAGTGACATCTCAAACTCTTTCTTCCTCTCATATGCAAACTCATGACTCATCTTGTCATCTCCACCAAAGATAATGTCATCAAAAAATACCTCATAGATCAGGATCTGATCTCCTTCAGACTTCAAGTAGATATTGCTATCTTCACTTGTTCTCTCAAAGCCAATCTTCACAAGATGGGAATGCAGGCATTCATACCATGCTCTAGGTGCCTGTTTTAGACCATATAAGGCTTTATGAAGCCTACACACCATGTCATTATCTTCAGATAAGGCAAACCCATCTGGTTGCTCTATATACACTTCCTCTTCAAGTACACCATTTAGGAATGCAGATTTTACATCCATTTGATATACTTTGAAGCCTTTAAAAGCTATATATGCTAGAAGCATACGAACTCCTTCCAATCTGGCTACAGGAGCAAAGGTTTCACCATAGTCCTCTCCTTCTTCTTGGGCATATCCTTTGCATACTAGTTTGGCTTTGTTTCTAATCACTGTGCCATCCTCATTCAACTTATTTCTTAAGACCCATTTGGTACCAATGACATTTTTGTGCTTTGATCTAGGTACCAAGGACCATGTACCATTTTTCTGTATCTGGTCAAGTTCCTCTTCCATTGCCTTGATCCAGTATTCATCCTTATGTGCCTTTTTTAATGTTTTAGGCTCGAATTCAGAGATCATGCATGAGTTTTCTCTAACTTTTCTTCTTGTAAGGATTCCTGCATCCTTATCTCTTATGATCTTCTTAGGATCATGATTTAGCTTGACATACCGAGGAATGGTCTTGATAGATTCCTCTTGCTTTTCTTCTTCATTCTCATCTCTATCAGTATCAACATTTATATCTGCCAGTGTAGGAACACTGTTATTGGTAATCGGTTGACTGACAACTAGTTCCCAGAAGGTTGCAACTGGTTCACTTACCACCTGCTCATTACCGATTTCCTCAGTTTTCTCAGAGGTTTCATCAACTCTTACATTGATGCTTTCCACAATTCTCTAAGTCCTATTGTTGAAACACTTGAGAGCTTTTCTCTTGGTGGAATATCCTAGGAATATTCCCTCATCACATTTTGCATCAAATTTTCTCTAGTGTTCACTTCTCTTGATGTAACATTTACTACCAAACATTCTAAAGTAGCTAACCATAGGTGTCTTACTGGTCCAATACTCATAAGGAGTTTTATCCTTACCTTTCTTGATGAGTACCTGGTTCATTGTGTAGACTGCAGTGCTCACCGCTTCTCTCCAAAAGGTGTGAGCTACCTTTCCTTGAATCAACATGGTTCTTTCTGCTTCAACCACAATTTGGTTATTCCTCTCTGCTATGCCATTCTGCTGTGGAGTCCGGGGGGTAGAAAATTGCCTCTTGATGCCATGTTCTTCACAGTACTTGTTGAATTCACCAGAAGTGAATTCCCCTCCTTGATCAATTCTCAGGCACTTGATCCTTTTACTGCTTTCCTTCTCCAGTAATTCTCTGAAAGCTTTAAACTTTACAAAGACTTCAGACTTGTCTTTCAAGAATGTGACCCACATCATTCTTGAGCAATCATCAGTGAGAATCATGAAGTACCTATCACCCTGCACACTTCTAGTTGTCATAGGAGCACACAAATCAGTATGCACAAGATCAAGCAAGTTGTCAGTAGAGAAATATTTACCTTTAAAGGTTGAGGAAGACATTTTCCCCAGTTGACACTCTCTGCACAAGGTATTATCCAGTTTTCTTAATACTGGCAACCCTCTAACTGCCTTGATCTTACTAGCCTTTATAATGTTATCAAAGTTTACATGGCAGAGTCTCCTATGCCATATCCAGCTATCATCAAATTTAGCCATAAGACATGTACTTATATTTGCATTCAGATGAAATAGGCTACCTTTAGTCTGCATGCTAGTGGCCACCAGTTCACCATCTTCTCCTTTGATTCTGCAAACTCCATTCTTGAATTCCAGAGTGAGGCCACTATCATTCAGCTGGGCAACACTCAGAAGGTTGTGTCTGAGACCATCAACCCAATACACATTGTCAGTGCTACTCTTTCCATTCAGAGAGATGGACCCTCTGCCTTTGACCATGCATGGTGCATCATTGCCAAAGCAAACCACACCACCTTCATACTCCTCCAAGGATAGAAACTTGCTCCGGTCACTAGTCATATGGTGAGAATAGCCACTGTCAATGATCCACTCATTGGAATTATCAAACCGGGAGACAAGAGCCTTCTTTTCTGACAAATCTTCTTTGACAGCAACAAACACAATATCTTCATTTTCTTCATCCTCTAATTCTTCTTCTGTGACACCTTCATCAACTGCCACAAAACAGTTTCTCTGGTTTCCTCCTTTGAATTTCTTAAACCTTTTCGGTTTGTCCTTGTTGTCACCATTAGGACAGTTTACAGCAATATGTCCTATCTGGTTACAAGAAAAGCATTTCAAAGGTAGCTTACCTTTGTATTTTCTGGTTCCCTTAGGAAGTTTCCTAGCAAGGAGAGCTTCAAATGCCATCAAAATCTCCTCATCATCCATTTCTCTACTCTATCTTGGTTCACCACTAGTGCTAGCTTCTTTTCCTTTTCTGGATGGTATAGCAGAGGCTTTAAAAGCTCATTCAATCTTTTGAACACTGCCATCAAAACTATTTAGCTCATAGGCTGTCAACTTAGCTATGATGGAGTCCAAGGATACCTTAGACTTGTCTATTGATCTCAGCTCTTGAATAGCAGCAACCCTTATTGCATAGACCGACACTAGGGATCTCAGGACTTTGCTTACCACAGTGGAATCTTCTATTTTACCACCTGCACTCTTGATATCTCCAACAACTATTTTGATTCTTATTCCATACTATTGAATGGTCTCACCTTCAACCATCTGCATATCTTCAAACTTCCCTCTCAGGCTTTCTTCCTTAGCCCGTTTTACATGTTCATCACCACCATAGATATTTCAAGAGCATCCCATACCTCTTTGGGATTTGCCTTGTCCTGAACATCAATAAACTCAATGTCAGATAAACTACTAATTAGGGCTTCCATGACTTGCCCATTTTCTTGTATCTCTCTCTTTTGGTCATCAGTGAGAGTACCAGTAGGGGCAATATAGACATTCTCAACATAGCTCCAGTGTTGAGAACCCATGCTTCTGATGAATATCTTCATCCTATCTTTCCAAATACTGAAATTTTCCCTATTAAACTTTGGACCTTCCCTCTTCATCATTTGACTGGGATATTTACCTCAAGCAGTTAAGCTTATAACATAGAGGACCTGGAGGACACTTTGATACCAATTGATAACTCAATGATAAGCGAATAGTACCAAACCGATACTGAGAGGGGGGGTGAACCAGTACAGGCAAAAATACAGTCCAAAATAGGTTTGACAACAAACACTTCAAAAGACTGTTAGATAGTGAAACCAGTTTGAAACAGAGTGCAACCGGTAAAGCTAAGAATGTCTAAGACAAGCATTAACCGATTACTCACTTAGATTTTCACTCAACTCTAGACTACACTACCATTTCACCCTTATGCATAAACAGGTGATCTATCATCTAGTCATAATAACAACTATTTCAACATGTTTTATTGACAGGCATAAAACACAGAACCATCATATGATTGACAAACAATAGCAAAGCATCACACATGAAACACATATTTTTTCATGTGGAAACCCAACAAGGAAAAACCACAATGGGGATGAATACCCACAAGTTGTTTTTGAACTCTTTGGAAGTCTGCTCTGTTAGGAGCCTTGTCTAGTTAGAGACATTACAATAGGTTCTACTAGGAACCAATCCTGATAGAGATCACCCGGTTAAGGGATGGCTACAATACCCGATTAAGGGTTAAACCTTGTTAAAGGTTACCTTGTTAGAGGATTTCAAGAACTCAATAGCTAAAGGACTTCAAACTCTGTAGCTTAGAGTTACCCTGTTAAAGGATTTTCAGCAAGCTAGTTAAAGCTACCCTGTTAAGGGATTTTCCAACTGTTGAGGGGTTAGAGATCAATAGGTATTACAATGATATGGAAAAAACACTCAATGCCAATGTAGATCCACTTAAGCTCCTCTTTTCCTTCTGCACTTACACTCTGCAAGTATCACTTCTCTCCTTTTGGTTTGGCAAGAATCACGTATCCCTTCTCTTGGATACTCACACACAACTTTTGCCAACAACCCTAGAAAGAGTCACAACATCAACCTTATAGAAAACAATTAGGTCGGTAGCATAAACCCTAAACTTTAAACCTAATAGGTTAAGGAATTCATATAGTTCAATCCTAACCGTTGAGCATGCTACATTAATTTCCATTGTTCATTTTCCGCTGTTTTCATGGCGGCTGATAACCCATCACACATTATCAATGTTTTACAGTCTTCTCATATTCCCGAGTTAGATAGGAAAGATATTCTTCATGCATGATCCTTCATGTACACAAGGCTTATGTGGAAACACATTCTTGTTCTTTGTTATCATGCTAACTCATCACACAAAGTCACCGGTTGAGCCACACAAGCTTGAAGCACTTCAATCGAAAACCCTAAAGTTGAGACTACGAACCTGTAGTCATTCAACACTTCCATGTGTTGGTTCCCATAACCATATGTTAGTTCACCTTTGAACAAGCACACTACTTCACTTTGGCACAAATGTCGGTTCACAGTGTTATACCAGTTCTCACATATGTCGGTTCATACCTCTACAACATATTGACATCAATGACAACATATAATGTCATTATGTCCTCATACCGGTTCACATAATGCCAACATAAAGAACCATAGGAAATCATTTGAAAACATTCAAGAAATCCTCCTAACACCTCAATTTGAGTAGAGTTACTATATAAGGGGTTTAGACATATAGAAAGGGTTTGAGTAAGTGTTGAGTAAGTGACCTTAAACAAGGTCTTGAGAACAAAACCAAGAGAAAGGTTTTAACTCCTTGTCTAAACCTTTTGAAGAAGCTAAATGCTGCTAACAATTAGTATAAACAATGTGTAGTGAGTAGGGGTATCAGGGTTTTGAAGTTGAAAGGTTGAGGAATGAGAGCATGGTAGTTTGAGTTGAGCAAGTGTATGAACAAATGATGGCAAGAACTCAAGGAGGAAGTGTTGGGTTGAGTGAAGCTTGTGAACATTTAAAGTGGGCCTTATCAAGAAAACCAAAACCTTTCCTCTCTCATTTGAAGGAGTCTCTTAACAAGAAGATTATACTTATCTTTATTTGGTCCTCCTTTGGGGTTCTCCCTATCATCTTCCCTTGAGCTGATTGAAATTTTGGTCAACTATTTCCAATGTTGTTTCCATGTGCTTGCAAATCATCACCTTTGCTTACTGAAATACACCACTCTACCAATACCACTTCACCAGTCAGTGTTAGACATCAATGACAAATCTTAGCTCATATACCGGTTCTCTAGATTGACTAGTTTTGTCAATGCCAACAATGTCCCCCTTTGGCATTGATGGCAACACTTTAGAATATGTCTTATCAGTTGCATGTTCTTCCTTCATTTCTATACCAGTCATTACTTTTCCCCTGAGTAATGAATATCTCCCCCTTACACTAGATATACTCTGATATAGAAGCTTCAACTCAATCAATGCCTACCAATGCTCAAACACTATAAACATATCTCCCCTTTTGACAACAATGCCAAAGATTCATTTCAGCACACTTACAAGTTTGCTCCCCCTAACTGGAGTAGTCCACACTTATCAATCTAGTCTTAGAAAAAAAATTGAAATCATATGAGATTGATATAGAGCCCTTTTTGCTTACTTTACTGCAGGTAGGGGTATAACCCCCAACTTACCTCAGAGATATTCAAAGGTGTCCTTCTATAGTGGCTTGGTGAAGATATCAGCCACTTGATCTTTTGTTGGTATATACTCCAACATCACTTCCTTTTCTTGAACTTGTTCTCTTAGATAGTGATATTTGATAGTTATATGCTTCATTTTGGAATGCATCATCGGCTTCTTGGATATGTCAATGGCACTGGTATTGTCACAATGAATCACTACAGGTCCAATCACCTTTTCTTGGACACCTTCTAACGGTTGCTTGATCCAAACTATCTGTGTGTAGTTGATTGTAGTAGCTACATACTCAACCTCAGCTGTGGATTGAGATATGCAGTTTTATTTCTTGCTTTTTCAAGATACAATCCTATCTCCAAGAAAGAATGCACCTCCACTAATGCTCTTCCTGTCATCAATGTTCCCTACCCAATCTGAATTAGTGAAGACACTTAAGCTAAAGTCTCCCTTATGTGGATACCAAAGGCCATACTCATCAGTCCCCTTGAGGTATCTAAATATTCTCTTGACTGCCACCATGTGAGTCTCTTTTGGATTTGCAAAAAATCTAGCAACCAAGCCAACAACTTGTGTGAGGTCTGGTCTACTATGTATTGGATACTACAACTTACCAATCATGGACCAATAAAGTGTCTCATTCACTTCTTCAGCCTCATCTTATTTAGAGAGCTTGCATCCTGTAACCATTGGATTTCCAATAGGTTTGCAATCTTCCATTCCAAAAGTTTTTAGAATTTCCCTTATGTACTTAGTCTGACTGATGAATATGCCATTCTTTAGCTGTAAGACTTGTAGGCCAATAAAAAACTTTATCTCACCAATCCTAGACATCTCAAATTCTTTCTTCATTTATTCTAAAAAGATCTCATCAACTAGATGTTTTCCTTTAGCTCCACTCTTTAGATGCAGGTTACTATTATCACTAGTTCGTTTGAACCCCATGCTTAGCAGATATAAGTGTAGCCTCTCATACCAAGCTCTTGGTTCTTGTTTCAACCCATATAGAGCCTTCTACAACCTGCATACCATATTTCTTTCATCCTCAGATGCAAACCCTTATGGTTTCTCTATGTATACTTCTTCCTCTAACACACCATTTAAGAATGCCAATTTGACATCCATTTGATAAACTTGAAATTTTTGTAAGAATCATAGGCCAGCAAAATTCTGACCCCTTCTAGCCTGGCCACCAATGCGAAGGTTTCTCCATAGTCCAAACCTATTTCTTGAGCATAGCCCTTGTAGACTAATCTTGCTTTGTTTCTTATCACTTTACCAGTTTCATCCATTTTGTTTCTGAACACCCATTTAGTGCCTATCACATTTTTGTTTTCCGGTCGGGGCACTAGGGTCCATGTTTCATTTTTCTCAATTTGCTCCATTTCTTCTTCCATGGCTTTGACCAAATCATCATCTTTTAGAGCCTCCTTTTTTGTTTTGGGATTTATTATGGAGAGCATATAGCTATTCTCTCTTGCTCTTCTTCTGGTTAGAACTCCTACATCTTTGTCATCGATGATATTTTCTGCAAAGTGATTATTTCTGACATACTTAGGCAATACCAGTTCACTTCTTGGAGCTTCTTCTACTAGTTGTGTAGGTTCTACTTCACAAGCCTATTCATTTGTCACTTCAACAAGATTTTCTTTAGCAGGTTCCACCAGTAGATTGTACTCGAACCCTTTATAGTCCTTTGGTTCACTTTTGCTATCCTATTCATTTTTCTCAGAGTACTCATCTGCTCTGACATTTATACTATCCATAGTCTTTCCGGTCCTTTTGTTCAAACACCAGTATGTCTTACTCTTTGTGGATTAACCTAAGAAGGTTCCTTCATCACTCTTGGGATCAAATTTTCCAGTGTACTCATCCCTCTTGATATAGCACCTGCTTCCAAATACTTTGAAATAACAAACATTAGGTGAGTATCCACACCATAATTCATAGGGAGTTTTATTTGTCCCTTTCTTTACCTGTATCTAGTTCAAGGTGTATACAAGAGTGCGTATTTCTTCTCTCCAGAAAATATATGAAATGTCCTTCTGTATCATCAAAGTCCTTGCACAATAAATATGAGTTTTGATTCTTCTTTCAACAACCCCATTCTGTTGAGGTGTTCTGGGTGCAGACATTTGTCTCATAATCCCCTATTCCTCGTAGTAATTCATGGACTCTTGAGAGGTTAACTCTCCTCCTCTATCTGATCTCAGACACTTTAGATTATTACCGGTTCCTCTCTCTACTCAAGCCTTAAAAACTTTAAACATGTGAAAGACTTTAGATTTTTCCTTGAAGAATACAAGCCACATCATTCTTGAGAAATTATCCACAAACAACATAAAATACCGATCTCCATAGAAACTCTTGGTTCTCATAGGACTGCATAGGTCTGTATGAACTAAGTTCAGCACATTTTTAGATGAAAAGGATTTACTGCTGAAACTAGACCCAGTCGACTTTCCTAGTTAACATTCTTTGCACATAGCATTTTTCAGGTTTCACTATATTAGGCATACCTCTAACAGACTTTGTCTTACTAACTTTTGCTATGCTATTAAAGTTAACATGGCACAATATTTTGTGCCACAACCAATTGTCTTCTACCTTAGCCATTAGACAACTACCTATGGTGGTGTCTAGGTGAAACAGATTACCTCTTGACTGTTTACCGGTAGCAATCAGACTTCTTGATTTGTCATTTATTTTGCATATTCCTTCATTGAATTCTATCTGGTAACCCCTATTGTTAAATTGTGCAACACTTAACAAACTATATTTTATCCCTTCTACCCAATAGACTTCATCACAATTTGTATTATCATTTAAGGCTATAGATCCCTTACCTTTTACTGCACAAGGAGCATCATTTCCTAATCTCATAGTTCCTCCATGCTGAGGAATTTATTTCTATCACTGGTCATGTGGTGAGTGCAACCACTATCAATCACCCATTCTCCACACTGGTTTGTACTAGAAATCAGTACCATATCTCCTTCCTCTGCGCTATCCTCCTTGACTACCACAAATTTAATTCCATCTCCATCAGATCATTTTGATTCTTCATCAGTGACGCCTTCTTTTACAAGATAACACTCATTCTTTCTCTTGTCCCTGTAGCTTCTAAAATTATCCTTCCTATCTCTATCATTGTTAGGACATCTTGAAGCAATATGACCTATCTTATTATAGGAGAAGCACTTTAAGGGTAGTTTACCTTTATACTTTACTTTTCCTCTTGGCAATCTTCTTGCCAATAGAACTTCAATTTCATCTTGCTCCTATTCCTCAGATAATAGATTGCCACTTTCATGGGAATGACCGGTTCTTGTAGTAGAACTACTTACAGTTTCTTTCCTTCTCCTTGCTGGTGCATGCATCATGGAGGGTTTGAAAGAAGCATCAATATTTGGTACACTATTGTCGTAATTGCTCAGTTCAAAAGCAGTCAACTTATTGATCAGTGAGTCAAGAGATACATTAACTATTCCCAAGGATCTGAGTTGCTGGATAGTAGAGACCCTTATGGCATATTGTGGTAGCAAGGTTCTCATGATTTTTCTAACCACATCATCCGCCTCAAGCTTTCCTCTAACACTTTTACTGGAGCTTACTACATCCTTTATTCTCTTGATATAATGCTCTATGTTTTCTCCTTCCTGCATCCTCATCTCATTATATTTTCCTCTCAGTATGTCTACTTTAGCCTTTTGAACATGAGGATCTCCCTCATAGACTGTCTTCAGCTTATTCTATATATGAAAAGTTGTTTTCAAATCTTGAACCTTAGCAAATTCATTATCAAAAAGAGTGCTAACAATCATATCCATAGCAATAGTATTACCTTGCCTTTCCTTGATCTGATTTGGAGTGAGAGTCCCTAAAGGTTCATTGTACTCTATGATTACATGATTCCAGTAATGTTCTCCAAGGGATCTTAGATAAAGTTTCATTCTTCCACACCATAAGGTGTAATTCTCCTTAGATAACTTAGGAACCTCCTTTCGCATCATCTTGGATCTTTCCTTAAGCTAATTAAGATTCTTTTGATTCTAAGGACCTGCAGCTCTAATACCAATTGTTAGTCCCAACCGATGCTAAGAGGGGAGGGGTGAATCAACACTCGATCAATTTTTCACAATTAAAACTTTTAACTCTAATCTACATTTATTTAATATTCATCAATACACTTAATCACTGAAGTAGAATATGTATGCATGAAAAGTTGACAGTGACACCAAGATTTATCTCGTGGAAACCCAAATGGGAGAAAACCACGGTGTGAGTAGGAACTCACAAAATTTCTACTCTTCTGGAGTACGCCTGATGAGGAGCTGTCCCTGTTAGGAGATTACAAAGACACTGTTAGGTGCCACCCAGTTAACAGATTTTGTATAAGGCCGGTTAGTGCCTTTACCCTGTTAAAGGTAGCCTTATTAAAGGACTTAAGAACATCAATTAAGATGTCACCTGGTTAAGGGATTTTACAAAAGGGACTTGTTAAAGTCCACCCAGTTAAGGGATTTAATTTGCAATGGTTAGAAAGCAACAAGTGGATGATATGTTTAATTAGCTACTGATAGCTTGATCAGATCATAATGAGACTCATACTCTATCCATACCGATTGTGTCTTCTCTGCACAACACTGGTTTTCTTCTTAGACCTTCGAATTTGTACTCAGTCGGTCCTCTTGTTAGGCCCAATATGGAAAGCTAATGTACTGAGAGGGGAGGTGTGAATCAGTACTTCAAAACTTTTCTTGAATAATAACCTTACTGTTATGCATAAACAGAATAGTGCAGTAACATAAAATAAAGTTAAAACAAACAGATAACAATCATACATGATTCACTCCATAACACATATATTTTGGTTATGCAGAAACTCTTGGTTAGAGAGAAAAACTGCGGTGGGGATGGCACCCACAACTTCACTATTGCAATAATAAAGAATGCTTGGTTAGAGCTACATTTAGCTATTTCTGATAGCTTACCATGTTAGGAGTAACAAGATCAGTTAGATCTACCTTGTTAAAGGATTTTACAACATTTATTCTGAATGATGCACTTGGTTAGAGGCTTTACAATTTATAGACTTGGTTAGAGTCTTTTACCCTGTTAAAGGTTTCTCTTTCAACTTCTCAATATTACAATAAAATCATTACAAATATCTACAACTTTACATTTGAAATGTTAAAGTAGATTCTATGTGCTTAGAATAGATTACCATGCTTATAGCATACCTCGGTAACCCTTATAGTAACTCGGTAAACCCTTCTGTTTACTCTATTCTTCGACTATTCTCTGAAAATCTTCTCAGTGACCTCTATGTCTCTATAACAGTCTTCCTTCATTCATACATGCACAGACCTTGCACTTAACTCATGTTGTATAAATAGATCCCTTAAAACGGTGATTCAATTCATTGCTTCGATCTTACAAACAAGATTCCTCGAATGAATAACTAATCAAAATATTTCATTGGTTAGATTGACCTCGCAATCATACAAAATCTTCTAGTGCAATTTCCAAGATAATAATGGTTAGATGTGCCTCAATTTTGTAACACATTTTCATATGGATGTCCAGGTTCAATGTATCTGGTAACACATTTCACTTGGTGAATATCAACTCGATGTGTTATCTTAATTGCTCGGTAGCCATAAAAAGATACTCAATAGACTGCTCGGTGTATACTGTGTTTTGTGACTGCTTTCCTCTGTAATCGACTAGACTGTGCATACTGACTTCTCTATTTATACTAACTGCATGATTCGGTAGTGCTAACTGACTAGAATATATAGTATGACTTTGAATATAAAAAATAATGGCAACTTGATAAGTAGTAACAATCTCCCCTTTTGACATTAGTTGAGATGTTTGACAAAAACTACTTTCAAAGTCATAATTCAAAAATCTATATACTTTGCAAAATAACTGCACTTGACAATATATACAATAGTTAATGAAATAGTATATGCAGATATACTCCCCTTATCATTATACTGTCCATAACTCTGATTTTGCATGCTTGGTTATGTGCTTGGGTGTTTTGCCATACTCTGTATATTCTACTCAGTATACTCCCCTTGTATACAATACTAAAACTATATTACCAAAACTATATCACTCCCTAAATATAGTATTACTCCCTTTATCTAGTATTACTCCCCCTATGTAGTATTACTCCCCCTTTTTGAAAAACATCAAAAACTTAATTTCCATCCGGGGGGGGTAACTGATCAAAAATAGATTTATACTTCTTCCGAGCGTCGGTGAGTGTGACTAAGAGTGCATCCTTTACACTTTCCATTAAAGAATTTTGTGCGTGAATATTAGTCAATAGTGATATTAAGCCATCAAGAGTGCTTCCCTCTTGTGTAGTTGATAGGTGTGTAGCTCAGTAATCTACTCTTGAACTGATGAGAGATGAGGAAGGAATAATGTCTGGAGGGTCATTATATCCATCCTGATCTTATGCTCTTCATTTCTAAGTTCTAACTATTGAGCCATGAGCTGTTGAAACTTGGTATAAAAATTCTGAAGTGAATTAGGCTTTGTGGTCAACTTAGTTGAGAGATCGGTGATCTCTTTCTCAATTGCATCAGTTTTATTCTTGATATCTTTAATGAATAAGGAAAATGTACAAAGTTTCTGAAATAAATAAAGAATATGCTTGAGTTGAGGGGACAACTCATCAATGAATTTGACAAGCTTTACTTTCCCTATAGCGAGAGCTTTTTGTACCTCTTCTATCATCTTTGCAGTAAGCTCTTTATCTTTTAGCTTGCTTAAGTACTCAGATGCATCAACTCCAGATGTTTCTATTTGAGTAAGGAGTTCATCCAGTTGAATGTGGATGGCTGCATCAGTTGACATTGTTGCTAAAGGTAGCATATCTGTGAGCAATGTCTTCACCATCTGTAGTACTTTATTCTTCTTTTGAATGGCCATCTATTTTTCTTGTTCAGCCTTTGCTTTGCATAGTTCACTGAAATTAATAAGTTCTTGCCCTTTTAATTTTGAGATATCCACATTGGGCAACACTATCAGTTTAGTCAAATCAACTTTGAAACTATGCTTTCTCAGCTTCTTCTCTTTGCCTTTGGTCGGTTGTACTAAGACAAGTGCTTGTGAGGCTTGCTAACCCTCGGTAGGTTGCTCGGTAGATGCAACACTTTGGTTGGTTCTTATAGCCATTGTGGTGTCCTTGGGTGTCTCGGTACTAGGGTCTCAGCTGTAACATTTTCAGTGTTTGACGGCGCTTGAGACGTCTGATCTTTAGTTGTATCTTCCGTTGCTTCAGACTTGTGACCTTCGGTGCCTTGTTCTATTTCCTTAGGAGCTTCGGTAGACACAGGTGGCTTGACCAATGGCTAAGGTTGAACTTGTTCTAAGACAAATTCACTAGATACAAGTTTTGCATAGGTAGTGCCTTCTATCATTTCCTTCTCCAGTGCTTTTGTATCCATGATATCTTCATCAATTTGAATAGTTTCAGTCGGGTCTTGCTTGGTAGCATCAGGACCTTGCTCGATGACATCAGGATCATGCTCGGTGACATCAACAATTTCAATTTGAGATTGTTCACTGACATCCTTTATTTTGAAGATTTCCTACCACTTTGCTTTTGTCTCCTTTTCTACATCAATGTATAGCCCATTCATCAATTTTAAGGCTCTTTGTTTGACAAGAAATTTAGAATTGTATGTTGTCAAATGTTCTTTAATTTCTACTATAGACATATCAGGAATTAGATGGACTAGACTTCTTTCTCTTGTTTTTTTCTCTGAGTCCATTGCATATTTCCATCTGTTATCAATATGTAAGTATAAATCACTCGGAAGTGACTTTACTAGTTCTAATGGAGCTAGCTGAAACTTTAGAAGTGTGCAGATGATAGCTTCTTCAATTTGTCGCTTCTCATCATTATTCCTAGTCTCATACTTGACATATCTAAATCCTGCAATCCACCATATTCTTTAAGATTGGCACAAAAGTTTTCAACACTATGAATATTTACCTTCTTGCTTTTTACAATCTGAAATTTGTTTGCATCATTGGATTCTGTATCACTAGACTCTTTTGCCAGAATGAGTCTCTGAGTAGATTTCTTGTAGGTCTTGGTTACCTTGGGTGTAGTGACACTTTTTTGTTTCCTACTTAGTGATGCAGCTGATGCTCTAGTGTTAGGTCTCTTTTTTGGTGGTGGAGTCGGTAGGGCCTTTGAAATGTCCTGTTTCTTTCTTTTCAAAACTTTACCCTTAGGCAACTCGGTACTCAATGTTATTGCTGCCTTTTGAGCTTCTGATTCCTCTTTGGTAATGGCAAGAGTGCTTTTGACAGGTGTAGAGGAGGATTCTTCTCTGAATTTCTCAGATAAAACCTTTATCATCTTTGTAGCCTTTCTTGTAGCTTTAGGTACTACAATGCTCATTTTCACTTTTTCCTTAACTTCTTCATAAGTCCCATATCTCAGTTCAGTAGCATGCCTTGGTAATGAAAGATAGGCATCAATTTGCTATTGTGTGATATCATAGTCAATCTCATAACCCATTGGTGGCAAAGATTGATTCCTTGGTTCAACAACATTCACACAACAGTAATCGATGTCTACCTCTATTTCTCTACCAGCTGTGGTGGAATCTAGTACCTGTTGTGCATCTTCTCTTAAAATTTGCTAAAATAGTCATCCATGATATCATTAAAATTATCTCCCAACTTCTTGATAAAATCATTAATTTGATGGGTGATAGGTTGGTGTAACTCCCAAAATACTTTACCGACCGAGGGAAAGAATTTCTCAAAGTAGAAAAACATGCATACAAGAAGTGAACCAAACTTTAGTGTATTTGTCAAGTTGTTCTTCTTCGGCTTCCTTATTGTCTTCAGGTTCTCAAACAAGTTCCTCAGTAGTAATTCACATAAATCTACTTTCATTCCCTTTTTCACTATTTTATAGGCTAAGTCAACTGTTGCACATGGTACATTATTTTCTCTTGCTGATTGGAAGAAACAGTAACCAATTACTCTAATTGCAAACTTAAGTTCTGCATCAGTGACATTGTTCAATTTCAATCCTCGATAATCAGATTCTGCTCCGGTTAGACTAATTAACTCCTTCCGTGATATCATTTTCTATGCTCGTGCATGATCATAGATAGGATACCCGGTGATCACATGAATGATTTCCTTAGTGATTTTGAATGGTTGCTCCTCTAGCCACATAAAACCATGATGAACTATGCTTAAAACAAACTTAACCCACTAGGGTTTGAACACATGAGGATAGGCTAGGGCTTCAGTTAATCCCTTGATTTTGATATGCTCATACTTGCTATCCATTTTGCCATCGATAGATAGTTCATCATATGTGTCACTAATCTCAACATGACCGAGTTCTTCAGCACGACATTTGGTGAAGAATCTAACATCTTCGACTAACAAGATTCGATCTAGGATGAGTTAAAAGGTAGTTTTGTCATCCGGTTCAGAGTCAACTTTAGGAGTCAAAGTGTATTTTAGTTAGGGCTTCTCCACATTCTTGACAACTATAGGATCTTGGATCTTGGGCGCCAATGTAGATTTCAAGTAAAAACTTAGCAAACTATCCTTAGGGTTTGACGGTTTACAAACGACTGATGCTTCACACTCGATAGATAATAGCAATTTGACAAGATCGGAAACCAGCTTAACAGTGTGATGAGATTTGATATAAATACCTTGAAAATCGCTCTGAATGAAGTTTGATCGCCTTGATTCACTCTGCTCTACTCTCTTGAAAACTTGGTGAATGAAAATAACCGCGAAAATACTTTTAAGTACACAAAATACCTTCTCGGGCTTCGTGTGGGTTAGGTCAAGACATCAAATGCACTTGGTTCACCTTTAACCGATTTACTCCCTTTTTGTTTTAACTGAGTAACCAAATTTCCTTCATTTACTGACTTGACAAGCTTCCTGTATTCACTGACTTGACAGGTTTCTTGTAAAGTACTTTTGATAGAATTTCAAACTTACTAATGCATCTTAACTATGCAGATTTTGAATTTTGTACATAATAGAATAGGAACTGTTATGATTTTAACCTTTAGAGAATGTAGTCCCTTCATACCTTTTCTGATTAATTTGGAATAGGTGCACCTAACTCGGTAGGTAAGGTGCTTTCTTCATCTGACATGATTTCCTTCTTTTTCCAAATCATCTTAAATTTTTCTTTTATCTCTTCAGTGTCTCCTCTAGGTTGATCTCTGCAATCTCCAGCTAAATGTCCAACTTTGTGACAATGAAAACATGCCATACCAGGATTTCTCCATGATCTTTGGTTGTTCATTCCAAACCTTATAAAATAGTTGGCACTTATATGTCCATATCTTCCACAACATTCACACCATATCCTTGTATTGTAATCCCATGGTACTGCTGCATATTGTTGGTAAGGTTCTGTGTGAGTTCGGTAACCTCTAGTGTTTGCTCGGTGAGCACACCGCATGTAATTCTTTTTCTTAAGCTAGCACTTCTTGGTACTATGTCCATGTCTATTGCAGTTTTTACAAAACCCTTTGAATTTTGCCTTCTGATAGTTGTTAACAGACTTTGTCCTACATTGATTAGATGTGTGACCATATTTATTGCAATTGTAACAATAATCATTGGACTTAGTGATATTCAGTTGCTTACCTTTTCTGATCTGGCATATGTTGGCAGTATGACCTTGATTTCCACAGTAGTAGCAAATAGGCTTCTTCCTTTTGATGTTATTCCTATTTCCAGCTTGCTTTGATGATTCTCCTCTCTCGGTAGTATGAATTCCTTTCTCGGTTGATTCTTTTCCTTTGTAACTGAGTCCTGCATCTTTGTTGGGTCTTTGTGTATTCAGTTGCTCATCCAACATCTTTGATGCATCATAACTCTTGTTCAATGTTTCTTTTGATTTCTTCTTTGTTTCAAGTTCATCAGTCAATCTTGATACTTCAAGTTTCAATGCTTGATTTTCATCATTCTTTAGAATTGCTTCATGATGTGCATAACCTAGTTGATCTATCATATTTTGTTGAATCCCAGTTAACCTTATGATTTCATCATTCTTATCAGATACTAAGACTTCAAGTTGTTGTTTCTCTCTTTGTAGATCTCTTGCTTTATCCTCAGCTATCCTTAATGCATCTATATTTTCAGTCATCTGTGTACTGAAATGTTCATGTTCTCTTTTCATGGCTTTTAGTTGATCAGCCAATGCTTTGTTCTTTTCTTTCAACATTCCAATCATTTCTCCAGTCTCTTCAGATATACTATTCTCAGATGATGTCTCAATTTGTTCCACTAACTCTTAAGAATCCTGCAAGTCATCAGATAATCTTCTTCTTACTTTCAAAGATTTTTGCATTTGCCTTTGCATGTCTGCAATCACTTGATTTGCATGATCTAGCTCTTCTTGTAGATACACAATCCTCCAAGATTGTTTATAGCCTTCCATTGATAAGATCTTTCTCTTTAGGTAGTTAAACCCTTTTCCAATATTTAAGCTCTGATACCAATTGTTAGGCCCAATATGGAAAGCTAATGTGCTGAGAGGGGAGGGGTGAATCAGTACTTCAAAACTTTTCTTGAATAATACCCTTACTGTTATGCATAAATAGAATAGTGCAGTAACATAAAATAAAGTTAAAACAAATAGATAACAATCATACATGATTCACTCCATAACACATATATTTTGGTTACACAAAAACTCTTGGTTAGAGAGAAAAACTACGGTGGGAATGACACCCACAACTTCACTACTGCAATAATAAAGAATTCTCGGTTAGAGCTACATTTAGCTATTTCTGATAGCTTACCCTTTTAGGAGTAACAAGATCAATTAGATCTACCTTGTTAAAGGATTTTACAACATTTATTCTGAATGTTGCACCTGGTTAGAGGCTTTACAATTTATAGACTTGGTTAGAGTCTTTTACCCTGTTAAAGGTTTCTCTTTCAACTTCTCAATATTACAATAAAATCATTACAAATATCTACAACTTTACATCTGAAATGTTAAAGTAGATTCTATGTGCTCAGAATAGATTACCTTGCTTATAACATATCTCGGTAACCCTTTTGTTTACTATGTTCTTTGACTGTTCTCTGAAAACCTTCTCAAAGACCTCTGTGTCTCTGTAATAGTCTTCCTTCATTCATACATGCACACACCTTGCACTTAACTCATGTTGTATAAATAGATCTCTTAAAACAGTGATTCAATTCATTGCTTCGATCTTACAAACAAGATTCCTTGAATGAATAACTAATCAAAATATTTCATTGGTTAGATTGACCTTGCAATCATACAAAATCTTCTAGTGCAATTTCCAATGTAATAATGTTTAGATGTGCCTCGATTTTGTAACATGTTTTCATATGCATGTCCAGGTTCAATGTATCTAGTAACACATTTCACTCAATGAATATCAACTTAGTGTGTTATCTTAACTTCTCGATAGCCATAAAAATATACTCGGTAGACAGCTTAGTGTATATTGCGTTCTATGACTGCTTTCCTTTGTAACCGACTAGACTGTGCATACTGACTTCTTTGTTTATACCGACTGCATGATTCAGTAGTGCTAACCGACTAGAATATATAGTATGACTTTGAATATAAAAACTAATGGCAACTTGATAAGTAGTAACACCTCTGCCCCTCGGCTCTTCACACTACCGGTCCTCTACCTTTAGCTCTACACTCTGCCAGTCCTCTAACCTTTAGCTGTGCACTCTGCCAATACTCGAACTCTCGACTCTACACTTAGTCGGTCTACCTCAAACACCCTCTACTCTACTAAATCCTTTTAGCACTTCCTCTCACTCTGCTCTTCACTTTGGATCACCTTCTACAAGATCTTCTTTTCATAAATTTTACGATCAAGAATTTCTGAATGAACTCAGGAATACTTTATACATTTTCTTTCGTCACCTTTAGGTGTTCTCTCAATCAACGCAATCACATATTTTGGAAGCTTTCAAATTCAAACTCTCCCACTCTTTCTCTGCATGCCTTGCAATAGTTCTGCCAAGTGTTCAATGAATTCTACCACCGCATCTCCCAAAAATAGTAACTTCTGGGTTGAGTTTAGTCTTTTAAGTGTAAACCAAAAAATACATAGATAATCATGGCTTGACTGCATGATAACTGAATTTGACCTTACCAACTTGAGATTTGGCATAGACACAAGCTCACCAACTCACCTTTTTCCACCGCAACTGAATAACCGATCACCGCTCTAAGATTTATGGTGATCACCTATCTTCCTTCTATCATACTAGTGTACTCATATACCACTACACTTCTATATTACTGGTTCATCATTTGATTACCAGTTTGTTGTCCTAGCATCAAGTCTCTTTCCCTATATGCTAATGAGGTTCTAGTTTGCATACAACCTCAAGTCTTCTTGCCTGAGTCATCTTTTGTGACTTCATCAATATCAGAATGACCAATCTTATTGAATGACAAACCGGTTGGCTTAGTCTATCTTCCCTTGAGTTGATTGAACTTTTGGTCAACTATTTCCAATGTTGTTTCCATGTGTTTGCAAGTCATCACCTTTTCTTACTGAAATACACCACTCTATCGATACCACTTCACCAGTCAGTGTTATACATCAATGACAAATCTTAGCTCATATACTCGTTCTCTGGATTGATCTGTTTTGTCAATGCCAACATGTGCTTCTAAAGAAATTTTTTTGGCTCTCAGAGCTCACCATTCCTCTCTTGGGATCAAAAGAATTAAAGAAGGAAATTTGGTTCTCTCTGAACTTTCATATATTTTTCAAGATTTGGTCAGACATTATGAGAAGGTGTTCACAACATAGGAAAATTCTCCTGCACACGATAATGCTCTACAAGATTGCTTAGTGGATGTTCTTGCTCAGCTCTTTGATCCTCAAAGAGTGTTTTGTGACCAAATTCTCACTCTTGAGGATTTTAAGGAGGTCATGTTTTTTTATGGTAGATGACAAAGCGCTTGGTTACGATGGCTTCCCTTGCAAGTTATTCAAGGCATTTTGGTCATGTGTTGGTGTAGACCCGCATAAGGTCTAATTAGAGGCTTTTCATTCCCACTCTTTGGGGCCACTTATCAACAAAAAAAAATATCAAGTTCATTCCCAAAACTGGTGATCTGGAGGATATTTTTAATTGGCGGCCAATTACCTTCTAAATGTTTCCTATAAGATAATTATGAAATCCTTGGAGATCAAAATTAGACATTTGCTCTCGCAAATTGTGTGGCCTGAATAGATTGGTTTTATCAAATCTAGGTTTATTTTGGATAATATTATTGTGGTTTGGGAAGACATGGAATGGGCTTGATGCTCTTCCCAGAAAGCCCTTTTTCTTAAAACTAATTTTGCCAAAGTTTATCATCGCATTGATTGGCCTTTTATTCTTGTTATGCTTAAAGCTCTAGGTTTTGGTCCCCACTTCATTTAGTCAATGCAAATTCTTTTTGGTGATGCCTCTTCTTGCATCACAATTAATGGTTGCCAATATTCTTCTTTTGGTCTTCATAGATCCATCTGTCAAGGTTTCCCTCTTGCACCCTCTTTTTATGTGATTTCTACTAAAGGTTTTGGGTACTTTCTTGCTTCTACCATTTCTACTAGGCATGTCAAGGGCATTTCCTTGCCCAAGTCACCTTCTCAACTTGTTAATGGCCATTTTGTAGATGATTATTTTCTCTTTTTTCCTAAAGAGGAGAATAATGTCAAAGACGCCCTTCATTATCTAGACATTTTTTCTTAGCTTCTAGGTCAACTATTTAATGGAACAAAACCTACTGTTATAGGCAATCTTTCCTTCCAACCCCTCCTTGGTTGCTCCAATTTGGATGGAAATGGATTCAACACAGGGAAATTTTTAATTTCTTGGGTATTCCCTTTTCCTTTCAAGGGTATGATTTTTCTCTTTAGAATGCAATGCTTGCAAGAATCGAGAAGAAGCTTTCTTACTAGATTACCAAGCTTCTTTCTCTAGCTAGTAAATTCCACATTTGCTCTAAAATCCTTCCAACTACTCGCGTTTATTATTCCTCATGTTGGGATTCTTATAGAGTGTCTTATTGTAAACTAGAGAATCTCTTGAGAGACTTTCTCTGGGCCAATGGTACCGATCATGGATTTCATAGAGTCGCTTGGGATTTCTACTATCTCCCTTGGCACTCTGGAGGGCTTGGCCTCTTTTCCACTCAGAAACAAGGTTTAGGCCTTTCTACCTATTGGGTGCTTAGAGATATTTCTGGCAATGAAGCTTGGAAAGTGTTGCTTTGAAATTGCATTTCTTTAGGGCACCTCATTAACAAACCAACTTGGAAGGGGATTGGTTTTCAAACCCTTATTATAATGAAAGATGCAGTGTGCATTCAAGGCACCTTTCTTGCTAAAAGAATTTGGCATGTTTGGGAAAATATGAAGCCTTGGATTTGCTGGGATGGTTCAGGATTTCATGATGGTCTTTTTTTCAACTAGCACAATATTTGGTGATCGCCTCTCATTCAAGTTTAGGGGCTCCCATTGGCCCATGTCCCTAGTGTACATGCTTTTCATTTTCATAAATGCACCATTTCTACTCCTCGTGACCTTTTTTCTTGTGTCGTTATGATTTTTTGCTCTTGGAAAGATTTGAAGGCTCATTATTTCCCTACTTGACCAGATTGACAGACATTTGAGTTGGTGCTCTCTGCTCTTCCTCTGAATATGCTATGTAAAATTGGTTTCCATTCTATAAGGCCTTGGTGGAAAGATTTGCATTGGTTTCCCAACACTTCTTTTTGTAATTATAAACCCAAAATGGGTTACCACTGGCTTGTACTCATTTGCCCATGGTTCCCACCTTTAATTCTAGATGGTATTTGTAGTCTTCACAAAAAAATTGGCATCGTAGATTTCAAACTCTTTGGTTTGTCATTGTTGAGCCTAAGTGGCCCATTTTGCCTGGTGTATTATTTTCCAAGCCTTGCCTATTGGCTCTTGTCTCAAGCATCTTGGGGTGATTGACCCTCATTGTCCCTTTTGTGGGCTACCTAAGACCTTGATGTATCTCTTCTAAATCTGTAGAAGAGCCCAACAATTGTGGGTTTGGATTCATGACTTTTTCAATCCAGTATAGCCTAAACCATTTTCTTGGCATATGGTTTTGTTGGGAGATACCCCATGGATTTCTTTCAAGTACACCCAGATTTGGCATGCTTTCAAGATGGAAGTTATCTTCAGTTTATGGAAATATAGAAATGTTGTTCTATTTTCTCACAACTCTCTTGATATTCATGTATCTCTATATGCTAAAGCTTGTATATACAATAATGTGATGTTGCAGACCTAGGTGTAGGCCAATAAAGTGGCTCTAGAGGTTGCTCACTTGAAAACCATGCTTGAACATTGGGGTAATTCCCCTTGTATGGTTGCTAGAGTTTTGACCAATTCTACTACCTCTGGTGACTATTCTCTGATCTGTGGCCATTGACATGGCTACAACTCTTCAGCCGATGGTTCCCATACTCGTTCCCAAGCTCCTCACTACCACTCTGGTGGGAGAAGGGATTCCTCATGTCATTGCTCTTCTTCTTAGGCTCATGGAGGCTCTTCTTCTAGGTGGTCTATGGGTGGTGGTACCTCTTCGGTTCCTAGCAGTTTTGATTGACCAGACTCTGGCTATCCTAGCTCCGCTAAGGTGGTTCCTCGACTTTGCATTGATGATCTCTCCTTCTCAGAAAGATAAATGTTGGCGATTAACACTCATCAGATTCATTTTGTTGTCATTTATGGCAACAAGATTAGATGGAAATCATTTACCAGCATTAGGAGGCATATACCGATAAACACCAGCTTTGGAGCATTCAAGGATACACTGGCACCGACATCGGCACCGGCATCAATACTTCAAGGAAGCCAACATCAAGGAAGAATTCTTTAGAAAATCATTTTGTAATTATTGTCATGGCTGAGATTGTATATATTTTGTAATACGTTGTAAGCCAACATAAGGCATATTGTTTATAATGGGTATATAGGTTAGTCTGCTAAGTCATTTTGTAATATAGGTGAAATAGAATATAGCAGAACTACATAATGTGAAGTATATGTATGTAGATCATTTGTATGCAAATGTTATATCACGTAATTATCTATAGATAGTTTGGAAAGGATTTTTGGAGGAGAATAGATACTGATAGTAGTGTTTAGGGATTATGAACCGATATAGAGCAGAGTTAGAACTAGAACTCTATTTGGCATAGCAAATGCATTTTTTAGTTCATTTTTATTGTTTTACTTCAACAGAAGCTTGTAGTCAGTGAGACTCTTTAGTGATGAGCAGTATGCTCTAGGAAGTGTGCCTTCCTACACGTGCAAGCCCCCATTATATGTAATATCCTTTCATATGCCCAGTGAACTGATATTATGGGTCACAAGTCCCACTGTGGTTTTTCCTCTTTGAGGTTTTCCACATACAAATTTTGTGTTATGGTGTTCATTTATGTGGATGGTTTATTTTCTTCATGTTATATGTTTATTTGTTTACCGGTTTATATGTGTATGGTATAAAAGGATAAATCTTATGTTACTGGCAGAACACTGATTCACCCTCCCTCTCAGTGTTCTTGGATTCTAACAATTGGTATTAGAGCTTGGTACCTCTAAAGAAGTTAAACAGCTTGAGGAAGATCCTGAAACTAGAATCTTTGAACATGGCTATGGAGAAGCAACTTGAGATGGCTCTCAAGGATTATGATGTTGAAAGGATAAAGAACTTGAAATTGCAAGATGAATTGAATTCTACTAATGAGTTCATCTTATCCTGCAAGAAAGGTTATCATCAGCTCAATCCAAGAGAAAAGAACTTTTACAAAACCTAAATAATAAGGAGAAGAATGCACTTAAGGAACAATGTCAGAAACTAAGTCAAGCAAACATGCTCATGAAGAATGAAATGCAAGATCTAACTATGAGGTTGTCAAAAGATATTGAGGACAGAAAGAAGAAGGAAGATAATCTTGTTATCTCTCTGAAGAACAAATTTGATGAATGTGGTAGATTGACTCATGAGAATAATCTATTGAGAACTGATTTGGCACACTCCCAAAATAATGAACAAGAACTTGAAAGACAAATAACTACTCTGAGAGATAATTTGACTACTGCAAGTGAGTATAAAGAAAAATTTAGGATTAGTGCTACACAATTGGATAACTTATTGGAAAGACAAAGGCAGATTGATGATTCTAGAGGACTTGGATTTGTATAAAGTGAAAACTTCGATATTGCAAATGAAGATCAGACAACCAGTATGGAGAACTCATCATAATAGATGAAACTAGTAAGGCGATCTAATGCTTTTAAATTAAATAGTAGATGTTTTGTTTGCAATAAATTTGGGCATATGGCTAAACAATTTAAAAATAAAGAAAATCAAAACTACAATTATGTTCCCGGTCAATGCACAAATTGTTGGCATATGATGAAGCGGTGACAAAGTATGTTGTCATTGATATCAATATGTGCTCAAGCAGGTACACTGATATGAATACTGGAAGTGGTACAGGTCAACCAATATGAAGATATGCAGTGAACCAGTGTCAGGGTTTCACTAAGTCTGACTACCGGTTGGTAGTCTCAGCTCTAGGGTTTCCAGTTTGGCATTCTAGTTTGTGCGATGAACCAATGATATTCTATGATGATTTAGCTAAGAAATAAGGATGAGATCAAGATTCCACGTAATTTTTGTGCATGTGAAGGATTTCCTTGAGGATCTTGCATGTGAAGATCGACTATAATTAATGTCTACCTCGGGAATGAACATTCTTCTTAGCAGTATGAGAAGAAAGTGTGATGGGTTATTGATTTCTATGTGCGGTTGAAGAATGGACAATGCAGAACAAATTGTGATCTATTTGAGATTGTTTCATTCTATGTAAAGTGATTGGACGGTCAAGATTGGACCACTTGTAATTATAAACCTAAAATACTTAGGGTTTAGGGTTTATGTTACTGACCTAATTCTTGTCTATAAGGTCTATGAGTTTTGATATTATTTTTGTTGGCAAAAATTGTGTGTGTATCCGAGTGATGAGATACTTGCTAGACCAGTGAGTGAAAACTGCAGAGTGTGATTGCAGAGTAGAGGAACTGAAAAGGATCTGCCTTAGCATATAGTGTTGTTATCAGATCAGATTTTTCCCTGTTGTCTTCTAACCATTTCAACAAAAGGAAAATCCCTTTGCTGGGTAGATTGAATAGGCTTACTATAAATCCTCTAACTAGGTGACTCAAGTTCATTGATTTCTTTAAATCCTCTAGCAAGGTAACCTTTAATAGGGTTTCAACCTTTAACGGGGTATATAGCCATCCCTTAACCGGGTGATCTTTAATAGGATCTGTTCCTAGTAGAACCTTATTGTAAAGTATTTAACCAGATGTTAGTGAACAAATTTTTCCTTCGAAGATAACTATACAAATAAACTCGAAATTCCCATAATGAAGGACAAAAAGTACTAACAGTTGGATAGATTATCATTGAAGTGATAATCTTCCTCTAGATTGAGAGGTATAGCTCCCCCTTAGAAGATTTACAAGGAATTCAATTGCTGATATGCTTTTAACCAGAAAGCAATAAAGGAAAATAACATTCATCCATAGCCATGAAAATGAATGCCAAAGACTTACAAAACAGATAAAAATGAAGACCATTAAATCAAAGTTTAATTTTCTGCACTTATGGATAGCACTTGGACTAAACACTAACAGAGAAATTCGTTGCTCCAATATGGCTTACTTTCAAGCACATAGACTTGTAATAAATCCACATACACAATTGATTATAACAGAAAAGACATTAATAAACAACTGCAAAGGCTCAAAGTCTAGCTACAATCATGAGAAGAATATCAGCAACACAAAGATTGAAGATATCATCTGCATTTTATTCATGTTTGAAAATCAACTCAAAGATTCATATTTTCTTTTCAAAGCATTGCTTAGAAAAGATTCAACTCCTCCCTTACAAATAAAAATCTACTCTCCCTCACCCACGAGCTATTGGAAGAAAAGAAAAAGAAGAAGCACCTTGCCTCCCTCAATTCTTTTGCAATAAATAGCTACATGAGATCATTATTCAGTTTTATAACCGAATCTTGAAAAACCTTTTCACTTACACTTTTCACTTTCCCCATTACTCTTTTTTTATAACATAAAATATTTATAAACAATAGAAATATAATTCTCTTAAGTTTATAAAAATATTTGGATAGGTGGCACTTGAATATTTTAAACCAAAATGAAAATATTCATTATGCTAGGCGGACTGAAAATATTTGTGACAGTCAAAATCTGTCTCGATGCGGGGCCAATAACATTTGAATGCACTGTTAGATCATTTTCAATTTTGGATATGTTTGTCTAAACCTATTTTTCTCCATTATTATTGGAGCGATTTTACAAATAATTCCTGAGTAAAAAGATATGAGCTACTGTGTGCAAGTCTATATGACTGTCATAAAATCAGACTTGTAGAACTTGAACCTTGAATTTCATCAAACACTTTGAACATCACTGAACTGTTTGAACTAGGTTCAAATGGTTCACAGTCTGGAGAAAGAGTATATGAAACATCATCCATGATCATGAAATAGAGCTTCTACAAAACACTTGATATGAATGTTAGCCCAAAAATGTCTTAGACACAACTTAGCACCTGCGGTACCTAAATGAACACTATGAACTCTGTTCAAGATGGTTCAAGGGGTTCATGAGGTTCAAACAACTATTGAAACATAATGCTAAGGATTTAGAAATGATTTATAGTAGGATTAGGGATTGAAATAATGAATTTTTAACAAGACAAAGACTCAACTAAAAATTTTGCAAGGCGACTCACTCTTGTTATGAGGGATGAATGACAAGATAACACCGAACTAGGCTCCTAACAGAGTGAGATTCAAAAGAGTTCAAAACAAGCTTGTGGGTATTCATCCCCACCATGGTTTTTCCTATTTGGGTTTCCACATGAAAAATCTATGTGTCATGAGTTGTGCATTTTTCATGTGATGATTAAGTATTCTTTGTTTAAGTGATTATGCATGTAGAGCTAATAGTTATGATATTAATGATACACCACATGCATATGTTTATGGGTGAAGTAGTTATCAAGTATTGAATAATATTTAAAGTATTCAGTTTTACCAGTTTAAATTGTCTGAAGTCTTACTGTGTTTAGTCGGTATTGCCATGGTTAAGTTCAGTAATGAAGACAATCGGTTAGCATTGTTTTAACTTGATAAGTTGTAGAGAAGTTTTTGTATGTACTGATTCACCCCCCCCGCCTCTTAGTACCAATTAGGGTATTTGTTGTTCATCATTATTCATCAATTGGTATCAGAGCTACACTAGGTCCTTAGTGATATAAGCTTAACCGCTTGAGGTAAAAGATCATGCCTTAATGATGAAGAGGGAGGGACCTAAGTTCAATAGAGATAACTTCAAAATATGGAAGGATGAAATGAAGATCTATATCAAGAGTTTGGGTGCTCAACACTGGAGATATGTTGAGAATGTCTATGTAATCCCCACTGTCACTCTGACTGATGATCGAAAAAGAGAGATTCAAGAAAATGGGCAAGCCATGGAAGCCCTTAATAGCAGTTTGTCCGATATTGAGTTCATTGATGTACAAGATAAAGACACTCCTAAGGATGTATGGGACACATTGGAAACTATTTATGGCGGTGATGAGCATGTCAAGCAAGCTAAGGAAGAGAGCCTTAGAGGAAAATTTGAAGACATGAGGATGGTTGAAGGTGAAACCATTCAGCAATATGGCATAAGGATCAAGACTGTAGTTGGAGATATCAAGAGAACTGGTGGAATAATTGAAGATGCCACTATTGTCAGTAAAGTTTTGAGATCATTAATATTGGTCTATGCAATCAAAGTTGTTGCTATTCAGGAGCTAAGGTCTATTGACAAAACCAAGGTATCCTTAGACTCTATCATTGCAAAGTTGATTGCATATGAGTTGAATAGTTGTGATGGCAGTGTTCAGAAACCTGAGTCTACCTTTAGAGCATCTGTTGTACCAACTGGAAAAGGAAAAGAAGTAAGTACCAGTTATGAATCTAGGCAATGCAAAGATATGGATGATGAAGAGATTCTGATGGAGTTTGAAGCTCTTCTTGCCAAGAGACTTCCAAAAGGCACTGGAAAATACAGAGGTAAGCTTCATTTAAAATTATTTTCCTACAATAAGATAGGACATATAGCTGTTAACTGTCCTAACAAATGACAATAAGGATAAACTGAAGAGGTTTAGAAAGTATAAAGGAGGAAATAGAAGAAATTGTCTTATTGTAGTGGATGAAGGTGTTACTGATAAAGAATATGAGGATGAAGAGAATGAGGACATAGTGTTTGTAGGTATAAAGGAAGAAGTGTCTAACAAGAAAGCACTTATCTCTCGCATTGACAACTCTAATGAGTGGATTATTGATAGTGGTTGTTCTCACCACATGACTTGTGACCAGGGAAATTTTTTGTCTCTAGAAGAATATGATGGAGGTGTTGTCAGATTCAACAACGATGCACCATGCTTAGTAAAAGGAAAAGGATCCATCTCACTAAATGGAAAGAGCAGTGTGGATGATGTCTACTGGGTAGAAGGTCTTAAGCATAACATGTTGAGTGTTGCTCAACTAAATGATAAAGGACTCGTGCAGGAGTTCAAAGGTGTAGTCTGTAGTATAATTGGAAAGAGTGGTGAACTTATTTCCATCGGTAACAAGACCAGAGGTAACTTGTTTCAGCTTAATGCCAAGATTAGTAGGTGTTTGATGGCAAAGTTTGATGATAGTTGGATATGGCATAGGAGACTTTGTCATTTGAACTTTGATAATATTGTAAAGGCTAATAAGATCAAGACAGTAAGAGGATTCCCTTCGTTGAACAAACCAGAGAATGCTTTATGCAAAGAATGTCAACTTGGGAAGATGTCTTCCTCAACATTCAAAGATAAGTCTTTTTCAGCAGAGAACTTACTTGATCTTGTGCATACCGATTTGTGTGCTCCAATGAAAATTAGAAGTATTCAGGGAGATCAGTATTTCATGATTCTTACTGATGATTGCTCAAGAATGATGTGAGTCACATTCTTGAAAGACAAGTCTGAGGCATTTGGAAAGTTCAAAGCCTTTAGAGAATTAGTAGAGAAGAAAAGTGGTCAAAAGATAAAGTGTCTTAGAACTGATCAAGGAGGTGAATTCACTTCTAATGAATTCAACAAGTACTGTGAAGAGAATAGTATCAAGAGGTAGTTGCCTATCCCAAGGACACCACAACAAAATGGCATAGGAGAAAGGAATAATAGGACTATAGTTGAAGCGGCCAGAACTATGTTGATCCAAGGAAAGGTTGCTCACACTTTTTGGAGAGAAGCAGTGAGCACTGTAGTCTATACTATGAATCGAGTACTCATCAAGAAAGGTAAAGATAAAACCCCTTATGAGTATTGGACCAGGAAGACTCCCATTGTGATTTATTTTAAAGTATTTGGTAGTAAGTGTTAGATCAAGAGAGGTGAGCATCTGAGCAAGTTTGATGCTAAATGTGATGAAGGAATATTTTAGGGATATTCTACTAAGAGCAAAGCTCTCAAGTGCTACAACAATAGAACACAAAAAATTGTGAGAGTATCAATGTAAGGGTTGATGAATCCCCTGACGAACCTGAGGAAACCTATAGTGATAAAGTGGAAGGTGAATCAGGTGTAGCCTTCTGGGAACCAGTTAAGAAAGAAACAAGCAAAGACCTTAGTGCTCCTGTACTGATAGAAGCTGTAGTAGGTGAAGAAGAAGAAGTAAGTGAAGAAGAAGAGGAAAAGCAAGCAAAACCAACTAGAGTCATTCCTAGATATTTGAAACTACATCATGATTGGAAGCAGATCATAGGAGATAAAGATGCAGGGATACTCACAAGAAGAAAGGTGAAAGAAAACTCTTGCATGATTTTTGAATTGGAGCCTAAGACTTCTAGAGAAGCACTTACAAATGAAGACTAGATTAAGGCAATGGAAGAGGAGCTAGATCAAATAGAAAAGAATGCAACATGGTCCTTGGTACCTAGACCAGAACATAAGAATGTCATAGGCACCAAATGGGTCTTCAGGAATAAGCTAAATGAAGAAGGCATAGCTGTAAGAAATAAGGCAAGACTTGTATGCAAAGGATATGCTCAGGAAGAGGGATAAGACTATGGAAAAACCTTTGCTCTTGTGGCTAGATTGGAAGGTGTTTGAATGCTACTTGCATTTGCAGCATTCAAGGGATTTAAGGTTTATCAAGTGGATGTGAAGTTTGCATTCTTGAATGGAATCCTAGAAGAGGAAGTGTATATTGAGCAACCGGATGGGTTTGCCTTATCAAAAGATAGTAACATGGTGTGTAGATTATAGAAGGCCCTGTATGGATTAAAACAAGCACCAAGGGCATGGTATGAATGGTTACACTCTCATCTTGTGAAAATAGGATTTTAGAGAACAAGTGAGGATAGTAACATATACCTGAAATCTGAAGGTGATCAGATTCTAATCTATGAAGTATTTTAGATGATATAATCTTCGAAGGAGATGATGAAATGAGCCATGCATTTGCAAATGAAATGAAGAAAGAGTTTGAGATATCTCTGATTGGAGAGATAAAGTTCTTCATTGGTTTATAGATTTAGTAAATGAAAGAGGGTATCTTTATTACCCAGTCCAAGTATGTCAAAGAGGTATTGAAGACCTTTGGCATGGAGGAGAGAAAACCGGTTGGTACACTGATGGTGACCGGCTATAAATTGACTAAGGAAGATGATTCTGCATTGGTGAATGAGAAGGAGTACCGGTTAATGATCGGTAAGATGCACTATGTGGTGCATAGCAGACCAGATATTGCTCATGTAGTGGGCATAGTAGCTCATTTTCAGAAGAGTCCAAGAGAATCCCACTTCGTAGCGGTCAAGAGGATTCTTAGATACCTAAAATGGACTGTTGACTATGGATTGTGGTATCCATACAATGGTGATTTTAATCTCAAAGTGTTTACCAATGTAGATTGGGCAGGTAATGTGGACAACCAGATGAGAACAACTAGTGGAGCATTCTTCCTTGGTGGAAGACTAGTCTCCTGGACAAGCAAGAAGCAGAGTTGTATTTCTCAGTCTACAACTGAAGCAGAATATGTGACAACATTTATGAATTGCACTAAGATGAAGCATGTACTGAATGGCTTCAAAGTACCTATATTTGAACTAGTGAGTATTTTCTGTGATAATACTAATGCAATTAATATTTCCAAGAATCTGGTATTGCATGCTAGAACTAAGCACATTGAGCTCAAGTATCATTTCTTGAGAGACAAGGTTCAAAACAAAGAGGTCATATTACAACATGTTTCTAGTAAGTAGCAGCTAGCAGACATATTCACTAAGACCTTACCAAAGACTACATTTACCTATTTGAGAGGTGAATTAGGGGTTTTGACCCTTCATGAAGTAAACTAAAGATGTGTGCTCTACATAAGTCAAGTATTACAGTGACAAATCTTTTAGGTTTGATATTTTGAAGGATGCTACTCCATAGGGAGAGCAACATAGTGGAGTATGGAAGCTTGTGCCTCCACTTTGGCATTGTTGTCAAAGGGGGAGAATATATATGATAGGGGAAAAGATATCTAGTGTATGGGGGAGAAGATATCTGATGATGAAGATATATGGTAGAGTACACTTGACCAATCTAGAAGATGGTGGTGGTTGTGATCTTTGAACGGGTATATGACAAACAGTATATGCTATTGAGCATGGTATATATACTGAGCAATGATACACTAAGTATTGCCATCAATGCCAAAGGGGGATATTGTTGGCATATGATGAAGCGGTGACAAAGTATGTTGTCATTGATGTCAATATGTGCTCAAGAAGGTACACTAGTATGAATATTGGAAGCGGTACAGGTCAACCGGTATGAAGAGATGTAGTGAACCGGTGTTAGGGTTTCACTAAGTGTGACTACTGGTTGGTAGACTTAGCTCTAGGGATTCCATTTTGGCAATCTAGCTTGTGCGATGCAACCGATGATATTTTGTGATGAGTTATCTAAAAAATAAGGATGAGATCGAGAGGCCACATCAATTTTGTGCACGTGAAGGATTTCCTTGAGGATCTTGCATGTGAAGATCGACTGCATTTAATGTCTACCTCAAGAATGAACATTCTTCTTAGCGGTATGAGAAGAACGTGTGATGGGTTACTATTTTCTATGTGCAGTGAAGAATGGACGATGCATAATGACTTGTGATCTGTTTGAGATTGTTTCATTTTATGTAAAGTGATTGGATGGTCAGGACTGGACCACTTGTAATTGTAAACCTAAAATACTTAGGGTTTAGGGTTTATGTTACCGACCTAATTCTTGTCTATTAGGTCGATGAGATTTGAAATTTTTTTTATTGGCAAAATTTGTGTGTGTATCCGAGTGATGAGATACTTGCCAGACCAGTGAGTGAAAACTGCAGAGTGTGATTGCAGAGTAGAGGAACTGAAAAGGATCTGCCTTAGCATATAGTGTTGTTATCAGATCACAGTTTTACCTATTGTCTTCTAACAATTTCAACAAAAGGAAAATCCCTTTGTTGGGTAGCTTTAACAGGCTTACTATAAATCCTCTAACCAGGTGACTCAAGTTCATTGAGTTCTTTAAATCCTCTAGTGAGTTAACCTTTAACAGGGTTTCAACCTTTAATAGGGTATATAGCCATCCCTTAACCAGGTGATCTTTAACAGGATTGGTTCCTAGCAGAACCTTATTGTAAAGTCTTTAACAGACTAGGCTCCTAATAGAGTGAGCTTCAAAAGAGTTCAAAAAAAGCTTGTGGGTATTCATCACCACTGTGGTTTTTTCCATTTGGGTTTCCACGTGAAAAATTTGTGTGTCATGAGTTGTGCATTTTTCATGTGATGATTAAGTATTCTTTGTTTAAGTGATTATGCATGAAAAGCTAATAGTTATGATATTACTGATACACCACATGCATATGTTTATGGGTGAAGTAGTTATCAAGTATTGAATGATATTTGAAGTATTCAGTTTTACTGATTTAAGTTGTCTGAAATCTTACTGTGTTTAACCAGTATTGCCATGGTTAAGTTCGCTAATGAAGATAACTAGTTAGCATTGTTTCAACTTGATAAGTTGTAGAGAAGTTTTTGTATGTAGTCATTCACCCCCCTTCTCAGTACCAGTTAGGGTATCCATTGTTCATCATTATTTATCACAAATTGCAAGAAATATGGTCATAGATTAGAAGATTGCAGAATGAATGTTAAATGTCATGCATGTGGAAAATTTGGACATTTTGCTA